>NC_073249.2:29885000-31085000 GCF_029289425.2 Pan paniscus | reverse complement strand
TGATAAAAGTTTGGTTATTTCAGTTTATACTTTACGATTTATATTACAGTTAGTTATGTTTAACAGCTAACACAGCTTCCATCTATGATAGTAAATACCTATGTCTAACATGTACAGTATGGTTAACTTTGTCTTATAGCTATAACCAGTTAATAAAAAATAATAAATTTTTTATTTCTTTCAAGGCCTGTACCTCTAAAACTTTCTAATTTGCAGTACTGGAGTCAATGGCTTATCTAAGATTCAAATCCAGAACTCTCTTTTTATTCCTTTTATAAAAAGAATATACCAAATTGCTACTTCTCTTTTACAAACAAAACAAAAAACCCTTCATTCTCAGGATGTCTTAACATTTAATGAAATCTATTCAGGGATCACCCCAAGCAAGCTTTTCCGATGAATGACACGTTTAGAATTTGCCTCAGGCTTTTTTTTTTCTTTTTTCTTATATTAATCTTTGATCTACCTTTTTTTTGTGTGGGTGCTCCAAGTATTTAAGAGGTTTTTATACTTAATGGTAAATCATATTTATGGAAAAGATATAGCAAATTGAAATTACGTCAATCCAGTGTGTAATGTAATTTACTCCAAATCTTTTATGGAAATTACCTTAAGCATATTCAGCATTTTGCATGTATTTTAGTCCTCATTCATAGGTTATAACAGGTTATATAAGAACACAGTATATTACTGTATTGTGTTCGTATCATCAGTTAAGTTTTAGAGAAGTTTAGTGTTGTGGAAAGAACATGGGCTTTGGAATCAAATGGATCTGTGTTTGGGTATAGACTCAGCTCTTTATTAACTCTGAACTTGAATAATTACTTCACTTCTCTGAGCCTTAGTTTTCTTATAAGGTAAGCATGATACTTGCTATCTGGCCAGGAATCTTAAGAGAATTAGAAATAAGGCAATATTATATAAAGTGCTTGGCACACAATGACTTCATAGTATACTTATTGTGTTTGACCCTTTTTCATTTATTGTTAGGAAGTAAAACAGAATCATCATTGTTAATAAAACTAGAAGGATTTCTTAGGATATTTTTGGGACGATCTTGGTAGAAAAGAATCCTGGGAAACTTAGGATTTGTGGAAATGGTTTAGGTGTACTTTTTTTTTTTTTCTGTTTCTTGCTGTCCTTTTTTTTTTTTTAATTCTTTACTTATACATGTAGTTTAAAAAGCCACATTTTGCCATAAACGTTTATTATAAAATAAAGTTGTTTTCCACCCCATTCTGCCTACTCTTCATAGCTCCTATCTCAGGGGCAACTAATTCTTAATTCTCTAGCTAGTCCTGCTGGCATTTATACATCTCTGTATTCCTAATGTTACAGGATCCTTGGGTGTCGCTTCACCAGCTGGAAACCTCTGTGACCAGTGGTACCTTTGCCTGTTTTGCTCGGTCCTATGGGCTCGTTTTGCCCACTCAGCCTGGCAGTCTGCGCTCGGCTCGTGCTACCAGCCTGGATCCCATGCCTGCCAAGAGCAAGGGATGTATGAGTGAGAGTGGGGTCCTGCCACTGAACACAGCCAGGCATGCCAGCTGCGGCAGGGTCCATAGCTCCCGGCAATGGCATGGGCGCCGGCTACTTGCGAGGCTGCAGCTGGACCAGGTGTACTGTAAGCAGCTTCCATGGCCGACACCAGGGAACGTCGTGGCGTTCTGGAAGCTTGGAGATGCCAGTAACTGCAGAGCCCTAAAGAGGTGTCACAGCCCTGGCTCAGGGAGCTCCTAGGTCTGGGCTTCCCGAAGGGCTGCAGCTCTTCTCTCCTTCTTCTTTCCTTGTCACCTGCAACGTGGTGAGCAAGGGACATATTTCAGCGCTGTTTGTGTTACACCTCTTTTAGCCCCGCCATTCGGCAGGTCCCGAGTTCTTGTGCTGCATCCAGGAAGAATGAGGTACACAGACAAGTGGAGGATGAGCAAGATGAAGAGGAGCTTTATTGAGCGATAGAACAGAGGAGACCCTGGGGTGGATAGCTCCTCTCTGCAGCT
This sequence comes from Pan paniscus, assembly GCF_029289425.2. Taxonomy (NCBI): domain Eukaryota; kingdom Metazoa; phylum Chordata; class Mammalia; order Primates; family Hominidae; genus Pan; species Pan paniscus. The sequence continues at coordinate 31,083,000 of NC_073249.2, read as the reverse complement.
GGTGGTCTTGTTGTCTCTGGGTCTGGCTGAGTTCGGGGCTTTTTATGGGCCTTAGAGGAGAGGAACTGAGTACCAATTGGCCCATGGGCTACCGTGGATGGGCCCAGAAAAAGCACTACAAGTTGCCACTCTGGTCCCCAGGACTGGCAGCCCGGTCCCCAGGCTTCGGGCCCTCCCTGGCCTGAAGGTGGGGCCTCACCAGGGACCCTCCCCCTTCTACCCAGAAGCCTGTCTGCTTCCTGCCACTGCTCATGGCGCCCAGACTGTTCTGGCCAAGGAGTGCCTGCAGGTCAATGCTGAGCTGCCCTTAGCCCCACCTCGGCCTCCCTCTCATGCTTGTTGGCACCCAAAGTCCGGAGGGGGCCAAGGGGGCAGGGGCCTGGCATGTCAGCGCTGCCCCCAGTGTGCGTATACCCAGCTGGGCTGTAACAGTGCCCGGGTTCCGCTCCAACCTTGCTCTGAGATCAGAGCGGGCACTGGGAGCGGGGAGAAACCGGGCAGTGGGAGAAGATACTTCCGAGCCTGCAGGGGCAGGGGGCGCCTTCCTGGCCCCCTCCACTCCAGAGTGCAGCCATACCTAGGTCTGCAGCCGGGACTTGGGTTGCTGCAGCTATGCCTGCGAGGGCGGGGCTTCTGCCTGCTCCCAACTCCCACCAGCTCTGTGGAGCCTGGCACCGTCCCAGGCCCAAGTCCTCCTCTTGGCCCCTCTCAGCCTGCCCCTCCGTGCCTGACTGTGCTGCTCCTTTGCTGGCCGGTGACTTAGTCTGGCCCCATCGCTGTGATTCCCAGGAGCGGGCCGGGAACTGCCTGCCTACTCCATGTTTTCCCTGCAGCAGCAGCTGCAGGGGAGGTGCAGGTGGCATGGCCCCTGCCAACCCCGCACAAATGAACCCGACGCTCTGGGGGCTGGCCCCTTGAGTCTTGCCTGCACCTTCGGCCGGGTACTCGCGGGTTCCCAAGACGCGGCCGGCAGTGAGGTTGAGGCCATGGCAGAGGCTCCGGGCCTGGGAGTGGGTCCTGCCTGCCTGTGTGAGCGTGGGTGTGACACAATTGTCTGCCTCAGGGACGCGAGGCACAAGGGTTCCAGCGCCGCCACTGCTGCTTCCGCTCCTGCTACCACCGCCTGCACCTCCCTGCTGCAACTGGTGTGATGGCAGCAGCCACTCCGGATGGTCGGCCACTGCCATCACTAACTTATGTGCATATGTGTAGTCGTATCTTTTGATTAATCAGTTTGAGGCATTATCTATTAGTTTTCTGTTATAGTAGGCAAAGATTTAATTATCTTACACAGTCTCTTCTCCTTTGGCCACTCAATGTAGTTAGTTTACAATTATAGTTGACAGTATTCAGCATTTCTTATTCATGTGAAAAAATTATTTACAGCTGAATGTTGTAATATTCCATATTTATATGTTTCCTTTCTATTTATTTTTCCTGAAGTTAATCATTGTCTTGACTTTTCATATTTAATTTCCTTAATTAATTTAGTTTTTTGAAGTCAAATGATCTGAAGTGATGTATCTATTTTAATTATTTTCTCTGAGATATTCTTTCCTAGAGGCCTCTATTTTCCTTTGTATCCCCTGATTGCTTTCTTGGGTTGCTTCACTCTTGTCATCTGGGACTTAAATTTTCTTTGATCCTTGGAATTTCTTCTGGATTGAATTCCCTATTTCTGGGGTTCTTGGATCTTCCTTTTTTTCTTGGTTCACTCTCACTCTTTTGGTAAAGCATATTCTCCAGCGGTTTTGTCAAGTTAAAATAACATACAATGACAGATGTCATGGTGATGACCGCTTTCAGCATGCCGTCCCACAGAGTCACTTGGCTGCAGGTTGTCCTTCATGCGTGATGTGTAGTTGTTATTTTGGAATCTCCATTCATTCTCATCCTGGCTGTTTCCTTCTTTTTCCTTTGGTGGGACTCCTATTTTCTCTATCCCATGTTTTCTTCTTTTTGTTTTACTCCATCTGTTTGTGGAGAACATCCTCAGTGTCCTGAGAAAGGCTGCATTGGAAGTAAACTTTTGGGGACCTCGTATGTCTGAAAATACCTCTGTTCAGTGTTCACATTTCAATAATAATATGTCTCAATATTGAATTTTAGGTTGGATATTATTTTCCTTTGACATTTTGAAAGTATTTGTCTATTGCTTCCTTGCTTTCCAATATTGCTACTGGAAAATCTGAATCTTTTGATTTCTGATTATTGGTATGCATGTGACTTTTGTTTTCCTGGAAGCTTATGGGATATTCTTTTAGTTCCTGTTGTCCTGAAGTTTTACAATAATATTCTCATTGTGTTGTACTGGACACTCGAGGGCTGGTTTTAATCTGGAAATGTGTGTCCTTCACTGGGAAATTTTGTTAAAGTATTTTATTAATTTCCTCCTGTACATTTTTTCTCTGTCTGTAGAACTCCTATTATTTGCATACTGGGCCTCTTGGACTGGTTCTCCAGTTATCTTTTTCTTCCATTTTTCATCTCTTTTCTTTTAGTCTATTTTCTGGGCAATTTCCTCAGCGTTATCTTCTGACTTTTATAATGTGGTTTTTTGTTTTGTTTCTTCCACCATATTTTTAATTTTAAGCTCTTTGTTATTCTCCTAATGTTTCTTTTAAAATAGCAACTGTTGGCCGAGTGTGGTGGTTCAGGCCTGTAATCTTAGCACTTTGGGAGGCCAAGGCGGGTGGATCACGTGAAGTCAGTAGTTTGAGACCAGTTTGGCCAACATGGTGAAACCCCGTCTTTACTAAAAATACAAAAAATTAGCTGGGCATGGTGGCAGGTGCCTGTAATCCCAGCTACTCGGGAGGCTGAGGCAGGATAATCGGTTGAACCCAAGAGGTGGAGGTTGCAGTGAGCCAAGAATGCACCATTGCACTCCAGCCTAGGCAACAAGAGTGAAACTTCATCTCAAAAATAATAAATAAACAAGGTAAAATCAAATAACAACTGTTCTGATTTTATGGATGCAATATATTTTAACTCTTTGAGGATGTTGATGATATTTTTCCCTAAATTTTTTTCTCTTGAGATTTTTTTTCCTACAAGTCATTTTTAAAATTTTGTGTTTGCATTGTTCTCTTCTTTCTGATAATCCTTAGTTGTGTGTTCATGATTAGAACAAATAGACCAAAAAATTCAACTGGAAGCTATGAATATATGGATGTCATCCACCTTAAATTTCACTGTAGGGTTCTCTGGGTGAATTTATTAGCAACTTGTCAGGTTTTCAATAAAGTAACTCTTCCAATCTCCTACTTAGAAGAAAAAGGTCTGCGTACCAGCATTTTGGGAGCCCAGTGTGAGAAGAGAGCTGGGATTCAATATCTGGTTGCTGTGTGTGTGTGTAACTTAATCCCATTTTTGGTTCTATACCTATGCTTTCATCTGTGCAAGCCCATTACCTCTTCAGAAGTTAAACCTCCAGGTATTATGCCAGGTTATTGTGGAATGGGATGGGGAAGTAGAGCACTAAATGTTTCTCAAAGCATACCTTTCACCCCAGTGCTTTTTATTTTGGTTCTTCCACTTCAACCCTTAACTTCCAGAAGTCCCTGATACATACTGCCAGTTTGTTTCTTTTGCAGATTCTGCAGTGTAAATAGGGTTGGTTTTGTCAGTGTGATAGGTGCAGTCTTAGGATTTAACTTTCCTGGTGTCTTCTGGTCCATCTCCTTCACCTTCAAAATTGTGTTGATATTGTCTTTTCTGATCTTGTCCTTCTGAGTTATGTCTTTAAAACAACAAATCACTTTTCTGTAGTTTTATTGAATATAGCAGTTGAGCAAGACTAGTTGTTTATGTTCAAACTGCCACTTTAGCATGGGCCCTCTGCCTTTTTTCTTTCTACATATGTCTTTAGCAAATGTAGGGATTAGAATTTAAAGAGTCATTCTGCTGCCTTTAAAACAAGGTTTTCTTTATTTTTTTGAGACAGAGTCTTACTCCGTCGCTCAGGCTGGAGTGCAGTGGTGTGATCTCAGCTCACTGCAACCTCCTCCTCCTAAGTGATTCTCCCGCCTTAGCTTCCCCAGTAGCTGGGATTATAAGCCTGTGCTACCATGCGTAGGCTAATTTTTGTATTTTTAATAGAAGCGGGGTTTCACCATGTTGGCCAGGCTGGTCTGAAACTCCTGACCTCAAGTGATCTGCCCGCCTCAGCCTCCCAAACTCCTGGGATTACAGGTGTGAGCCACCACGCCTGGCCTTAAACAAGGTTTTCTTGAGCTGCCATCTTGACAGATGCCATCTAACATACCTGTTTTTAAAATGTGTTAACCCACACTTGTTTTTATAAATTTTCTATTGTGTCTTTTTTTTTCCAAATTGTTGCTTCACAGTGTAAAAATGCTACTGTAATGATAGCTTGAATGATGTCCATACTTAAGGCATACAGTGCTGAATTTTACATTAGATTTACAAAATCGAATATTAGATTTTCTAAAATCTTTCCCTCTCAGCCATAAAGTGTACTTGGTCTTATAGCAGTGAACAAAAACCATCACTAAGAAAAAATGTTTGTTTATGTAAAGCAAATAAATAATTATCTTTAACATGCACCGGAATCACTGACTGGCTTATAAAAACAGATTGCTAGGCCCCATGCCTGGAGTTTCTGATTTAACAGGGCTCGAGATTTTGAATTGCTAATAACATATTTTCAAGTTGTGCGGATAATGCTGCTGGTGTAAAGATCACACTTTAAGAATCACTGATACAGACTATATTGATCCTTGAAACCAAGAAACAAAAACATCACCAAAATCCCCCTGTAAAGCTCTTCCCGTTATTCTTTACATTGGACAATTGAGCAAAACGTTGTACTTAGTCTGTTGTTGCTCTTCTTGCCTAAAATACATGTTTACAGCAATCATCTTTCAAGACAAGCATGCGATATAGTTGGTGTCACCATTTTAATTAGTGAATTCCTTCCTTTGGTCTACTATTGTTCCTTTCTTTCTGAAATACATGTTTAAAGTTTTGTGGGCTGGGCACGGTGGCTCACGCCTGTAATCTCAGCACTTTGGGAGGCCAAGGCGGGCAGATCATGAAGTCAGGAGATTGAGACCATCCTGGCTAACATGGTGAAACCCCATCTCTACTAAAAATACAAAAAAATAAGCCAGGCATGGTGGCAGGTGCCTATAGTCCCAGCTACTCGGGAGGCTGAGGCAGCAGAATGGCGTGAACCCAGGAGGCGGAGCTTGCAGTGAGCCGAGATTGCGCCACTGCACTCCAGCCTGGGCGACGGAGCGAGACTCGGTCTCAAAAAAAAAAAAAAATTTTTTTTTCCATGTTCCCTTTTCTTCTTCGTTCTTCTGTTGCCTGCGTGTTTTCTGGTGCTACCTAGGAGAGGAGTAGAGGAGTAGCTCAGTCCAACTAGAGGTTGGTTGTCAGGGTGAGCTCTCTTGTAGAAACACTCTGTGTTGAGTCAGTCACGTGGGATCAGTGTGCTCTTTCGGTAACATGTTGATGGCATATTGGGTGTACTTGCCTAACATAGAGGCTTCACACTGAGATTGTACTTGTTCATATGTAAACTCAAATATCAAAGGCAGGATAGGTCTTTGCTAGTCAGCAATTTGGATATGGCTATACACTTTTCTGAATTTAATTGAAAGCTTTGAATTCTTACTTTGACAGGAGAGGTGTTATAATTGTTGGTTCTAAGTGGATTTTTGTTCACTGTGAACATCAGTTTTTTATTAAAGAAAACCTGGGTTGGCTGGGTGTGGTGGTTCTCGCCTATAATCCCAGCACTTTGGGAAGCCAAGGCAGGTGGATTGCTTGAGCCCAGGAGCTCGAAACCAGCCTGGACCACATGGCAAAACCCTGTCTCTAAAAAAAAAAAAAATTAGCCAGGCATGATGGTGTGCACCTGTAGTCCCAGCTACTCTGGAGGCTGAGGTGGGAGGATCACTTGAGCCTGGGAGGTCGAGGCTTCTGTGAGCCATGATAACGCCACTGCACTCCAGCCTGGGTGACAGAGTGAAAATCAGGGAAAATGGCCTTTTATCCAGCTAGTTAACTTAATCTAATAGAAGTAGAATTTCAGTTTTAAGAGTAGGTTTGATATTGTAGAAATAAATGAAAAGTTGTTAATATACTCCAGTTATCTTCCTACGTTATTGTTCTCCTATCAGTGTGACGTGAGAAGCATTGGAACTGTTTTATGTTGGTTTTTAAATAGCACAGATGTTTTTTATTTACTTCTGTATGTTGGGTAAATTATAGTAAAAAGTGTGCTGATGTTTGATATACGAAGTCAGTTCTGAAATCTTTGCTTACATTTATATCCCATTCAGTCTTCAAGTTATATTTAAGCACAAGCTCTGCTTGATATTTTGACCTCAAGAAGACAAGAGTGAGCCAATAGGACAGTTTTCCTATTTGCTTGTAATAGTGGTCAATTTTTTTCTTTTTTAATGGAATGAATGTTTCAGAGCTATCTTTTTTTAAATAAAGGGAAGCTATAGCAGTTAGGTAAGTAATCTCTTGTAACCCAGCAAATATCTTTAATATATATATATTTTTTAAACTGTTTTTATGTAGTTAATGACTGCATAATGATAACAACTGTTTTCTAACCAAATGTCATGGGTTCTTGTACCTTAGGTTTTTACAAAATTTTGTATTTCTGTGATTGACATAAATAGATATGCATAGACTGTTAGCCCCCTGAAAACAGGAACTTCGTTTTGTTCATCACTATGTTTCTAACATAGTGCTTGATACACAGCTAATTCTCAATAAATATTTGTGGAAGGAATGAAAAATTTTGAGTGCTGCATCTATTGTATTACTTACTTGATACCACAAGGTGGTACTGTTGTACCATGAAATGAAAAGCTGTAATTAGTACCACATAAATCCTGTGACTAAATGAAACGAATTGACTACCTATTATGTTTATTGCCTGCTTCATTTATTTATAATTTCAACATACGATTAGTCTTTGATTACATGATTGGGTCAGGCAGTGAGCTCATAACCTAAATAAAGAACATTTGGTTCAAATTTTTATAAAAACATTAAGTGAGATGGCATCTTAAAAAACCTAGCATAGTACCAAGGTAGTTTCTTTTTCCCACTTTTAATTTACTTTGGGTTAAAGGCCTTTGTTAAATTGTCAGTTGCGGTGAAATAATTTGCCCAAAATTTTCTAGTAAATTATCACTGAAGGTTAAATAGTATTGTAAGTCTGTTTTTTGTTGTCAGAAGTGCTTAAAAAATTAATACCAAACGTAGATTTATATTTTTTCCCTCACTTCAAAAAAATTTTTTTATTTTGCTTTCATGTTTCTTTTATGGAGTCCATACAATATTTTATTAATGTTTAGTTCTTATACATTTGTACATATATAATCATAGTATAATCATAGGGTATAAAGTAAGTCGATTTATAATTTCTCTTGGTTTTACCCCTATTTTAAAAACTAAGCATTGAAAAGTTTGTTTTGTAGCTTGTACCTTTTTGTTTCCTTATGATGGAATTGACTTTTGAATATTTTGATTCTATAATTTTCCTCAGACTGAAGTGAAATCAGAAGAAGGCCCAGGTTGGGCGATCCTACGTGATGATTTCATGATGGGAGCATCTATGAAAGACTGGGACAAGGAAGGTGATGGGCCAGATGACAGCAGACCAGAATCTGCAAGTGACTCTGATACATAAAGCATCATAGGAAATACAATTGCAGTCGTTTTATTTTTTCTAGAAAAATATGTCATCCTCTGATAGTTGGGGAATTATAAGGATACCATTTGTAAGAAAGCCAAAAGACTTTTGCCAGATTTCATATTTCTCCTTTTCATGTACACTTTATATATACTTCATTAAAATTATATTTTAAACCCTTGTATAATTTTAAGCATTGTTCCTCAGAACATTTGTAAAAGGATATATTTCTGCTTGACCAGCGAGATATGCATTTTGCCAGGATCATATTGGTCATGTCTATTGGTGTATTATTTCAGTATCACCAATGTTTTCAGAAATACAGTACTAATTCATCATTAAACTCTTTGAAGTTAATATTTCTCTGCCTTCTAACTTATAGACTCAACTATGTATCTGTAGTTTTTGGGAATGATTGGTGTTTTTTGCTTTGTGTTGGGAAGTTATTGAGAAAACCTATATAATAAAATTTAAAATTATAGTTTTTCAGATTTTGGGTCGTGATTTTAGTTTTAGGTAATCTGGAAGATATGATTTAAGAAACAACAGATTTCAACTTTTTTTTTTTTTTTTTTTGAGACGGAGTCTTGCTCTGTGGCCCCGGATGGAATGCAGTGGCGTGATCTCGGCTCACTGCAAGCACCGCCTCCCAGGTTCACGCCATTCTCCTACCTCAACCTCTCAAGTAGCTGGGACTACAGGTGCCTGCCACCACGCCCAGCTAATTTTTTGTTTTTGTATTTTTAGTAGAGATGGGGTTTCATCATGTTAGCCAGGATGGTCTCAATCTCCTGACCTCGTGATCCACCCACCTCGGCCTCCCAAAGTGCTGGGATTACAGGCGTGAGCCACTGCGCCCGGCCCAGATTTCAACTTTTATTTTATTTCCTTTCATTTATTAAATAATATAAATAATGACAGATTTATTTTAGGTGTTAGCCTATTTTTGCATGAGAGATTTACAGAGGTGGAAATTCTCATGCTTATGCAATGAGACACAATTTCTCAGGAAGCAAGTTTGACATGCTTTAGTCTCTCTCTTCTTTTTTTTCCTCCCAAATATTTGAGTTAGCTTAAATTCTTTTTTATGGACTGCCCAACCAGTGAATTGATGCAGTTAGACAACAAGTAATCTGCAGCAGAATATTGCATCCAATTTGAGACTTGATTCCATATTATTGCCTTAAAGGCTATTAAATTGGGTGACTTTTAGTATCCAGCTGTTAAAAAGAGGAAAGACTGTTTAATATCATTCCAAAATTTTTGTGAAATGTGGCCCAAGATCTAAAGTTTTTAAGGGAATTATTTTTAATAAATATGATCTGTCCCTTTTTGAAAAGGATCCATCCCTTTTCATAATAAAAATAATTCCCTCCTACCACCCAGTTGCACATACTTGCATCTGTTATGTATTGAAGGATAATCCTCCCCCCAAAAAACTATCCAAGAGCAGAGATGTTTATATTTTGAAACCCATTTGAGTGTTACAGTATTATATGACTAAAGCCGAATCAGTCTGTGGCCTGGTATTTGTTATCATAAAGGAAGATGTACACCTAAGATATCAAGTGGTTAAAACAGCAAAGTACAAGACGCATTTTTGTATTTATTCTAACTTGTGAACATTAGTGTCTTTCAGTATAAATAAATGTGAACAAATATACCTCAGTAGTAATACAGGAGAACTAAATATCCTGCTATAACTTAATACAGATACATATTTCAATATGACTTAACAAACACACAATTTTGAAAAAAAAAAAAGTGCAGCAACTTAAACACATTTTTCTCCCCAGAACTAAGATTACACTTAATTTAATTTAATCTGTTTCTGGGTTATACTAGAGTTTTGCAGGAATTTTTCTGAGTAGTACATTCACATGATAGATACGGATAAATACCTTATTTACTAAAATGTTTTGAAACATATTTTATAGTCCCTCATTTGATTTGAAAAAATTTGACAAGATCTTCACATTGAAAGTAAGGACGAGAATATTTGCAGATTTCCTTTGTTCCAAAATTATTTTATTCCAAAGAAAAATTGAGTTGCCACTATCAGGAAGAAAAAAATGTATCACTTCTGTTAGAAGGCTATGAAGTATATATAAATTATATGACAATTTTTATCATATAGATTTGATATCTTCTATGTATTTGTATTTTTGCATCTTGGGTATTAAGCAAAATACCATATGTATAAATATGAAACCAGAAATGTGCATATTTTAGAAACTAATTGTGTATCTTAAGTGAATGTTTTGAGTAGTTTAGTTCTGTCACCTCTATTCTAAATATTTTACCTACAACATTTAAATTATTCTGATATCAATCAGATAAATAATCCGAGTGTATTTCATCTTTCTACATTGTCTTTGTGGTTTTTGTTTGTTTGTTTTTGAGGCGGTCTCACACTGTCACCCAGGCTGGAGTGCAGTGGTGCAATCTCAGCTCACTGCAACCTCCACCTCCCAGGTTCCAGCTATCCTCTCACCTCAGCCTCCCAAGTAGCTAGGACTACAGGTGGGCACCACCATGCCCAGCTAATTTTTTGTCTTTTTGATGTAGATGGGGTTACCCCATGTTGCCCAGACTGGTTGTGAACTCCTGAGCTCAAGGGATCCCCCCGCCTCTTGCCTCCCAAAGTGCTCGGATTACAGGTGTGAGCCATCATACCACCTGTCTTTGAATTTTTTAACGAGGGGAAAGAAAACTGCAATTCCTGCCTCCCCATTTATTTAAACATAACACCTAGGATTTTATTTTTGGTAACTACTTAGAATAATATAGTAGGTTACTTATCTTCAGTTAGAAAGAACTATGGAAAATAGGAACCAATAATTTAGAAGTATTATTTCCATATTTCATATATAGAAATAATTATCTTATTTCCTTATTTCATATATAGAATATTCTAGATACTTGGATGGCTGGGGTTGATGTTCTTAGTATTTATCATAGTTTAGCATTGGTTGTTATTTTTAAGCGTCAGAATTTGAAAGCCAATGATAATACCTGATTAGGACTGAAAATAGAATTATCTTAGTAGTTTAGCACTTTTTATAATGGAGTTGGAGCACTGAATTTATTTTCAAATTACCTAGAATTCTGCATTGCTCAAATATTATTCAATTGATTGCAAAACATACCTTGGAAACCCTTTGGATAGAATAGTTCAGAGGGTTACCACTAGTACTTAGAGCCTAAAGTCACTCAGTAGGAGGTTCTCGAAGGTCTATTTGAAGGCAATCCAATTTCTTTAAAATAAAATATTTTTTTGCCTTTTAAAACAGATGGGTGAAGAAAGGGACGTATAAATTGTGGGAAACCTCTTATGGTTTCCTCCCATTTCCTTCTATGTCTCCATTAATGTGCTGACTTGAAGGAATTTAACTTCAAGGAAAGTTGACTGATGAAGTTTATGTAGAGCTGTGAATATTATAATTTGTCAATACTTTATTGATAATGTTAGCTTTGTTTTTATTTGGAAACATTTTTTCCAGTTGACCAAAGCAGAATTCATTCTGTTCTTCCCTCAAATTCATCTATTAGGATCAATGTGATTGACATTTATCTCCACTCTGCATGTCACTGATATGGTATAGACGCTATAAGCCCTGTAGATATTATGGGTATGAAGACTATTTGAGGTGAATTGGCAGTGAGAGCAAATTTTGGAAACAGGAGAGAGAACTACTTCGTGCCTATAAAAAGCTCTCTCACTCCTTCCCCAAGAAAACAGGAGTCTGAATTTTGGCCAGCTGGGTGTTTGAATCTTACTGACTGTTGCAGCACTGGTAGTCCTGGTAAATTTTTTCAGTGGGCGAGCTTTTCTGAAATTTGATTAAACATATTAGTCAAGGGAATCTGTGAATAGATTTAGAAGTAGAATGTTTGAGGTGGTTGACAAGACATTTAGAATTGTGATTAATGTTTTAATAAAATGCTAAGTTAGAATGAATAATCATAGAGATGCAAGATATATTCTAACAGTTCTTAAATAACTTTAGATTCTCTAAATTTAGAGTGTTTTCTAGCTTAGAGAGCGATATTAATATTTTTTACCTAGTCTACTGAACATAATTTCAGGGAGTTAGTATTTAGGACTTTTTACCTAGAGATGTGGTAAACCTTTTAAATTTAAATTTGCTTTCTTAAAATACCTGTTCCAACATTGCTCACCTTTCTTCTCCCTCCTTTTTGCCCTCTCCTTCAGTGGGAGGAGCACATATTCAGCTTTCTGTTAAACACTCTTTGGTTTTCACCTGAGTAAGGCAAGCAAGGATATATGTTAGAAGAGTGGGCATAATACTTTATATTAACATTATAGGGACTAAAAGTCTAAATCATTGCTGTCAATAGGACTTTTTTTGATGATGGAAATAATTTATGTCTGTGCTGTTCAATATGGTAGCCACTTGCACAGGTGACTACTGAGCATTTCACATGTGGCTTGTGATACAGAGGAACTAAATTTTTAATTTTACTTAATTACTTTAAATTTTAAAAGTTACACGTGGCTAGTGGGTCTATCCCAACTATGAAGAGAATAAAGCTACAGAGCATATATCTAGTCTAATGAAACAACAGTGAATTTGGGAATTGTAAATCTGTCTTAAGCTTTTTCCATAAACTTTTATTGATATAATTTAGGCATATACAAATACTGGTGAAATTTTATTGATTGAATTATTGTTGACTTTTTTTCAGCATTTATATTTTTAAAAAGATATGTTTCTTTATAATTAACTTGTATTGTAGGGTGACCATTGTCCTTAAATGTTAAGCCACTCAGTTAATAACAAATAGCATTTGGTTTTTTAGCATTATTTATCATCTGAGGCTTTCAGAATTAATGCACCAAACCTTAAATATTTTTGTTGTTCTCTAAAAGAATGGGTTTATGATGCACCAAAAGGACATTTTGAGAACTGCCGGAGCAACAGATACCATGTAAGGAGTGAATTCTCATGTTTTTCACTTATATCTAGAGGCCTACTTATTTAGGAGGTTTCCTAAGTAAGTGTATTTAGTTGTAGGACCTTAGAGTTGCCTAGGTCCATTCTATTCTAGCATATACTCAACATACTGCCAGAGCAAATGTAGGTTGCAGATTCAGGCAAAACACACACACACACACACACACACACACACACACACACAAAACCCCGAAGAGCACAATGAGCATTATTAGCACAGCCAATTTAAAATGATGAGGTGTTAACCACATTTGTATAAATAATAGTTTCTCTAACCCTGAATCATTATCCTGCATTTTTAATGCAATCGGTTCATAAACATCAAAGTGAAAACACCAAATTTGTAAGAGGTCAGGACCAACTGGGGCTCTAAATGGAGAGACAGCTGAGAGCTGTGTCCGTATGCGTGGGTGGCCTTGCAGCTGTTGATTCACCCTCAGGCTACCAGACAGTTGCCTCTTTGCATTTGCAGAACCAGACTTCAATCTTAGGTAAAAATGTATCCCTCCCATGGACAGGACATAAACAATAGATTGACATCAGCTCTGAAAACAGTGCAGCAGCCAGACTCAGCAGTTGCCCTGAAATACTGAGAAGTACCAAGCATAACATCAAGACTGTTTCTACACAATAATATTTGTCTTTGTACAGCAACACTGGGTTCTCTTAAGTATATTATAAATATAAAAGCTCAAAGTCCAAAAGGTTCAATGTGATGATATCCTTCTCTACAAATGCCAGGAACACTAGGGTAGATTGCATGAGACATGACTGCCGTATCTTGGTCCTTACTAGGATTCCCAAATATACTCCTTAATAACCAGTAAAGTTATATTTACACTGGACATTTTAAGAAATACCAGTGTTCGTTGTTAGATGAGAGACAGCATAATTTTGGAATCACAACTGAGTTCAGAGTTCAGTTTTGAGTCCTACTAGTTTTGTTTCCTTGTGTAAGTTTCTTAACCTTTGTAAGGCTAGCATGTAAATCAGATACAATAATATATAGTTCAGGGTGTAAAGATTGGATTAACGTATGCAGTGTCTATCTAGCACAGTGCCTGTTATGTAGTAGCGTGTCAAGAGATGTTCTCTCTTATGCATTTGGAGGATTAGGTGCTGCGCCTATAGGTTTCCATTCATTTCTCATCTATGTAATTCTGAGTCTTCCTTTTCTAGATAGAATTCCCCCCAGCAAAAATTTACAGTCTAACAGGTGGTAGGTGCTTATTGAGGCCCAGTAATTCTACTTCTGGAAACCTTCCTCAGGAAAAGATTCTGATGACAGAAAATGCTGTGTGAACAGTATTATATAGAATTGTTTTTAATAGCAAGAAATTTTTTAAAACTTACAAGTTCAGTGATATGAGGACATTTACATAAACTATCGAACCACCAGTCTTCTGTCAATTCCTTTTAAAATGATGGTTGTGAAGACTGATGAAAACACAGTGTCAATGATATGTTAACTGAAAAAGTAAGATTAAAAACATTATGGATAGTATAAGTTTCTTAAATGCCAACAATGCATGAGGTGAATAGAATAAGACTTTTTTTTAAAGAATGTAATTTTTGACAGTCTGAAAAGACAGGCCTTATATTTATATTGAGAAAAATGATCCTGACATTTAATGAGACACTAAAACAGTTTTTATTTTTTGCTTACTTATTCTGTTCTAGAATCCAAACTCTACATACTGTTTAATAGAGCATTATTGGTATTAGCTGTATTAGATGACTGTATGAAGAGTCCTGTTTGCTAGAATCCTACTTTATCTTTTAAGTTTTGCTAATTACCCTGCAATGAATGTTGAACATAAAAAATTTGACTCCCTTTCCATGTGTCCACTGTTTCCTTGTGCCTCTTGATTAATAAAACTTTATTTTTAAGTGAGAACCTCTGTTTTCTTGATTTTTAAAAAAAGTCATTGCTATTTTGTTTTTAACCATCCTATTTTGCATAGTTCTATCACTTATTCAAGTAAAAGTTGGAACAGAACATGTAATAATAATAGCAAACATTTAAACAATATTGATTTTATGCCAGACAATATTTAAGGGTTTCATAATGCCCCTTAATTCATACCCTCTTCCTTATAACCCTGTTAGGTAGATGTTGTTATTGTCCCCATTATACAGATGAGGAAACAAGCAGTAAGTTTCAGTAACCTGCCCAAGGCCACACAGATAGTATAGTCCAATCCAGGTTTGAGTTACAGAGCTGCTATACACAATAGTGATTGCTCACATTGTAGATATTAATGTCTTATAGAAAATTAGATTCTAGAAATTGAACTCTTCTCTGGAAAGAAAAATGGGCATTCAGTATTTTGGTCTCATTTAACCATGACGTAAACCTATGGCCAATGGAAGGTAGTAGTAGATGCCATGCTCTTTCGGGTCCTCACTTCCAAGGTGACAAAAGGAACAATGATCATGCCAAAAAGGCTGGCAGCCACATGTGTGCCCAAGGACAGGGCTATTAAGAATTTCTTTATTCAAAACACAGTAGAGGCTGCAGCAAGTGTCTTCAATGCATATGTGCTTCCCGAGCTGTATGTGAAGCTACATTATTGTGTGAGTTGTGCCATTCACAGCAGGAAGCCTGCAAGAACTGAACATCTCCACTTCTATTTAGACCTGCAGATGCTGGCACCAAAGCTCATGTAAGGAGCTGAGTCTTTAAGGACTGAAGCAAAACTATCCTCTGGAGAAACGTAAAATGGAAATTGTACTTAAAAAAAATTAATAGATGCCATTAATCAGAAGGTGAAAATTTTCCTGGCTGTGTCAATTTAGAGTTAACATATCATCCCAGGCTGTTGTTGTCAGTTTATTCTGTAACTTGCTACTGGATAATTCATTATAGGTCTTGCCTGAGCATGTCTGATAATTAAAACTTTATATTTGAATTATCTGGATGCTGCAGAAATGGAACTACTCTACTGAAGTGGTATCCAATAATTTACTATATACAGCTATTGGTTTTTTATTCCTAAGATACAATATATTGGCTATTTGCTGCTCTGTTACTTAATGACATTAGATGACTCATAAATGTAAGTGGTTGACATTTTTGCTATTAAGAATTTAGATATTCAAATTATGCTTTATAAATGAGGATTAGATTTTTATCATGTTATTGCCTAGGAGATAACAGGTAACTAAAACTTGATAATTAAGGATATCCCATTGCTGTTGATCTAGCATCTTTTCTAAAAATGCATGTTTTACAATATTTATGTGAAACTAATTTTTATTTGATGTGCAGTAACAACAAATCAATGCAAAATTATACATTAATGAATTTAACAGTATGAAGTTGTAAGACATACCACAGCTTTCCTCTAGGTGGCATGATTTCAGCTATCATTGAGTCAACTGATAAAAATCCTTTTTCCCTACAAGCACACGAGTATGTAGTTTCTGAACAATCAGTATAAGTGTGACATTGATTAGATTTAATTGTTACAACTGGTTAAATAACCAGATTGACCTTATAATAGTCTATTGTTTAATGATCTTAAGTAACTTAAAATTGTAAGACAAAGTCCTCTTAAAGAAACAGATACAAAAAACTTGTTACCTCCAATAACCCAGCAGCCAAAATTATTTGTCTCTTCAGGTCACAATGACACACCCATTTCTGGATTTATTTATTTGGCATATATTTATTTCTTATAGTAGATAGTGCTATTTTCTTGGAACAGTAATGATACTGCCTTTTTACTTAAAAGGACTCATATAGATGTAACAAATCTAAAGAGAAACCACAAATGGTAGGATTCTTGATCACAAAAATTTTCACGTTAACAGGAAACAGCCCCTTCAATTATGTGAAAGTAACTTTCCTGGTGTCCCTGGTTTTATGAAGCAGTTACTGTGTGCTAAACAAGAAGGATCAACATGTGAAAAGTCATTATTATGTGACCTGCAAGCATCAAACAACAAACAGAAACACTGTTCTTTTTTTTTCTGTACTGGCACTAAAATGGGAAGGGGGGCCAAACTCGTTTTTACCTTTGGGATTCTTTTTCTGTTGTTGATTTTCAAAAATTTAAAAATGAATTTCTCTGGCTATACAAAGAATACATAAAATGCTTGTTAATCCCATTATTGTTGTATTTATCTTCTCCTACCTTTCTCTGTGGGAGACTGCTTTCATGAAGCTCAAAAGAACTTGACCAAGCACCTCTCGGGGGTTCATTTTTGTGGCAGTGCAGGTTTATATTAATGCTAAAATTGTGCAAGTAGCATTTTCAAAATGTATCTCTGATGGTGATTTTTAGAATATGCTGCATAGGCAAAGGAAAAAAAGGTCTTGGAAGTATGCAAAATATAATATCACCATTGTAACCGCAAAAAGGTGAAAGACTAACAGATGTATTCTTACAGATTTAAAGTGGCTTCATTTTAAATAAGGTAATTATCTGGGAGAGTCCTGATTTACCCCTGTTGTCTTAGTGTATCAATGAGTGGCATCCTCTTTACTGCAAAAAATGTTTGGATTTGTGTGACAAATGATGTAGCTACCCTAGTTATGAGAACTTTATTTTCTACTAAGATTTCAAATAATCATCAGTGAGAGTTTGTGGTCTGTAGTCTCCCGTTTTATAAATTATAACCATCTATATAGCTGTGCTTTTCAAAATACTTACATACTTAGGCTTTTAAAAATACTTATTTACTAATTTTTCCCTCTATCATAAACTACACTGAGGTTTTCTTTTTTTATGCAATTACTATTGACCCTTGGTTTTTATTTATTTATTTATTTATTTTTTAATTGCAGGCTAATCGAGGCAGCAGAACGGCAAAGTTGTTTGAAATGTAGGTTGGTAATTTTGGCAGTGGAAATTTAGACATTTGGAATTTTACCCAATCTATGAAGCCCACTGAGATGATGACAGACACCTAAATTCATTTAAAGACCGTGTATCTTTAAAAAAAAAAAAAAACTTTTGTTATATTATACTCATTTTAATTATGAGAACACAGTCATATTTTTTTCTATCACTCACCTTCTCTTTTTCTTTCTCATCTTTTGTGTTTATTTTTAGTTGGCCAAAACACTCTCTCCATTTCTCCCCAGCAACCTCATTCTGGTTTCTTGCTTTGTGAAGTCTATCTGTGAACTTCTGTGGTGACAGAGTAAATGAAGTAGGAGTAGAGATTCTGTAAAGGTGAGTGTCAAGTACTGCCCTAAAAAATAAGGAAAATTCTGCTGCTGGTTTCTTTTTGTCAACATTAGGATTTTGTTAAGCACTTATCCATAGCGTTATGCTGTGTCCCAACTATTACCATATATTCATTTATTTATATCAGTTACTAAATGCTATCTTAGTGGGTGAATTTCACCAGGGGCAAGAAACCAGAGGCTGCAGCTACAGGGATGACATAGCACAGGCCACTGTGAGACTGCCTCCCAAAGAAAGACTTTCCTGGAGAGCTAAAATTGTAGAGTTATGAGTGGCCCAAAAGCCACAAGCAGTAATCAATCAACTAATCATAATTCCAAAGGGTGAGATAATGTTCCCACAGTGTATCATTAGTGTGATGAGTTTATCTCTTTAAAGCCTCACAACCTGCTGATATGCTGTGGTTTTTCTTGGTCCTATCTCTTTATCATTTACCACCTCTGATCTCTTTAAACCCACCCTGTTTCCATTTTCCTCCCTGCCCATTGTTTCCTCATTTTTCCTTAACACTTCTTCCTTAGATTAACCTTTAAATACAAATGGAAATAATAATCGGATTATTTTTTGTAAGGAAACCACCTTTCTATTTCATTATTCATAACTAGAATAATGAAATAAAGCTGTTTATAGAAATGCATCTAGAACATGAGACAAAATTGATATAGACCAAACATTGTTCTTGAATAGTGGTATCAAATATAAAATTATAAATAAAATCTTAAAAGACTTTTGGTGTATTTTCATATTAAAGGGTTATTTTGCATTTATCAAGTATCACTATTTGGGGGAAAATGTAATCAATTACCGTCGTTCCATGTATTTCTTTTTTTCACCTCCTGATTTTTCATGCTTGAAACCGTTCTGGAAAGCTTCCAGAATTGTTACAAATGAAGTTATGCTTTGGTCAATGTTAGTAAGGACCTATGATCCATAGGCGTAAAACTCCAGGACAGGGATGAGTAGTTTTGTTTCCTTCAGCCTCTTGTAGAAATCCCACATTACTTAAGTGAATAGACACATTGATGAGTGGAGAATGGCTAAGAGTGGAAACAGCTCCACTCTCTACCTCTGTAATTTCAAAACAAAAGATTCCATTTGAGGGCTTTAATAAGAGACTTTAATCATGAATGCTTAACTGAACTTTGATAGTCATTTAGCATTTTATTCACCAAAAGTGTATTTTCTTGTCCTTCCCTCCTATAATTACTGGGGGCAAAATACCATAATATTTAAAATGTGCCTACAGAAACTACTAGGAGGCAGAACTAGAAGCAAATTCTTCTTGGGTTCTTTCCTGGCTTTTCAGAGAGAGCGAGAGAGAAAGAGAGAGAGAGAGAGAAGGCCAGATATTTTTATTATAAATTCCCTGACAGAAATAAAGACATGATAGGATAAGAAACTCACAGAGTCAGTGAGTAACTTGTTCAGGATCACAAAGCCAGAAAGTGACAGAAATCTGAACCCAAGAAACCATGACTGGAGCCTGCCCTTTAAACCACTGTGCTCTCCTGCCTCCTTGAAGTAATCAAGATGGGTGTATATCATTTAAATACCCTTTTACCATGAAGACTGTAGAGACCCCGGCACATAAGACCGCCATTAAATATAGAGATGAAAAGGCATTATAAGAGTCATTTAATAGAAGAAAGGATTCATTTACGGTTACCAGGGAGACAGCTCTAGCAATCTTGCCTGTTAGGTCTTCAAAGAACTGATCATTTGAGAGGTGGAAAGGGGCTCCTCCTCTCCTGCTATACTCACTTACTGCACTTACCCATTCCAGAAGCTTTTACCAATACCTCCCGTCTTACCCTCCTGGGCTTTGGGGAAATTAAAGTAGCCTCTTATGAATAAGTCAGTGGTCTCAGGTCTAAGGAGATGTTAAGTGAGCAATAGGTACTCAGTAAACTAAGTATTATGAACAAAAGTGTATATGTCTATGTCAGGAAGAGGGGTGGCCATCAGAATTTATGGCTTGCGCTGTTTTCCTAGAAGTGATGTAAACGAACTTTTGCTACTCTATCCACACTCTAGTCTGAATCTACTTAAGGTGCATCAGTGTCTGTACCAAGAAGGTTGTCTATAAACATGAAAGATGCTCACTGGCTTGTGGAAGCTGAACCTGTATCCTCAGCAAAATATGGTGATAGCTAATTCAGGTAACCAGCCATATTCCACAGCAGCATCTTCTCTCAGTAGCTCTGGTTTGGAGCTCCTGCTCCGTGTCTATAATGGCCACAGGTGTAAGAATATTCACTTTTTGTCCAATCTGTAGAGCTAGCCTACTGCAGTTCTCAAACTGAACTCAGAGGGAGGACCTAACTGGATGAAACTACTAGTCTGACAGTAGCGCCTCTTGATTATCTTTTTCTTGGGCTACTGGGATGGTAGCTTTGCTTCAACTCAAAACTGGTATCAAGGAAAGGAACCTGCTGGTGCTGATTTATACATAATTTTTAGAATTATTCAGAAGTGGGTTGGAACAATTATTTTATTCCAGAGTTTTTCAATGTGTGATAATGGAAAAAATTCTGTATTCAAGGGAGTTTGGAAAATGCTGGGTTAAAAGAGTGAAAAGGTTTTCTCTTCTACAGGAGTTTCAGAGCCTTTAACATGATAATGTTCCAGAATGAGGAATCTAAGAGGACAGGAGAGTACCCAGTATTTCCCAAACTTGTTTGACTCCAGAATTCCTGTTTGTCAGAACATATTCTGGAACCATTGTTTCTCAGAAGTACATAGTAGGTAAGAACATAGTGGATCCTGACTGCAAAAATCCAGCTCTACCACTTACTGTGGTCTCGAACAAAGTACTTCACTTCTTTGTACCTCCGTCTCCTCATCTGCCAAATATGGATAATAAGACCCACTTTATAGGTTCATAGTGAAGATTAAATGACCATACACAACACACATCAAATTACTAAGTGTAGTATATGTTAGCTATTATTATTTTATTTATTCAGTGCTCTACTAATAACCTAGGCCCCATACACAACTAAAGTATAAATTCCAAAAGTGATAGAAAGTTCTTTGTGACTTTTCTGAACTAAGGAACATCTGAAGTAGAGAACAGTATAGAGATCTTGGGTTTGGGAGTACATTCAACAGAGTTTCCAGTTTAAATCATCTGTCTGGTCAGTATGGCTGCAGAGTCATGCCGAAATGAAAATGTTGACTTTGAGTAACTAAAGGTAAAATAAAAGAAAAAGGGAAGGTGGAACAGTGGTAAGAGTTATTCTTTTATTCATCTAATTTAGACTTAGTTGAAATTGAAAATGTCAAGTTATGAGTAGTGTAAAACAGTAGACATCAAACACTTAAAATTCCAGCTTCCTGGATTAATGCTATGGAAAGAATGAAGTTGGTTGATAATGTTTAGCCTAGCAAGAAGGTGAAGAAGAAAGCCATACAAGAAGTGGCTTAGGCAGCAAATTATAAAGGTGACCATTCATTCAAATCAGTAAAACAAACAAGTATACCTTATTCTTTAGGTAAAATTGATGGATCTCTGTTTTCCAGCAGTTCACAAACAGAGGGGTATATTGTAAACAACAAACTAACAAAATAAATTCTGGGATGGCAACCTGTTAAGGTATCCCAGAAAATAAGAGGTAGGACATGAATTTAAAAGATTGGAAGGTATGTCTTCAGGACTGGCCTGGCCCTGAGTAGACTAGTGCTCCCTCCCATAGGGGTGTGTGTGCACACATAAATACAGGAGGAAAGCCTTCCCTTCTAGAGCAAGTGATTCAGTTTGGGAGGCTGTGACTGAGCTACACTAAGTAAAAACGGGAGACTTGATTGTCCTTCGACAGACCTGTCCAAAATGACTAGAAAGTAAATACCGTAAATCACTGTTGTCAGGGCGCACATTCCACCTCCTTCCTCCCTTCCCCACAGCGGTCGGTCCTCATTTCCACACCCCCTCAACGGTTCGGGGAGAGCTCGTGGTCTAAGTAACGAGAGGACTTCTGACTGTAATCCTAGCACGTCACTTTGTTGAAGGCAGACACGTGGTTCAGAGAGAACTTATAAATCTCTCCTCCCCGGCAAGATCGTGATGTTATCTGCTGGCAGCAGAAGGTTCGCTCCGAGCGGAGCTCCAGAAGCTCCTGACAAGAGAGAGACAGATTGAGATAGAGATAGAAAGAGGAAGAGAGAAAGAGACAGCAGAGCGAGAGCGCAAGTGAAAGAGGCAGGGGAGGGAGGGATGGAGAATATTAGCCTAACGGTCTAGGGAGTCATCCAGGAACAAACTGAGGGGCTGCCCGGCTGCAGACAGGAGGAGACAGAGAGGATCTATTTTAGGGTGGCAAGTGCCTACCTACCCTAAGCGAGCAATTCCACGTTGGGGAGAAGCCAGCAGAGGTTGGGAAAGGGTGGGAGTCCAAGGGAGCCCCTGCGCAACCCCCTCAGGAATAAAACTCCCCAGCCAGGGTGTCGCAAGGGCTGCCGCTGTGATCCGCAGGGGGTGAACGCAACCGCGACGGCTGATCGTCTGTGGCTGGGTTGGCGTTTGGAGCAAGAGAAGGAGGAGCAGGAGAAGGAGGGAGCTGGAGGCTGGAAGCGTTTGCAAGCGGCGGCGGCAGCAACGTGGAGTAACCAAGCGGGTCAGCGCGCGCCCGCCAGGGTGTAGGCCACGGCGCGCAGCTCCCAGAGCAGGATCCGCGCCGCCTCAGCAGCCTCTGCGGCCCCTGCGGCACCCGACCGAGTCCCGAGCGCCCTGCGAAGCGCACCCTCCTCCCCGCGGCGCGCTGGGCTCGCCCCCAGCGCGCGCACACACACACACACACACACACACGCACGCACACACGTGTGCGCTTCTCTGCTCCGGAGCTGCTGCTTCTCCTGCTCTCAGCGCCGCAGTGGAAGGCAGGACCGAACCACTCCTTCTTTAAATATATAAATTTCAGCCCAGGTCAGCCTCGGCGGCCCCCCTCACCGCGCTCCCGGCGCCCCTCCCGTCAGTTCGCCAGCTGCCAGCCCCGGGACCTTTTCATCTCTTCCCTTTTGGCCGGAGGAGCCGAGTTCAGATCCGCCACTCCGCACCCGAGACTGACACACTGAACTCCATTTCCTCCTCTTAAATTTATTTCTACTTAATAGCCACTCGTCTCTTTTTTTCCCCATCTCATTGCTCCAAGAATTTTTTTTTCCTTACTCTCCAAAGTCAGGGTTCCCTCTGCCCGTCCCGTATTAATATTTCCACTTTTGGAACTACTGGCCTTTTCTTTTTAAAGGAATCAAGCAGGATACGTTTTTCTGTTGGGCATTGACTAGATTGTTTGCAAAAGTTTCGCATCAAAAACAAACAACAAAAAAAAAACCAAACAACTCTCCTTGATCTATACTTTGAGAATTGTTGATTTCTTTTTTTTTATTCTGACTTTTAAAAACAACTTTTTTTTCCACTTTTTAAAAAAATGCACTACTGTGTGCTGAGCGCTTTTCTGATCCTGCATCTGGTCACGGTCGCGCTCAGCCTGTCTACCTGCAGCACACTCGATATGGACCAGTTCATGCGCAAGAGGATCGAGGCGATCCGCGGGCAGATCCTGAGCAAGCTGAAGCTCACCAGTCCCCCAGAAGACTATCCTGAGCCCGAGGAAGTCCCCCCGGAGGTGATTTCCATCTACAACAGCACCAGGGACTTGCTCCAGGAGAAGGCGAGCCGGAGGGCGGCCGCCTGCGAGCGCGAGAGGAGCGACGAAGAGTACTACGCCAAGGAGGTTTACAAAATAGACATGCCGCCCTTCTTCCCCTCCGAAAGTAAGTACTCATTTTGACTTCCATCCCCTGAGGTTTAGCTCTGCCCGGAGCTCTCAAAACCGCAGCAGCTCCCGGGATCGCCCTTCCCTCTCGCGGTTCCCGTTCGCTCTTTTCCCGTTCTCCTGTCCTTCACCCCATCCACCTCCTTTTCAGTTGTATGCCTGAGGCCATCAGGCTTTAAAATGTTTACTTTCTACTTTATTTTCTCCATCTTTCCCTTCCCCCTAACAATTCGGTGCTTTAAAAGGCGTTATTCTCTTTTTCTCTTCCCTGAAGTTCTTTAGTCGGCCACCAGCTAGGAGTCAGCCCCACTCTGTCAAACTAGAGGTGCTCCCAGGGGCAGAGTTAAACTGAGGAATCTTGGTAGGTTTGTTTTCTTTGCTCCGATTGGCGTGGAGCGCGCCGAACTGGTGCACGAAGGGTTAAAAAAAAGTGTCTCAAAACTAGCCTCTCCGGAAGGCGCCCCCTTTCCGTGCTGACCTATCAGCTGGTTCCCCAAGCCTTCTCTATTGTCTCTAACTACCCTAAAAATGTCAGCATCGCCGAGACGAAACCCGGTTTGGACACCCCTCGAGAAACCTACCTGGCCCTCAGTCCTTGATGTATCGTTTGCTATCACTAGGTGTTTCATTACCCAAAGGCAAAATCCTATAACCACGTTCCCTTTTCACTTAACCTGGAGTGTAGAAAGGACAACTCTGTTTCTGACTGTGTTTTAAAAGGTTTTGTTCACGTTATTTTTCAGAATACACTCAAACCTGCCTTCTTCACATCTCCAGTGTAGCAGATCATTTTTCTTACGGGTCTGTTATCCTGCTCCTGCCTTTTCGTAGGCTTCCTGCAGTTACTTCAATGCATTCCTAAAACTCAGAGTAGACGACAGCCGTTTTTTTTTTTTTTTTTTTACTGGCTTCTCTGAGAACAGTGTCCTCAAAACCAGCTGGCATACAGTAGCAATAGGAGTGAAATGATTTATTGCAGAGGAAGGGAACAGACAGTGTAGAATGATTTCAGAGTTCTTAAAAAAAGAAAAAAAAGAAAGAAAGAAAAGGGGCAGCAGCATCCACTTGATACCTGAGAGGGTTAAATACCAGGAAGAAGAAAAAGAAAAGTGGGGGCGGGGTGGGGGGAACCTCTTCAACATTTGTGTATTCCAAATCCCAAGTCATAAACTTTTCATTGGTTGCTCATTTCTCTCCTCCCCTTTCCATGCCCTATATACTTGCTGGCTGCCTTTGCAAAGTCTCTGTGTCTTGCCTAAATAGATAATACAGCCATCTTGGTAATTTTCTCTTAAAGGTTCTAATTGCAGGGTGGTGCTTTTCTTTTTTAATATTTATTTTTAGTTTGACAAGTCCTAGCTATGTGACCTGCCATGTCTTGTACTTGATGGTGTCAGAAGTCAGCCCATGTATCTAACCCCAGTCTTCCTAGTGACCTTTATGTTGCTGCAATTTCTCCTGTTCTTGTTCAATAGCAGAACAGATGCAGAGAATTCTGGCAAGCAGGATGATTTTATTATTGTAATTATGGCACTATCCGCAACAGCGGTGATAAATACACTCCACCCCTGGTTATCCCCTTTGGGAAGTAAAGCTTTCTAACTGGGGTGGAGCCAAGGAGATATTAGGAAAGAAAGTTCATTGTAATTAGTGCAAAACCATTGAGACAAACAAGGAGTTCAGTCAGTTTGCTTTCTCTAGCACGTGCATCGGTTCTACTGGTATTTGGGCAGAGCGGAAAGTATGTTATGTAGAACCTGAATAACTCATCTTTCAATGTTTATATGCAAAAGGTCTAATAAACTGCCAGCACTTTTATAACACAGAAAGGAGCTCTGATCCCATTTACTGAATAGGTGTGGAGAGAGCAAGTAACCCAAGAGGGCATTAGTTCTTTGTTCTCTGAAGCACACTTCAGTCTGAAGAGCTGAGATGATCCAACCCAGGGTCATGGTCACCAACAAACTGGAAAAATTCCTAGATTATTAGGAGGATTTCAGAGTATGGCATTTAACATCAATGTGTGGATTCTCCTTTCCATTTCACCCCAGCCACCAAATAAATGAAAACCTCCGATACGTCCAAGATAAATAAAATATACTGCCAGTTTTCATACAAAGAATACAGGCTTTAAAAAGTGTGTATTCTGTATGGAAGTTTAGGAGCAGAAAGCCATATTAATAGCAGGTTCGATACTACTGTGCAAGGACTGGATAATTTTATAGAAAATAGGTTAACTGATTTTCCAGCACTTTCTAGTTATACTGGAATATAGCAAACCCTTCCAAAAAAAGGAAAAAAAGAAAAAAACCATATTTTTAAAAAGCAAATTGAAAGTACATTATTGGCTTATATACCAGCTTTCCCTCTTTAGGACTTTTCTGCCTAACTTTTAACTCAGCTGTCACTGAAGTAGCTGTGGGGAGGGAGTGTGCCTGTCATTCCTTGCAGTGAATCTGGCGAGGGTCATAAGCCCCAGAGATGAAGCCATGGGAAAGATCACTGGTTCATTTTTTACCACCAACTTATTAGCGTTCAGGGAGTGACTTCAGCTCAAGTATTACAAATATGCTCTAATTATACTCAATGAGCTATATATCATTACAGATTGCTGATAGCCCTTTGTGGGACATTTTATAAAGTTCAGACTACATATTTTTAGCAATGTGGAGATTTAAAAGTAAAAATATAAGAGATATTGTATATGCCCTGAGGCATATTTTGTCTTAAATATTATCCTTGGCCAAGTATACTATATAAATACAGTAAATATGAATAGAACTGGCCAGGTGCCAATCTCCTAGGATGAATTTTAGTCAAGAATGTATTTATGGGATATAAATAATACTGTGTCAACATTTAAAGAAGGGGTCTGATTAGTTTGAATTTATTCATATTGATCTTTTCACGTGCTGTTAGTTTAAGACTCAAAGTGGAGTTATGCTAAGGTTTACCGATAGTTTGCCCACTGGGAATTAGTGGACCTCTAGTAGTTTAACAATCCATTTGAAGTTCGAGGCACATCTATTCAAAAGATGCTGCACAAGGTTTTAGAAACTTAGAAAGGGTGATTCAGTTATACACAGGAAGAATTCAAATAATTGACATGTAAGAATCTGTAGAGAGTCCGACAATCAAAAAGAGGAAGAGACACAACGTTTCATTTTCTTTCTTTTCTCTCCCTTTTTCATTGTAACCAATCAGCACATGTTGTGGTTCTAACCCTGGTGATTTTGTACTCCCCCCAACCCCCGCACCCCTACTCCCACTGGAACGTTTGGCAATGTCCAGAGACACTTTGGGTTGTCGTGACTGGAGGTGGAGGGGTGCTACTGGTATTTAGTGGGTCAGCCAGGGATGTTTCTAACCATCCTATAATGCATAGGGCAACCCCCCATTCCCAACATCAAAGAATTATCCTGACCACAATGTCAGTAATGCCTCTGTTGAGGAGCCCTGGTATTTGTTTGGGGTTACTGAATTCTGTTAACAGGACCATTTAGAAAATAATAACAAAAATAAAATATCTTTATGATCAAAGCATATTCAAATGAGAATACTGAATAGGAGGATAGTCAGACAGTTATCTTAATTAAATGGAGTGTGGATTAGACCATTGTATACAGTATGTACTTTATTTTTTGTGGTCTTAAAGCCCCTACATTAGAGACATCAAAACTTCCCATTTATTTAGCTTAAGTGATGGTGTTGACCTATCCATTACTAGCTTCAGTCAGCAGCAGTGTGATGTTAGAACAGAGAAAAAAGAAGTGAGGAATTATCATGGATTCCCCTTGCAAGGGAAATAAGCAGTTTGTGTTAACAAAGAGTGGAATCTCCAAGCTAGGCAACGGAAGAAAGTAAATAATCATCTTGATTTATTCTACCATTTTGAAGTAGATACACTAAAAATATACAGCCTGAAAAATCACAATGAGATTCCCTTTGTAGTTGTTTCACATGAGTGTTAAACATTTAACATGAAGCAATCTCCTTTTCTATTTCCTCTGTAATTTTCCAAGTTAAATTGTGGAATGTAGAATGAATACCAATGACACTATGGTTTTGGGGAATGTGACTTAGCATTCAATTCATGAATATGTCTTTCTATATACAAGTTGCTGGTCTGTTGGCCACTTGCCCAATGAAAGAAAATGTTAGCGATTGCTGGAACGTAGTGGTATTTTTGCTTTATGTAGTAAGCATTTTTACTATTTTATTTTTTAGGATTCTCTGTGTGTGTGTTTGCATGTGGGTGTATGAGATAGAAACAGAAAGAAAAAGAGAGAGTATCAAAGACAGACTTGAACTTCTTGACTTCCAGAATGATTGAGTTATTAATATACAACAGACCAAACTTTAATTCTCCCTTTTTTATTGCATCGTTGCTTGTACTAACTCTAGTGTCTAATTGTGGTTACATTTAAGTTAGGTCACATGCTCCTCCTTCAGGATTTCCTCTTTTTTTTACTTTTCAAAGACTAGAAAAACCTCTCAAAGAAGTATACTATTTATAACGAAAGCAGTTGGGCCGTCTTTGTTGCCAAGTGAGGCCAGCCAGCTTTATGCCTCTCCTGAGAAGACCTCACCCGATGAAAGAGGGGCTTTGCAGAGGTTGAGGGGCAGGTGGGGACCTCTCCACCTCACAGAAGGAAGGGGTTGGGGGAGCCCACTGCGTCTCCACAGCAACCCCTGTGGTCTACTCGAGGAGTTGCACTTTTTGAATGATTTCTCCCTGGTGAAAAGATGGTGATGTAACCTAGTCGCAGCATCTTTCATATAAAGATATGAAAGAATGACAGATCATTTTTCCTAGAGGAAACTGAGATGGGAAAAAAGGGCTAATGACTCACTGTTGAACCCACATCAAATCTGGGTTAGAACCAAGGAGGTCACTGACTTGTAGGCCTTCGCCCAGAGATTACAACACACTTTAGACTGCATATTTAGAAGGGTCGAGAAATTAGAGTGGAGGCTCCTGGCCCTGGGAGAGGTGTGCAGGGTCACCACTGGAGTGGGACTCTGGCCCACTGCCACTCCAGCCCGCCTCCCCCTGCCCCTTGCCCACAGCACCCCCACCCCACCCCGCCCCATTATAGGTTCAGGAGTAAGGTGAGCAGCTGAGCAAGAGACTGCATGGAAGAGCTCTGGAAATAGCCCTTTCCGCTATCTTGATGTAGCATTTCCGGTACTGATGGGCTCCCGGAGAGAGGATTTGGATTTGCCAGATGTGCTTACTCTATTTAGGCAGCGCTTCTGCTCAAGGGTGGGTTCCATTTTGCAGATTCTGCACAGCTTGATGAAATGTGGCTCTGCCCGAGATAAACAAATGCCCATTGTCATTTTGAAGGCATATGTGTGCTTTCATTTTAAAAAATATCCTTTAAACAATGATAGTTTTTAACCTGGGAATTCAACGTTCTCCAGGTATTTTATCTTAGATTTAATAATATGTTAGGGGATTCTTTGATGGGTTTGTTTAGACTGAAAAGTTTGCTTCTGTCATTTGTTTGGAATAAATTTGCATCATGCTACAACCACAAGCTGCTTTTGATGGTTGGCTGTTTTGTTTCTTTTCTAAGCGCTGATATCCAGAAGTGGGTGTTTAAGTGCCCCACACTCTCACCACTACCTTACTTCCTGAATTGGCTCGGTGGTCTTGACTCTGAATGAAACTGCCCCTTGGCCTCTTCCCCACCATCTCTAAATTGCCTTCTTTTCCGTCATTGTGATGGAACGTCTGCATGGATGGATGGTCGAGTGCTCACATATCATGTCCCATTTGATACTCTACTGAGTTTGTGGGAGACAGCACCCCCTTTACTTAACCAGGCCTCAGTTTCTTCCCTTGTAAAGATGAAGAAAGTAACACTGGCCTTCTAGGGTTGTAAGGATTGATGATGACATATGTGAAGAAGCACCTAGTGCTGCTGCTCTGGCATGGAGTAGGTCTTCTTTGCCTGGCAGCAATTCTCTGAGTCTCAAATGCCTTTGACTTTAGGGTATACCATTATTTTATGTGCCACTAAGAAAAAAATATCACTTCAGTGATCATGCCGTTGATTTTAAGAGAGGGTCTGGATTTTAGGGAGATGAAAATGTGATTATGAGCGATACCCCAGGAACCACTTCCATTAACCTCGGATGTCTTGGAACCTCCAGCTCATTCTTTTCCTTTGCGATAGTTCCACTCAGTGGATCTCTTTCCTTTGCTCACTCAGATTGTTCCTTAGGTGGCCTCTGCCACTTCAGGGCAGGGATGGGATGGGGCTGGAAACAGAGAACATAGGGTTGGTAATTCACCATGTCTGGCACCATCTAGTTCTCCTATGAGAAGTCCTGAGAGTTTAGGCAATTAGATTCAGGCCTTTCAGGGTCTGGTCCCTCCTCCTTGCTCAGCCCCTCCTCTCACTAAATCCCTGCATGAAAACTATACTCCAGTCACATTGTCCTCTTTGCCTTTACCCAAATGGGCCATTTATTTTCATGCCTCTGGGGTCTTTGTTTATGCTGTTTCTTCTACATAGAGATCTATCTTTTCACACCTTTAAAAATCCTTCTGCCTGGTGTGGTAGCCCACGCCTATAATCTTAGCACTTTAGGAAGCTGAGGCGGGAGGATCACTTGAGGGCAGGAGTTGAAGACCAGCCTGGGCAACATAGCAAGATCTTGTCTCTACAGAGAATTTAGTTGGGCCTGGTGGTGTGTGCCTGTAGTCCTAGCTACTTGGGCGGCTGAAGCAGGAGGATTGCTTGAGCCTAGGAGTTTGAGGCTGCAGTGAGCTATGACTGCCCCTCTGTCCTCCAGCCTGGGCAACAGAGCGTGACCCTGTCTCTAAACATAACAAAATAAAACAAAATATTTCTGGGCTTAGTCAGATGCCACCTCCTTAGAAAACCTTCCTTGATTGTCTTAGTCTTATTTAATTAGCTCTTCCTTTGCACTCTTACTATACTGATGGTTATCTCTATCTCTCCCTCTTTTCTTTTGATCTTAGTAAGATCTAACTCTGTTCTGGGCTGTCTTCTTCATTGGTTTGTAGACTGCCCCAGGAACAGAAATCAAGTCTAACTTATCTATATTCTTATAGAACTTAGCATATTGTGTTTGGTCAAGGAATGTTTGACAAATGGATGAGCATTCCCTTTAGAGAATAAGACTGAACTACAGGAAGAAGAAGAATCTGTGAGTTCAAAGAGGTGTCAGGGCCAGGAGATGCGGAGAGATGAAATGTTCTGACCTTCATTATCAGGGAAAATGTGTCTGATGGGTCATGTCACTATGCTAAAGAGCACGGGGCTTCTCATAACCATAATATTTTCTGTTTCCAATTCTCAGATAATAATGAAGGTGGTGATAATGATGATTAAAGCTAACCTTTATTGAGGACTTTTTACAGGCCAAGCATAGCTAACCTTTATTGAAGACTTATAAACCAAGCATAGTTTTAAATATTTTACATGTATGTACTCTTTAATACTCACAAGCAATCCTATGAGGTTAATACTCATACTGTCCCTTTGACAGCTGAGGAAATGGAAATAGCTATTTCTATTAGTGATGTGTTATGGAAATTAGACTTTCAGCCACCACAGGTAATAGGAGCCCTAATACAGAACCCAGGAAATAGAGAGCATGACCTTTCTTGCCTTCTTGATAAATGATGTAATACATCCATGAAAGAATGGTGACTCTCCTCTGTTAACAAGAATTACATTCACAAGCGCTGAGAAAATATACCTCTGAAGCACACAACCTGGGTTTTTTTTTCTTGCCTCTAACACATTCGACTTTTATTTCTGCACTTAACTGATACAAAAAGTGTGATTTATTAAGCCTTTGGTTGTTTCTGTTTGTTTGTTTGTGAGACAGAGCCTTGCTCTCTTGTCCAGGCTGGAGTGCAGTGGCACCATCTCAGCTTACTGCAACCTCTGCCTCCCGGGTCCAAGCAATTCTCCTGCCTCAGCCTCCCGACTAGCTGGGATTACAAGCATGTGCCACCACGCCCAGCTAATTTTTGTGTTTTTAGTCAAGATGGGGTTTCACCATGTTGGTCAGGCTGGTCTCGAACTGATCTCAAGTGATCCATCCGCCTCAGTCTCCCAAAGTGCTGGGATTATAGGCCTGAGCCACCGTGCCCAGCCTTGGTTTTGTTTTTGAACTGCAATCATTTTCCTCACAAAAATCTTGATAAATTTTATTGATAGGGCATTCCTATTTCAGAGAATTAATTTATTTGGGAAGGCAAGATGATATACAATGAGCATGATGACTTTGGAGCTAGACAGACCCATTAAATAAAGAAAGGAGAATAAATAAAAGGGAATTGTACCAAAGGAATCTCAAAGGCTGAAATGGAAGCGGTAACATCAAAGACAAGAAATCCTACTCCAGGCCTGTGGCAGTTGTTAAAGAGTGGTCCTGTTTTGGTTAGCAACTTGGCTCTCTCAGTGCAAGTTATTAAAACTGCCTCATTGATATTTAAGTTGCTTCCTACCGAATTCAGATCTTGGCTCTGCCATTGTCGGCTTTGCAGCTGGATTTGAAACCCCTTCACTTAGCCCAGCCTCAGTTTCTTCATTTGTAAAGGAGAACATCGACTTTCTAGGGGTTGTAAAGGATGATGTGTGTGAAAAAGCACCTGGTGCAGCTGCTTCTGGCCTTCTTTGCACAGCAGCTATTATTCATCGAATCTTATTGACTTTAAAATGCACCACTATTTTATGTGCCACTAACAAAGAAATATCACTGCCCATTTAACTATTAGTTATAACATTAACTAAATATCACTGCCAATTAACTCAGCCATTGATTATAAGAGAGAATCTGGATTTTAGAAATAATAGAATATGAAAAATATATAGAATCAGTGAAATCACATAAAGGTTTGTGAAATAAAGAATAGCGGTCTATGTGCACATGGTATAGAGTGCTGTAGCAGAAGTACATGGAAAATGAAATTAAGTGGAGGCATGACATCTGCCCTCAGAAACGTTTTCTAGTTAATGAATGTTAGGAGCCCATCTGTGGAATCAAGAACAGGAGATCCACATAGTATATACTCCTCCCAGCCAGAGTCTTGGAAATCAAAAATTTTTTGTTTTTATTTTATTTTTCACATCTCAAGATTTACCATTTGTTTCAAAGGGTATATAAATTTTTAGGGGATTTTTTTTTTTTCCGAGACAGTCTCACTCTGTTGCCCAGGCTGGAGTAAGTGGCACAGACACGGCTCACTGAAGCCTCCATCTCCTGGGCTCTAGTTATCCTCCTGCCTCAGCCTCTACAATAGTTGGGACCACAGGCATGCACCACCATGCCTGGCTAATTTTTTCAATTTTTTGTAGAGCTGGGGTCTCGTCATGTTGCTCAAGCTGGTCTGGAACTCTTGACCTGAAGCAGTCCTCCTGCCTCTGCCTTCTAAAGTGCTGGGATCACAGATGTGAGCCACCGCACCCAGCCGGGAAAAATTATTTAAACTATTTGAACTGATCTCTGAAGGTGCATATGAGTCACATAGTACTTGCCTCTTTATTTTTCTGGATCCCAAAGTCCAAAATCAAAGAAGAGAGGGGATGTTGCCTATAAAAGACTGACATGCAGACGGGGCTTCTATGTAATGGGCTTCTGGGGCTGGTTTCGCTTTTCCTCACAGGTGCCCTGTCTCTCATCACCTCCACTGGTTGAAAAGAAACCAGGACATTTGAAGTCAAGGTTGAGGCAGGTCAGGCAGCTGTGGTTATACTCATGTAGACCTCATTTCACCTCCGCAACCAAGCACTGGCCACAGCCGCCTCTTAGCCATTAGGCAATTCATTTTAAAGGCGGCTTTAGCAATAGTATGAGATTACGGTGTAGAAATCTAAAAGAGGAGGCCGGGTGCAGTGGCTGGCGCCTGTAATCCCAGCACTTTGGGAGGCTGAGGCGGGCGGATCACCTAGGGTCAGGAGTTTGAAACTAGCCTGGCCAATATGGTGAAACCCTGTCTCTACTTAAAATACAAAAATTAGCTGGGCATGGTGGTAGGCGCCTGTAATCCCAGCTACTTGGGAGGCTGAGGCAGGAGAATTGCTCGAACCTGGGAGGCAGAGGTTGCAGTGAGCCAAGATTGCGCCACTGCACTCCAGCCTGGGAGACAAGAGCAAGACTTCATCTGAAAAATGAAAAAAAAAAAAAAAAGAAATCTCAAAGAGGAAGCTGGATGAGATGAAGGGGAGGGGCTGGTCGAGAGTAACTGCAGAGGGTTTGAGGAGTAGAAATGATATCAGAGAGGGGAAGCCACACTAAGGCCTTGGGTAGTTGTTCACAGTGCAACATATTCTCTCAGTGAGTTAGCATCCTGGCTTTCCTGGGGCAACCCACTAACACCACTTCAGTGATGTGGAAAAACATTGCTGTCCAAGAGGAATTGAATTCACTGGCTTTAGTGTCTGTTAGGAGGGAAAGCCTCATCGTGCTGAGAAAGCGATCCTCCCTGGGCTGGGACCATCCCTTCATTCTCTCAAATGAACGCTTGGATTTGTTACTGCCTGATAAGTCAGAAATGTTTGGCTTAGATGTTCCCTTAACCAGAATGACTTGAGGAACTTAAGGCAAATGGAAAATGCTTCCTGGATATTGTAAAGTCCAAACCTTCTGGAAATAGTTTGAATGCATTTCCATCCCTCCACAGGCAGCTGTTTTTCTCTCACACTAGCATGTTCCACTAGCGTGTCCCCGTCCCTCAGGCCTTCCAAGCTACCTATATGTCGGTAATTATGAAACAGGTTATTTCTGAAGAAGAGACGCTACGTTTCTGAAGAAAAAGTCATGGAGTAGCTATTTAAGAATAACACTGGTCTTTTGGAGTTGTTGTTTCAGGAAGTACTCTAGCATCTTTTTGGTCTTCTGAAAGAAAAAGAAAAACGTTGTGACTGTGACTTTGGCTCTGTTTATTTTACTTTTCTTATCTAACCCTCACGACACTGACAAATACCACATCTGTCTTGACAAGCTAGTTTGCAAATAACTATTCATTCATAATTTTAGGCTGTTGTAAGAATCCTTATTTGTTACTTCATCTTGTAAGCAAGAATGCAAAATTTGGTTTTGAGAAAGACACTGAAATGACCGCAAGTCCACTGGTCTTTGCAAATCTCTCTATCTGAAAAAGATGACTGTGTACTTTTTAGTGGATTTTCAGAGCTCTAAAATATTTATTGTTGCCAAAACATAGATGGGAATTTTCTGAGAAATATAATTTAATTTTAAAGTTTTGGATTCATTTCAGTGTTGGTAATGTCAGTGCTTCTTAGTCCAAGTTTATCAGGGATTTTTCTGTTTACACCAGATGTAGCAGTAACTTTGTCATTTCTTCTATTTTGATTTTTTAAAAATATGATAGTTTATTCCCCTATCTGTTGGCTTAATCTCATTTTCACTTATTTTCACTTTTGCTTTGACATCTTATGGCAATATGACTGCAGTTGTTTCTACTTCCTTTATAGTGAACTCTTTTTTTTTTTTTTTTGAGACGGAGTCTCGCTCCGTCACCTAGGCTGGAGCGTAGTGGTGCGATTTCAGCTCACTGCAAGCTCTGCCTCCAGGGTTCATGCCATTCTTCTGCCTCAGCCTCCCGAGTAGCTGGGACTACAGGCACCCACCACCATGCCCAGCTAATTTTTTTTAGTAGAGACGGGGTTTCACCGTGTTAGCCAGGATGGTCTCAGTCTCCTGACCTCATGATCTGCCCGCCTTGGCCTCCCAAAGTGCTGGGATTACAGGCGTGGCCACCGCACCCAGCAGTGAACTCTTGTAATAAAACTGCTGGCTTAGAAACTCCAGAAAAGTGTGAATGACTTATTCTGATTCTACTTTAGAAAGATAAAGAAACAATCACGGATGGAGGACTTTTCTGTGCAAAGGATGGGTGGTTTGGTCAAGGAACGGTCCCCCCAGAGGTCAGTCAGGGCTTTCTGTGGGAAAAATGTTTCTACATTCAAGTTCATCCTTGGCATTTTGGGCTCTGCTGGTTAAAGAGAGGGAGACAGAGGAAGGAGTGCTCCAAACCTTCTGACTCCTACCTGGAAGTAGCCAAGCAGAAGCAAAGCTGAATAATAGCCATGACCTCAGGCTCTGAAGCAGCAGGTTCCACCTTCAGATGGATCTGTTAAACTTCACCACCCTGGGTTTCTTGTACCTGTCTTCACTGATTTCTGTCTGAGATATCTTGAGGCATTTTTAAAACATTAAGTTGTTTTGAATAGTAATTTAGTCACTCATTTGTATCTCTTCATAGTATTAAGCCTTAGGTTATTATGTGTGTTAACTAAAATCACTGATCGGATCTCTAAACTAAGTCCTGAACTGCCATGGTTCCACCTACTAAACTTACACTTTTCTTCTATGTAGAATGAGGTGACCGGTGCTAGTTTGTCCTGGAGAGAGAGGTATTTCAGAAGAATTCCACTGTCAGAAAATATCACCATCAATAATGAAACTATGTGTGTAAAGTCATGTCTAATTTTATTAACTGTTTGTTACAAGTACTCAGATTATAGAAAGAGGGTCTTGATCTAAGCTGACCCTGAATTGTTATACATTTGGATCAGTTTTCCCTTTCTTGCTGAGAATTCTCTAAGAAGAGTAGAAACTCATTGTAGTTCAGTGTTGGGAGGAATGATTGTACCCACTTACAGAGTTGCTATATCACAAGAGAGATGCATCGTTTGTTTGTGTGGAGAGGCTGGAGGGATTAGGGCAGGAGCTTATTTGATAGGGAGTTTAGTTGTACATTTGTAAGACATCTAATTTTACTTAAGATATCATTGCAGTAAGAATGGCTTTATCTCTATCCTATAGACCCTCACAGTAGACAAAACCACTACCTACTCAGAACAAACAGCCCTTATGAGGGAATAATTTTGCCTTGATTCACCTGATTGGATTGTTTTGAGGTCAAATGAGGTTCTGTAAAAGGCCTTGCTAACCTGTAAGGCATAATAACCTGTACCAGGGTTCTCAAATTTTACCATGCAAAATAATTACTGATGTACCTTTATAAATGTAGATTCCCAAGCCTTTGTCAGCCACTCCAATTCAGATTATAATTCAGTTCGTTTTAAGATGGGCTCCAGAAACCTGCATCTTGATAAGGCGGCCAGGTGATCCTTGTGCAGATAGTTCAGAAACATACTCTGGAAACACTGTGTATTTTTGTTTTGTTGCTTTATTTCTTAGCTGTGTCATTGCAGGCAAAAATAAACCCCAACATTGTTACAGTTAATTAACTTCCTAGTCATTTAATTACTTTGTAAATTACCCATGCAAAGTTTTAATTCTAGGACTGTTTCTATTTTATGACTTGTGTTACCCATAGTCCCCCATCATAAATTAGTGAGTGCCTGCGTTCTTCTAAAAATATCATGTTTCTCACATGCACATAGTGAGGGGAACAACACACACTGGGGTCTGTCAGTGGGGATGGGGTAGGGAGAGCATCAGGATTCATTGCTAATGCATGCAGGGCTTGATACCTAGGTGATGGGGTTGATAGGTGCAGCAAACCACCATGGCACACGTTTACCTATGTCACAAACCTGCACATCCTGCACATGTATCCCGGAACTTAAAATAAAATAAAATAAAATTTAAAATAAAAAAGTTATGTTTGTAAGACTATAAATGCCTCAGATTTTGAGAATTGTTTACATTTCTTTGTTACAAAGCCTTTTCGCATCTATCCAAAGCCTCACTGTTTTAAACAGAGTGTATCCATACCTCAGTGCTGCTTCAATGATGTAGATTATTGAAAACTGATTTTTTTTTTCTTTTTTTGAGACAGAGTCTCACTGTGTCACCCAGGCTGGAGTGCAGTGGTGTGATCTCAGCTTACTGCAACCTCCGCCTCCTGGGTTCAAGCGATTCTTCTACCTTAGTCTCCTCAGTAACTGGGACTACAGGCACGTGGCACCACACCCAGTTCATTTTTATATTTTTAGTAGAGACGGAGTTTCACCATATTGGCCAGGCTGGTCTCAAACTCCTGACCTCATGGTCTGCCTGCCTTGGCCTCCCAAAGTGTTGGGATTATAGGCGTGAGCCACCGCGCCCGGCCTGAAAACTGATTATTTTAAAACTAAGGTTTGCTTTCTGTAGACTGAACAATCATTAGCATCCTTACATCTCTATCTCATTCATGGTCTTAACTTCTAAGGCATTGGATCAGCACCAGAGCTCCCTGTCCTCCTGCCTTGCTTAAAAACAAAAAAGAAAGAAAGGAAAGAAAAGAAGGGATTTTAATACTGCTTTATAGCAGAGTGAAAGTAAACCAAAGGTGCATACTTGAGAACTGCAGGCTGGAAATTGCAAGTGACAATAATTACCTCATCTTATTCCCACACAGACTTCCTATGACCTGGGTGAACTTGGGATCTGAATTCTGTTTAATAGAATTGTCCCTCTTCTGCACCACGGCGTACACTGGCCTGAAGAAGGTGCTGTTTCCCAGGAAAAGCACTTAAATCCCCCCAAGAAATGCATAGGGCCATAGTTTGAAGAAAAAGTATTGCTAACCAAGTGACTTACTCTGCATATTCTACCTTTCTCTGGTTGTATTCTTTGAGATTTTTATTTAAGATAACTTTCAGCATCTCTTTTTAAAGGTCAGATACGAATGAGAAAACTTTGTCTGACTTGTTAATCTTGTGACAAACCGTTTATATCCAGTGTAGCTTCCTGTCTTTGCTGACTGGTATTTGAGGGAATTTTCTTCCTGTAAGACTGTGGAGAAGCCTCTAAAAATAAACAGCATGGTTTCTTATTGGTGGGAACATATGTGAGCAGATGTCAGCTGGAAGCAGCATATGGTGGCAACATGATAGCAGTATGTGCTTATAGAATCCCCGCTGTTGGGTCTTCGTCTTCCATGCCACACTGGCCAGTCAGAGCCCCATATCTCAGTTAAAGAGTGTTCCGCCTAGAAGGTGTAATCCACACATTTGTGAAAAATCTGCCACTGGGATCTTGATAGTGGGCTGAATATTGGACATGGTAAGTTCCAGAGTATGGAAAAAGTCTTTGTTATCCATTTAAAAATCAAGTGATAAGAGGCACACATATGGCAAAAATAAAAAATAAATCAAGAGAAGAGTCCACAAAGCCTTTGTCTTGTGTTGAAAGAAGTTTTCAAGTCAGGTCTGAATAGTGGCAGTGTTACTTCTAGAAGACGTGCCCTATGAACATGGAAGGTGCATGGACTCTCAGTGTATGTAAGGAGCCAGGAAAGAATGATATTCATGCCAGGCCCTAATAGGCAGTCAGGGCTTTTTTTGTCACACAAGTTAGACAACTGCTCATATTCCTTGACCATCTTTTATCTGTCAGTCTGTTTTAAATATATCATCTCATTTCAATTTTATAAAAACCCTCAGAAGTAGGGTTATGTCTGCCTCATCTTACAGACTTCTCCATGGATTCACAGGAAATCAGTGACAGAACAGGGGTTTGAATTAACATCTTCTTCTGCAAAAATTCTATATTTTTATTGACCTTACCACCGATAGAAAGACTTTTGAACACTCAGCAATATTTCTTCTTCAATTTGAGATATTTTGTGGGGGAGGGGGTGTGCTTTCTTTTCTAAGAATATGGTGGGCAAAATACAAATTGGGTTGCTGTTACTTTAAAGAAAGTGAAGTTCAAATTTTCCAGATGTAATAACTATCGTGGAAGATGCGTTTAGTCCATTTCAGAGAGCTCTAGCTTTTTAAACTGTAGGTAAGTAGCCCCAAACCAATATTCACTTGTATTTTTGACTCATTCAAGAAGGAGTTTTCACATGCGGGTTAGAAATGATGACAGGTGGTTTTAAGAACACTGAAATCTAGGCCAGCCAAATGAAAACCAAAGTTTTATTCTTAATCGGTAGGCTGTCTTTTGTCAAAGGAGGTCAAAGCCTTTCTTATTCATCTTTAATATAAATCAAGGTATTTATTTTACCGTTTCAGTATGTAAATTGTACTCTGTTATTTTAACATTAGAACGTGCTAAAGGGAAAACTGAATTCAGGAGTCTGACTGCTGGTTAAGGGATGCCAGAAGATCTGGGACTAAAATTTGGAATCCTCCTTAGATCCTCAGTGTCTAATCCCCTGGCCCCAGGTAGCAGGGACCTTATTTCTGGGGAAATGATAAGAACATTCAATGAGTCCCTCTTCTACTTTGAATCTTTGTATAGTTCTGTGCCAGGCATCTCTTCAGTAAAATAGCTAATGACTGTGCTTTTTAAAACTCCTAGCTGTCTGCCCAGTTGTTACAACACCCTCTGGCTCAGTGGGCAGCTTGTGCTCCAGACAGTCCCAGGTGCTCTGTGGGTACCTTGGTGAGTACACTTGTCTGCTTTATTCCTCGTTTGACATAGTTATATCAAATCCATCTTTAGTGTTTGTCTCCTGTGGGGAACTTGCCAGAGGCAAGATGAGATTCTGAAATGCAGCCTTGTACCTGAGCGATCACAAAGGTGCCTAGAATTTTTTTTAGTAAGAGTTTACATGAGAAAAACTGATGAATAGCTTTGAAGTAATGCAATGACTATATTTCAGCATGTAAAAGAATGACTTGTGGGGATGAGATATGTGTTTTAGGGGTCACAGAGTGATTTGACATACACCTTTCCTGATCCCCATGGAGGCCACTCTCTGGAGGGTTGGACAGCATGGCCTGAATGTCAAGGGAATGTTCCTTTTTATATCTTATTTGTATCTATGTTCTTGTTCTTGACACATAGTAGTTGCTCAATTAATGTTTCTTGTCCTGAACCAAAGCGAAAGGAGATTTTCTCTCCTTTAAGGTTCTAGAGCAAGCTTGTCCAACCCTCGGCCTGCATGCAGTCCAGGATGGCCTTGAATGCGGCCCAATATAAATTTGTAAACTTTCTTAAAAAATTATGAGATTTTTTTTTGCAATATTTTTAAAGCTTATCAGCTATCATTAGTGTTAGTCTATTTTATGTGTGGCCCAAGACAATTCTTGTTTTTCCAATGAGGCCCAGGGAAGCTGAAAGATTGGACGCCCCTGCTCTAGAGGGAGACCTGTCGGGGAGTTATGCTGCTGATTATTTGTGACCTTTGTATTGACATGTCTCGTTTGCATAAGGAAATGGATCGTCATGGGTCAGGCCCTCAGCCAACTGGACCTGTGAGCTTGCCACTTGCTCAAACCACTTAGTCCTGACCCTCGGAGCAGGTGCAAGCTCCTCAGAGCCAGCACCAGGTGTTAGGCTGAGGGGTACAAAAGCCAGAAGTCCTCACCCCTTTCTTATTGGGAACACTGATTAATTCAGCCATTTATTGAATGCTTACTATATGCTGGACGATGAGTCCACAACAAAGAATAGAGCTTGGGTGATCCTGACGCTCAAGGAATTCTGTGGCTAAAGTTATCCCTGAACCATGCTCAGGAAAAAAGGAAACAGACTTGCAATCCTGGCATTGGTTCACTGCATATTTTTGAGGCCCTGAGAAGGTTTGGATTATGTTGATTCTAAGTGTGGGTGGAGGTCTCGGCTAGAGACAAAAGAAATGTTTTTATTATCCTAGGAAAAGCCTAGGCCACTGGATACCCTATTCTGCAATGTATCATGCCTACACATTGTTGGTTAAAAATCAGTATAGTTTATTTACAGTGGCCTAAGCTGGGGTTTCCTCAAAAAGAACTCATTCTGTTGAGAATATACGTTGATTTTAGTACAGAAAGCCTCAAAGTGGCTAGAAGCTGCAATGTGAATAAAAAGAGTGAAAAGTTTAATCATGCCTTTAAAGCTCCCGTTTGTGAGTCATTACGTTTTGTTTTTATACTCTAAATTCTAATTTTATTTCACTAGCTAAACCAAGGAGTTAAACATCTGATTTTTCCCCCTAGCTAACTGGCTATTTGGAAAGGAAAACGGGAGGGAATGAGAGAAAGAAAACATTTGTTGAATACCCCCTATGTCCCTGGTACTTAAGACACATCATCCTAATTTTCCCCACATTGGTTGGTCAGGGAGGGCCAGAATGACGATCCCCATTTTTTAGGAAATTGTGGTTTGGAGAGGTAAACACCTTGTCCTTGGTCACAGAGCTGGCTGGTGACAGAGCCAAAATCTGAATTGAGGTCTGGCCCAGATGCCACCATACCACAGAGACCCCAAACTTTTCCCCCCTTTTTTGGCTTTTCCTTTGGAATCCTGTCCTGATAATTTTGTAACTTTCTTGCCTACTACTTGGGATTAATTTCCTTTTCATCTTTTCCTCCCATAGTAAACAAAGTGAGAGGCCTACCCTGGTTCTTTGGGCGGTTTTTCTTCTCAGACACTCCTCACTTGGGGTTATTTTCGGTCACTTAATTGCTGCGAGCTTCTGTCTTCCTTTGGTGAAAAAACATTGGAAACCCACCCTGCTCCTCAGCGAGTAGGGAAAATCAGGAGTGTCTGAGGGTGTGGAAGGGGAGATGGGGCGCAAGCTCCACATAGATTCCCATACAGTGGGAGGCTCTTCCACCTTGCCTAGCTCGCAGGCTCTGGAAAAACCCTGCAGACCCCTTTCAGACCTTCCCTGCAAGGCTGCTGAGCAGTGGGGCTCTGCATTTTTTTTTTTTGTCTCTGTTCTTAGAAATAGTAATTGAGTAAAAATGTAAGTGAGCGTATGCCAGGGGGCAGGCATCCAGGGTCAGGGTGAATTTCTCCATGCTGAGTGTGATTCTGAACACTCGTTAAGTGAAGTTGGCCTGTGCCAAGCAGCTCCAGGGCCATCCCTGTCACCTTGCGTGAACCGCCTCTCCATTCCAAGGAGATGTTGGGAGCGGCTGAAGTGAGCGT
Source organism: Pan paniscus (assembly GCF_029289425.2). Taxonomy (NCBI): domain Eukaryota; kingdom Metazoa; phylum Chordata; class Mammalia; order Primates; family Hominidae; genus Pan; species Pan paniscus. Next base: position 31,040,528 of record NC_073249.2, on the reverse strand, counting down.
GAGGCCTGTGGCGCCTCTTGCTTTTCTCACTCTAACCTGGGTGTTGTTGATAACGACGTGTTCTGACACTGACAGTTGGACTGGCAGCTCTGATGCTGCATCAGCTTTAAATTAAATACCCTGGAGGAGAAAATAGTCCATGCTCCTCACAGCCATGTGACTGCGAAATCGTTTTTCTCTTTTCAAGCTTATTATCCCCAATAATATTGGTTAAGATGTGGTTAGCCTGCCTAAAGGTTTTCCTATTAAGACGTAAGAATCCAGTGTGTAAGCAGTAGAGATAAGTCTTTCTATGAAGGAATGGATTAATAGTCATGAAGGCAAATATAATTTTTTAAAAAGAGTATTTACTGAATAAGAGGCTTTTAAGTAACTTGGTTAAGATTTAAAGGTGGTATTTCTCTCTCTCTCTCTTTTTTTAGAGACAGAGACAAGGTCTCTCTGTTGTCCAGGCTGGAGTGTGGTGGCATGATCATAGCTCACTGTAACCTCTAACTCCTGGGCTCAAGCAATCCTCCCACCCCAACCTCCTGAGTAGCTAGGACTACAAGTGTGCACCACCACACTGGCTAATTAAAAAAAAAAATTTTTTTTTAGAAATGGGGTCTTGCTATATTGCCCAGGCTGGGCTCAAACTTCTGACCTCACACAGTCCTCCTGCCTCAGCCTTCTGAAGTGCAGCGATTATAAGACATGAGCCACTGCGCCTGACCTGAGGTGGTGTTTCTCAAAGTGTGATATGCATTTCTGTCTCCTGGGACATCCATCAGATTTCTTGGCCCCATTTCAGAGCTGCCAAGTCAGAATCACTGGGGTGGGTGGAGCTGAGGACTCTGCACATTTTAAACAGGCACTGCAGGTGCTTCTGACGTCACTAAAGTTTGCAGCTGCTCAAGTCAAAGGATGCTCTGATTATGCACATCTGTTTACTCAGTCATACCACATGGATGGATTCAGATCCAGTGGACTCTCTGTTTGATCAGCTGGTCCTTCAAGTGTGACCCTGAACCTACAGCCCCTGTGGAGTTTTTGCCACGTGCTTTCCATTTTCCCAAATGCAGGCAGATATTGAGGTAGTTATTAATAATATTACTTGTTATTAAGAGTACCACACATACCCTCTGCTCACTGTTCATCACAGAGGAGAACAATGAGTGTGCAAGGAAGTAAAGTAATCGTGTGTGGGTGTTGGATGTTATGTATTTCTGCACTCAAATGCCTTCGACTGGGCAACTGTGGAGTGGGGAAGGGACTTTCAAAGCTAGTGTTTAATGCGTAAGTGACACATATCATGTATAAGGTAATATGTAATTCCCTGAGGTAGCATTTGGCCAAAGCGCTGCTGACCTCTTGGTGGCCTGAATCGTGTTCTGAGACATTCCATGGGGTAAGGACCTAGCAAACAATGGAATGTAAACTTTACTATCTCAGCCAAACTCGGCTTTGGGTAACTGCAGGTTTCTCTTTCCAAATAGTGTTTTGTTCAACCAGAGGCATTAGAGCAGGCAAGAATCTGACCAACCTATTAAGAAGCAAAGTTAATGATAAATCACTTGGTATTTTCTTTGTGCAACCCTGTGCCACCTGGTATTCTGATGTTTTTGAACTACCTAATACTTTGAAGACAACTGTACAGTACGGATATTCTATAACTACTGTAGATTTTTTGGCTATTGAACTATTTACAGAAATACCCAGTTCTCGTATGTGGTCTACATCACTAAATAATCTGATTGAAGTGTGAGAAGAATGACTTGATAGTGTTCATTTTACCTCCGCATAAGTCTTCAGTTAAAAGAGCTGTACATTAACTACAAATACAGATATAATTTTAAGATAAATGTCAAATGCATGTAGAGACCTTTGGAAGAGAAAGGTGAAGAGAGGACATTCAATTTTTTTCTTCTTCTTCTTTTTGAGACGGAGTCTTGCTCCTCGCTCTGTCACCAGGCTAGAAGGCAGTGGTCCATCTCAGCTTACTGCAACCTCCGCCTCCCGGGTTCAAGCAATTCTCCTGCCTCAGCCTCCTGAGGCGCATGCCACCATGCCCAGCTAATTTTTGTATTTTTAGTAGCGACAGGGTCTCACCATCTTGGCAAGTATGGTCTCGATCTCTTGACCTCGTGATCCGCCTGCCTCAGCCTCCCAAAGTGCTGGAATCACAGGCATGAGCCACCGCGCCCGGCTGAAGAGAGGACATTCTTATGATATATTAGTTCATTCAGCTGTATTTATTTTATTTTATTTTGAGACGGAGTTTCACTCTTGTTGCCCAGGCTGGAGTACAGCGGCGTGATCTCGGCTCACTGCGACCTCCACTACCCGGGTTCAAGCAATTCTCCTGCCTCAATCTCCCGAGTAGCTGGGATTACAGGCACACACCACCACACCTGGCTAATTTTTAGTAGAGACGGGGTTTCACCATGTTGGCCCCGCTGGTCTCGAATTCCTGAACTGAGGTGATCCACCCACCTTGGCATCCCAAAATGCTGGGATTACAGGCATAAGCCACCGTGCCCAGCCTATTCAGCTGTGTTTATTGAGTATTTACTTGTATCAGGCAGCAGTCTAGCTGCTAGTGAATTGAATAGCAAAAATCCTTGCCCATGGGGAGCTTACATTCTGGTGGCATAGGATAGATAATCAATAATAAAGATGAAATAAGAATTTAGAATTGGATAAATGTTTTGCAGGGGAAGTAGGGATTGGTCACAGAGATGAGGATGTGAGGTGTAATTTTATATAAGCTGGGCATGGATGAGTTTGTTAAGAAGGGAGTGCGTGTAAGCAGACACTTGAAGGAGGTTAGAGAGTAATCTGGGACTACCTGGGGAAGGGCATTCTATTCTGTTCCATTCTGGCAGAGGGAATAGCTGGTTCTGTTGTGACATGTTCAAGGATTGTCAAAAGTATCCTAGGGATGAGATTAGAGAGATAATGAGGGATAAGTGATGTGGGGCCTTGTAGGCCATCATCAAGTCTGTGGCTTTTCCTCTGACTAAAACGGAGAGAAGAGTGGTTTTAGCCAGAGGGCCGTGTAGCTGTTAAGAATGGTATGTTGGGCCGGGCACGGTGGCTCATGTCTGTAATCCCACCACTTTGGGAGGCCGAGGCGGGTGGATCACAAGATCAAGAGATCGAGACCATCCTGGCCAACATGGTGAAACCCTGTCTCTACTAAAAATACAAAAATTAGCTGGGCATGGTGGCATGCATCTGTAGTCCCAGCTACTCAGGAGGCTGAGACAGGAGAATCACTTCAACCCCGGAGGTGGAGGTTGCAGTAAGCCGAGATCGTGCCTCTTCACTCCAGCCTGGGCAACAAAGCAAGATTCCGTCTCAGAAAAAAAAAAAAAAGAATGGTATGTTGAATGGCCAAGGTGGAAGTAGGAAATTCAGTGAGGAGGTCTTCGTGATGCATCAGGATGGCACTTGGCAACTGCATTTCTATAGCAAGAATCTCAAACAGACCTGCCTTATGCTGAGTTTTTCCTTTAGCAAACAGTTTGATAGGCAGGCTACAGTGGGTTTTGTATTTAGAAAATGTTTTTCTGTTTGATGGTTTTTAGTTAATAGTCCTTAGTTATTGGCAACTCACCCCCTTCCTTTCTGAGGAGCAGCCAGTTCTGCAGCCTTCTGTGTGTGAAAATAACCCCTTGGGTCTCCCATCTTGTGCTCACGCATGTGGAATGGCAGCTACTGGAGTTCGTACTCGCGGTGAAGCCTAGTCATGGCTGTCTTTGACATGATGGCCAGGGACATGTGGCACTATACCCATAGCTGACCATACTTTGGCCTAGGAGAATGTCAAACTACCTTTTCCGGTGTGAAACAGAAAGTCAAGCTTGGAAGGATCCTTCTTTGGATCTGTCCAGCTGTGCTCTGCATGCAATAGAAGGGCTTTTGCCTAAACTTTGAAATGAGGTCATAAGCCAGAGAATTTGTAAAACTATGTCTCTTATCAGTCAAAAAGAATTTCTGTGGGACTGAAGTTTGCTTTCTAATTCTTAAGTTTTGAACAGGAAGACTTTACACTGGGATGTTGGTGTTATTTCTTCATCCATCTGTACAAGAAACATCAGTTGAGCCTACTGTGTGCCAGGTGATAGATGTAAGAAAACTGCATAGATCCTGTCCTCAGGGAGCCTGCACTTAGTGAGGAAGTCAGGCAGACTAAACCAACCAAACAGAAACAAAAAGCCAACCCTGTGGTTGATGACAAGGAAAGCATCTGAGAGGCCAGAAAAAGAATTGTACAACTTGGCCTAGTGGTGAAGGAAGCCTTACTGGGGGAGAGGATATTTACCTCTTGAAAGATGGCCTTTGAGATTGTAGTTTGGTAGTCATCAAGCAGCAATAGAAAACTCTTATGTTTTCTGGAAGGAGATTTGCCCCTTCATGTAATTTCTTTCTCTGTGAGTTTGCATGACTACTGTCTTAATGAGTCATGAAACACCAAGAAATGCTTAGTGTGGTCTTTGAAAAAATTGATGTATTTTTACAAGGGAACAACTTTGAAATACTGAGACTAGAGAATAGGACAATATGGTTACATCAAGTATTTGTTATTCAAAGTTGATATATTCAGAAGACATAATGGACCTATTGTATATAAACATCCATGTGATGATATAGTATACTGGGACTCTGGAATTTGGCATTATTTTATAAGCTCAGGGTCACTGTCTAGAGCTTTTCTCTCAACCTCAGTGAGCGATAAACAGCACAGGTTTCTCGCACGTTCATATAGATGGCCTTGTGGGATGGCTGTGGCTCTGTTCCATGAGCTCTTTATTCCAGGACCAGGGCTTAGGGAGCAGCCCCTAACCCAGGCATGCTGACCTCATGGCAGAACCAGGAGATGTGGCAGTTGTCTTTACCCACATTCCATTAGCTAAAGCAGGTCACATGGCCACACATGATTTCAGTAGAGTAGGAGTTGGGTACAAGGGAGAGAGGCTGTGGGGATGGGCCCAGGGGAGAGGGACAGCCAGCATTTTGAACAAATGATACAGTCTACCACAGTGTAGGTGGAGGAGTTGGGGAACAGGGAAAGGTTTTGCCCACTTTAAAAAAAACTTTCTGGCTGGGCGCAGTGGCTCGTGCCTGTAATCCCAGCTCTTTGGAAGGCCCGGTGGGAGGATCACTTGAGCCCAGGAGTTTGAGACAAGCCTGGGCAACATGGTGAAACCCCATCTTTACAAAAAATACAAAAAATAGCCGGGCCTAATGTGGCACGTGCCTGTGGTCCCAGCTATTCAGGAGGCTGAGGTGGGAGGGTCACTTAATCCCGGGAGTTGGAAGGTGCAGTGAGCCGAGATCGCACTACTGCACTCCAGCCTGGGCGACAGAGGGGAGACCCTGTCTCAATCAATCAATCAATAAATAAAAATTTAAAAACAGAAAAGAAAAACTTTCTGTTTTGTGGATATGACATGATTGGATCCACACTATTGCTGTGTCTGTGGGAATATGGGGCACTTTATTGAAATATGAATATTTACTGCATATTTGGTTGGTTTTATAAGACATGCGTGTTATTTCCCTCCATTTTCATTAATGCCATTCTCCTCCAATCAAGATGAGTTTATCTATTTTAAAACGCCCTGTTGGCAGTACCAGGTTTCTAAAGCAAGTCCTGATACGTTATATGGAGTTTATGTATGTCCGACAGACTCTGAAACTCAGGCTTACCTCCAAAGCATGCAGTGATATCTTTGAGCCTTAGGTCCTAGATTGTCACTCTGGTCCTGATATGTCTAGCAGTGTCTGATAGATGTTGTCCACAATAAGAATTCAGGTGAGTTTCCATGAGCGTCTGTAGATGTTTAGCTGTTTGCCAGAAGGAGCATGGCTTTCCTGTTTCTTATCTCTCTTGTGCGAGTTCCATGCCATGTTAAACAGTGTGTACCATGTAGTTCCCTAGAACCCCATCTATAACTTGAACCTTAGTCTCTTGAGAATGACCCACCAGGGTGATTGTTTAGAGTCACGTTCTTACCTGTTGTTTCCAGTGAGCAAACTGGAAAGTAACCCTGCCTGGCATGGGGTGTCTGCTGTGTAACCCTCAACACAGTGACAGTGATCTGCTCTGACCGTCCCTGAGCGTGCTAGGTAGCTCAGGGCTTGCAAGTTCATAAATAATTATCTCCACAGCCTATTCTTAGTAGCAACAGATGCTGAGCTTTTCCAGCCTGCTCTCGGGGTCAGTGGTGGGAAAGAGAAGAAAAAAAATGAAAGCATTGTTTTGCACATGGCTGGACATCTGTATTTCTGAATTGCCCTGTTGTGTGTATGATGCAACTGCTGGAGCTGTTTTGCTGAATGTGAACTTTGTCGACCGACTGGAGTCTAAATTGGTTTTGGATCCCTCTGAAATCTAAATGGTCAGACCATATTTTTCTAATATTCAGCTGGATTGTATCTTTGCTCTGAAGTGGAGCTGACTTCGTATGTGTTCACAGTGGCAGCAGGGGTTGCTTCTCTGTTTTCCTGGTCTGTGTTGTTTGTTTTCCCAAGACTGCTGCTTACCTTGTCCATTGTCTATACTCAGGAGACCAGGAAGGTAACTCCCTATGGAATTGTGGCCACTGGGACTTCAAGGATCATTAACTCTAGTGTTATTGTTTGGAAGAGAGCAGACTGTTTTTCAGAAATGAAACAGGTGAAGCACCAAGAATAGCTAACCTACTAGGTGCACTGGTACCATGGCAAAGACTTGGACTTGGACTTGGGATATCCAAGCACTTAGGTTCTTTCTTGGGAGCTTTGACAGTCAAGGCTGATGTTTCTGTTTGGTAGCTGTAGTGCAGAGGTTCTCAACTTCACTATGTATCAGAATCACCTGGGGAGCACTTAACATATTACTTATATTACTCAGGCCAGAGTCCACCTCCAGAAATTCTGACTCCTTTGGTCTGGAGTGGGACTTTGCATCTTTAGTTTTAGAAAGTTTCCCGGCTGGGCACGGTGGCTCACGCCTGTAATCCCAGCACTTTGGGAGACTGAGGTGGGCGGATCACCTGAGGTCAGGAGTTCAAGACCAGCCTGATCACCATGGACAAACCCCATCTCTACTAAAAATACAAAAAATTAGCTAGGCGTGGTGGCACATGCCTGTAATCCCAGCTACTCGGGAAGCTGAGGTAGGAGAATCGCTTGAATCTGGGAGGTGGAGGTTGTGGTGAGCTGAGATCGCGCCACTGCACTCCACCCTGGGCAATAAGAGCAAAACTCCGTCTCAAAAAAAAGTTTCCCAGGAGATTCTAATGTGCAACTGGAGTTGATAACCTGTATTTTGGAGGCTTACAAAGCTTTTAATAAAACTATGTGGCTGTGTCTAGATATCCATGTTATGTTTTGAGTGAATTTCTGCATGAAGAAAAGACATCTATTTGGGTGGTGATGTTGATGGATGGGGCAGTGGATCCTGTCTTTTATAACAATATGATTAGTAATAATAATATGACTAATATGATTACTAATATGATTAGTAATAATATGACTAATATGATTAGTAATATGATTAGTTATAATATGATTATATTACTAATCATATTGCTAATAATACTAACTCTCAGTTATGGAATAGTTATATTAGGCTCTGGGCTAATCTCCATATTAGCACTATATATAAACACTATTATTATTCTAAGTTTTATAAATAAGGAAACTGAGGTGTAGTAACATCACGTGTAATTTCCTCACGATCACACAGCTGTCTGACTCCAAAGCTCATCCTATTCATCACTCCTCCAAGATGATTAATTTCCATTTAAATAAGGAAAATGTGGATTAAAGAATGAGAAGTCGGCCGGGCGCGGTGGCTCACGCCTGTAATCCCAGCACTTTGGGAGGCCGAGGCGGGCGGATCACGAGGTCAGGAGATCGAGACCATCCTGGCTAACACGGTGAAACCCCGTCTCTACTAAAAATACAAAAAAAAATTAGCCGGGCGTGGTAGCGGGCGCCTGTAGTCCCAGCTACTCGGGAGGCTGAGGCAGGAGAATGGCGTGAACCCGGGAGGCGGAGCTTGCAGTGAGCCGAGATCGCGCCACTGCACTCCAGCCTGGGCGACAGAGCGAGACTCCGTCTCAAGAAAAAAAAAAAAAAAAAAAGAATGAGAAGTCTAAAAAGGAGAATCCTCTGAGTGAGAACCATATGCATCTGTATGTGTCAGGGCATCATTCTCTTCTGATAAAAGGAAAAAAAAGACATGTCTGGATGTGTTTCTTTTTTTCTCTTAAATGCAGTATTTTTTTCCTAAGAACCTGTGAAAGTTCAAGGCAGGCAGTAGAACCCAAGGGCTTGCATACTGGTATTGGAATTAAGCAGTGGCCTCTGAGCTTAGCTCATGCATGCTCTTCATGTTCCTCATTAGAAGAATGAAAATAGCTTCCTATGTGAATCTATATGGAGGATGAGTGTGTGCTTACAGTTATTTTCTTGTCTAGGCTGGGTAATAATTAGAGTGGGCGATATAAACTCCAGTGTTTTCATTTTGTTCCCTGAATAGGACAACTGTTTTGTTGTTGCTTTTGTTGTTGGCAGATTTGTAAATCAGAGTACATACTTCTTACTTAAAGGACTGTGTTAATTCTCTAATGCCTGTTAAAAGATTAGAATAGTACCAGCACCTATCAATAAGCAGGATCCTGGAAATTCCATAGCCAGTTCCTGATAGGCCCCATACTTATGAAGGAATGTTACAGTTGAGGCATCCAATAAATATTTATTAAATGAGAGAGTGAATGAATTTTTGCACATATGTACCATAACAGAAATAGCACCCCACGTATTGCTAAGGACTTCTTGGGAAAGGAGAGTGGTTTTAGTCAATTGCTATGCTCCCAGTTTCTCCACGGGGCCCCCGTGGTCTGCTAACCAACTCCTAATTGCCTACCAGAAGCAGTTCTCTGTACACTAAACATAGCAATATTAGTAGGCTTTTAAAAAATCTTATCATCACAAGCTTCCGTTTATATCTCTCAGCCTTGATGAAAGGAAGCTGACTTTTGCTTTACTCTAAGTAGCATTCTTCATATTACAAGTTAGAAAAAGTTCTGTTGTCCCCAGGGCACATAAGGAACAGGAGAGAAGTTGCTTGCCAGCCCATGTGAAAGATGAGAAGCCCAACTTGGATGCATTCATGTCCCCTGCTACAGGGACACCTGGATGAGACCCTGCTCCCTCTGTGAGTTCAAACTGCTGTCACTGGAGTTATAAAGGGACATTTAGGCTTGTGTTCTTGGGTCCGTAGCCAGACAGCACAAGTATTTTTAGGGCTCTTTTTGTCTTAATCTGATTTCTGCTTGAAACTTTAACACATGCAGGCTTCACTGAAATACTTTTAAACTACTCTCTGGGCAGTGTAGGAGGGGTTGGATTAGTACAACAGCCTTTAAACAGTTCAAAAAAAGATTTTTTTTTTATTGCTAAATATCCAACAGGCTGAACGGAGGAAATTCAAGTCTAACCCTGGAGGGACCCCTGTTTAGTCATCTGTCTAGACAGACGAGTTCATATAATGGGCCTCTCTGTTTCTTTTGCTTTGTATAACAGACGGTGGTCCCTTCCTTTAAACTTTGTGAAGATGTCAACCTTTGGTTTTTTTTATCCCAACCTGCTGTTGATAAGCCAAGAAAGTGACTCACACATGAGCCAACAATAACTCTTGAGTGTGACAATTAGTCTTACAATTGAGTAGCAAGAAAATATAGGATTTGCATACAGGGGACCTGGGTAAAATCCTGACTGTGTAACATGGAGAAAGTCAGTTACCCTTTCTGAACTTTTTTTTTTTTTTTCCTAAAATGAGAGTTAATTAAAAAAAAAAAAAACCCAACATTATTTCTTAATGGTTCTTCAAAAGAAGAAATTATCTAACACAGAAAAATGTTTTTCACATGGTAGAGGCTGAGTAAATTGTCATTCATTCAATCAATCATTTTAAGGTGATTATTGAAGACTTTAGCATTTTTGCTTTCTTATTCTGAAAACCATAGAAAAACTAGAAATTCTAGCCCATATTTTAAATCTCATGTCAGCATACATTGAGAACAGCGAGTGCTTTTTTTTCAAAGTCTAGAAAAGAAGAAAAGTGGTACCAATTTCTGTGAGAGGAAGATAATATTGGAGATAGTATTTTAAAATATGGGATATTGGGGGAGGAGGGAGAGCATCAGAAGGAATAGCTAATGGATGCTGGCCTTAATACCTAGGTGATGGGATGATCTGTGCAACAAACCACCATGGCACGTTTACCTATGTAACAAACCTTCACATCCTGCATATGTACCCCTGAACTTAAGAAGTTGAAGAAAAAATATGGGATATCTATAATTTATATTCATAAGTCAAATGTATAGAATCAAAGGGAGGATTGGTGGTTGCCAGGGGCTGCAGCGAGGGGGAAATGAGGAGTTATTAATAAATGGGCCTAAAGTTTCAGTTGAGCAAGATGAATAAGATCTAGAGAGCTGCTGCACAACGTTGTACCCACAGTCAACAATAATAGATTGCACACTTAAAAATGTGTTAAGTGCATACATCTCCCGTTAAGTGTTCTTACACAATAGAATTTAAAATATTGTTAGAAGTGAATAAGGCAGAATGACATTCTTTATCTTGTTAGGAGGGCTGGAAGCTCAGACCTTGCATGAAAGGACAATGTGTGTTAGTAATGATTTCTACAACTAGGCGGAACATCAGCCACCTCACTTCCTTGTCATTTCACTTTAAGCTCTGCCTGGATGGTTCTGAAAACCATGACCTACAAAATTTTGTTTTATTCTATTTAATTCAGTTATAATTCACCAAGCATATACTGCCTTAAGAATTTGGTGCCTGAATTATGCAGATGAATAAAAAATGAGATAGGTAGGGATGAGTCCCTCTTGGAAGAGTCATCACCAACAGCTCAGAGAGTACTAGGACCATACAACCTAGGTTTAAGTGGAGGCCTTACTGTTTCCAGTTCCATAGCACCAGGCAAGTTCCCTCTTTAAGCCTCGGTTTCTTATCCCCCACCTAAGTGGGATGAATCCAGATGTGTACCTGACAGCTGATGTGCTCCCAGTAGCTAGTAACATTGCTTTTGCTGTTATGCTTATTCTTTTTATTGTTATTACTATATTATCCCTGCCCTCAAGTAGCTTATAGCCTATTTGTGGAGACCCATTTGTACACACTACCCTGCACAAAGCAGAAAAATTAAAAAACTGCTGAATGGCATTTACAAGCAAAGTTCAATCCAAATACATAGGAAGATGGTTGGTTAATGAAACCAGCTTTGTTTGTTTTGAGACACGGTCTTGCTCTGTTGCCCAGGCTGGAGTGCAGTGGTGTAATTATAGTTCACTGCAGCCTTGACCTCCTGGGCTCAAGTGACTCTCCCACCTCAGCCTAGGAGGTTAGCTGGGACTACAGATGATGCCACCACACCTGGCTAATTAAAAAAAAATTTTTTTATAGAGATGAGGTCTCACTTTGTTGCCCGGGCTGGTCTCAAACTCCTGGGCTCAAGGGATCCTCCTAAAGTGCTGGGATTACAGGCGTGAGCCACTGTGCCCAGCTGAAACCAACTTTTAGGAGAAGCAGTCCCTACCATGCCTAGAACAACGTGTATTTCTTAGTGCTTAGCCACAGCCTTAAAGTGAAAGGGAAATAGAAAAATCAGCCTCCTCTTTAGCTGGTACAGGACAGAAGCAAAACATAGATATCTATGTTGATAGCATAACTTTTCACATTTTGTAGTATGGTTCATGACATTCTCAGACACTGAAATTCCATTAGAACCCAGTGCTTTACGTGGCTTTGAATATGGTATGTGTGAGTCATGTCTCTTTCAATACAACTGCAATCAATAAAAACCCCAGTAAAATGTGGTTAACCACAAGGGCATCCCTCCCCACCAGCTCCACCCCCAAATCAGCACTATGATTCATTCAATGTAGTCCTCCTCCCCCTAATGTATTTTACATTGGGAGATACTTATGCTTCCTCAAGCACAAAAATCAGAAACCCTACTCTTTTGCTGGTCGCCTGCCCCTATGTTGTGCCGTCTTGCCCCACCCCCAACCCCTGGGAAGTCCAATCGTGGCTATACCCTGGGTAGCTGTGGCTGGGGAGAAACTCTGCCCAGTTTCATGCAGAAGCAGGACAGATGCTTCCAAAGGATGCAGTCTGAGGTCCCAGAAGACCTTTCTGAGAAAAAAATCTTTTCTTCTTTCTTACTAATATAACCCCAGCATCCATCTTCCTGTGTCTTCCTTAAATTGAATCCTGAGATGAGGCTTCCCATTTGCCACCACCTCCTTCGTTTTAATTCATTACATATATTATAGTGTGTTTGTTTGTTTCTTTGTTTGTTTGTTTGTTTTTGAGACAGAGCCTTGCTCTGTTTCCCAGGCTGGAGTGCAGCGATGCCATCTTGGCTCACTGCAACCGCCGCCTCCTGGGTTCAAGCAATTCTCCTGCCTTAGTCTCCTGAGTAGCTGGGATTACAGGCACCTGTCACTATGCCTGGCTAATTTTGGATTTATTTATTTATTTATTTATTTATTTATTTATTTATTTATTTGAGATGGAGTCTCGCTCTGTCGCCCAGGCTGGAGTGCAATGGTGCGATCTCAGCTCACTGCAACCTCCGCCTCCTGGGTTCATGTGATTCTCCTGCCTCAGCCTCTCGAGTAGTTGGGATTACAGGCGCCCACCACTGCGCCCAGGTAATTTTTGCATTTTTAGTAGAGACAGGGTTTCGCCATGTTGGCCAGGCTGGTTTCGAAGTCCTGACCTCAGGTGATCCGCCCGCCTCGGCCTCCCAAAGTGCTGGGATTACAGGCGTGAGCTACTGCACCCGGCCATTTTTTTGGTATTTTTAGTAGAGATGAGGTTTCACCATGTTGGCCAGGCTAGTCTCGAACTTCTGACCTCAAGTGCTCCTCCCCCCTCGGCCTCCCAAACTGCTGGGATTATAGATGTGAGCCACCGTGCCCAGCCTGTTCATTTTGCTGTTGAGACAGAGTCTCACTCTGCCACCCAGTCTGGGGTGCAGGGACCATAGCTTACTGCAGCCTGGAACTCCTGGCCCCAAAGGATCCTTCCGCCTCAACCTCCTAGAGCGCTGGGATCACAGGGGTGCTACACCACACCCGGCCTGTTTTTTCTTTTTCTTATACAGAAGGGACCTGAGGAAACAATATGCGTTGTGAGTGCACACCAGAGGGATAGAGAAAGGCAGACAAGGAAAGGAGAGGAAAGGCGGGTAATGGAAGAAGAGGTGCGGCAAGGGCAGCAGCCTTCACATTGCTTCCTCGCTGGGTCTGTGGCTATTACCCTCCTGAGCAGCACCTTCTCAGGCCAGCTCGGTCTAGAAAGCTGTCTGCCAGCAGATTCTAGTTGTCATCCCAGCAGTCCTTAAAACATGACCTTCTGCCACCCACAAGGGAAATCTGGTCTCATTAGTACCTTTAATTATAAAAGCAGACCAAGAACACATGGTACCTTTTCTTTCTTTCTTTCTTTCTTTCTTTTTTTCTTTCTTTTTTTGAGACAGAGTCTCACTCTGTCACCCAGGCTGGAGTGCAGTGGTGCGATCTTGGCTCACTGCAAGCTCCGCCTCCCGGGTTCACGCCATTCTCCTGCCTCAGCCTCCTGAGTAGCTAGGACTACAGGCGCCCGCCACCACACCTGGCTAATTTTTTTGTATTTTTAGTAGAGACAGGGTTTCACCGTGGTTCGCCAGGATGGCCTCGATCTCCTGACCTCATGATCCACCCGCTTTGGCCTCCCAAAGTGCTGGGATTACAGGCGTGAGCCACCGTGCCCGGCCAGTACCTTTTCTTTATTTTTTAATTTTATTTCTTTTTCTTTCTTTCTTTTTTTTTTTTTTTTTTTTTTTTTTTTTACTTCTGCGAACCTGGAACATCTTTTCTTTAATTTGATGCTGTCTTTCTTCCTCTCTAATGCTCAAATCTAGCTTTCATATTTTTTCTCAAGGTTGTCATTTGACAGGAGGTTTTATTTAAAAGTTCTGAGGTTAAATACCTGGAAGATAAGATGAAGCCAGTTGAAAACAGTGTCCTTTTTCTGTTCTCATGCCTGAGAGAAGTTCAGTCAGTTCTGATTTTTCAATCGGGGTAGACCAAAGTTTAAGTCAGCTGGCTGTGATACAATCTCATTTTACCATTTTCTTTCACATGCTTTTAGTTAATGGAGGAAGCTGGTTCTTAAAATGTCCAACTGCATTTAACTTCTTTTACTTACTTAAGGAACCAGTTACCCTTTGATAAGTACCTATGTCTAGTTCCTTTTATCCACAGTTGGTATTTAGTCAATAATAACAATAACAACAATAATAATACCGATGCGGTGCTTCATATACTCCAGGCACTCTTCTAAACACTTTTAGAGACATCGATATTCATTTGATCCTGGTAATAATAGGTATTATTACTCTGTTTCACATGTGAGGAAACCAAGGCAGAGAGAAATTAAATAACTTGCCCAAGCTGTGAGATAGTAGAGCTGAGACATTTACCCATCAAAGTCGCTGCCATCGTCAGCACTCACTCGCATTCATTGGAAGCTCAAGTCGGTGACCAATCATGTGTCCCTAAAGCAGCAGTACAGTGTAATGATTAAGGGCACAAACTCTGGAATGAAAATGGCCTAGGTTTGTGTGTTTGGGGACGGACATTCCACTCTAGAAGTAGATTCCACCTGTCCTAAAATATGTAAATCACTGTGCTATCACACCAAGTTAGAAACTCACATGGTGCACACACATGCTAAGCTCCTTACAGTCTGAAACTGGCAACAGTAATCAGCATGCAAAGTTCTCTTTAGATGGCCTGCTTTTTTTTTCCTAGCTAACCCCTTTGATTAGCAAATAGTACAAATGTTTATAGAGTTGGAAGATTTTTAATATCTTTATTTGAATTGCACAAAGCAGCCAAATGTAGTTTGGCCCTAGGCTGCAGAGTATATGTGTCCGGGTGCCAAGAAGCAACTGCACTCCGCCTGGGATGCCAAGCATTCCAGACCTGTTACCTTGTAAGTGTAATATTTACCAGATTTTTGCTTCATCTGGAGATGAAGAGCAGAGATGAATAGAGTGGGGGTGGGTCAGGTTGCTGGGAAGGGAGCTCAGTGTTGAGAGGAATCCCTGAATGAGTAGGTAGCTGGGAAGGGAACAGAGATTTGCCAGAAAAAGCCCTTTTGCTGGCAACTTGGAATCTAGGAAAAAATAACAGAGGCTAACATGCTGGGGTGCTTACCATGTGCCAGGCATAGTGCCAAATGTTCTGCTTTCATGAGCCTATCTCATCCTTACAATTCTATGAGATAGATGCTATTATTATCCCTACTTTGTAGATGGGAAAAGTGAAGCTGAGAGAGTTAATTACCCAAGATCAATTTTCTTCTGTTCCAAGGTCTCTTTGTTACTTTAGTAAAACTAGTACAGAGCAAGGAATGACAGTGCATCAAGCCGAACCCCAACAAGTCAAGGCACTTACAGTATCTTCTGTTGGTTCTTACTTTCTCTAACCTTCGCAACTGCCCTGAAAGTTAGGTGTTGTTAACATTTTACAGACAAGGAAACTGAGGCCTTAGAGCTTAAGATATTTGCCAAAGGCACATTTTTGTTTTTGTTTTTGTTTTTTTTTTTTTTTGAGACAGAGTCTCACTCTGTTGCCCAGGCTGGATTGAAGTGGCACAGTCTTGGCTCACTGCAAGCTCTGCCTCCCGGGTTCACGCCATTCTCCTGCCTCAGCCTCCTGAGTAGCTGGGACTACAGGCATCCGCCACCACGCCCAGCTAATTTTTGTATTTTTAGTAGAGACGGGGTTTCACCTTGTTAGCCAGGATGGTCTGGATCTCCTGACCTCGTGATCCACCCGCCTCGGCCTCCCAAAGTGCTGGGAGTACAGGTGTGAGCCACAGCGCCCGACTGAAAGGCCAGATTTTTAAGTGGTAAATCCAGGAGTAGAATCTGGGTCTGCTGAATCCCACATCTTAAATCTCTTTGTGTTCAAACATGACATCTTCATTAGGCACCAGTGACAAGATCACAAATAAAACAAAACTCTATCTCTGGACAAGCTCAATTTTCTGCGATGTTCCTAAAAGGGAAGGGGATTGAGGCAGAGCTCCAGGTAGCTTGTACTGAATCCTGTGTGTGAATAAACAGAGGTAGTAGATGAGATAGTGCTACTAGGTGTGTGTGTAGGGGTGTGTGTGTGTGTGTGTGCGCGCGCACGCGCGTGCCTATGCACACAGTGGGGCAGTTGTAGGCTGGAGCAGGGAAGATTTATTTTTAAATTGAAGAAATTAGTAGTTGCCAGAGAAGCACATGTGCAATGTTTTATGTTTTACTTTCATCATCTCTCCATCTGATGAATAAATTTTAAGGGGATTCCTGCAGGTCAGCAGAAATAGAGGGTGAAATCTAGCCCTAGTTCTTTGCTGCCCTTACCAGATGGAGGCCGCCATTAAAGCCCTCAACTCAACTGAAAAAAAAATTTTATGAAGTATTTTTGTGAAAATTAAGCTATAGCATTGGAAACCACTCTTTACATCCCGCTCCCCACCTCCTGCAGTGCTCAAAGCTGTCTTCCAAGGAAGCTGGAAATATAAGTAGAAAAAATGTCTTGCCCAGAGGCCCCTGGCAAGAGCTCTTAATCAGCTACTGGTACCTTTGCTTTTGGGGACTGTAGCTTTGGTTGAGTCTCACCCAAAAATCAATGTTTTTAGCTGAAGGCGGAAAATTATAAAAGCAAAGGTGTGAAGTGAAGCTCTTTGGTTTGTGTTGTCAGTGGAAGAACAGTCACCCCAGTGGAGTAATAGGTGCCCCAAGACGCATACACACGCTTGAGCAGGACCACTGATTCATCCAGGCGCTCGCTAATGTGAGACTGATAAAGTGACTTATTTTTAAGCAGTTGATCATACTTCTGAATTAAAGTATTCATAGATTATTCAGAAATAATAAATTTGTTTTGTGGAAAGTGAGATTTTTTTTCTCTACTTACTTCACAGTACCACCATGTCCCACTGGACATTTGGACACATAGGAACTGAATTCAAGGGATGATTTTCTATCACTTGAAATCTTAAAGTAGAAGAGAGATGGAGTAATTTGCTTGTGATGAATCGGCCAGTCTCTGGGTAAAATGTCAGGACTAGGAAAACAAGGACTAAAGTCACAAACTTCTGCTCCCAACACAATCACTAAGATCACCTTCAAATGCCACTTCTACTTTCCGTAGGAGTTCTAGTCTTTCATGAGTATTCAATTTTAAGCACTGGTGGTCTATATGGAGGTATGAGGTGGTGTTTCTCTTTTGGCTACTCATCTCAAATTTTGAAAATAAATGTTCATGGGGGTAAGAAGATTGTTTTATGACACCAGCCTACTGTAAATTCTTTTTGGAGTCTTCTTGAAAATATTTGAGTTTTTAAATTAAAGACTAGGTGATAAGGAAAGGTTTCAAGGGAGGATAAAGTTAAAAAGAAAGGCAATTCCCAACCAAGAGGAAAGAAACCTATGCGATGGAGTCTTAAGCTTTTGTATTCTGCCCTTGGATATTACAGCAAGGCCCTAGGACTGGATTTATGATGCAACCAGGGGTTTAATTAGAAGACTATGAGCTCGAATGGAGCCACATTTAGACAGAATCTGAAACCTCTGTTTTGTCAATGCATAATTCTACAGGAATTTGCAAGTGACCTTTAGGAGGGTCCAAAATTCAAAGCTGGAAAGCATGTGTCCTTTTCAATGTATAGTCTATTGCAAATATGAATCTGCCTTTAGAAAAACACAAGACCATTTTAAAATGCAATAACAGGGCTGCTAATTTGCCCTTCAGAAGTCATTTTTCATTTTCTTTGTTGGGAAAGCAGGTGCATGAGAAGTGTGTGTATGTGGGGGGTGTGGGGGAGGGGGAGAGGGAGAGTGTCCTCAGGTGTTCATTGTCACACAGCCTTCAAGTGGCTTCACAGGCAGAAAGTCCTAGCAAGAAATGGCAGTCCTTGCAGAAGCCCTTTGTCCCTTCAGCCATACTGTTTGTGAGTTTTTTTACTGAAGGATTTTCACACAGCTACGTGGCGAAGGACTTGTGAGATTTGATTATATATCCCATGAGTCAGGTTTCGATGGGTTACAGATTGCAACAAAATCAACCACAGGCTTTGGAAAAACTTTCCATGAAAGGCATTTTAGACTAAGAAATATTGGCTTTGGATTTCCCCATCTAGAAAGGTAGAGAGTAAACATGTACTGACAAAAAAGCACCACATTCGGGATCCCGAAAATAATTGTGAAACAACACAAGAATGCTTTTCCTCCTCCCTTTCCTTCCTTTCCACGTCACAGAGTTTGTCATTTATGACGATTTTGTGGTTGTTTTAACAGTTCTGTGAAAATGAGATACAGAGAAAGTATTTTTAAGATTTATTTAAATAATATAAGGTCACAGATATTCCCCCCTCTCCTCTTCTAGAACATCTTGATTCATTAAAAAGAAAAAAAAAGGAATTAAATAGCATAAGTATTTTGAATGCATTGGTTACAGGTTTTATTTTTAATAACTGTCTTGTCACTCATTATTTTATTGGGTTAAAAGTTATAATCATTTTCAGGTAGATAATTAAAGTAGCTATGTATGTGGGAATGGAGTTAGAATAATTTGGAATATCGTGGTGGAAAAAGCGTTAGCAGGTATGTGGGATATTTGAAAGCCTTAGAAAAACAAGCATGTTAAATACTTCCTATACTATTATGTGTTATAAGACAGATTATGTATAATAAGAGGCTATCTTACCTTTTAAAATAAAGTACTAAAAGTGGTTCATTACAAGTCACTTCCGCTCTGGCTCTACCACTTATTAGCTGTGTGACCTTAGATAAATTATTTAATCCTCATAAGCCTTAGTCTCCTCATCTGCAAAATGGAAATGAAAATAGTATCTACCTCGCAGAGTTCTTGTGAGGCTTAAACGAGATAATCCAGGTCAGACCCAGCTGCTGTTATTCTTGGCCCTGTACATATTGAGAGAGGCTGGCTTTCCAGGCAGTGGATTTAACATACGTTTGCTTCATCTCATTTTTCCTTAAACTCAGGGGCTATGGACAGTCCATTCACACCCCTAGAGTCTCACCAGAAAAGGACAGAAGGCAGAATTCAAATCTGCTGAGAATGGATGGTTAACATGAAACGTGGGGGATGACTCATGGCAGGAGGAGGTTCAGTGAAGCCCGATTGTCTCTGACAGTTGAGGACAAAGTGGCTGCAGATGCTTCAGAGGCTGCCCCAGAGCACATTGCAGCCTGTGCAGTTATTATTCCTAAGGCCGATGCCGCAATGATGTCACATAACCACCCGGCAGATGGCTCGTATTATTATATGCATTGAAACCAGAGTGAACCCTTCCCGTGTTTGGGATGGGTGTGGTGAGTGGGAGGAACACCTGTTAGGAGGTAGGATCTGGGTTTGATTCTATTTTTCCCCCTCTCTTACTGGTACTTTCTGGTTGGTAGCTCTGAGCCTCAGTTTCCTTATCTGCAAAAGGGAGATGTACCTCAAAAGTTGTTTAGAAGGGTAGAGTAGAATTAGATAAGATAATGTAAGCAAATGCTTGGTATTTCTGAATGACCTCTGGAATATGTGGACAGCATATTGTTATTCAATGATAATTAAGAATAAGTTGAAGTACAGTGATGCCACCTTGTACTTATCATTTTGCATTTAACAAAAGGACGTGGACATGCATTATCGTATTTGAGCTTGACGAGAGCCTGTGATCACCAGTTCACAGAGCACAGAGGTTTTGGGCCTTCCCCAAAGTAACACGACTTCAGAGGAAAATGGGAATTCCTGCTAAGAAGTGGCCATCCTTGGTGTATAAGCCCCTTTATCCCTTTAGCCATGATATTTGGGAGATTTTTTGCTGAAGGGTTTTAACATGACCCCATGTCAAGACTAAGACCAAGATCTTCTCACATAGCTGCAGAGGATCACACACAGAGGGTGTCTTTGGCTGGTGAGGGGCTCATGAGATGGAGCATAGCAGGGGCCTCCTAGTGTGTCCTTCAGAACCAAAATTAGGCTTTTCGTAAGCTCAGTCTCTGAACTCAGTGCTGTCTGGCTCCTTTCCCATCTTTCCCCTTGGAGGAAAACTGAAGAATTAAGCTGTTAGAACTAGACTTCTCTAATAAGCCTCAGTGTCACAGGTTGTCACAGTTGTTGCATTTTATTTTGTTTTTATTTTTATTTTTTCTTAATTGGGCAGCCTCTCCCCCAGCCTTTTCCCCCAAACCAGAATAAGTTCAGAGAGACTCCCGTGGTTGCATTTTAAAGGTCATCTAGTTCTGTCATTACTCCTTGAATCCTGTCATAAGATCCTGGCTACTCGCAGGGATGTTGCTTGAACCTTTTGTAGGTAACACTGTTTGAAGGCTCTTCACTGTACTGAGCTTGGGCTGTTCTGAGATTTATCACCCCCACCCCATCCTTTAAGTACTACAGAACAAATCTTTATCAGGAGAGGTGGGGACATGGGACAGTGGAAAGAGTGTGGACTTGGGATCAGATAGACTTGATTTGCAAATTTCCAGCTACCTTTCTGTTTCAGCTGTATGCTGTTGCACAAGTGACTTGCCTGCTGGAAACCTCAGTCTCTTCATTCACACAATGAGAATGGTGGGGATTGGAAATTATCTAGCCAACCTAGTAGGCACTATCAATAAGATAGCATTTATATGAGATTGCCAGGTGTCATTAAAAATGAGATTATGTCCAAGAAAGCCCTTTGTAAGTTGTTTTCAAATGTAGGCACTGCTCCTAGAAAATCACTGGAAGTCTCTTTGTTTAGCTGATTTATGAAGTAATCTAATGGGCCAACAAAACTAATGACTCCAAGAATGACTTTCTAAGATGTGTCCTACAGAATCAGGCTCAAGCCTGCCCACAGGTTCCTGATGCTAATAGTTACAAACTGAGGAGTAGAGGCAGACCCCAGGGCCATTCCGGTTTGTTTGATTCTGGATGGCAGAGAAAGGGAGGGCTTCCATCCACAAGCTTTTTGATACTGCTCCTGTCTTGAGATTTGTGACCTTTTCTATATTCCTGCCTAGAAAAGTCTTATTGACATCAGATTCTGAAAGTAGGTGCACCCTTTCCTCTTTGGCTGTCAATGTTCTGTTAATAATATAAGCTTATGTTTACTGAGTACTTACTATGTTCATATTTATTACCTTATTTAATCCTTATGGCAATTCTTAGAGGCAAATGCTAGTATTATCATATTTTAAAGATACAGAAATAAAGTGAGTCCCTGCTCTTTTGCTGTTCCCGTCTATCAAGGTGAACACCTAAAGAGGCCACTATAATACACAGTATGATAAGTGCCAGGATGCAAAGAATGGAGAAATTCATTGTGCTCTGGAAGAGCCAGAGACACTTCTAAAAAGAGGTGACACTAGGCTGGACCTTCAAGGATGAATAGAATTTGCCAAATGTAAAGGTTTCTAGGTGAAAGACTGACATGGCATGGGTGTGGTGGTGCTTGGCGTATTTGGAGATTGGAAGTGATGTGGTACACTTAGGGGCTGGGGCAGAGTCCAGTATGGCATGGGTGGGAGGGGAGTGGAGGGGAGACAGCAGGGTGCCCATTAAGCTGGAAAGGGAGTTTGGGGTCAGAAGGTACAAAAATTGACATGCCGTGGAGTTGTCTCTTTGGGATATCTGAAATGTTTCAAGACTGTGCACTTGTTAGAGGTTAAGAGAGAGAAAAGGATGGTTAAGAATTGAAGTAGGCTTGCTTGGTACCATGCTGTCTATGTTCCTGGAAAAGGCATGCCCAGCTACAGAGGGTAGTGCTTTCTCACCTTGAACCCAGTAACCTCAAGGGCAGCTAGTGTCTCTCCTAGCCTTGGATGGAAGAGTCTCATCTAAGCCCAATTATTCTTTTAGACACGAGGGAACGGAGGCCTGGGAAGTTGATGATACCCTATATGAGATCTACAGAGAAATCAGTTGTACCACTACCTTCTCTTAATGCTCACTCCTGAAAAGCCCCTCCCATATTGCACATCTTAAATCCCTTCACAGCTCAAGTGGTTACTGTACAAGGCCTGTTCCCACCTGACCTTTTTGTTTCTTCTGCCCAAGGCAGACTTGTGAGAAAAGGTGGTCTGATTGAAGGCTGGGAAATTAGGATTGATGACTCTATGTTGCCTGGCTATGAGACTTACAAAATCCTTTTAGGATTCTGGGATCCTTCTCTGAGATATTTGAAAGGGTTCACCATGCCATGAAGTTCATGTCTTTTTCTATGTCCCCCCACCCCCACTGGCATTATTCTACATGGAAATGACTGTGATCTGGAAGGCCCATAGACAGCAAGAACATATCTGTGTCCTCTGCAAGAATAGAAGCTATAGTTAAAGGACCTGTGCACCCACAGAGGAATGGATGTGGAATTAGGCATAGTATATAATTAGAGTAGAGCTATGGGGAAGGCACATTTTGGCTCCTAGAGCTCCCCAGCTTCCTTCTGACAATAAAAAAAGGGTAATGTGCAGTTAGTTGTTTTCAATAAAAGGAAGCAAAGGGATCAACTGGAGTTTTTAAAAGTCTGTCTGTGTTTAGGCTGCACCGATTGCCTGTCCAAGGCAGTCTGACCTGCGTCAGGCCATCCTGAGGGAAGAGAGGTCACAGTTGGCCCCCCCACATCAAGAGGGAAATTTTAAAAGTTCAGTAAACTACTGGGCAATTATGGATTGCTTGGCACACCAAAAACTGATTTTGTCTTTGAAGCTGATGCTCAGACAACATCTCTGAGTCTCCGCTGTGCCCACTGAGGTGGACCCGTGGCCCCCTCGCCCACCATGAAAGAAAGAGCAGGCTGTTCTGAAGACATCTTTATTCCTGCTGAAACATGGGGGACCTGGTCCTTTCCCTGCTTGTCCCTCTCTGGATCTTATCCCTAGGTCATTCCCAAAGTACCATTTCCAAAGAAGGTCACCGTATGTCGGGAGCCGCTGAATAGCTGATCCCTGAGTTGGCTGCCTGAACACTAATAACTTTCTCTATCCTGGTCCCTTCCAGACATTGTACACTCTAAGGCTGCTGTGCATTTAGAGGAAGATACTTCTGCTCTCAGCACTAGTAATAACTATTCACAATCATAATGAAGAGAAAAATCGCTCTTGTCAGAGTATCAGTGCCAGTTGAAAAGGCAGCTTGTTTGTTTTAATGTTGCTGTATCTCTTCAAGTTGGAATACGATGGCGGTCTCAGAATTGGCCTTCTCAGCTGAATGTGCTTGCCCTTTAGAAGGCACTCTATACAGGGTTTGTTATTCCACTGGCTGCTTGATATCCTACAGGGGAGCCTATTCTTGAGCTCGATGTCAGAAGATGAGCGTTGGATTAGCACTGAGAAGTCTGGGGGAGTCACTTACATCGAATCATTTGGCCTCTGAATTGTGGTTTTCTCAACAGTAAAATGGGGGTAATCCTAACCTGGCTTACAGGGTTATCAGGCTAGGATGAAATAGTATATGTGGAGGTGCTTGGTGAAACACTATGAAGACCTAAAGGATTGGGATTAACATTCATCATTGTTATGTGACTTAGCTGTTTGAGAGCGATTAATTTCCTTTTGCTTTGTGATACATGTTGAACACCTATTGTGTACTAAGAGACCTTGTCCTGGGCCTGGAGCTAGGACACAGGAGTGGGAAGATGACAGATTCAGTATCTGTGCTTGTGAAACTTACAAAGGCACCCTCGCCCGATAGAGAGGCTGTTCTTCCTGTACCGGTCCCATATGCACCTGCTTTCAAGTAAAGCAGACCTCTGCCTGGCCTTCAGTGATCTCTAATCCAGTGCTACAGTCAGACAGCAGCACAGCTTGCTTCCGGCTGAAGAACATTCTCAAGTGTTTAAGATCACTGAAAAGAATTGAGAGGAGTTATCAATTTTCCCTGATCAAAACCCCTCTGGCCAATGAATGTACTCAGATAGTATCTCATGGGTGCTCTGTGGTACAGTGTATATGAGTGCTCATCAACTATTCAAGGAACATATGTTCTTTATTGGTAACCTTTCAGGCACTACACACATAGAAGCTGAATTAAGGTATTCAGATGCAATTGTAGAACTCACTATTTTTTAACTTTTCTGACACAAGGAAATTTTTCAGACATGTCTAACCTTTAAGAGTAGATTAGTGAAACCAATGTAATATGTGAGAAATAAACATCTTCAGTGACATCACTGAGGCACCCTGGCATACGAGAAGTGATTCCACTGACTTTAGGATATGCTTGAGTACACATAGGTAAGCCCCATGCAGGCTTTGTGTAAAATTCCCATCTCTATATCTTCATTTGCTATTTGTTAATTTTTGTTATATATGTACCACTCCACTATGGTTCTCTATTTACTTTCACCCTCACACATTTATAAACCACTGGCTTTAATCAAGAAACACTTCTTTAAAGAGGACTTAGTAAATGCTTTTCAGGAAGCACAGAACAGCCATTGACTTGGAACTAACTAAAAGCATTTGTCGTGCCCCCACCCCGGTCTACACAACCACTAGTGAGAAAAGAAAGCAGGAAAGCTTTGGGAACCACCTGAGTTTTTTTTGCACCTCCATTGCAAGGACTTCTTGAACGTTCCTAAAGAAAACAAAGAGAGCTATATGACAGATCTTAAGCTTCCCCAAAGAAAAAAAAAAACAACTTATTTTTTTCTTAAGAATTCTCCTTCCATTCTCAAAACGACTGTGCTTTCCAATAAGTTGGGACCCGCTGGATTAACTCCTTGGAGACCCTAGCTGCCATTTTTCAGTCAGTTTTTTCTCCCAGTGTCCCGAGAGCAGGTTAAAATTCAAACATTTTATAGCCTCTGTGCACAAAAATAATGAGATTGAAGCTAAACTATAGGGGCTTGCTCTCAGCTAGTTCAATTGAATTAAAATAACACATACTTAAACATTTTAAAGTACTTAGCCAGGGTCTAGTTCTGCAATGGAGATTCTTAATTTAAAGGCTGTTTTTCTTCCTCTCACAAACAGTGGCCCAACCTTGAAGAACAGAAAGCTGCTTAGCACCCAAATGAACATGATTCCTTAAAACAAGCATAACACCCTTGGCTCTATTCCAGATCTCGTTCATGCCACAGTTCATCTGGATTCCTATAATTCCTGTATGTTCCCATATCTTAATTGCCCATAGCTGTGTTGCCAGTACAAACAGGATGAGGGAAGAGTGCACACCCTTAATGAATACATCTACCAACCCTAAGAAAGCACCATCATTTGAAACTCTCAATATTCTTTCTGGCACTAAATGGCCATCTACTGAAGTGCTAATATGGATATCTGGTAACTTAACGTTTCTTCCGAGCAATGCTTACTCCCTACTATCTTTATATTCTAGATAGAGGGCTACCATTTGGCATAAACAAAAACTCAGACTTTCCATTCAGCTTTTCAAGGAAGTATATTTTGAAACGAATTCCTCAGAGTGCTGATTAATAGAGGATGGGCATTCTGGGCTAAGGTGGGTTCCAGAACCTTCCTGAGTTCTGTCCCACTGGCCATTTTCCTTGATGATTTGCAGTAGGACACAGCTGGCCTACTGGTCCCCCTTGAAGAAGATGTGCTGCTGGGCAAACTGGAAGACTCATTGTGGTGGTAGTGTGTGCCTGTACAGGTCCAGAGCCCCTGCCCGTAGACTTGGCTGTGTCCCTGAAGTTGAGCAGCACAGTGGGAAGTGCCTAGTACAGAAGAAGCACCTCAGAAGGAATAAGTTCTAGTGTGAATTCAGGTCCTTTTCCACCTAAACAAACTTGAAGACCTTTGTTCCTTATCTGTGAGTTTTGGGGATTGAATGAAATAACATCAACGATTCTTCATTTTATTATACAACACTGTGCCCTGCAGTATCATTTAACAAATGAATGCACAGGCTCACCACATCAGACTTCAAATCTTTCTCAGCATATTTAAAATGAGGACTCAAATCAAATAAGTATACCCTGAATAGGAGTATACTGTAAATATTGCACAGGGTGTAAGCGTAAGATGATGACATCTGCAAAATTGTTTGTGTGGAAAAGACCAAAGACTTGTAATTTATTAGACATTCAGAATACAGAGAATATATGATGTGAGTGCAAAGGTCAAAAAATAGAATAATTCATTGTTGGGATGCATTCATAAAAGCGTAAGTTCCACATAAGGAAGGGGATAGATAGTTCTACTCTATTCTGCCTTGAGAATTATGTTCAGATGTAATGGTTCAGGTTTAAGATTGGGGCAAAGTAGAGAACAACTAGAACAAGTGAATGGCTTTCATGACAAAATGTGAAAGGAAAGAGGGGATGTTTGCTTACAGAAGAAAAGAGATGAAGAAGAGAAGATGCAAAAACTGGCTTCAAAAACTGGCTTGATCGGCCAGGCGCGGTGGCTCACGCCTGTAATCCCAGCACTTTGGGAGGCCCAGGTGGGCGGATCACGAGGTCAGGAGATCGAGACCATCCTGGCTAATACATGAAACCCCGTCTCTACTAAAAAAATAAGAATAAAATAGCCGGGTATGGTGGCGGGCGCCTGCAGTCCCAGCTACTCAGGAGGCTGAGGCAGGAGAATGGTGTGAACCTGGGAGGCGGAGCTTGCAGTAAGCCGAGATCACGCCACTGCACTCCAGCCTGGGCAACAGAGCAAGACTCCGTCTCAAAACAAACAAACAAACAAACAAAACAAAACAAAAAAAACTGGCTTGATCTAAGTAGGATCGAGTGGAAAGGGAATAGATCATCTTATGTGGCTGAACTAGACCCACTTATGTGGTGTAGCTCTTGTAGAAAGCAGCTGTCAGCCTGAGGTAGGGAAGAACTCTTGTACTGTTGGAACAATGGTCAGAGGCTGAAGTGGGCCACCTGTCTGGGTTCTAAGTTCTCTGTCACTGAAGGGTTCTGAGAGAAACTGTCTTGTCTTGTCTTGTCTTGTAAAGAAAATTGCAGTAAGAAGAGTTGATGCTTATAAGAGAGAGCACCTAGTAGGTGCCAGGCAACCCCTTTGTGTGCTATCATTTCTAATTTCAATAAAGACTTGCAGAGAAATTGAACATCAGCTGTCTTTGCTTTTCACTTCTCTAAAACTGGATAATCCAGACCATGTATTCCTCTTCGTATTTATTCACTCTCAAGCCATTAATTTAATATGCTAGTAATAACAGCCCATGCCACTTGGTTAAGTTGGTAAACAGCTTGCAATCCTAGCAGGGTGTGCCCTGCCACTTATTAGCTTAAGCTTTAGGGCAGAGCAACAAATCAGCACAGTGCCTCAAAGTAATTAGGCAATTCCCTTACAGAAAAATTAGCCCACAAGCAAGAAGCTTACAGAAAACACAAAGAAAATCTCACAGTACAAGACATGCATTGGCCATTACATGCATCGCTGCTATAATTTTGAAAAGATTAGAGAAAGATTTTCGGCTAATAATGACCCGCTACACCCATTAAGCATGTCAAAGTCCATACTAGTCATTACAGAGCTGCAGGGGAAAGTGCATTCGTTTCTGGAAAGGGGAATGTTGGCGTTTATTTGTTGTGGGATAAGAATGCTTTCTTTGCAGGGATGAGCAAGAATGTCCGATGCTGAGCAAGGATGTCCAGGGCTGTGTGGTTTAAGTCCTATTTTGCCAATGCTTGGTGTCATCCTGCAAAGATTTTACCCTTCAGTTTCTTAATCTGTAAAAGAGATCAAAATAAAATGTGCTTCTAATCTATTAAAAGGTTAAGGATGAGATCCTAAATTTCCAAGTTTAATTCATTAAAGGAATCAACACAGGCCGCTTCCTTCTACTGATCTTGTTTGAAGCTTTTACTGCATTCTAGAATGGTATATGGTTATCTGTGTCATGGGCTCACTGGCCTCATTAAAAGCCATGAAAGAACCAAAAAGATGACTATTTTGCTCCCTGGATATCACAGCAAACAAAAGCACAGATTGAAGGGAAGTGAGAAAAAGAGGAGAGAAAGAAAATGGAACAAAGGAAGTAGAAAAGATAGGAAGGGAGAGAGAAAAAGAAAAAATAAAGTTATCTGCTTTAAGGGATGAGATTATGGCAGAGAAGAGCTACTTCAGTGGCCTGTTCCAGCTTTGAGGACCACCTGCCCCGATGAGGCCATTGGGAAGGGACATATCACATTCACGGTTTACCTGCCCACAAACGTGGGTGCAGCCATACTCTTCATGCTCATGGGCTCTGAGACTCCTCTACGTTAGGCATCGGCCTCTTTTTTTTTTTTTTTTTTAGACAGAGCCTTGCTCTGTCCCCCAGGCTGGAGTCCAGTGGCGCAATCTCGGCTCACTGCAAGCTCCGCCTCCCGGGTTAACGCCATTCTCCTGCCTCAGCCTCCCGAGTAGCTGGGATTACAGGCGCCCACCACCATGCCTGGCTAATTTTTTTTTTGTATTTTTAGTAGAGACGGGGTTTCACTGTGTTAGCCAGGATGGTCTCAATCTCCTGACCTCGTGATCCGCCCGCCTCGGCCTCCCAAAATGCTGGGATTATAGGCGTGAGCCACCGCGCCCGGCCGGCATTGGCCTCTTAACATCAACAGTTGGCCTGCCCTTTCAGCACCCAATGCTTTTACTGCTAACGCCCAGTACACCCTACACAAACTGCCTGCACAGCCCTGAGCCTGATGAGGAATGTAGAGGAACTGAAGTGAAATAGGTGTCTCCGTGTAGGTGGGGTTTTATGAGGATGATGGAAACTTTGGAATAGAAACTGGAAACCCCATGTCTGACACAGTTCAAGAAAACTAAACACCATGGGCCGGCACCACTGTTATTTTACTTTTTTTGCGCAGTGTAAGAAGGAGCCCAAACACTCATGCTGACAGTACGCACAGTCTCAAATAGCAGTTAGATGAAGGCCAAGTCACATAAGCTGATGCCGACACAATTAGACTCAACCATTGCCAACAGCTCAAGTCTGATATCATCCCCCTCTCGGAGACTCTGTCTTTACATAGCAGATGCTCTGGTGCTGTGTTACATGTAATAGGTGGGATGGCCGGAGAGAAAAGCAGAAACCACCGCTGATGCGCTGTTTATTTCTTAGTCATTTTATGTTAAATTGCTGTGACTTGAACGTCAGCAGTGTTTGGGATGTGGTAGTGAAATAAAATCCATATCCAGTGTGCCAAGACAAATTTCAGAAAACCCCAAAACACAATTGTCTTGGTTTCTTGCTGGCTGTGTCTGTGCACACACAAATAGTAGCTAGTTTATTGCCCTCCAACCACTCGGTGGGTTGCTTGTCTTGCCACACTCTGGAGAATGGCTAATGAACCCCAAACTACTTCCTTCAAAGCTGGGGATGTCAGGAATGAGGGGCCACTACACACTCATTAAGCATGTCAGAAGTCCACACCAGTCACTGCTGAGCTGCAGGAAAAGTGCAGTCATTTCTGGAAAGGGAAATGAGGGGGTTTGTTCTCTTCATTCTATGGGCTTGGGAATAAGAGCCAGGGGATACCACTGAGAACAGCAGCACTAGGCACCAATGTATGGGGATCTGAAAGACCCTGGGCAATACTGGTATTAGTAAAGTGCTTCTCACTGGGAAACTTTCACACTGGGTGAGCCCCCAGGTCTCCACATCAGGTGCGTTCTCTTAGGGAGTATCCGTGAAAATACTATGGCCTTGCATTAAAGTTTTTCAAGCTTTACTTCAAGGTCAAACTTATCTCTAGTGGAGGAGGAGCTGCTGCCTTGTTATTTTATTTGTATTTTGTTGCCACCACGCTCCACTGCATGTGTTGGTGTTTCTGCCTGGCGTGGTAGTCATACCTTCAACTCAGGGCTCCTTTGCACAGAAGGCAGGATATTATACTGAAAAGCTTTGGATTCAAAGGCTAGCCTCACTTCGACTTTAGCCCAAAGTTATTTTACTTTCTTCACTCTTGATTTCTTTTCTTTTCTTTTTTTTTTTTTTTTTTTTTTGTTGAGATGGAGTCTCGCTCTGTCACCCAGGCTGGAGTGCAGTGGCGCAATCTCGGCTCACTGCAAGCTCTGCCTCCTGGGTTCACACCATTCTCCTGCCTCAGCCTCCAGAGTAGCTGGGACTACAGGCGTCTGCCACCACACCTGGCTAATTTTGTTTTGTATTTTTAGTAGAGACGGGATTTCACCATGTTAGCCAGGATGGTCTCGATCTCCTGACCTCGTGATCCACCCACCTCGGCCTCCCAAAGTGCTGGGATTACAGGCGTGAGCCACCGCGCCAGGCCTTGATTTCTTTATCTGTGAAATGGGGATTAAAAAATGGCCTTTGCAGTGATGAAGTTAGTAAAGGTATTATAAAATGAGAAGGGGACATAAAATAGAATTCTGAGCCTGCAGTGAAATCAGGTCATTCTTTTTGGAGTAGGAAAGGTAGGATTGACATTTTTCATTCCTCTCTAGCTAGTTCATGACGCTGAGTAACCAGAAGGGAAGCCTGGTCAAGTGCATTGTGGTTAGACCATCATAGTCTAGGGCAGAAGTTCTCAAACTTGAGTGTAAAAGAGAATTGCCTACTATTCACCCAGTAGATCTAATATGGAACCAAGTAACAAGCATATTAATAAGCCTATCAGGTGATTTTGATGCAGGGGGTGAGTAAACAAATATCTAACTAACATAGTGGAATTTAGGGGAGAAAAACAATTTTTGGAGGCTCCATCGGTGGAGAGCATGATGTAATGGCAGAGCTGGAAGTGGGCTGCCAGGCCATCTAGCTCACCCTGCCACCATATTCAGGAAGCCCCACTGCATCTTTCGGGACAGACTGCGCCTTGTGAGTACACACGTTCTTCCAGGGAGGCCAGTGAGGTGTGATCTCTCACTACCTTGAAAGAGAGTGAGTTGTTTGGTTTCTTTTTTTTTTAAATCTTCTAAATTTTTAGAAAATTATTTTTATATTGAGTCAAACTGTGGCCTCCTTGGCTATATAGAAAGTAAGTCCCTGAAATCTTTGAAATCCCTTGAGATTTGATGTCCCTAAGTCTTCCCTTCTTCAATCTGAGTACTACCAGTTTCTTTCAGTGAGGGGTGCTGATCCTGGCTGTACATTTAAAATCATCTGAGGAACTTAGAACTAAGTCCACCCCAGTCAATTAACTAGACTCTTAGGGACTTCAACCCAGGCATCAGGATTTTCAAGTTCCTCCGTTGATTAAAATGTGCAGTCAAGGCAGACTACTACTGCAAATCATAGAGGAATCCTATTTTTCCAGTTTAAGAGCTTTAGAACTCTTCCTCTTTTCTCTGTCTTACTCTTTTTTTCTAGGTATAAAGCCTGATCCAAAGTTTAGGTGCTTGAGCCGGGTGCAGTGGCTCACGCCTGTAATCCCAGCACTTTGGGAGGTGGAGGCGGTGGATCACCTGAGGTCAGGAGTTTGAGACCAGCCTGGCCAACATGGTGAAATCCCATCTCTACTAAAAATACAAAAAATTAGCCGGGCGTCGTGGCAGGCGCCTGTAATCCCAGCTACTCTGGAGGCTGAGACAGGTGAATTGCGTGAACCCAAGAGGCGGAGGTTGCAGTGAGCCGAGATTGCGCCATTACACTCCAGCCTGGGCCACAGAGCGAGACTCCATCTAAAAAAAAAAAAAAGGTGGGGCGCGGTGGCTTATGCCTGTAATCCCAGCACTTTGGGAGGCTAAGGCAGGCGGATCATGAGGTCAAGACATTGAGACCATCCTGGCTAACACGGTGAAACCTCATCTCTACTAAAAAATACAAAAAATTAGCCAGGCATGGTGGTAGGTGCCTGTAGTCTCAGCTACTCGGGAGGCTGAGGCAGGAGAATGGCGTGAACCCGGGAGGCTGAGCTTGCAGTGAGCCAAGATCGCGCCACTGCACTCCAGCCTGTGCAACAGAGCAAGACTCTGTCTCAAAAAAAAAAAAAAAAAGTTTAGGTGTTCCTTTGTCTTTCTGTATTTCTTTGTAGATTTCTTTTCTTCTGTCGTGTATTTCAGCAGTTCTCAAATGTTAGGGTACATAGGAATTGCTCAAGGAGTTTGCTAAAATGCAGACCACCATCCACACTCTTTGAGAAAGACTGTCATATAGGATCCATATATCCACTGCAATCAGCAGGAACCTGTGCTGCTTTGTAAGCCTCGTTTAGCTTTACCTCTAGGAGGGGGACTAGCTTGGACTTGATGTTGAGGTAATTTGTGAGTACCTCAGGCAGGAGGATAAACAAAACCTCCAGGCCTCTACCAATTCCGTTCATACCCACACCTTCTGTGTTTCACTTTGAACTACTGACCTTTCTGGCTTATCTTGGAAAATCCCGCACGAGGACACTGAGACCAGTGCTTGTCTGTCCTTGACAATTGTGGTCAGTGCTGACTCCAAGAAAGCTGATATTAAACACTAAAGCCTCCTTCTTCTTTTCCCCGGACTTTATCAATCTGCTTTTAATTGTTAACTAGGACTGGTTTCACCAGCTAGGAGTCAACCAGTATGTAGTCACACATTGGTTCTCAAACTTTGATGAAATGGTGCATCAGACTTTCCTGGATGATTCACATTTATCACGGATTCCTAGGCAAGGCTGATGCCGTGGGCTGGGAACCTCACTTTAAGAACCACTGCTTTAGCAAATACAGCAAATACCTGTAGGTTCTTGACCCAAGCATTTCAACATTCACACACTTTCTTCCTGCCAGTTTTGTGGTGTAACCAATCTAAGAGGGAATAAACAATAGATAGATGGCTGAAGCATTGCCCTCCTGAAAGGCTGAACCCTAGACATCATTGGGGGACTTCTTGCAAGCCTCAAATCTACATTCTTTTTCAGAACTCATCACATATGAGTGACATTGTAAGACCTTTATTCAGTTTTGTTTTTTTATTAACCTTTTCTTTAACTTTATTTTGAAATTATTTTATTTTATTTTATTTTATTTTTTGAGATGGAGTCTTTCTCCGTCACCAGGCTGGAGTGCAGTGGTGCAATCTCGGCTCGCTGCAACCTCTGCCTCCCGGGTTCAAGCGATTCTCCTATCTCAGCCTCCTGAGTAGCTGGGACTATAGACGCCTGCCACCACGCCCAGCTAATTTTTGTATTTTTAGTAGAGACGGGGTTTCACCATGTGGCCAGGATGGTCTTGATCTCTTGACCTCGCGATCTGCCTGCCTCAGCCTCCCACAGTGGTGGGATTACAGGCGTGAGCCACTGTGCCTGGATTATTTTAATTTTTTTTAGAGACAGGTCTCACTCTGTTGCCCAGGCTTCAGTGCAGTGACTCAGTCATGGCTCACTGTAGTCTCACCCTCTCAGGCTCAAGTGATCCTCCCACCTCAGCCTCCCAAGTAGGTGGGAGTATAGGCACATGCCACATCACCCAGCTAATCTTTTATTTTTTAATAGAGATGGGGTCTTGTCTTGCTTTGTTGCCCAGGCTGGTCTCAAACTCCTAGCCTTAACCAGTCCTCCCACTTTGGCCTCCCAGAGTGCTGGGATTATAGGCATGAGCCACTGTGCCAGTCCTGAAACAATTTTAGACTCACAAGAAATTGCAAAAATAGTACAGAGAGTTCCTATGTACCCTTCAACGGCTTCTCCCAATGATGATCACAACTATAGTACGTTTTCAAAGGGGATGGATACCCCATTTACCATGATGTGATTATTAGGCATTGCATGCCTGTATCGAAGTATTTCATGTACCACATGAATATATACACCCTTACTAGGTAGCCACAAAAATTAAAAATTAAAAAAAATTAGTACATATAAAAACCGAAGAAATCCAAGCCTAGTTAATAGTATTGTACCAATGTCAATTAAACTTTTTAATGAAAATAGTCCTAATATGAACATTGTAGTGAAAGGTGAAATTGCTTGATGCAGAGCTGTTTAGTGGAAAGTTAGGATTTCTCTTGTCACCTTTTCTGATGGTCAGGTTTATAGTAAAACAGGTGAAATGTTAAAGGATAGTGGTGGGGAGTCTGTGAGAACTTTGGGGACTGGAATTGCTCCCTACTCAGTGGAAAGGAATTAGAGTATATAGCGTCATGTATAAACTGCCCCAGGACACTTAGCTCCTCCTGTTCTTTCTCTCCTCTTCTAATTCAGTCTGTCAGGCTATCAGAGTACTGTCTCTAGGGGGCATTCATGAAAGGCCCACTGACCACCTGGCAGTTCTGTTACGGTATGGGAAGGGAGGCAGGGAGGAAACTGTGTGGAAATTTGTGCTAGACCCAGCGCTCCAACTTTCCATCTGCTTACTTATAGAATCCTGACAATATGACCCAATACATATGAGGTAGAAAATTACTTACTTCATTATATAGATGAAGAAACAGGCTCAGAAAAGCCAGATAATATCCCTGTTGCCACAAAACTAGGAACTGGTTGATTCAGTTCAACCAGTTCATTCTTAACTGGATTAGAATTCAGATAGCCTTGAAGGTCCTTTAGTACTTAAGAATCCTATAACTATATGAGGCTTCGGCAGGGCTAGCTACAAAATTTGCAGAATCCTTTTTCAATATGAAAATATGGGGTCTCTTGTTCAAAAAAAAAGAAAAGGAGTACTATTGAAGATGCTAAAATATAAAACTTTGTCCTTTGTTCCATGGTCTCCCTCTCTCTGTCTCTCTCGCTCTCCAACTGTCACGGTGTTTTTTTATGTGCTGTTTGATATTGTGCTCACTTGGGCATGGGGATGCTCCCAGAGTGACAGGAGACTTTCACGGGGACCTGAGACCCTTGCCCTAAAACTTGGAACATGTAGTCCAGCAGCTGCTGGGGTCCCCCTGCCACAAGCCCACAAGATTGATAACACATTGAGCCAGGTATCTCTCTTCCCATGGGACTGCCACTTCAACCCATAGGGTTGCAAACTCTGCACTGGGATGTGCTTGGTACCTGGATTAAGAGGGTGCATGAAAATCTCAGAAATCACCCATTAAAGAACTCATTCATGTCACCAAAAAGCACCTGTACCCCAAAAAATATTGAAAACATTTTAAAAAAGGAGTGGGTGAGAGACGTGCTTCTACTGGGTTGCTCTCTGAACATACTGTGGCACTGCCAGCTTGTGGTGGGGACAGCTGCCACCAGGCTTTTTCCTGAAATGGCATGGGTTGTGTGCCTGACCCCAACTGTCATTGGGTGGAGGAAAACAGTGGCCACTGGGCAGGCCAGGGAAGGCAGGGTGAGATTGGGGACACCAGAGGGCAAGGGGTAGGAGGCAGAGAGTCCTGGGCAAGTGGACAGGTGACAGGACGTGGGATGGCACAGGGCTGTCCCCAGCCCTCTGTGCATGCTCCATTGTCCCATAAGACCTCGCTTACAAAGCATCAATTCAAAAATAAAATGATTGAGAATTTCAAGATGGTGACTAGAGAGGCCACAGAGCACAAAATTCAGGTATGAGACCTTTCTGAGGATGGGGACCCTGTGCCCCTGTGCTGGCCACACGCTCATGAAGTGGAGAAAAACTATAAGGAAAGATTTGTGAGTTCAAAGTACTTACATACAATACGTTGGTAAATTTTTTGGAGCAGATACAAGTCAACATATAATGTTTATACAGTAGTATGTGATTAAGTGCTGTATTTAAGCTTTTTGTATACTGTTACTTTGGAAATTAGTGACTAGTTAGATTTTCTCAGTTTTTTTTTCCTCTCTCTTCCGTCCCCAAAATATGGTTTTGCAGGCATGTGTGGCCAAGGTTGAGGTGAGGGGGACACCACTTGATGACATACTGGAATCTTCTATGTGCAAAATTTTCCCTGGGAGGAAGGCCCATGAGAAAGCCTGGGAGGAGGACCAGAATCAGCCTCCTGGTGTGAAATCCAAAGGGTTGAAGGAAAATCGATTTGATTGAACTGAAAAAGTAGGTCAGAAATTGAGAGAAGGAGCGGGCCAGAATGTGAGTGTGGATAAGTTGGCAAAGGTCAAACACAAGTACCTGACCACCTGGCAATGGAATAGGAACTGGGATGCGCATTACAGAGGACTTTAGCGAGAACTCCCATTCCAAAGGGGGAAATGAGTTCTTGGAGGAAGCAGAGGAAAAAGCTCCATCCCTCCAAGACTAAGCGGGTGGATCAGAGCTGCACAAGCCATTAAGCCCCTACCCCGAGCTCCCTCAGTGGAGGGCGGGAGCCTGCCGCGTCCCGACTGGGCATCAAGGGGCCTTTTTGGGTCTCCCTGCTCCGTGTATAGGGTGTTTATGAAGTAAAGGCAGGGTCAAAGACTGTGCTAGAGCAATTGACAGTAATTTTGTTTTTTCCAAATGAGGAGACATTTGGCCAGTTGCTCATGTTCCTCAGCCAGCCAGGGGGCTTGTGACCCAGAGCAGATGACAGCACAGGACAGCTGGCATCAACCCCTGGAAGGGGTAGCTGGTTCTTCAGTTGACAGTTTTTACCACACTCTCGTATGCTGGAGCAGGAGTACAGGCAGGGAAGGCTGCCGGCTCCTCCCGGCCTGGTCGCTTCACCATGGTTACAACACCAAAGCAGTGGCTGATGGGGGCTGCTCAGCAGTCCTTTCACTGTGTGTGTTAGCTACTTCTACTTATAAAACAAGGACCAAAAATGCAGATTTGTGTTATTAGACAGTTGAAATATAAACAGCCTAAATGCTTATAAGAGCCAGAGGGGAGGAGGGCTGTTTGCCAATGTATAGGAAGCCCAGCTGAACAACTGTACTTAACTAGCAAGATACTCCTGTAAATATTTGCAAACTCCCCTTCAAAGCTCAAAAGCCTAGGACAGGATCATTGGATGATTTGCTTAGAAGAAGAAGAAACAAAATTGACCTCATGGTCTGAGGCAGCCATAAAAAGAAAGAGTGTGGATGGGCAGAGGACCAGAAAAGGGGGGAAAAATGGTCCAAAGTTTAATAAACACAAAAGAGATAAAAATAAATCTCAAGAGCACTTATTTACAAACTTAATGGAAGGATAAGATTGAGGCAGGCGTGTGTGGAAGATGGGTGTTTGTGAAAGTGGAAGAGGCCTGCAGGGATTCCACTGAAAGAGGCGGGGAAAATTGAATGAGATGTTTACTCTTCCTAACGACAGGAAACACGCTAAATTAGCTTCTCTATTCCAGGATGCTCCTTCAAAGGATGTTTGAAGCTTCTGCTGTCTAATGCGGAGGCTCTGCGAAGATGAATGCAGCATCAGCCTGTGGAAGGTTTTGGCCAAGACGGTGTGCAATGCCAGAAAGCCTGGCCCCAGACTGGCCTAGGCTTCTCTGGTTGTCTGGCCTGTTTTCAGCTGAGCTGGTCGGCATAGGACCAGCTGTTCCAATCATGGGGGCGGGCATATTCCAGAGGAGAAAAAGTTCTATTTGTTCTCAGCAGCTACCTTGTCAAAATGCTGTGTGCTAGGGGGCTCCAAAAGCCTTTCTGCGTGCACCAGTGCCCCCTGGCCTGGAAGCCGCCCATCAACTAATTCGCAGTGGTGATGCGGCGGATCATCACCATGTCTGCATGAATACTTTTTTTCTTTGAAACCTGGATACTTCGGATTTTTGGGGGTTTTTTGTTTGTTTGTTTGTTTCTGAGACTTCTGACTCATGGGTTATAAAGCCTCAATTCACACAGTCATTTTCTGAACCAGTATGGAGGAGACTGGTGTAGAAATTCCCCGCTTCTCCATGAGCCTGTGTGCTGAGAGTCACACATACATAGGGGAAGGAGATGGGTTGGGAGAAAGTTCCTATGAAGGAAAAAATTCAGGCTCTTAAGATGAGAAAATGTTGGTGTGTTCCTAGCATCTTGTTTTCTTCAGTGTAATCGTCAGGGCATGGATTTCCCAATAAATCACGGAAGGTATTTATTTCTATTTTAAGATCGGCAAGATGGCTCATTTATTTAATAAGAAGTTAGTGTTGCCAACAGTCAGATGCCTGAGTCTTTCAAGAGACTCCTGTTGATGACCAGCTATGCAAACGGGATATTTGGTGATCCCTGTCCAGATACGTGGGAAAGAAGAAAGACCTGGCAAATACAGTCTCTGCCCTCAAGATTCTTAAAATTTCACAGGGGAAACAAAATAAACAAACATAATGCAGAAGTAATAAAAACATTTATAAAGAAACATGAACAACCGTGAATGATTATTTGTAATGAAGTCAGATAATTGAAGAGTGGGTAGAAAGAAATGGAGCCACTAGAGTTGGATGAAACACTCTGGAAAGGGGAAAGAAAGTGTGTAGGAGATTTTGGAAGAAGATTGTAGAAACATACCTGTAACAAGTGGTCTGCACAGTGTAGATGCTTGATAAATGAATATTGTATTTGAAAGCATGGAGTTAGAATAGGACCTGCTGTGGTCTTTGTATAGCCTCAGTTGCATATTCAAAGACATTGGCAGATTCCAAAAAAAAAAAAAAAAAAAGCCAGCACAACTCTAAAGCAACCCAGGAGCTTGATTGATTGATTGACTGATTGATTTTTGAGATGGAACCTCACCCTATTGCCCAGGCTAGAGTATAGTGTTGTGATTTCAGCTCACTGCAGCCTCCGCCCCCGGGGTTCAAGCAATTCTCCTGCCTCAGTCTCCGGAGTAGATGGGATTACAGGTGCGCGCCACCACGCCTGGCTAATTTTTGTATTTTTAGTAGAAACAGGGTTTTGCCATGTTGGCCAGGGCTGGTCTCAAACTCCTGACCTTAAGTGGTCTGCCCACCTCAGTCTCCCAAAGTGTTGGAATTACAGGCGTGACCCACTGTGCCCGTCCTTCCCAGGAGCTTTAAAATGTCATGTACCATCAGCAGCTCTGTATTTTACGTGGTTTAGAACTGAAGGAATTTGTGCCAATTCTTTTTCTTCATTAGCTAGGATGACCTCCCGCCAACAGACATTATCCTGCATAAAGAATTTTAATACTGGATCTGGTATAAGCTAGTATGTGGGTTATACTTTTGTTTATTCAAATTTCCTCATCATAACTTGACTAGAGAATATGTTAAGTCATATGTGTGTGAAAAACTAAAATATTGAAGCCAAAAGAGATTCGATATATGAGACTGGTTAAAAAAAGATTATTTGGATGACAAACTTTCAAGGAAAAATAATACATGGGCAAACTGCTGGCCATTAGGAACTATTTTCTTGGCATATCTGATTAAAGTGTATGCAGGCCTGACAGCTCTCTCCAGGCATCAACTGTCATAAACTTGTTCCAATTCAAAACCATCTATGATTTCCACCAGTCTGTCAGCCTTCAAAGGATGGGGTTAACTGCATGCTTTCAAATGGAGCTGGAAGTGGTTTGTTAATCTCTATTAATTTGCTACTCCTGTAACTAAATGCATGTTTATTTTATTTCTTTTTTTTCTGGTTAAATTGTTAATGGTATTAAACTGGCCGTTGGAAACTATTCTGTAGATATTTCCCTTATGGTTTCTTGGGATTATCTCACGCTACAATCTTCTCTGAAAGCACAATGGATTTTATCATTTTCAATGATTGCCCTAATTTTTTACAGATGCCATCCCGCCCACTTTCTACAGACCCTACTTCAGAATTGTTCGATTTGACGTCTCAGCAATGGAGAAGAATGCTTCCAATTTGGTGAAAGCAGAGTTCAGAGTCTTTCGTTTGCAGAACCCAAAAGCCAGAGTGCCTGAACAACGGATTGAGCTGTATCAGGTAATGTTCATTTGTTGTTGTTGTTGTTGTTTTAGACAGACTCTCTCTCTCTCTCTTTGTCACAGGCTAGAGCACAGTGGCATGATCACAGCTCACTGCAACCTTGAACTCCTGGGTTCAAACAATCCTTGTTGCCTCAGCCTCCCTAGTCAATGGGACTGCAGGAGTGCACCATCACACCCGATTATCTTTTTAAAAAACTTTTTGTAGATATGAGGTCTCACCATGTTGCCCTGGCTGATCTGGAACTCCTGGCCTTAAGCAATCTTCCCACCTTGGCCTCAAAAAGTTTGGGGATTACAGACATGAGCCACCATACCTGGCTCATTTAGGTTGTTGTAATGGGCAATCAGTTTGAGGTCTTAGAGTAAAAGAATTCTAGTGTCTTAGATTTTCTTAGCTGATATAAGCCATGCTATATATTCACAATCATGATATAGGCCCTCATTTACTATTACTGTTCTAGTAATAGCTTGTTCCTAATCACTCAGGAGGGAAGAACCCTTTAGAATGCAGTATTGAAGCTCTGAGCACACTTCCTCAGTTGCATGAACAGCTGGAGTATGTACTCTTGAGAGGGTTTGGTTCCAGAAGTCAACCCGTTAAACTATAAAGTCAGATAATGTAGGTCCGATTTCTTCCTGGGGAACAGTCAGTTGACCTTCCTTTATTCATCCTATAGCTGTTTCTTTCTCCTTTTCTATGATTTTCTCTTTGTTTTCTTATTGTCTTCTCTCTTCCTTTTTCACTTTTTTCTCCTCTCTTTGCAACCTCCTTCTCTTTATTAACTTTATCCCGTTCCCTTTTCCTTTCTAATTCTACCCACTGTCTCCAATCTACCCACTCAATACACACACACACACACACACACACACACACACACACACTTTCCTCCATTATTTGGACAGCCCTGATGTCTCCTGTTCTCATCTTTGTAGTGGAGTTGGAGTTGGTGGGCAGCTGCGTCAAAATATAATGATGATGATGATGAAATGCCAACTTGCTGAGATTTTCAGAGATGTTCTTAAAAGCTTGTTACCTGAGTGTAGTCTATAGGGCATTTGCATCGGCATCACCTGGGGCTGTGAGAAATGTAGAATCTCAGGCCCCACCCTAGACTTTACAGAATCAGAATCCCCATTTTAACAAGATCCGCAGGTGCTTCTTGTGCACATTAAAGAACCACTTGAAAAATCCTGAGTCTGGTGCAGCCTTGTAAACAGGCAACTTAAATACATCCTGATGCCATATGAATAGTACTTGCATATAGGGTATAGGCGGGGAAATTTCACCAGGGAGCTGACATTTTGGTGAGGCCTTGAGAAGTATCTATTAAAACCTGACAGGGGATCATCATTCTTGGCAGGAAGGGCAGGCAGTGCAAAGACAGTCTTGAATGGGCTTGCTGAGGGTACCTGATGCAAAGCGCTCAGTGTCTGGAGGTGAGGAGAGACTGGGGAGAAGGTGGCCCTCCAAAGAGAGTGTGTAGAGTGACACTACAGAGGATTAAGAACAAACCCCTTGGGATCCCCGTGATAAGGGGTATATATGTATGACAACATGATTAAAACATGGGATTACTTGAGAAAAAGAAATTGGCATCTATATGCAGAAACCGCTAGTTTTTCTGGACTCTAATCATTTGGAATTTGTGATAATTAGGATCAAAATTTTCTTTGTATTCATTATGAAAATGGAGAACTACCACACAAATGAATATGAGACCTGAAGAATAGTTTAAAATACTTAAAGCAGTCATTTTGTTTCCTTTTTCTGTTTTTTTGAGACAGCATCTTGCTCTGTCACCCAGGCTAGAATGCAGTGGTGCAGTCATAGCTCACTGCACCCTCAACTTCCAGGGCTCAAGCGATCCTACAGGTGTGCATCCCCACGCCTAACTAATGTATTTTTCTTTTTAATTTTTAGTACAGATGAGTTCTCGCTTTGTTGCCAAGGCTGGTCTCTTAACTCTTGAGCTCAAGAGATCATCCCACCTCTGCTTCCCAATGTGCTGGGATTACAGGCATGAGGCACTGTGCCTGGCCCCAGTTTTAAAGTACTAGTTCACATGTGTGTTCATGAAGAATAATTCTTACTTATTTAAATAGGCCCTCGAGAACCTGTTTTTGGAGACTTTTAAATCCTAACTGGCATTCTGGGTAGCACCAATGGGCCAGCCGTTGCTCGTCGCCCCAAGGTCAGAGAGCATGCTTGTGTGACCAGACACTACGCTGAGCAAAGACTCAGAAGTATTGTTTCCAATGATACTCACAGCTATACTATGAAGTTTGTACAATGAAGTATTCTTTCTGCTATTATATTCTTTTCCATTTCACAGAGAATGATGCTAAATCCCAGAGAAATTAAGTAACTTGGCCAGGGTCACACAGGTGGGAAATGGCAGGGCTGGGATACAAATCCACCTCTGACTCCCAAGTCCCTCCTGCCCCTCACCACATACTATGCTATTCCTAGCAAAATTTTCCCTTTCTCTTACCCTTGGGATCAGCCAGAATAGAAGAAGAATAAGACAAACTAGGCTAGAGGACGAAGTAATATTTGGAGGGAAAGCAAAAACTGGTTCCTATGAAAAAAAGCCAGATTAAGGGTAGCCAGATAAATTACAAGATGATTTAAACAAACAAACAAAAAACATGATTATATCTCCTTTTTCTTCTCTTTTTTACCAATTAAACCACCCTTAAATTTCCTTCTGTGCTGACGATAGCATCATAGGTTGCTCTCTTTGGCCCTACTTTAGTTACATGGCTTCAGTAAATTGGAGGCAGGGTCACCTAGGTCCCGTTACCTGTAATGGAAGCTGCTAAGTCACTATTTTTCTGTGGCCCCTTGA
The DNA here is from genome assembly GCF_029289425.2 of Pan paniscus. Lineage (NCBI taxonomy): Eukaryota > Metazoa > Chordata > Mammalia > Primates > Hominidae > Pan > Pan paniscus. The sequence continues at coordinate 30,997,969 of NC_073249.2, read as the reverse complement.
CCCTGTCCTCTGAGGAGTAGCCTCTGCCAGCAGGCTTGCCAATGACTTTTTTCCTCCCAGGGCCCATCCCATCTCCAGGAAAGGGTGTTTCTCTTGAGGCTGGCAACTTAGAGGACCTTAGTGAGTTCTTGGTAGATGTGCCTCAGAGGTTTCTGCAGCACTGGCTGCTCCATGACACAAGTGACATGATCTGCATGGCTTAGAGTCCCACGCTTGAAAGAGGAACGGCCCAAGATGGAAGCTTTTAGTTTGGAGAAGCATGGGCACGTTCACTGTCACTATACACGGGCATCTGGAAGAAGAAGATTCTAGCAGAAAAATATAAAATAATAGCAATTTTTTAGTCTTTCTGGGGCTCAGCTATACAACTCCTGAAGCACAGACAAGGTCCAGAGAGCAAGTCAAAGAGATCCTTGAGCACCCGAAGAGAAGACAACTCACACACACTTTTGATGGATCAGAAAGGCAGCCTCTTGTCTTTTATTGCTTCAACTAGGTTGACTATCTGTAGGGCCAGAAGAAATTAGAAGCACTGAATTAAAAGAGGAGGGCTAGAGGAGGACACCGTGACATCAACAGCAGGTCCTTTAGACCAGCAGTCCCCAACCTTTTTGGCACCAGGGACCAGTTTTGTGGAATACAGTTTTTCCACAGAGCATTACTTTTATTGTGCACTTTATTTCATTGTAATATATAATGAAATAATTATACAACTCACCATAATATAGAATCAGTGGGAGCGCTGAGCTTGTTTTCCTGCAACTATATATGGTCCCATCTGGCAGTGATGGGAGACAGTGTCCGATCATCAGGCATTTGATTATCATAAGGAGCGTGCAACCTAGATCCCTAGCACGTGCAGTTCACAATAGGGTTCTTGCTCCTTTGAGAATCTAATGCCACCGCTAATCTGACAGGAGGTAGAGCTCAGGCAGTACTGCAAGCAATGGGGAGTGGCTGTAAACACAGATGAAGCTTTACTTGCTTGCCTGCTGCTCACCTCCTGCTGTGCGGCCCAGCTCCTGGTGGGCCATGGACCTGTACCGTCCAGGTTGGGGACCTCTGCTTTAGACTAAAGATTTTTACCACTGTATCACAGTAACGCTATCTCAGATAATCAGACCACAGAAGCAATGCCTGTTGTGGACAAGTTTTCTGAATCTTACCCTGTTTATAGTTAACCCACTCTTTATCTCTTTGGCTTCCTGTCTGGCTTCTGACTTTTGCTTCTGGCCTCTTTATTTGGAGTCCTATTTTTAGTATGGTGTTCTCCAACTTTCCTTTTGTCTCCAGCTGCCATTTGGAGGTCTTTGTAGTCTTTGGTAATAAACTCCCATCTCTAGTCCTATTACAGGAATTGATGCCTATGGTAATAACCTTGAATTATGAAGATGAGGCTAAATTATAGTCAGGAAACTGAAAACATGCAATAAATTTTACAGAGTTTCACATCCAAAATTGCTGAAATATTATTTTGGAAAAAAAAAACAGATTTGATGCTTAAATGGGCAGATCTTCAGCTATTTGGAAAGCTCAGCTCTTCAGAAGAACAAAACCTTTGAAGTTCTTGGATACCCTTTGATTACTGTATTACTTGACACACAATTGGCATCCTAATCCCTAGAGGAAAACAGGGTGACTATGAAAAGGTTCTCAGGTCGTTTACATGGTTGTTTGGATTATTTATTAGGACTCTTCAGGACACTGATGTTCAGTAGGAGGAGAGTATGTATGTGTGTACATGTGTGCACACGTGCCTGTGAACTTACATGTGAGCATAGGCACTGCACCAGGTTTGGAATCCCTGGGGGAGCTTTTACGAAGACTAACCACAGTTTCCTTCAAGGGGATTCTGATTTTCCCTGGAAAGGAAAATGAGAGTTGCCTTGGCACAGATGTTGGTTTCAAAGAGCTCTCCTGGTGACTCACATGTGTGATTGTTCAGATTTGGATCTTCCAATTGGAATTCACAGATTTAAAATATAGCCCAAGAGTTTTGAGTCATTCTGTCTCATAAAAATGCCGCCAGGTATTCTTTTTAGAGTCACAATATGAGGCTGGATGGACGTAGGATAGCAATTCTATACATGAGTTCAGGGTTTGTCTTGTCCAGAGCTGCGAAGGTCTATTGTTTCTCTCCACCTGGGATAGTTAGGAAACCCATGCTTCTCTTGAAGTCACTCTGAGCTTGTTTAAACCTGAAAGCTTGTGAACTTACAATTTTCATTACCCTCCCCTCTCTACAGAACAGTGTGTCAGAATATCAATGAATGATAGGAAAATAAAATCTTTCTTTCCTGCTTTATCTAACCTCTTTCACGTTAACAAACTCTAAATAGCATCTACTGGTGTGATCAAGATAGGCTTCCCATGTATACCAATAATGGAAGGAATATGAGAGGGATAAAGTGTCTGAAAGATGAAGGGAAAGAGGAGAAAACAAAGATGAAAAACAACTGTTTTTAGATAGTAACGATCTTTGCCATATTTTTAAAGCTTTATGCCAAAGGCAGCCTTTATTGCGATATGTTCAGACAAAACTCCAGTGCTCTAGGAATGCATTCAAACCCATGATAGTTGTTATAGCTCTCAGCCCATTTGTAAATTTGAACACACCTTTCTTTGATTAAGTTTCCCCTGTATGTATGATTAAAATCATGACCAGAAGTATGAGGTAGAGGGAGAGAAAATAGGAAGGAGAATTCTCTTCAAGTTGAACGTCTTCTATATGGGCAAGAACACCTGCTATCTTGGAGTTGGATAAATCCCCATTTTACACATGAAGAAATGCCTGGGGAACTTCATGACATATCTAAGGATACCCATAACTTCATGGCCCTAAACAATCCTTTGAGACCACCAAAGAATACTTATATTTAAATTTGCTAACCTCAGAGGACTTGGAGCTCTCCAGTATTTCTAGTTTCTTCTCACCAACTCACACCCTTTCAATAGTCATTTCTCATTTAAAACCTTACCACCTCCAGAATAGTATGATTCATACCACTGTCTGGGTTATCTATTTGCTGCACAACAAGCTTCAAAATGTTGTGGCCTCAAATAATAATCATTTTGTTATACTTTACAAGTTTTTGTGGGTCAGAAATTTCATCAGAGCTTGGCTGGATATTGTCTTGCTCCATGTGGCTTTGGCTGGGGTCACTTGGTAGCAATTAGATGACAGTTGGGCTGGTCTGGAGGATTGATGATGGCTTTGTGCCTATGCTTGGAACTTCAGTAGAATGACTGGAAGGCCGGGCTCAGCTGGGCTCCTCCCCCTAGATAGTCTCAGATGTCTCCATGTGGTGTTCCCAGAAGAGTAGTCTTGTTTCTTACATGGGGACTCAGGTGTGTAAATGTCTAAGGTAGAAACTGCAAGTCCTCTTAAAAACAGCCCAGAGGCTGGGCATGGTGGCTTACGCCTGTAATCCCAGCACTTTGAGAGGCTGAGGCAGGTGGATCTCTTGAGCCCAGGAGTTCAAGCCTGGGCAACATGGTGAAATACCATCTCTACTAAAAATACAAAAATTACCCAGGCACAGTGGCACACACCTGTAATCCCAGCTACTCAGGAGGCTGAGGCAGGAGAATCGCTTGAACCCGGGAGGTGGAGGTTGCAGTGAGCAGAGATTGCACCACTGCACTCCAGCCTGGGCGACAGAGCCAAATTCAGTCTCAAAAAAAAAAAAAAAATAGCAGGCCCAGAAATGACACAGCATCACTTTTGCCTTACTCTATTAATCAAATGAACTACAGGGCAGCCCAGATTCAAAGGGAAAGGAAATATATCCCATATATCAATGGGAAATGTGTCAAAGAAGTTGCAGCCATCTTTAATCTTGGAACACTAACCCACTGTGTAAAGTAAAGTAATAGTCAGCCGACTGTGAGTGTGCACCTCCTGGCATCAGCATCATACCTGGTGCCAGCCATCTGGAGATAAATTAGCCTCCACCTTCTGGTTACTCAGGGTCTTGTGAAGAAATGTACATATAAGTGATATCTGTCTATGAATAAACATATACCCAAGATACTCTTAGAGCAAAAGCTGGAGAATTCAGAGAAATGCCTCAGAACTCATTCTTGCCAGAAAGGGAGTTGTGAGAATTTGCAGGCAACTTGCCATCTTGGTTGGGTTCCTTTCGTGGGCAGACATGTAATTCCAAGGAACTGAGCCATATGCCTGAATCAAGAGATTCCTTTGAACCCAACAATATTTGTTGCAGAGATATCTGAATAGATTAGATTGAAACAGGAGTGGGTTTGGTTAATTGGTATGCATAGTATTATGTCAGAACGACCTTCCTCGTGTTTCAGTGTGCGTACTCACGTCCCAGGATTCGGTGACTACGTCTGTCCTCCCCGTTTACCTTATTGAGGCAGCATGGCATAGTATGCAATGGTATGGGCGTTGTGACCTAAGCTTTCTTAGTAATTCCCAATTAGCTTGGGGTTTATTATGAGGGTGAAATGAAATAATGTCTATGACGGCCAGGTGGGGAGTGCGTGTTCAACATGTGTTAGTTCCCTTCCTTTGCTGTCACTGCTTGGATTTTGACTTCTATGTCTTTGATTCCTCCAGTGGGAAGAGCTCTCTCCTGAGTTACCTGTGAAAGTCAGTTGCCAGGTTGTTTTTAAGACTGATTTATTAGCTTCTGAGCACTGAATAAAGTCATACAAAAATAACTCCCTGGGGGAAGCAGAGTGATGTATTAGGTTCATACATCTTACAATATCAGGAGAAAAAGCCACTAAAATGTTGCCTTTTCCCATGGGGCTGATAGTCTCAGGTGTCTCCATGTGGTCTTCCCAGAACAGTAATCTGACTTCTTAGATGGAGACTCAAGTGTGCAAATGTCCAAGGCAGAAGCTGCAAGTCCTCTTAAAAACTAGGCCCAGAGGCTGGGCGTGGTGGCTCACACCTATAATCCCAGCACTTTGGGAGGCTGAGGCAGGTGGATTGCTTGAGCCCAGGAGTTCAAGACCAGCCTGGGCAACATGGTGAAAATCCATCTCTACTAAAAAATACAAAAATTAGCTGGGCGTGGTGGCACATGCCTGTAAACCCAGCTACTCTGGAGGCTGAGGCAGGAGAATCGCTTGAACCCGAGAGGCAGAGGTTGCAGTGAGCCGAGATCACACAATCTCTGCTTCCCGGGTTGCATCACTGTTGGTGCTGGTAGAATATCATCTGCCAATGGGTTCCTGTTAATCAGTAGAAGAGAAATGTGCTGAGGTGAAGTCAGCTCGGTGAATTTAAACGGGACCTTAGATTTCACGTTTTTAAGGTTTCATAGTGAAAGTTCAGGGTAGATGGCCTAGGCCTACCTTTTAAGGGATTCTGATGCTGCAAAATTGAAAGGTGGGGTTTTTACCATACCAGGGAGCACAGCACTAATGGGGTTAATGAAAATTGCCTCTTTTTCCTAACCCTAAACACATGTGTGTGCTTGTGTTTGTGCATGCGTGCACACATACAGACACACACACACACACACGGTTCAGCTTTCATTTCTCATATTGCCCAAGGGGGTGTAAAATAAAAAGAGGTCAGCCAAAAAACTGTCTGTTAAATTAGACTTGCAAAAATGCTACTGAAAAACAAACAAACAAACAAAAAGTCATACTGTGCTCCTGTTGTACATAATTTTACAGCATACAATCTTCTTAATACTGATCCTAGCCCCGGCGCCACATTGGAGACATACATAGCATAGTAACCCACCTAAAAAAAATTAAAAACACCATGAGGTATAATAAACACTTTGTTTGCACAAGGCTATTAATATCTCAGGTTTTTTTTTCAAACTGATCAAATGGCGTGCTTGCCTCATAAGGAAACTGGATTGTTATCATTTGCATTAGGTTATAACATTAGCACAAGTGTGTTCAGCTTGTCAGCAGACAAGACCCCCCAAAAAGTAGAATGAACAGCAGCCCTTCTCCACTGTATTCAAATAAATGTTAGTGAATATGCAATAGTAACTAATAATCTTATTCTTTTTTCATAATGTGACTCAGTAACAATATTGATAATTATCGCTAATACATGCAGTGCTTACTGTGTGCTAAGGTAGGTACTGGTCTCATCCTTATTTTACAAGTGAGGAAACTGGGATACAGTAAAGTTCAGTAGCTTGCCTAGGCCAGGCAGGTAGGAAGAAGCAGAGCCAGGATTTGAACCCAGGCAGTCTGACCCCAGGGATCATGCTCTTGACCGTGATTCCATACTAGCAGAAAGAACACAGACTTTGGAGTTGATCAGGGTGGGTGCAAGGCATAGCTTTGGTCCTTTGGGGAGTCTGAGGAAGTCATGTCACTAACACTATTTCCACACCAGTAAAATGCAGATAAAAGCACCTACTTGGCAAAGATTTTATAAGGCATAGAGATAATGCATGGAAACTTCTAGCACAGTATCTGTATCCTCAGCAGTTACTATTATTACCATTACAGTTTCCGAGCATTGAGTTTGAACTTTTGTAAGAATCAGTGTGAAATTTATGATCTGCTCGGAATCTGTTAAAAATGAATGCTTCCCCTAGCCCTTCTTGCTGTAGGGTCTGGGTTCTTGGTTGCTGTCCCAGGAGTTTGCTTCAGGGTCTCCTTCAAGAATATTTTCCACTCACTCAGCTTGTGGTGGTTCATTAAGTTGCAGATGAGCAGGCCGGGCGCGGTGGCTCAGGCCTGTAATTCCAGCACTTTGGGAGGCTGAGGTGGGTGGAACACTTGAGGTCAGGAGTTTGAGACCAGCCTGGCTAACATGGTGAAACCCCATTTCTACTATAAATATAAAAATTAGCCAGGCGTGGTGGCGGGCGCTTGTAATCCCAGCTACTCAGGAGGCTGAGGCAGGAGAATCACTTGAACCTGGTAGGCGGAATTTGCAGTGAGCCCAGATTGTGTCACTGCACTCCAGCCTGGGCGACAGAGCGAGACTCTGTCTCAAAAAAAAAAAAAAAAAAAAAAAAGTTGCAGATGAGCATATCAGAGTGGGAAAGGAGGAGACCTTTGCAGCCAGTCAGCCCTTTCTCTGAACCTCAGTTTTTCATCTGAAACTGGAGATAACAGTTCTTGCCTAATGAGTTCCTGTGAGGAGAACGCCTAGGTTAAGTGTCTGGCACACAAGATGCGGAAGGAGTAGGTTACTGTCAGGATTTTTCTTGTCATCTTGAACATGGTTCATATTTCCCCTAAGGTTGGCTTGTGATTCTAAAACCACTCAACAATGGTGTCAGTCATCTCTGCTTGGATGTGGTCTGATCTGTTTTCTGTTAACAGTGGGACAGAGCAGGGTTTTGGGGAACGGCCATTGTTTTATCACTGTGTACATTCGCTTTACCAAGATGTTAAGGGCTGCAGTGCTGAGCTGGGGGCTGTGCTCTGTCTTGCTTCTCTTTATGAAGAATGATTACAATGACTGACTCCAATAGGGGTGTCTTTTTATCTCATCTCCCGTCTTGTTACTACTTCTCCCTGCTCCACCACCACACAAATAGGTTTGATATATGCTTCCCAATTGATTTTTAATAAGATTCCTTTTTTTTTTCATGTTGTAAATGTTCAGTATGCCAACTATCCTGTAACCTCCTTTAGGGCAAAAGCTGTTTCAAGGGAGCATGTATGTTTTTTTCTCAATGCCAACAGTACTCAGGATATTTTTTGGAACCCCTGTTCTAGAACTGTGGCAGAGTCCAGCATACATACTTGAGAATTCCCCAAAGGAGACAAATCTGGATTTGCGAAAGGTAGTGTTGATTTTTGAAGACTGCCAAAGTTCTATGGAAGAGGAAAATGATAAGTCATTCAGCTGATTTTACTGGTTCTTATATTTCTGAAAGTCAACCACCTCCCATGTCTCTGCTGTTACTATGCTTGTCCAAGCAGTTCTTGTCCCTCATCTGGGCCATGGCAGTGGCCTCCTGGTTGGTCCCCCTGTTTCCACCCTGGCCCCTTGATATGGTTTGGCTGTGTCTCCACTCAATCTCATCTTGAATTCAAATGTGTTGTGGGAGGGACTGGGTGGGAGGTAATTGAATCATGGGAGCAAGTCTTTCCCATGCTGCTCTTGTGATAGTGAATAAGTCTCATGAGATCTGATGGTTTTAAATAGAGGTGGTCCCCCGCACAAGCTCTCTTCTCTTGTCTGCCACCATGTGAGATGTGCCTTTCACCTTCTGCCATGACTGTGAGGCCTCCCCAGCCACATGGAACTGTAAGTCCAATAAACCCTTTTCTCTTATAAATTGCCCAGTCTTGCAGCAGTGCGAAAATGGACTAATACAGTGAATTGGTATCAGTAGAGTGGGGTGCTGCTGAAAAGATACCCAAAATGTGGAAGCAACTTTGGAACTGGGTAACGAGCAGAGGTTAAAACAGTTTGGAGGGCTCAGAAGAAGACAGGAAAATGTGGGAAAGTTTGGAACTTCCTAGAGACCTGTTGAATGGCTTTGACAAAAATGCTGATGGTGATATGAACAATAAGGTCTAGGCTGAGGTGGTCTCAGATGGAGATCAGGAACTTGTTGGGAACTGGAGCAAAGGTGACTCTACGCTATGTTTTAGCAGAGACAGATGGCATTTTGCCCCTACCCTAGAGATTTGTGGAACTTTGAACTTGAGACAGATGATTTAGGGTATCTGGTGGAAGAAACTTCTAAGCAGCAAAGCATTCAAGAGGTGACTTGGGTGCTGTTAAAGGCATTCAGTTTTAAAAGGGAAACAGAAAATAAAAGTTTGGAAAATTTGCAGCCTGACAATGTAATAGAAAAGAAAATCTCATTTTCTGAGGTGAAATTGAAGCTGGATGCAAAAATTTGCTTAAGTAATGAGGAGCCAAATGTTAATCCCCAAGACAATGGGAAAAATGTCTCCAGAGCATGCCAGAGGTCTTCGTGGCAGCCCCTCCCATCATAGGCCTAAAGGCCTAGGAGGAAAATGTGGTTTTGTGGGCCTGGCCCAGGGTCCCTGTGCTGTGTGCAGGCTAGGGATTTGGTGCCCTGCATCCCAGCCACTCCAGCTGTGGCTGAAAAGGGCCAACATAGAGCTTGGGCCATGGCTTCAGAGGTTGCAAGCCCCAAGCCTTGGCAGCTTCTACATGGTGTTGAGCCTGTGAGTGCACAGAAGTAAAGAACTGGGGTTTGGAAACCTCTGCCTAGATTTCAGAAGATGTATGGAAATGCCTGGATGCCCAGGCAGAAGTTTGCTGTAGGGGCAGGGTCCTCATGGAGAACCTCTGCTAGGGCAGTGCAGAAGCAAAATATGGGGTTGGAGCCCCCACACAGAGTTTCTACTGGGGCACCACCTAGTGGAGCTGTGAAAAGAGGGCCACCGTCTTCCAGACCCCAGAATGGTAGATCCACCAACAGCTTGCACCGTATGCCTGGAAAAATCACAAGACACTCAACACTAGCCCATAAAAACAGCCAAGAGGGGGGCTATACCTTGCAAAGCCATGGGGGCAGAGCTGCCCAAGGCCATGGGAGCCCACTTCTTGCATCAGCGTGACCTGGACTTAAGACATGGAGTCTAAGGAGATCATTTTGGAGCTTTAAGATTTTACTGCCCTGCTGGATTTCAGAGTTTCATGGGGCCTACAGCCCCTTTGTTTTGGCCAATTTCTCCCATTTGGAATGACTATATTTACCCAATGCCTGTACCCCCGTTGTATCTAGGAAGTAACTAACTTGCTTTTGATTTTATAGGCTCATAGGCAGAAGGGACTTGCCTTGTCTCAGATGAGACTTTGTACTGTGGACTTTTGAGTTAATGCTGAAATGAGTTAAGACTTTGGGGAGCTGTTGAGAAGGCATGATTGGTTTTGAAATGTGAGGACATGAGATTTGGGAGGGGCTGGGGCAGAATGGTATGGTTTGGCTGTGTCCCCACCCAGATCTCATCTTGAATTTCCATGTGTTGTGGGAGGGACCTAGTGGGAGGTAATTGAATCATGGGGGCAAGTCTTTCCCATGCTGTTCTCGTAATCGTGAATAAGTCTCATGATATCATGATAAGTCTCATGATATGATGGTTTTAAAAAGAGGCATTCTGCTACACAAGCTCTCTCTCTTTGCCTGCTGCCATCCACTTAAGATGTGACTTTCTCCTCCTTGCCTTCCATCATGATTGTGAGGCCTCCTCAGCCATGTGGAACTATAAGTCCAATAAACCTTTTTCTTTTGTAAATTGCTCAGTCTCAGCTATGTCTTTATCAGCAGCGTGAAAATGGACTAATACACCCCCTCAGCAGCTGTTTACAGCATAGCAATCAAAGTGATTCCTGATAAAATATTGGTCAGATCAAAGTGCTCTCTTTAAAGCTCTACAGTGGCTTCGTATCTCACCCTGAGTAGAAGCCAAGTTCTTACCATGACTTAGGAGGCTGGCTCTGACCTGTTCCTTAGTCACCCACCCCTCAGCCATAATTTCCCCCTCATTCATAGGGCTCCCCCATTTGTCAATGACCTCTTTGCTCTTCCTCAGACACTGCACTCACTCCTTCCTGTGGCTTGTGGCCACTGTTCCCTCCACCCACAGTGCTTTTCCCAACTACCCATATGGTTGGTTCTCTTTATTTCTTTAGGTCTTACCTTAGAGACCACCTGCTCAGGGAGACCTTCTTTGGCCACCGTACCTAAGATCTCAGAGTCGCTTTTCCCAACACATCCTAGTCCCAATGTCTACTGTGCTTTTCTCCTTGATAATCTTCATTATCTGCCATATTTGATCTATTCCATCTTTATGTTGTTTATAATCTTATCTCTACCTCTAGCCATAAACTACTGGAGATGTGTCTGGTCCACAGTGGGTGTTCAATAAGTGTTTTTAATGAATTTAACTAAAATGTCAAAATAAGATTCAACTATAAGGAATGCCTTTCAAATAAGTATGTAACTTTATAAGGGGATTCTGTTGAGAAACATCACTCATTTATTCGGATTTGGAAATTCTGCTCCATTTGTTTTAAAGATATCTAAATATTGATGAAGAAAGAAATGTATATAACTATGCATCTTCTGTGACTTATTCAGAGCTAATTCTGATGAAGTATTTAATATTAATAGATAATAACCATGTAGGTAAAAAAATAAAATAAAATTATGTAATAAATTAATGAAACTGATATTCTTGGGTACCCCATAAACTTGATGTTTTCAGAAAAAACAAGCTCTTTATTTATTTATTTGGGCTTGTTAGTTTATAGTCACATGCCCTAAATTAAAGTGCTCACTTAAATTATAGTACAGGCCATATATGTTTTAGGTGCCAGGAGGTAGGAATCAAATTAGAAGTCTGCTCCCCAAGTTCACATGTGTTAGTGTTAAAGTCAGAGTGGAATTGGAAGGGGGAGGTCAAATAAAAAATTAGAATATATGGCTCCAGAGAGCTTGAGGTCTTGTGGACAGTCTTTCCCTCAATGGCAGGAAATAGGTAGGTCATTGTCAAAATTCATACTGCTGGGCTGTGTGGTACAGCCTCAAAGACTGTAGGAATTCAGCTAAGAAAAAGACAGTACAGTCTTGATTTAATTCTCCTTCAAATTCTACCATTACATATTGTACTGCACCCCTCTCTCGCCTGGTCTATACTGATGTGGCTTTAGTCCAGTTGAATCCTTTTCTCTTTTGTGTGATTTATACCTGATGGTCTCATGAATGCTACTGAGCTGCAGCATCTGACAGACTTTCTGTTCACACAAAGGACTCCTTCATCCCTTCAACCTGGAGAAATGGATTTACTTGTTTATGCACATGTGCATTCAGCACAAAGGTTCATCTGTAAAGTTTTTTTTTTTAATGAAACAATCGGGAATTATAAGGTATTTCATCACAGAGGAGAGACTTTTCTGTGTGTGTGTGCATGTGTGTTGTGTGTGTATGTGTGTATGTGTGTAACTTGAAGGCACATCTAGTGACATTTCCATAAAGGTCATCAAAGGTCTGCGTATGCCATACTGTATCATAATTTCACATGGGTATGTATAATACAGGTGTATATCAATGTGTAATACTCTGTACTGTAAAGAGAAAGAGTTCACGTAGTGATGTAATAATGTAGCTATCTGAGCTCCAAAGAGACTTGTATTCTCAGTCTTCTGAGGCTGATGTGTATTCCATGGGAGCTGACTGAAGGCCCTCATGAAGCTCTTGCCAGGTATACATTACTTACGACCTCTTAGACAGATGCAATTATAAAGGAGCCATGACAATTACAGGACATGGTGATGGCAGAAGCAAGGTAAGTACTGGGTGTGTTAAGCCACTTTTGAAGGATAATCATGCAGTGTGTCGGTGTGGTAGGCACCCCCGAAGTGACCCAGCATAATCAAGGAGGCTACAGTTAGGAAGAGAGAGCTCCGTTTGTGCCTCCTTGAAATAAAAGCCACTGTACCCAGTTCTGATTCTCTATAAAGCTCCACTGGCTATTATTTGGAAATTCTCTTTCTTGCTTTCTCTCCCTCATTTCATTTTTATAATGAAATAAATAGAAAGGGTAAAATACAGTATTAAATTGCTTATTCTGTCTGATAATTCTTTCTGTCCTTCTTGATATATATAATCTCTGTGGTGGGTTTCTGGATGTGTTTAAAATTCCAAGAAGCATTTTTTTTTATCACTATAAAAGACCGATTGTTCAGGGGCTTATTTGTCACTTGATCAAATGTGTCTTTCTAATGAAGTCTGTTAGTTAATAAGAATATACCAAGCAGGGATTGGGTAAGCTGCCATGAAAAATACTCTGTGGGGGTAATAAGAGAGAGAAAGAACATTTTTTGCTTTGAAGGAGCTCATAGTTAGATTTAGCATTATACTCCCCACAGTATAATTTATGAATCCCTACTGTTAGAAGTGGGATTGTGTCCCTTCCCCTACACATAAAAAAAAAGATATGTTGAAGTCATAATCCCCAGTACTTTGGAATGTGATCTGATTTGAAAATAGGGTCATTGCAGATATAATTAGTTGAGATGAGGTCATCCTGCAGGAGGGTGGGTCCCTAATCCAGTATGACTGGTGTCCTTATAAAAAGACAGCCATGTGAAGACTCAGTCACAGGGAGCCTGCCATGTGAAGATGAAGGCAGAAATTGAAGCTATGCAACTATAGCCAAGGAACACCAAAAATTGCCAGCAAACCACCAGATGCTAGAAGAGGCAAAGAAGGATCCTCCCTGGAGGCATCAGAGAGAGCATGGCCCAGCCAACACCGTGATTTCAGACTTCTAGCCCCCAGATTTGTGACAGGATAAGTTCGTGTTATTTTAAGCCACCCAGTTTGTGGTACTTTGTTACTACAGTTCTAGGAAACCCATACACCTATCAAGCCAACTCTCCCTAAATCCTAGTATATATTGTTAGAAAAGATAAAAGGGCACTGAAGAGAGAGGAGGGTGCCTTCCTTCCTTCCTTCTTTCTTTTTCTTTCTTCTTGTTTTTTTTGTTTTTTTGTTTTTTTGTTTTTTGTTTTTGACAGAGTCTCGCTCTGTCACCCAGGCTGGAATGCAGTGGTACAATCTTGGCTCGCTGCAGCCTCAACCTCCCAGGCTCAACAGATCCTCCTGCCCCAGCCTTTTGAGTAACTGGGACTACAGATGTGCACCACCATGTCCAGCTAATTTTTAAAAATGTTTTCATAGAGGTGAGGTCTCATTATGTTGCTCAGACTGGTCTCAAACTTCTGGGCTCAAACGATCCTTCCATCTCAGCGTCCCGTAGTGCTGAGATTACAGGCATGAGGCACCACGCCTGGCCTTGTTCTCCCTTCTAATGAACCAGCACATCCTTATTACCTGGACTGTGTTCTCTTAGTGCTGGTTTTTTGGATGTTCATAGTCATCCTTTTACACTCTCCTCTCTACAGGAAATCTTCCCTGACCTCATCTACCTGGCAAGGATAGATGCCCTGCCTGTAACATTTCCTGGTAACCTGTGAACACATTGTTTTAAGTTTTTGTTGAGATGTCTATATTCCCTTACTACCCAATGCACTCCTTTAAGAACAGGCACCATCTTACTATCCTGGGGTATACGTATAATGCAATGCTTTGCTTACAGCCAGTGCTTAATATTTGTTGAACTAAACTGGAGGAAGTGAGGTATAAAATAAAATCAAACAAATGAATAAATGAGGACTCAAGTGCATACAAGATGCTCGGCAATGAATGAATGACTGAACAAACAAATTAACTGATCATATTAAATATTTGAATATTATTAGTTATTATTATTATTACTTTGAATGAGGGTAAAAGCCTCCTCCAAAGCCAATGAAAGCCTTCCAGAGTATGGATGTGGGAGTGATGTGTTGGAGAATCATTTGTTCCTGCTGTAGGTAAGCCAAGAAATGCTCACAGGAGTGAATTCTCTGTGCCTGTCTGCCTGAGAGAAAATCTTGGTCTTTAATAACACGGTTTTGACCTAGAGAGTCAGATTTCTCCAAAATTAATCAATGAATATGTATTCTACCGGTGTCAGCAAACCAAAATATAAGGGTTTGTGGGGATTTAAATAAGTTTATGTTTCCCTCTCTCTTTTATGGGCTTAATATTCTATTGGAGGAAATGGACATTTCCACACATCCAGGATTACCCTTGAAGCCACTATGCGCAAGGGACCAAATGCTCAGCAAACCCTGTAGCATTGCATGGGGAACTAGGGAAAGGGACCTGACTTTAGTTTAGAGTGAAAGTAAGCATGTCATTGAAAAACTGGGCTTCAAGTTTGAATTAGAAGAGTGGAAAGGCTTGTTTTGTTTTGTTTTTTGGGAGAAAAGTGGAGGAGGGAAAGGCATTCTGATAGGGTTGCTAGTTAGAAGCCAAAGTTTGGAAGTTTGGAGTACATAATCCATGTTTTAGAGATATTGTTTAGATTAGGCTTCTAGGGATGAAAGGCGCGTGTGAGATGATAGGTTGGTGGCCAGTTGTGTTATCAATACTAAACTAAGGAATCTGGAGTTTATTCACTAGGCATTAGAAGCCTCTGAAAGTTTTTGACAAGGTAAGGAACATAATCATAACAATAACTCACTCGTATTGAATACCAGGCAGTGTGACTGATGCTCTCCCTACTCCGTGACACTTAATTTTCTCGACAAACATACAAGGTGCGTTTTACTATTCCTTTTCATTGATGAGAGAATTATAGATCCAGTAAGCCATAGTTTAGGCTTGTCTGACTCCAAAGCCTCTGGACCCTTTCGCTATGCTAATGATTTTCAAAGGCACTTGGCACGGCCCTATGGCTTCTTCAAAGAACTCTAAGGGACCACTGAGTAAATGGAATGGATTGATTGTCAGGTGGCCCAGATGGCCAGGACCCTTAGTCAATGAGTGAAATTCCACTTTTTTCTGCTGTATACTCTGCATACCACAGAGTGTTGATTTCAGAAATGGCCACCGGGAAGGAGGTAACTAATAAGCCAGCAACAGGTTCTGGTTTTGGCCTTATGATTTTAACATTGTTATCACCAACGTGATGAAGACATTGGCTGCACTGTTGCTAGTGCTCTGTGGCTCCGAAGAGTAGCTTATACATTGAATAGCAAACTGAAAATTCAGAGAGATTCCAAAAGGCTAAAACTTGGGTCAGATAATAGAGTTCAACATTAACAGTTATATATGTGTAATTTGCATTTATGTTTGAAAAATGAATTATATAAATACAGGCTACAGCAGTGGTTCTCAGAGTAATCCCTGGTTAGCAGCTTCTACATCACCTGGGAACTTGTTAGAAATGCAGATTCTTGGGCCTCCACCTCATCCTATTAAATCAGAAGCTCTGGGGATGGGGCTTAGCAATCTGTGTTAATGAGCACTCCAGATGTTTCTGAAGCAGGCTAACATTGGAGACCACTGGGCTAGAAAGACCAACCCTCCTCCCTTCTTGCTTTGCATTATTTCTTTCTCTTTATTCCACCTCATTCCAGAAAGGATTTGGAGTGGAAAAATCTGACTTAACAACAGTTTGTGAATAAGAACAAAGGTTTTATTTTACAAAAAAATTTCTGTGACTCAATGATGTGTTGTGGCTGCTGCCAAAAGTAAATAGTTTGCATTAAAAGTAGTGACCAGAACAAGGGAAGCAATAGCTACTCCCCTCTTCACATTTGACAGGTTCTGTATATCTCCATATTCTGTTAGACCATATCTGGAGTTTGTTGAGGAACTAATTTTAAGAAGACATTGGAAAGGGGTTTAACAAGGATGGTGACACACCTTGAACTTTTGCCTTAAAGGGATCAGTTGAGGGAAGCCACCTCTTGTGACTAGAGCCTGACATGGAAAAGAAAGAATTTTACATCTTGCTCCAGAGGGCGAAAAACAATATTGGAAAGCCTTCTCCACTGGTATTAAGAGGGAAAGACATTAGTCCAGGCTCTTCCTGAAGGGCTTTGTTAACACACCTAAGTGCTTCAGGCTTCCGTTTTTTGTTTGTTTGTTTGTTTTTGTTTTTGTTTTTTATTTAGTTTGAGTCTGGCTCCATCACCGAGGCTGGAGTGCAGTGGTGTGTTCTCGGCTCACCACAAGCTCCGTCTCCTGGGTTCACGCCATTCTCCTGCCTCAGCCTCCCGAGTAGCTGGGATTACAGGTGCCAGCCACCACGCCCAGCTAATTTTTTGTATTTTTAGTAGAGACGGGATTTCACCGTGTTAGCCAGGATGGTCTTGATCTCCTGACCTCATAATCTGCCCACCTCGGCCTCCCAAAGTGCTAGGATTACAGATGTGAACCACCGTGCCCGACCTGGGCTTCTGTTTCTTTTAGAATGCAGATAATAAGGGCCATGATGTTCATCCCACAAGGTTTCTGTGAAGGGCTAAAAACATGGCAAAAAGTTCAAATATTTGAAAAACTACAATGGTTGTACAAATATGAGGCAATGGCGCTATTATTAAGGAAGACTGGTTGATGGAAATTTTAAGTCCAAGATAATGGAGAATCTCAACAATATGGATTGTCCAAAAGGGGGACGACCTTTCTCATTAAATAGTGAGTTCACGGTCATGAGAGGCCTTTAGACAAAGAGATGTTAGAGAATGAACTGTATGGGATTGAAGCAGATGGTTTCAAAGTGCCTTGCCAATGCTAGTATTTCATAATGCTGAAGTGAATGACTTGAGGTCAGGCAGATCTGAGAGACTCATGCTCACAGCCAGCAAAGTGAATGTTTGATTCATCATTTGTTCATCACTACTTGCAAGTCACTGCAAACATTTAAAACATTTAAATACATTTAAACATTGAACACACTTAAAGATATTTAATGATTAAACATATTTAAAGCGTTAAAAACATGAAATGCGTTTAAAAACAAGATGGGCCCACACTAATGAACCTGGTGTCAATTTTTCTCTACAGCGCTATAGTTAAATTCCCTTTGCATTAGAAGTCTGATTGAATTGCCCCATGGTCTCCTGTGGATCTGTTGATGTATGAATTTGGAAAGTAACATTGAATTCCCAATGCTTTCTTATAACTCTTTGCAATGTCTCATAGACGTGTAAGAGATGTTGCCCTTAGTGTCTAACCGAAATCCTGAGTTGTTTTACAGCATTTTTATTTTAAGGTTAAGATTTCTTCTGGCTATAATTTTGCATCTAGACTTCTACTTGTTTTTTCCCCCCTCAAACTATTGGGTAACATCAGTGACTTTCACCTTTATCCACTGCCCAGTTGGCTGCTTTCCAATGGCAGAGAAATGAATGGATGCTTTTGTGTAGGGAGTTGTGTAATTCAATGAAGAGCTTGGAGCCTTGCTGAAGGCGATATGTGGGTATTTCACACATATTATATCTAATGATTATATATCAGTAATGTAATGAAAGTGGCATTCAAACATCACTGTGGGTGGCAGCTAAGCCAAAGACAGCTAAATCGTATTTTTAATACATGAGAAGCCCCCTTTTCTAATTCAATCAGAAACAGTTGTTGGTCAGTTAAAGATTAAAAAATCAGTTAAAGCAAGGGATTAGAAAAACATATGAGAGATAAACAGAAAGAGAGAGATGCAAACCTTAAATTTTTAAAACTTAAAACAAATATATATGTATGTACATATGGATGTATACATACACATTCACATGCTGAGGCTGAGTTTTTTTTGTGAAAGGCCAAGGACTTTTCTTTGACATGGATGTGCCAATTACCAATCCATGTCATTTTGTTTTGTATAAATCACATTTATAGTGCATCATCTACAATTTCTATTTTTATTTTTCTGAAGTAGAGAGAGACATTTAAGGACAATTGCTGAGCAACCTGAGTGTAGGATTCTTCTAACTTTTTATTGTATTATTTCTTCTGTAGCTGTCTCTCTTACACCTAAAATTAGAAAAAAAATTATTGTGATAAAATATACATAATATAAACATTACAGTTTAACCATCCTTTAAGTATACAAGTCAGCAGCATTAAGTACATTCACCACAATATTATATAGCCATCACCACTATCCATTTCTAGAACTTTTTTTATCGCCAGCAGAAACTCTGTACCCATTAAACAATACCTTCTAATTACCTTCTATACCCCTACTAACCTCTAACCTCTATTCTGCTTCTTTTTTTCTTTTTATTTATTTATTTTACTATTATACTATAAGTTCTAGGGTACATGTGCACAATGTGCAGGTTTGTTACATATGTATACATGTGCCATGTTGGTGTGCTGCACCCATTAACTTGTCATTTACATTAGGTATATCTCCTAATGCTATCCCTCCCCCCTCCCCCCACCTCAGGACAAGCCCCAGTGTGTGATGTTCCCCTTCCTGTGTCCAAGTGTTCTCATTGTTCAATTCCCACCTATGAGTGAGAACATGCAGTGTTTGGTTTTCTGTCCTTGCGATAGTTTGCTGAGAATGATGGTTTCCAGCTTCATCCATGTCCCTACAGAAGACATGAACTCATCCTTTTTTATGGCTGTGTAGTATTCCATGGTGTATATGTGCCACATTTTCTTAATCCAGTCCATCATTGATGGGCATTTGGGTTGGTTCCAAGTCTTTGCTATTGTGAATAGTGCCACAATAAACATTCATGTGCATGTGTCTTTATAGCAGCATGATTTATAATCCTTTGGGTATATACCCAGTAATGGGATGGCTGGGTCAAATGGTATTTCTAGTTCTAGACCCTTGAGGAATTGCCACACTGTCTTCCACAATGGTTGAACTAGTTTACAGTCCCACCAACAGTGTAAAAGTGTTCCTATTTCTCCACATCCTCTCCAGCACCTGTTGTTTCCTGACTTTTTAATGATTGCCATTCTAACTGGTGTGAGATGGTATCTCATTGTGGTTTTGATTTGCATTTCTCTGATGGCCAGTGATGATGAGCATTTTTTCATGTATCTGTTGGCTGCATAAATGTCTTCTTTTCAGAAGTGTCTTTTCATATCCTTTGCCTACTTTTTGATGGGGTTGTTTGATTTTTTTCTTGTAAATTTGTTTAAGTTCTTTGTAGATTCTGGATATTAGCCCTTTGTCAGATGGGTAGATTGCAAAAATTTTCTCCCATTCTGTAGGTTGCCTGTTCACTCTGATGGTAGTTTCTTTTGCTGTGCAGAAGCTCTTTAGTTTAATTAGATCCCATTTGCCAATTTTGGCTTTTGTTGCCATTGCTTTTGGTGTTTTAGACATGAAGTCCTTGCCCATGCCCATGTCCTAAATGGTATTGCCTAGGTTTTCTTCTAGGGCTTTTATGGTTTTAGGTCTAACATTTAAGTCTTTAATCCATCTTGAATTAATTTTTGTATAAGGTGTAAGGAAGGGATCCAATTTCAGCTTTCTACATATGGCTAGCCAGTTTTCCCAGCACCATTTATTAAATAGGGAATCCTTTCCTCATTTCTTGTTTTTGTCAGGTTTGTCAAAGATCAGATGGTTGTAGATGTGTGGTGTTATTTCTGAGGGCTCTGTTCTGTTCCAGTGATCTATATCTCTGTTTTGGTACCAGCACCATGCTTTTTTGGTTACTGTAGCCTTGTAGTATAGTTTGAAGTCAGGTAGCGTGATGCTTCCAGCTTTGTTCTTTTGGCTTAGGATTGTCTTGGCAATGTGGGCTCTTCTTTGGTTCCATATGAACTTTAAAGTAGTTTTTTCCAATTCTGTGAAGAAAGTCATTGGTAGCTTGATGGGAATGGCACTGAATCTATAAATTACCTTGGGCAGTATGGCCATTTTCATGATATTGATTCTCCCTATCCATGAGCATCTTTTTTTTTTTTTTTTGAGACAGAGTCTTGCTCTGTCAGCCAGGCTGGAGTGCAGTGGCACGATCTCAGCTCACTGCAACCTCCGCCTCCTGGGCTCAAGCAATTTTCCTGCCTCAGTCTCCTGAGTAGCTGGGATTACAGTTGTGTGCCACGACACCCAGCTAATTTTTGTATTTTTAGTAGACATGGGGTTTCACCATGTTGGCCAGGCTGGTCTCAAACTCCTGACCTCAGGTAATCCACCCGCCTTGGCCTCCCAAAGAGCTGGGATTACAGGCGTGAGCCACTGTGCCTGGCCTATTCTGCTTTTTATCTCTATGAATTTGCCTATTTAAAGTACCTTTTGTAAGTAAAATCACAATATTTGTCCTTCTGTGTCAGCTTATTTCACTTAGCATAATCCTCAGAGTTCATCCATGTCATGTAGCATATGTCTGAATTTTATTCTTACTTATGGCTGAATAATATCTTAGTGGATGAGTGTACTACACTTTGTTTATGCATTCATCTCTTGATGAGTACTTGAATTTTTTCCCACCTTTTGACTATTGTGAGTAATGCTGCTATGAACATTGATGTATAAGTATTGCTTGAGTGCCAGCTTTCAGTTCTTTTGGCTATATATCTTAAGAGTGGAATTTCTGGATCATGGGGTAATTCAATGTTTGCCTTTTTGAGGAACTAGCAAACTGTTCTCCAAAAAACTTTCTTTCCTATAGGAACTTGTCTTTATGAAGACTTTCCAAGACAGTCAACTGGCTTTCAGAGAAGAAACAGCTCTGTTTACTTTTGGTCCTGCATTTCATCAGTTTCTAGACCATTTAATTAACTTGCATAATTACAATAACAAGTCCAAGTGTCATAAGCAGGTTTAGAAATGTATATCATTTCATGCTTTCTAGGGAAAAAAAGAAATGTATAAAATTGATATTTGTTAAGCGTACAACTCAACTGGTAAGACTGGAAGTGCTTGGAGAGTAACTTTCCCCAATGATCCCCAGTGTGCTTTGGGCATCAGCCAATATATATTATAAAACACAGAATTAATGGAGAATGCTGGTTACTCTGGCCAGTTAAGGGGAGGCCAGTTAAGAGAGCTTCTACTATTCAACTAAATTATCTTTGTCATGATAAGATACATAAAGAGGCCGGGTGTGGTAGCTCAAGCCTGTAATCCTAGCACTTTGGGAGGCTGAGGTGGGTGGCTCGAGACCAGCCTGGGCAACATGGCAAAACCCCGTCTCTACTAAAAATATAAAAAATTAGCCGGGCATGGATGGCGCACACCTGTAGTCCCAGCTACTCTGGAGTCTGAGGCGAGAGAATCACTTGAACCCTGGAGGCGGAGGTTGCAGTGAGCCAAGATCACACCACTGTACCTGGGTGATAGAGTGAGACCCTGTCTCAAAAAAAAAAAAAAAAAGATGTATAAAGAAATTTAGAAGCAAATGACTCATGAATCTAGAAAAACAATTAACAGCTACATATCCACAACTACTAACATTCAATACTCTTGTTGTTCGGAGACCCGAGAAAGACAGACAGCAAAGGCTAAAATAGAAGGGGAAGTTGACTGATCTGGTCACTTCCTGTATAAACTTTTGAATGTAAGCAGCAGGTTGATTTTCCATGCCTTCTTCTCTTACAGTTCAATTTAGTGTGGGTGATAAATGGGAGATAAACAGAGGATAGTGAGGTTGTGCCTATTCTTAGGAAGAAGATACCTTTAAAGTTAAGATTCAAGACTTTACGATGTGATTAGAAGGTTTTCTAGACAGTTCTGAAGCAAAATCATGAAGCTGTAGGAGGAATACTTTTATATAGCATCATTCATCCTTGTTAGCAACCCAAATGATTAAAGGTTTGGGAAATTACACCTTTAAATATGGTCTAAAGGAACTGGGTTTATTTAGTTTAGAGAGAGCAAGCAAGCACGCTGAGGGGGACTTAATCATAGTCTCCAAGAATATGAGGGATATTCTCTGAGTGATGGAAAGCAGCTGTTTCCTGTTTCCACTAAGGACTGGATAAGAAGAATGGAGTTAACATGCAACAAGTGGGTTAAGAACTCTTTGGCCATGAAGTTCAAGACAACAAATCCACCAGACAAAAGTCGCTACTGTGTTTGAGAATTACATAGCTAACTAACTGTATTTCTTGGGTGGTTTATATGTGGCCTGTTCTTGAATCTGGAGCTAGTGAAAAAGATCCAGAGGACCTTTCACCCAAGTGAGAGGATGAGGTTGTCCATTTTCTGAGCCTACCAGTGCTCTGTGGTTGAGGAAGCTCTTATCGTAAGTCTCCTAGTAGGATTTAAAAGAGAAAAAGCTTCAGAGTCTCTTTGCTGCTCTTTGGACTCTTTCCAAGTAAGATAATCTAAATGTACTCCTTTTCTATAAGGTGGAAGATTTCTATAGATTTGGCATTATGTGTCCTTTCTGCTTATTTGGTCGATATGGCCATAATTTTTAAAAATTCTGTGTCTTTAGTGAAACTGGACATATATATACACACATATATACATGTATATGTATGTATATGTCATAGACATTTGACATGTATATCATAAGTAATTAATTCAGCAATGGAGACAATGTTTAGTTCTAGGTAGTATGTCTAAATGTTAGCTATATGAATAAGATAATACACTGTGCTAATTAGCAGCACAGAAATATGCAAAGCATTTTGTAAAAATGCACTGTTGCAGATTAGCTAGGGGAAGAATTTAAAGACAAAACGATGAGTTCTGTGAATGTTACCAGTTTTTAGTCAATGAGGCAGATCAGAATGCCTGAAAACTGCTTCTCAACCATTGTTTTTCTTATTCCTGTTCCACAGTAGGTTAATTATACCATTTATTCAGAATTAGACAAGTGATGTCTTACTTTCCCAACTGGGAGTATTTTCAAGGCAAGGTTTGATTCCTAGGAGATGGACTGCTATTAAGCTGTATCTTTAAAGCTGTAGTTTTACGCCAACATTCATTGTGTATACGTTCCACTATCTTATATTTTCATCTTGTACCAGCATTTATTTTAATCTTATTTAAAAATCTTTGCCTCTGTCATTGAATGTTTTCTTGACTCAATAACTTGTTTGGCCTTTAAAAATCCAGCACTGAAGTGGGAAAATGACTTGGGATTGAGTTGGATCATCTCTTCACACTTGTTCACTGGGAGGCATTGGGCAAGTTAGTTAACCTCCTTGAGTTTGCTTCCTTAATCTACCCTACAGGAATATTTTGAGGATTAAATAAAATAAAATAATGTGTGCCAAGCCCAGAGCATAGTGTACCCAGCCCTCAAGTCATGTTTATCTGCTTTCTTTAATTCGCAAAGAACATTTCTTACCTATCATAGAGTCATTGTTGCCTCCACATTCTCTTCTTTTAGTGGAGTTTTTGGACCACAGGGGCAGATCTGTAGAATAAGACTTGTGTAAAATTCATGAGGGCACCCAAGGGTCTAATTGTATGAATCTCCTTCCTTTTCTATATTTACTTAATCCAGAAAAAAAGTCTACCATTATGGCAAGTATTTTAGGAAGCGTCTGTTGCCAAATTACCTGAAACAAATCATGTACACACATGGAAGGAAAGTACATTTTCAGATGAGTGGAAAGATGATGCATTTTTGTTTTACAAGGTTTAAAGGATAGTTAATAAATCTTCTAGATACTGAAATAAACATTTAATAGACATTGATTCAATTGAGTGCTATGGTTTGAAACGATATCAAATTGAAGACATGATCCCTGACCTGGGAAGTTTTATGAATTTGCTGGAGAGACCAAGCCCATAGGTATGGAATGACCACAAAACAGAGTAGTACAAAAATCAGGAAGAGTAGTACAAAAATGACAGCTTGAACCCCTAAGTACTGAGGAAAGGCAGCATACAGGGTTTCAGTAGGGATTTACTGTAGTAGACTTAGAATCATGATTTAGTTCCTAAAACCACTATCATTTCAAAATAGAATTTTTTTAAAACCACCTAAAATATTCACTTCCTGTCGAAACCTAGGAACATACTACAGTTGCGCTTTACTCATTTGAGATAAATACACCTTTCTCGAAACGTTAACTTTTTCTTTTTTTTTTTTTGTTTTTGAGAGGCAGTCCCACTCTGTCGCCCAGGCTGGAGTGCAGTAATGCCACCTCGGCTCACTGCAACCTCCGTCTCCCGGGTTCGGGTGATTGTCCTGCTTCAGCCTCCCGAGTAGCTGGGATTACAGGCGCCCACCACTGTGCCTGGCTAATTTTTGTGTTTAGTAGAGACAGGGTTTTACCATGTTGGCCAGGCTGGTCTTGAACTCCTGACTTCAAGTGGTCCATCCAACTCAGCCTCCCAAAGTGCTGGGATTACAGTGAGCCACCATGCCCAGCCTGAGATAAATACATCTTTCTAAAGCCTCAGTGTTTAGGCTGGTTTGCTTTCAGATATTCATCTATGCACCATACCAAACTACTTCTGCTTAGATTCATTCTGAGTCTGCAGGGGATGGAATACCTTTATAAATCATAACAAATCACATTAAGAGTAAAATATCCCAGCTAGGGACTTACCTCAAAAGCTGAGGCATGACATGTATTTTAATGGCAATGGATTTGGAAACCAAGGTTAGGACCGTTCTTTCTTTATTAGAAGGAGATTTATAATTCAGGGCCTTTGAGAGTGAGCCTGGGTCCTCTGAACTGGACTTCTCCTCTTGTCCCTTCCTGTACCCCAACTCCCCAAATTAAATAAGTAGGGAAGCAGAACAAGAAAACCATTAACTTAATAGCATAGAATTTATGGCTGAAATCTTGCAAAGCTTATGTCAGCAAAGTAAAATAATTACTGTCACTTTCTTTTAGACACTTGGCTTTATGGTTCCTGTCACCTTTATCATAACATGCAGCTGATTTAGTAGCTATATTTTTCATGGCAAATAGCCTGGTGTTGTGTTTTTATGCATGTGACCATGCTATTGAGATGACAATGCATGGCTATACTACAGTAGAGCTAAATTTAGGTAATGAATTAGAACACTGTTAATAGTTTTGGTTTAGTCATGCTGTCAGAATGCCAACTCAGCCTTTTCTCTTGCTCTTTTCGCCTCCAGATTCTCAAGTCCAAAGATTTAACATCTCCAACCCAGCGCTACATCGACAGCAAAGTTGTGAAAACAAGAGCAGAAGGCGAATGGCTCTCCTTTGATGTAACTGATGCTGTTCATGAATGGCTTCACCATAAAGGTTACAAGCCACTCTCTCTTTTCCTCCCAAGTTGTTCAGTATCCCTAAGTTACTTTAAATTGATTGCAGATTTAAGGGTATAGACACACATACAAATGACCTCCTTGACTTAATGTTTTCCAGACAGGAACCTGGGATTTAAAATAAGCTTACACTGTCCCTGCTGCACTTTTGTACCATCTAATAATTACATCATCCCAAATAAAAGTGAAGAACTAGAAGCAAGATTTGCAGGTAACCAAAACTTGGTCATATGAGGTGGGGGAGGGAAGGGTCTATATTGATAATCTCATGGGGGATAAAATCAGTTTGCATGTGAAAATGAGACTGGTAAGGCCTGGGGAGTTTCATTCATTTGGACAGTGATATGGTTGGATATACATATGTGAAGGGAGAAAGGATTGGAAGAACGGAATAGGTTCCCAGTTTATAATTCTCAATGCCCAGTGATGACTTGGTCAATAATAACTGATTAACTCATTAACCCTCCAGTAGTAAGTTAAGGCCTTTGTTCTTCATTGTAGCAAACCAACTTTCCATCTATACTGTTATTATAGAGAAAGATAGAATGTGTTTAAGAAAATTCATTGATAATCCCCCAAACCAAATGTCAGGAACTGACAACCGTATTTCACAGAAGAAAGGAGTCTCCTCCTGCTACAGCTTCCATAACTAACCTTCCATGTATAAGAACATTCCACCTTTTCTAGTCCATACCCAGTATTTCAAGTGGGTTCCTTATCAGAATTTTATATTAGTTTATAAACACATAAAAATGTTTTGGTTTTCCCCACGCTTACCTTTAAGTAAGTTGGACAAAAGTCATGGAGAGTGAGGAGATACCAAGGGCTCAAGTCACTTCACGTATTAGATGATGAGTTGTTGGATGATGAGAGGTGAGAGGAAATCCATGCCTATGTGCCAATACAGCATCTGCCCACAATGCCAGGCCAGAGAATTGATTTCCCTGCCCTCCTAACATCACCCAGGACCTCCGTCCACTTTTAGAAGACTACAGCAGCCCTCGCTCATGGAAAAATACTCCCAGAGGTCTAGAGATTTATTTCAGTCTCTAACCTTGTCATGATTCTCTGGAGTGTGGAGATTAAATGCTTAAACTGGCAGTCTCTTGAGCATGCTTTGGGGAGCTCAAGTTTCTAAATCTCAGATGGAATCAGGAAAGTGTTGAGGATGCCATAAAATAAATGAAAAAGCCCTTTCTTCACAGCTTCCCAAAATAGCATTAGGTAAGGGTGACTTCTGTTTCACTTGAACCTAATTCACTCCAATTCAGTTAAGTCTCAGTTTATGTTCATTAGGAAAGTCTTTTGAGTTTAGTAGTCTTAGGAAGAGTGCGAACCAGCGGGTGACAAGGCATGTTCTATTGCCATGTGTTCAGTTGTTGAGGGCTTGAACGCAGCCTAAACTGAGGATTGACTAAAATAAACTGCCTAGATTGCCCTTGGACTATAGGTCAAAGACTGCTTCTGTAGTGACTTTCATAACCAACAGCCCTGGCTTTGACACCGAGCTGCCTTCTGACAAGAGCCCCATTTAGAAGTGTTAATTGTCACGTGGGTTAGTCGTAGTCCTGTTGTGCCATATCTATTTCCATGGGGAATAACTGTTGCCAGCTGATGCTGCTTTGGTGGTCATCACTGCTATTTGTGACAATATACAAAGGAAAAAATATATGGCTGACTATATTTGATGAAGGTGAAGCTAAATGTTTATTACCCAAATGCATTTTTTCAAGGTATTGATGGCACCTCCACATATACCAGTGGTGATCAGAAAACTATAAAGTCCACTAGGAAAAAAAACAGTGGGAAGACCCCACATCTCCTGCTAATGTTATTGCCCTCCTACAGACTTGAGTCACAACAGACCAACCGGCGGAAGAAGCGTGCTTTGGATGCAGCCTATTGCTTTAGGTAAAGGAAAGAAAAATAAAACCAAGTAATTACATCTGTTAACTCTTACACTGCCTTTGCCCTTTCTTCTACTGTGTATTGACCCAAGTGGAACTCACTGCTAAGGCCAGGTAGAGTGCAGTACAGCTCCTGTGTCTCATAATACCATTCTTCCCAGAGGCTTATATTCATCAGGTCTTTAGCAGTGAACCAAGTGTGAAGGGAGAAAACTAGCCCCCTGAATTTTTTCCCCAAAATTCCTCTTAAGTTCTTTGGTGCTGAAGAAGAAAACAAGCTCTCTGCTCCTCAGAACAAATAAAAGCTTATTTGAGGTGCGTGATGTCAACTCCTTAATTAAGAAAGACCCACCATCTGGATGATGCCTTCATCCTCACCAAGTCCAAGTGCTGATAGTCACACTTCTTTCATAGTAACAGAGATGAGACAGCAGAAGAATGCCGTGTGTCACACCTTTAGCAACAGCATATGAGAGAAGCAAGAAGAATTTATTTCCCATTCCCACATGAGTGCATGGAGGGAGAATGTGAATGTTCTTATGTGGTCTCAGTAAGAGGAGGGCTCTTTCCTTATTTTGAGAGGTACAGGACAGGGAAGGGTCCTCACTGATGAAGTGCTCAAAATGTCAGAGGCCATGAGTAAAGTGGCACTTTTTGGTTGCCAGATCCAGTGGTTGCCCTCAGCAAGACTCCATGTTTCTTGATCTCTGGTTCATTCCTAGATCAGAGAACATGTGGTGAAACAAAGGATCAATTCTCAAAGGAAAATGCCTTAGATGGTTGTTTGAAAATTGCTGTTGTACTTCTTTCATTTTATATTTGAAAGGGCAATAGAGGCTGAATGGCAGAACTGCCCAGTGTTGATTGGAAAGGGCTTCATCATGCCCAGCCACTCCCTGCTTATATCTGGTCATCTGAAGGTAAATGTATGATTTTCCAGGTCACAGACAAGGAAGTCAGGGTATAGAACTCATAAGGGCAAGTAGTCCAGCAAATCACCACACACAACACCCTATCATGAAAGTCACTTGAGATTACAATAAAGCCATTAAAACCTAGCCCATGATATTTGCTTATTAGATGTTTGTTGAATAAATGAATGAATCATTTTTCTGGTTTGGGGTGAGGTGGTGGTAGAGTGAGGGTAGTGAATGAGCTTTAAAATCTCCATTGCTTTTTTTTTTTTTTTTTACCAGAAATGTGCAGGATAATTGCTGCCTACGTCCACTTTACATTGATTTCAAGAGGGATCTAGGGTGGAAATGGATACACGAACCCAAAGGGTACAATGCCAACTTCTGTGCTGGAGCATGCCCGTATTTATGGAGTTCAGACACTCAGCACAGCAGGGTGAGTGTTCAGCTTACCTGTTGCCTCTGTTCTTGGGTTACCATGTGCACCTGCTGATAGTATTTCCAAATGAGTTGTAATTAACCTTGTGCTGTCTTACCATCACACATGTATGGGTACTGGAGAAAAATCTTTCATTAGGTTGGTGCAAAAGTATTCGCAGTTTTTGCCATTGAAAATAATGGCAAGAAACTCCCCTAATAGATGAGGAGGAAGAATGTTAACTGTAGGTGAAATCAGAAAGTGACACTGATCGGTTACAAACCATAAGTCTCACCTGCCCAGTTATAAACAACTGGAGGGAAGTTTTGTTTACTTTTTTCTTTATTTTATATTCTTTTTCAAAAATAATTTTTATTGATACATAATTGCATATATTAATGAGGTACATGTGATATTTTGATACATGTATACAATGTGTAATGATGAAATCAGGGTAATTAGGATATCCATTGCCTCAAAAATTTATCATTTCCTTATTTGGGGAATATTCCAGATCATCTCTTCTAGTTATTTTAAAATAGACAATATATTATTGTTAACTATAGTAACCCTACTGTGCTATAAAACATTAGAATTTATTCCTTCTATCTAACTGTATTTTCATACCTATTAATCAACTTCTCTTCACCCTTACCCTGTTCCCAGCCTCTGGTAACCATCATTCTACTCTCTGCCTCCATAAGTTTTATATTCTTAACAGCTATAAGCATAAATAGCCAAAAAAAAAATAAACACCCTTTTTAGAATCAATATGTCACATAGTATCATATATAGATAAAGTGTGAAGGGACCCAGGTCTCCATCTAAAAAAAAAAAATCTGCTGTCATCTCCGTCAGAGACTGTTATATTAGAAAGAACATTGGGGATTTCAATTAATGCCTGGGAGTGTGTGATTATTAGTAAATACACTATCAATTTACTAATGTATGACAGTTAGAATGTAATTTAACATCTCTAAACCTCAGTTTCTTATCAGTAAGAAGGAATGTCTGTATTAAAAGTTATCTTTAAAATAATAATGCCAAACTCAAGAGTTGATATGAAGTACGAAAGATGATATACATGAAAATGACTTGAAAATTCATTTCTCTACTTTTTTTTTAATGTAACGCAAAGTAAATGAGAATCTGAGTATTTTATCAAGTTGTTTCAATGAAGATAGAGTTAATTCAGAAGGTAATTCCCAGATTGGATGGTATGGGTTTCCAGCAAGATTAGAGAAGAGTTTTTCTATGTAATAATGATATTTGTTCACATGCTTCCTCTTGATGGCTCATCAGGATTTTAGAGATAGAAAGGACATCTTATCCAACCCTTTCATTTTCTTAAAGAAATTGGGGACTGGGCGCAGTGACTCATGCCTGTATTCCCAGCACTTCAGGAGGCCGAGGCAGGTGGATCACAAGGTCAGGAGTTCAAGACCAGCCTGGTCAAGATGGTGAAACCCCGTCTCTACTAAAAATACAAAAAAATTAACCAGGCATGGTGGCGGGTGCCTGCAATCCCAGCTACTCGGGAGGCTGAGGCAGAGAATCGCTTGAACCCAGGAGGCGGAGGTTGCAGTGAGCCGAGATCGCACCACTGCACTCCAGCCTGGGTGGCAGAGTGAGATCCCGTCTCAAAAAAAAAAAAAAAAGAAATTGGGGTCTAGATCATGTAGTCTAGATGATACCCAAAACCAAACAGAAAATTAGTGACAAACCGAGGCTTGGCATGCAGGCCTCCTTGTTTTATAACCAGGCCTCCATTTGCTCTATCTTACTGGGTTTAATTCCTAAAATATGGTTACACGTTAGGGTTTCTATTCTGCTCTTTATGCCTCTGTAAATCTCCCTATTAAAGAAGCATTAGAAAAATTGCCTTCACTGCGGGGTAGGAAAATGGATCAGCTGCCAAAAAAGATCACATACTACATTCAGCTGGATTCATGAGTTTGGGGGTTATCAATTATTTTAGACAATCTGTATTATAAAAATTCCTCTTTAGTTCATATGAAAAATCATGTGTTCATGGAGCATAAAGTATATTTATTTATAAATACCTACATATGCTGGAATTTAAATTGACAAATACGGCTCCCCTTCCTTCAGCTGTTTTCCCAACTCCCCTGTAGACTTTGGCACTCGGGGGCGACCGTGTGCTTGGCCATGTGAGGGAAGCTTGCTCATGCCTGTCCCTTTGTCTGAGCTCTCTGGCCAGGCTGCCTCCTCTGGGCTGCGGCAGCAGTAGCTGTAATGTGGGCAAGGCCCTGTTGCCAAGTAGAAACATAATTCTCCTCTCTGATACACAGAGGGAGTGTGTGAAGGCTGAGACCATGCTTGTTTTTCAAGGAGAGAGGAAGAATAACTGTCATGGTCACAAATATGTGGTTTGGACAGTTACCCAAGAAGCCAGAGGTAGCTTAATAAAGTAGTCAGTGTTGCTGTGCTGAACAGATCTTCTGTCTTAGGCTGAAAAAATTGCAGTGAATCTCGAGGAAAAGGTCACTTGCTGTTTGACTAACACATTAATGGCATCCTTGGAAATGTCTCTGTATCATCAGTGGGGAACCTACATACTTCCATTAGTAAAAGTCTCACACCCCTCTGATACAGAATGGGGTTAAAGGTATAAGGCTAATTATAGAACCATCTCTTCATTCTGTTTTCAGACTTGCCATCAACTCCTCCAACTCAGCAACTACCATTTACCGCATAGGTTAATGGAGGGTTGATTATGATTGTGATTATGATTATGATCGTTTTAAGCAAAATGTAAGAAAGTGAATAATTATTTCTTATAGGAGATCTTAGAGATCACTTTTATGTCATTCCTAGCATCATTTTGTTTATGAAGCAATGGTAAAAAAAGAGGCTTTTTTTTTTTTTTTAAAGAAAATTGAGGATACCTTAAATTGGCCTGAGGAGACACTTAACGGAGAAAGATTTCATTTCCTTCCTTCCTTATTTATTTATTTAAAGAAACAGGGTCTGGGTCTGTTGTCCAAGCTGGTCCTGAACTCCTACACTCAAGTGATCCTTCAAAGTGTTGGGATTACAGGCGTGAGCCACCGTGCCCAGCCTGTAGAAAGATTTCACATTGCATACAGGTGTCTTTTTCTGTATCCAAAGGTAGATTAAAGCTCTTATGAGAGCTTTGATAAAACTTTGTATTCTTCTACTTATTCATGTATTCATTTCTTCACTTAGTACATGAATCTCATTTTGTCCAGAGAAGACTTACTAGGGCTACAAGATAAAAGCAAAGTCTGTAGGGTTCCTGATCTGGAGGGAGCTCTTAATCTAGATGGGATTGAAATGTATACTCAAGAAACAACTTCATTTACAGAGTAGTGTAGAAATAAGACCAAATGCTATAAGGATCAAGTTTTGTGGGGACCTAGGATGTATGTGCAGCCAAGCACTGATCAGAGGAAAGACTTACTGGAAAAACTGGGAAAATCTGTTGAATGAGCAATTTTTTCCAATCTGACTCTTACAGAATCATTTGCTTAAGATGTGTGGAAAACGAGTTCCATGTGGGAAAATAATGACTTTGATGATTGCTAAGGTCACATATCAGTTTGACTGTAATTTAGGAAATTAGCAACCAAAAATAATTTTAAATTGCCTACTCAGTGCTGTGACTGCTAACAATGTGGAATTCTTTTTAAAAACCAATTGCGTTCATTTTCCGTCTTTCCCTATGTTGTCTCTCCTCTCCTGTGTCCTTTCAGGTCCTGAGCTTATATAATACCATAAATCCAGAAGCATCTGCTTCTCCTTGCTGCGTGTCCCAAGATTTAGAACCTCTAACCATTCTCTACTACATTGGCAAAACACCCAAGATTGAACAGCTTTCTAATATGATTGTAAAGTCTTGCAAATGCAGCTAAAATTCTTGGAAAAGTGGCAAGACCAAAATTACAATGATGATGATAATGATGACGACGACGACAACGATGATGCTTGTAACAAGAAAACATAAGAGAGCCTTGGTTCATCAGTGTTAAAAAATTTTTGAAAAGGCGGTACTAGTTCAGACACTTTGGAAGTTTGTGTTCTGTTTGTTAAAACTGGCATCTGACACAAAAAAAGTTGAAGGCCTTATTCCACATTTCACCTACTTTGTAAGTGAGAGAGACAAGAAGCAAATTTTTTTTAAAGAAAAAAATAAACACTGGAAGAATTTATTAGTGTTAATTATGTGAACAACGACGACAACAACAACAACAACAACAACAAAAAACAGGAAAATCCCATTAAGTGGAGTTGCTGTACGTACCGTTCCTATCCCGCGCCTCACTTGATTTTTCTGTATTGCTATGCAATAGGCACCCTTCCCATTCTTACTCTTAGAGTTAACAGTGAGTTATTTATTGTGTGTTACTATATAATGAACGTTTCATTGCCCTTGGAAAATAAAACAGGTGTATAAAGTAGAGACCAAATACTTTGCCAGAAACTCATGGATGGCTTAAGGAACTTGAACTCAAACGAGCCAGAAAAAAAGAGGTCATATTAATGGGATGAAAACCCAAGTGAGTTATTATATGACCGAGAAAGTCTGCATTAAGATAAAGACCCTGAAAACACATGTTATGTACCAGCTGCCTAAGGAAGCTTCTTGTAAGGTCCAAAAACTAAAAAGCCTGTTAATAAAAGAAACTTTCAGTCAGAATAAGTCTGTAAGTTTTTTTTTTCTTTTTAATTGTAAATGGTTCTTTGTCAGTTTAGTAAACCAGTGAAATGTTGAAATGTTTTGACATGTACTGGTCAAACTTCAGACCTTAAAATATTGCTGTATAGCTATGCTATAGGTTTTTTCCTTTGTTTTGGTATATGTAACCATACCTATATTATTAAAATAGATGGATATAGAAGCCAGCATAATTGAAAACACATCTGCAGATCTCTTTTGCAAACTATTAAATCAAAACATTAACTACTTTATGTGTAATGTGTAAATTTTTACCATATTTTTTATATTCTGTAATAATGTCAACTATGATTTAGATTGACTTAAATTTGGGCTCTTTTTAATGATCACTCACAAATGTATGTTTCTTTTAGCTGGCCAGTACTTTTGAGTAAAGCCCCTATATTTTGACTTGCACTACAAATGCATTTTTTTTTTAATAACATTTGCCCTACTTGTGCTTTGTGTTTCTTTCATTATTATGACATAAGCTACCTGGGTCCACTTGTCTTTTTTTTTTCTTTCACAGAAAAGATGGGTTCGAGTTCAGTGGTCTTCATCTTCCAAGCATCATTACTAACCAAGTCAGACGTAAACAAATTTTTATGTTAGGAAAAGGAGGAATGTTATAGATACATCATAGAAAATTGAAGTAAAATGTTTTCATTTTAGCAAGGATTTAGGGTTCTAACTAAAACTCAGAATCTTGATTGAGTTAAGAAAAGTTTCTCTACCTTGGTTTAATCAATATTTTTGTAAAATCCTATTGTTATTACAAAGAGGACACTTCATAGGAAACATCTTTTTCTTTAGTCAGGTTTTTAATATTCAGGGGGAAATTGAAAGATATATATTTTAGTCGATTTTTCAAAAGGGGAAAAAGTCCAGGTCAGCATAAGTCATTTTGTGTATTTCACTGAAGTTATAAGGTTTTTATAAATGTTCTTTGAAGGGGAAAAGGCACAAGCCAATTTTTCCTATGATCAAAAAATTCTTTCTTTCCTCTGAGTGAGAGTTATCTATATCTGAGGCTAAAGTTTACCTTGCTTTAATAAATAATTTGCCACATCATTGCAGAAGAGGTATCCTCATGTTGGGGTTTATAGAATATGTCAGTTTATCACTTGTTGCTTATTTAGCTTTAAAATAAAAATTAATAGGCAAAGCAATGGAATATTTGCAGTTTCACCTAAAGAGCAGCATAAGGAGGCGGGAATCCAAAGTGAAGTTGTTTGATATGGTCTACTTCTTTTTTGGAATTTCCTGACCATTAATTAAAGAATTGGATTTGCAAGTTTGAAAACTGGAAAAGCAAGAGATGGGATGCCATAATAGTAAACAGCCCTTGTGTTGGATGTAACCCAATCCCAGATTTGAGTGTGTGTTGATTATTTTTTTGTCTTCCACTTTTCTATTATGTGTAAATCACTTTTATTTCTGCAGGCATTTTCCTCTCAGATAGGATGACATTTTGTTTTGTATTATTTTGTCTTTCCTCATGAATGCACTGATAATATTTTAAATGCTCTATTTTAAGATCTCTTGAATCTTTTTTTTTAATTTGGGGGTTCTATAAGGTCTTTATTTCCCATAAGTAAATATTGCCATGGGAGGGGGGTGGAGGTGGGAAGGAAGGGGTGAAGTGCTAGTATGCAAATGGGCAGCAATTATTTTTGTGTTAATCAGCAGTACAATTTGATCGTTGGCATGGTTAAAAAATGGAATATAAGATTAGCTGTTTTGTATTTTGATGACCAATTACGCTGTATTTTAACACGACGTATGTCTGTTTTTGTGGTGCTCTAGTGGTAAATAAATTATTTCGATGATATGTGGATGTCTTTTTCCTATCAGTACCATCATCGAGTCTAGAAAACACCTGTGATGCAATAAGACTATCTCAAGCTGGAAAAGTCATACCACCTTTCCGATTGCCCTCTGTGCTTTCTCCCTTAAGGATAGTCACTTCAGAAGTCATGCTTTAAAGCACAAGAGTCAGGCCATATCCATCAAGGATAGAAGAAATCCCTGTGCAGTCTTTTTATTCCCTTATTTATTGCTATTTGGTAATTGTTTGAGATTTAGTTTCCATCCAGCTTGACTGCCGACCAGAAAAAATGCAGAGAGATGTTTGCACCATGCTTTGGCTTTCTGGTTCTATGTTCTGCCAACGCCAGGGCCAAAAGAACTGGTCTAGACAGTATCCCCTGTAGCCCCATAACTTGGATAGTTGCTGAGCCAGCCAGATATAACAAGAGCCACGTGCTTTTTGGGGTTGGTTGTTTGGGATCAGCTACTTGCCTGTCAGTTTCACTGGTACCACTGCACCACAAACAAAAAAAACCCACCCTATTTCCTCCAATTTTTTTGGCTGCTACCTACAAGACCAGACTCCTCAAACGAGTTACCAATCTCTTAATAAATAGGATTAATAAAAAAAGTAATTGTGACTCAATCTGGTTGTCTTGCTTTGTCTAGTGAAAGAACTAGTGTGTGCCTGTTGTGTTGTCTAAACACCATCTAGAAACAAACCATCAATTCGAGTATTGAGATAGAAGAGAAAATGGTTCCCTTTTCTGCAGTCTCATCTGTGTTTGGTCTTTCATAGTAAACTCATAGAGAGAGGAAGTTTGTCACTCTAAACCCATTAGTTCATGCTTCTGTGCAGCCTGGCTAGTCCCAGAGCTATCAACCCAACCCACATTATATTTAATTGATGAGTAAGAATAGAAGGTATTATAGAATCGAGAGATGAAAAAAGCCACCTAACAGCCTTACCAACTTTGGCAAATTTGTCAGCAACTCTGGGCCTCTGTTTCTTTAAACTGAAGATGACAATCCCTGCTCTATAGCGTTTTGTCTGTGTGTTTTAGTGCCCTTGTTGTTGTTAAGTGAATAGACATGTGAAAAGGTACTTTGCTTAGTGTTTGTTCTGTAATTGGCAGAGTAAATGGCAGGCAGGCTTAACAATATTTC
This sequence comes from Pan paniscus, assembly GCF_029289425.2. NCBI lineage: Eukaryota > Metazoa > Chordata > Mammalia > Primates > Hominidae > Pan > Pan paniscus. The sequence goes on along the minus strand of NC_073249.2, from coordinate 30,961,587 downwards.
CAAGCCTGTTCTGTTTTTGGTTTCTTGGCAATCTTGTAATGAACTTTTAACCTCCAGACTATAACCTGGGCTCATATTTCTCCATCTTGATACTAAATGTATAAAACCTCCAGACCCTTATCTCATAAATTGATCAGGACATCAGTAATTCCTGAGAATATTCTATAACTCTATATGTTAACCTTTTGGTTACGGGACTGACAGAAGTTATTATAGGGAAAATGTTCATTTTAAGCTTTACTGAAGTCCACCAATGAAAATTCAAAGTAAAAGAGAACAGTGGCTAGTTGAATGACCCACTCCCTAACATGATAATGCAGTATTGATAACTACAGTATTCTGAGCATCTACCAGACACTGTTCTCTTTTGATTTATTTAATCTCATATTTAATCCTAGGATGTAGGTTTTTAAAAAAATATAACTCCATTTTAAAGGGAAGTGAGAAGACTCAGAATGCTTAAATTACTTGTCCAAGACCACTCAGCTTGTAAGTGAAGGGTCGAGGACTTCATTGTCCATTATATTAGCCACTAGCCACATGTGGCCATTGAGCAATCAAAACATGGCTAATGTGAATTGAGATATGCCAGATGTGTAAAATATACACCAGATTTTGAAGACTTAGTACAAAAAAAGAGTGTAAAATGTAAAATGTCTTATTAATGATTTTTATATTGATTACATGTCTAAATAATACTATTTTGAATATATGGGATTAAATAAAGTATATTATTAATTTTACCTGTTTTTTTTTCACTTATTTAATACAGTTACCAGAAAATTTAAAATTACTTATGTGGCTCACATTTGTGTCTTGTGTTCTTGTGTTTCTAGTAGACAGCTCTGGCAAGTAATTTGAAAGTAGCTCTGTTTACAAACAAACCATGGTTACATGATTCCCATAAGCTATAATATTACCAGCCTTTGTTTTTGTAATTTACATACGATTGAACAATATTAGGTCATACCTTATGAAAGTGCAGTTTTTGTAGGTCAAAATTTGTTGAATATTCGCATTCTGTAGAGTTCAACATAAAAGGTGATGCTGACTGAAAAATGCGGTAATGAAAATACAAATATTACCTAAGCCCCACTGGCAAAGCCCTTGATGAAACTGATAGTTACGTACAAGCAAAGCACCACTAAGTGGAACAGCACAACCTACCCCTAAGCAAGTTGGGCTATTGTATGAAATGATTTCTGCCCTTAGAAATCTTCATTAATGTACCTGTGACAACCTTTTCTACCATTTTTAGGGGAGAATAAAAAGAAGAAGCCAAAAACTCACTGTTCCTTGCAGTCACTAGCCTTGAGATGGCATTACTTTTCTATCTGGGAATAAGCTGAGCTGTGCTCCTTTTGCTAATAAGCCTTAGACTATGGTTGGACCTATGCTTTGTCTTCCTGAAACACATATAATGTGTGTGGGAGGCAGACTGCTTTTTTTTAAAAAAAAAAGAAGCAAAATTTCAAATACAAAATTAGATTCAAAGTCTTAGGGCCCGTAAAAGCGAAAGACCAGGACTTCAAGCGCATCATGGCAAACCTGTCTCTGAACTTTAGCTAATACATGCCTTTGTTTCTATCAAAGTCTATTACCTTGTAATTCTAGCAAAAACTAGATTGCATCTCTTTTTGCTAATCTACTAAATCATCACTCTATTCTCTAGTCCTTCCCGTGTCTCTGCAACCGCATCCTCTGTACTGAACAAAGAAAACTAGGACCCTGATTTTACTAACATTCCAGGTCAGGTCAGAGATAGTAGAGGAAATGTTATTTTTGTGCCTCTTTTGGAGCATAATAACTAGATCTGATGAGATTCGAGAAATAATTAATGTAAATATGAGGTAATTGTATCTATATATGAATAATTTTACTCAACGTTGCAAAGGTAATGCTTTTTAATTGCCTTTTTTAAATGAAAGAGTTGCTTCAGGTTTTTCCCTGATTGAGTCTTTATTTCCCTGAAATACTTTGTAGTTAGTTTCTTTATTTCAGCAAGTAATGGTTATTTGGAGAAGAGATGAGTGTGTTCCTGTAATTGGGCAGAGACCTTGTAAAGGGAACAGAATGTACTGAGAGAGACTTTGTGCTGTGTGATCAGAACTAGGAAAATCATTCAGCCTAAGAGAACAGACATAATTAAACAGAAAAGCAAAAAATTAGTGGTACGAGGCCCAATATAATCTCTTAGGATTTCCCTCCAACATGGGATTTTCTCTCCTATAGATGCCAACCCAACTGAAAGAACACACATGTGTTCCTCAGGTGACATCACCGAGGTCTGGCCAGCCCTGGAGTTGGAAACCCTCTCCTCAGGCCCAAATCTCAATTCTGAAAATCCTGAATCTCAGGCTGTTGAGAGCAAACAAGCTAAGAAGTTATGTAATTCAATACTACTCTAAAAGCGATGTGAAGTCATGCAGTTTGGCTTGTCCCCAAGCATGGGTGTAACACTAATTTCTTCATTTGAACCAAAATTAAACTCTACAGAAAACTGGGAGAATGTTAAATCAAGTGGCAGTTGTTCATTTAGTAAAGTATCAAATTTCACATCACCACGTGTGCACATCTTCCCCTTGCCCATAACCTGGCCCTCCAAGAAATCACTGACTCCATTCATATTTCTGAAAGGTGAAATTTAGGCAGAAACTGGTGGGAGAGGCACCAAGGAGCCCCAAGGAAGTCCAGCAACCCCCTTAATATTACCCCTTTGTTACAGGCTCTGAGAGTTATCCATGAGGAATTATTCTTGTAGGATTTTTCCCACAAGAATATACATACATTCATATATATATATATATATAGTTTTAAATATGAAAATCCTCAATGGGGCAGCAGAGGAAACAATTTCAACCGAAACATGCTAGAATGGATTTTGATTTATTTAATCTCTATCCAGGACCTGGAAAAGTGAGACCACCATTGAATACCTCAGAGCAAGATAGAAGTAGAAAGGCAGGAGGGACAAATGGAGTTGAGCCAGAAAGGGAGTTGGGAACCCTGAGCACTGACATTATGTGTGCCACACATTTAGTCGAGTTTGATGTCCTGTATATACCATTACAGCAAGTGTAGAGAGAAAAACAAAACAAATTGGTCAACTGAGCTTAACTTCAAGCAAAAGATTCAGTTGAGGAGTCTCACTGTGCCATTGTCTTTCAACAGGAGTCTTTAAAAGCCAAAGTGCTAGTTGTAGAAACGATTTGACGGGAAAACATCGTTCCTTGTTCTCAGTATCTGCCCTGTCCTGCTGGGTTTCTGGAATTGTCAGACCCCATTCCCAGGGTCCTCCCTAAAATCAGTGAGTGTTCCCAGTCCTGTGCTTCTTATATGAGGCCATTCCTGATATGATTTGGCCCTGTGTTCCCACCCAAATCTCATCTCGAATTGTAATCCCATAATCCCCATGTGTTGTGGGAGGGACATGATGGGAGGTAATTGAATCATGGGGGCTATTTCCCCCATGCTGTTCTCGTGATAGTTAGAGTTCTCACAAGATCCGATGGTTTATAAGCATCTGGCATTTCCCCTGCTGGCACTCATTCTCTCTCCTGCCGCCCTGTGAAGAGGTGCCTTCCACCATGATTGCACGGTTTCTGAGGCCTCCCCAGCCATATGGAACTGTGTCAATTAAAACTCTTTCCTTTATAAATTACCCAGTCTCGGGTATTCCTTCATAGCAGTGTGAGAATAGACTAATACAACTCCTTATTTATCCTGTTTCCAGCCTCTAGTACGCAACTGAGCTTATGGCAATTTGAAAAATGTTTGCTAAATTGAAAAAGGGCATAGATGGGACTATAGCTCCAATTCTGCCACTGATACTATGGGAGTCAGTAAAATCACCTAACTTTCTCAGTGCTTTCTTTGTCAATAAGACAAAAGCATTGGATTGGATGACCTGTAAAGTCCTGTTTTTTGGTTTTTTTTTTTACTTGGCAAACCTAGAACCTAAAATCTAAAACAAAATCTGACATATAGAATATGTTCTGTAATTATTTGTTGAATTAATGAATAGACGCTTGCTTCCTGTTCATTGGTACAATCACAGAAAAACACATCAGGGCAACCAAAGAATCAGAAACAAAAATTACAAATGACTTTACAGGTATTGAGAATACAGTGGTGTTGGGAAGACAGATACATGTGAATTATACTATTAGGTTGTAACATATGTGTGAGGTGCATTGAAAATATTGAGGTTACTAGTAACAAGAAAAAATGACTGGCTAAATCATTAGGTTAAACCACATGAACTGGGTTTTGGTTTTTGTTTTTGTTTTTTTGGTGGGCCAAAACTGAAAAAAAAAAAAAAAAAGGCTGACTATTGATTATTTCACATGAGGTTCACAGAGAATAGGACACAGGGAAAACAGACTTGGGGATTAGCAGAGATCAAGGAAGCCCTGGAGGGACTAGAGGCGGAAAAGAGGAAACCCAATTGACTGTTGCAGGAATAGAGGGTGTCTTGGTACATTCAGGCTGCTGTCATCTAGACTGGGTGGCTTATAAACAATAGAAACTTATTCCTCACAGTTTTGAAGACTATGAAGTCTAAGATCAGGAACCAGCAGATTCAGTGTCTGATAAGACCCTGCTTTCTGGTTCATGGATGGTTATCTTTTCACTGCATCCTCACATGGTAGCAGGGCCAAGGGCCGCATCTCAGGCCACTTTTATAAGGGCATTAATTACATCCATAAAGGCTCTGCCTCCATGAACTAATTACTTCCCAAAGGCCCCACCTTCTACCACCATTACCTTGGGGTTTAGAATCTCAAGATAAGAATTTTGCAGGGACAAGCATTCAGATCATAGCATCAGGGGAGTCACTGCTGAGACAGACACCAGCACTCTGTGGAGGCTATGAGCATGGCCTCCTAATACTTCCTTACTCAGTGCTTCCCTCATTCAAGATGGAAAGTTCCAGAAGAAAGAAATCAGTTGGCTGAACTTAGGTCATGAGCCAGTTCCTTTGCTAGAACATGGGATTTTAGGGAAAGAATCTGAGTTCCTTGGCTTCTGTGGTAGGAAGAGAAACAGGGAGTAGTTACTCTCCCAGCAAGACTGCCTACATAAAGAGAAAATGGTTACACAAGAAAAGTTAAGTTTGTTTGTTAGGAAGAAATATGGAGGCTGGGCCACAATGTTTAGGTATTAGTTTGCTGGAACTGCTGTAACTACCACAAACTGGGTGGTTTAAACAACAGGATTTTATTGTGTCGGTTCTGGAGGCTAGAAGTCTAAAATTAAGGTGTTGACATGGGTGGTGTCATCTGAGGGCTGTGAGGGAAGATCTGTTTCAGGGCCTCTTTTCTTGGTTTGTAGATGGCCATCTTTTCCCTGAATTTCTTCACACTGTCTTCCCTCGATATGTGTCTGATCTTGTGTCCAAATTTCCCTTTTATAAAGACATCAGTCATATTGGATTAGGGCCCACCCTAATAACTGCATTTTAATTTAATCTCCTCCATAAAGACCCTATTTCCAATTAAGGTCATATTCTGAGGTACTAGGGGTCAGGACTCCAATCTATCCTTTCTAGAGAGGACACAATTTGACCTATAACAATTTAACTCTGAACTGCAGAAGAGAGTGACTATTAATAGTTATTTCTGGGGAAATTCAAGGAATAATAAACTGAATGAAAAATGGGCTTTACCAACCTGCTAAAGGCCAGATATTTCTGCCAGTAATAGGGAAAAATTTGAGTCAATTAGATCAATCTCTGTAACCCGGTCTTCTTTGTAAGACACTTTGAAAAAGTCTAGAGTTGTAGACTTTCAGAGCAAACCTCGCACATTTCTGTATGGATGGGCACTTCCCCCTGTACTCACTGATCCCAAACCAGGGCACACAACAGTCACCTTGACAGCTTCTAAAATTACAGATTTTCAGGTCTATCCCAAACCTACTGGGTCAGACCATTTGGGGGAATAGAAAGGGAATTTTATAGTAAAGGAGAAATATATTCCAGGTAAATCTAATGCAGTACAATGCTAGCATTTGTCAATTACTAACCAAGTGGGATATAAATGTACGAGGAAATCTTCGCAAAAATGAGGCCATTTCAATGAAAGATATTTTCATGATAACTGCAAATATTTGAACTACTATCAGAAGATGAGGATCTATGATGTGGTCTGGTAACAGACTCATACTCACTTCTCCAGGAATCTCAATCATATCAGCTCCATGCTCTGTTAAGAGATGGTTGTATATCTGCCCAGATCTCTAAAAGCAATGTTGCCCATCTCTAAAAAAAGAAGCATCTTTCTCCCCATTCTATTGCATGGCAAGGTCAGGGTTGGATGCCTTGGGAAAATGTCAAATATCAAACATGAAATGTTTAGAAGATCACGGTTTGTCATTTCCCAAAAAAGACGTATCCTAGGACAAAAAGGAGAATTGTTCCTTCACATGATGGTGCCTGCAAAAGGTTGCCATGGAAGTCTGGCGATTGGGGCAGTCTGTGATCCATCATCTCAACTAGACATTTCCTGTGGGCCTGAAGCTTTCTATGGGAACTTTTTTGAATGTTTCTCTTGTAGAGAGCCCTTCCCTGGTGGCAGCTTTTGATTTTACTTCCCCAACTAATGGTTTTGGCTTTGCTAGTAGTCCCCAGCCAACTCAGTCTCTTCAGATAAAAAGAGAAATTCAATTCTGCAATTTTTTTTCCAAAAATTAAATTAATGAGTTGATTAGTTTTAGGTAGCCAAAATAATAATTATTATTTCTATATGTTCAACAACTGTTTTGGTATCTGCATATGCACCTTTAATGAGGAATGTTTCTGAGGTAAGAGGAACATTATCTGAGCTTACTACATTTGAAATGAATGTTTTCCCTACTATGTTGTAGTGTTTGGTTCAAGCATCTGTTTTCCTCCCCAGCACCTGTCTGCCTGGTGCAGAGGAAAGGAGAATGAATAAGCAAAGAACTGATTTGTCTGCATAGCCCAGTATTTACTACTTAATTGGTTGCCAGGGACCAGATTGCCACAGTTTATTTCTAAAGAAAACAGACGTTGCAATGAGAATGTAAGTACTTGACCTCTGGAGTCATGCGATAAAATGTGTGAAAATGTCAACTCATAGTGCCTAGCACACAATAGGTGCTCCACAGATGTCCGTGTCCATTCTTCTTCTCCCTAATCATATTATATGCTTACCTCATGACATCTTTCTTAGTGGCAAATCTCCCCCTACAGATAGCTTCTATGCTTTCTTCAAACCCATTCCAATGATGCTTGCTTGACAGCTATTACCTGGCCATCAGGCAACACTTGTGTAAGTTGCTCATCAATTAGGAGGCACTCACCAAAGCCAGCCCAGGTTCATAGATCCCTCATCTATACTCACAACTCACCAATTACCCACTTCTTTTGGAAAGCTGCCCTGGCTACAACTGTGCCAGAGTACCCCAGAGGGGAATTGGCCATTGTCTGATGTCCTTGGAGGAAGGAAGGCATCTGCATTTTTAAGGGAAGGGGAAGACAGCAGTGTCCAGACACCTGTTGAAACTTTGGCAACCTGGGAGTTCACTCAGCTGGTTCTTAAAAGTTGTCTGTCCCTTACCATGGCAGAACACAATTGTTTTTAAGGAATGTTTGGATGAAACATTTTCCAGGCCACATTTATCCCCCTGCAGGACTATGTTATATGTGACAACATTCCAATTTTGAGGCATGACTTGTGCCAATCCACACAGGCAATTAGAGCTGACACATTCCATGAGTTATTGGTCAAGCCCTCAAGAGACCAGAAAGAAAACAACAAAGGAAAACTTTACCAATAAAGGGAACCAATTGGAGTTGTGCATGAAGCCTTCAAACAGAAGTTTCTTCCTCAACTTGTCTTGTCTTGTACGGTCTTACTATGTCTTCTGCCTAAAACCTCCACAAGTCTAGGTGGGACATGGTGGTGTGTTGGATGCTGTGCAGTGTGGCTAAATGTGGTTGATCTTCCTGGTACAATACTTGAACATGGACCACCTGAGCTGGAACTTGCAAAACTCAGGAACAGTTTCTGACAAATATGGTTTAAAACCTTAAGTCACATCCAGTGACATCACAGCCTGAAAGCAGCCCTTACACTATAAAGTGCAACAGAGGTGCATGGAGAGAATCTGTCTGCCCCCACCTCCATGACAATCTACTAATCATCAGATGTACAACGTGCACAAATTATGTAGTGAACCAAAATCCCTTCTGGAGAAGGTGCTGTGACATCATTTTCTAATTACAAATACCATTAACTTTTACCTAAGTCTCTCACACAAACAAAATGCTATTTCAAGGTTTCTATGATCTTTGGAAAAATCAACCAGGAGTTCAAAAAGGAAGCCTATTCCATGGATGGTTGTGGAAATTTCCATAGTTCTAGGGGCCTGATTCTCTGATCACTGACCTATTTTTATCCCCTGAGTATCTATGCAAGTATAATTATAGGATGTATTCATTGAACCATTTGAATTAATAGAAAGTCTAAACACAAGCTATCATTTAAGAATGCAATGTTAATGTTTTCAAGTATTCAGTGTGCAGTGACTCTAGAACAAAGTGTTATATAATAGAAGCTTTGGAAAATCACACAAATGATGTAGATAAGACACAGAAGAACTATTTTTAATTGTCAGCTTTTGGTATGTAAACAGCTTTTGAAGAGTTTTAAATTATTATCACATATGTTTAATAAGTTCAGTGCAATCTTTTCAAGCTTTGTTAAAAAAAAATTCTTTCTGATACCACAGTCAACATACTGTCTTGGCACTATTTTAAAAATTCATGTTCTCTCCTTAAGCAGAATGAATTTATACACTCTCTCTATCGAGAAACAGTACACATTGTTGGGCCAGGCACAGTGGCTCACGCCTGTAATCCTAGCACTTTGTGAGGCTGAGGCAGGTGGATCACTTGAGGTCAGGAGTTGCAGACCAGCCTGGCCAGCATGGCGAAATCCCATCTCTACTAAAAATACAAAAATTAGCTGGGCATGGTGGCACACACCTGTAGTCCCAGCTACTTCAGAGGCTGAGGCAGGAGAATCACTTGAACCTGGGAGGCTGCAGTGAGCTGAGATCATGCCACTGCACTTCAGCCTGGGGGACAGAGCAAGACTCCATCTCAAAAAAAAAAAAAAACAGGCCAGGCGCGGTGGCTCACGCCTGTAATCCCAGCACTTTGAGAGGCCGAGGCGGGCAGATCATGAAGTCAGGAGATCGAGACCATCCTGGCTAACACGGTGAAACCCCCATCTCTACTAAAAATACAAAAAATTAGCCGGACGTGGTGGCGGGTGCCTGTAGTCCCAGCTACTAGGAAGGCTGAGGCAGGAGAATGGCATGAACCCAGGAGGCGGAGCTTGCAGTGAGCCGAGATCACGCCACTGCACTCCAGCCTGGGCGACAGAGCGAGACTCCATCTCAAAAAACAAACAAAAAAGAAACAGCATACATCATGATTATATATAGCAGCAAAATAAAATACTACATTAAGCCACATAGACTATCCACAGAAATTTAATATATAAAACCAAAAACCCACATAGACTTATGATAAAGCAACAATAGATTACTAAATCAAGGATGATCTATTGTATGCAGGGGTGACTTAAGTTTGTTTTTACAAATATTATTCAATTTTAAAAGCAAATCATTATGCACTTGGACAGCATTGAGAGAAGATGAGAAATGGTTGCCAGAGAAACATCTCTGTTTTGGGTAAAAATTTAAAATATAATCTCTATTATGTTCCTTATGGTTCCACACATAAAATACCACATAATAATTTCTCTTATAGTCAACTGTTAATAAAATATAAATCTTTCCTGATGTCGCAGGAAACTTTCTTAAATGAGATTATAAGAATACAATGCATAGATTATCTGTTTTTATCTTGGCTGCCAGTGAGCTCAGAGCTAAATTTTATAGCTTACCACAGGCATTTCCTTAGCCTAGCCTAGGTTGTCAGGTAGAATTTTCTCCTTTTTCGTTCTCTGCTTTCTATTACTTAACCCCCATTCTGTTACCTCTCTTTTTGCTGCAACTCATATTTTTCTGGAGATAGGAAGGAATGGGTAATACCAATAAAAGGAAAAATTAACATTAATGAAAATGAAGACCGTGCCAAGCTCAGTCTCCATATGTATAATTACAATTTCTAAATTAGTGGTGTTTTTTGTTTGTTTGTTTGTTTGTTTGTTTGTTTTGAGACAGAGTCTCGCTTTGTTGCCCAGGCTGGAGTGCAGTGGCATGATCTCGGCTCACTGCAAGCTCTGCCTCCTGGGTTCACGCCATTCTCCTGCCTCAGCCTCCTGAGTATCTGGGACTACAGGTGCCCGCCACCATGCCCAGCTAATTTTTTTGTATTTTCAGTAGAGACAGGGTTTCACTGTGTTAGCCAGGATGGTCTCAATCTCCTGACCTTGTGATCTGCCCGCCTCAGCCTCCCAAAGTGCTGGGATTACAGGCATGAGCCACCGTGCCCAACCTATTGTGTTCTTTACTAATAGAGTTTTGCTTCATTTTTACATATTTGTATGTTTTTCTTGTATTTTATCTGTATTTCCCGTCTTCATAATCTAATTTTTTTCCCCCTTGGGATCATAGTCAGTGAGTAACACAATCATAGAAATCAGCAATTTGAGGGCTGTGAGATAGTTTCTTTATGTAGAAAGGCAACATTGAACTTCTTTTTTCTTCAGCTGTAAAATAAGGAAAAGAGAATATATCTTTTTTTTTTTTTTTTTTTTTTTTTTTGAGACGGAGTCTTGCTCTGTTGCCCAGGCTGGAGTGCAGCGGCGTGATCTCGGCTCACTGCAACCTCTGCCTCCTGGGTTCAAGCAATTCTGCCTCAGCCTCTCACGTAGCTGGGACTACAGGTGCGTGCCACCATGCTTGGCTAATCTTTTTGTATTTTTAGTAGAGACGGGGTTTCACCAGGATGGTCTCAATCTCTTGACCTCGTGATCCGCCCGCCTCGGCCTCCCAAAGTGCTGGGATTACAGGCGTGAGCCACCGCGCCCAGCCAAGAGAACATATCTTTAAGAATTACAGATTATGTCTATAAAATAGCTAAGACAGTTTCTGGCATGTGGTAGAAAAGCATCTCAATAAATAGTAGCTTTTATACAAAGAAAGTGCTCTAACTTTCTTCCAGTGATATAGTAGGAAAGTTCTGGACTCAAAGCTGTAAGACATTATTAGTCCAGTTTTAGTTTTGCTGCTCACCAGATACATAAATACTATGGATACACCATTGAGTCTCAGAGAAAGTACTCTCCACTAGGAGTAGCATGAAAACTGCATATATAGTTTAAATATTCTAGAATCCTGCTATGGTTTGAATGTGTCCTCCAGATTTCATGTGTTGAAAACTTAATTCCCAAATTTGCTTATCGATGGCATTTGGAGGTGGGGCTTTTGGGAGCTAAGTCAGATTAGATAGAGTCATCAAAGTGGTGTCCCATGATGGGACTGGTAGCTTTATAAGAAGAGGAAGTGAAACCTGAGCTGGCATGCTGTTGCCCTCACACCATGTGATGCCCTCTGCCATTTTACAGTGCAGCAAGAAAGCCCTACCCAGGTGCTAGCACCTTGATCTTAGACTTCTCAGCGTCCAGAACTGTGAGAAATAAAATTTCTTTTCACTATAAATTACTCAGTCTGTGGTATTCAAGTATAGCAATGGAAAATGAACTAAGAGCAATTTATATTAAAAATGTAAAAAGAAGTGAAATTATTTTTAACAATATATTTTAACACAGTACAGCCAAAATATTATAATTCCAATGTGTAATTAATGTATAACCTTACTAGTAATACATTTTATGTTATTATTTTTTAATCAAAAGTCTTCGGTATCTGGTGTGTATCTTACACTTAACCATACATCTCAATTTGAATAAGCCACACTTTATGTGCTCAGTAGCCACATGTGGCTAGTGGCTACAGTACTAGATAGCACAGAATTAAAACTTGTTTCCACTATTAAGAAATAGAAATAATTGTTAACACTCAATACTGGCGAAGATGTGTGAAATGAACATCTTTCTGCAATGAAGTTAATTCATAAACACGCTTAACTCTTTTAGAACCAATTTTGACTATCAAGATTGTTGTAAACCCATCTGACAAGGGATTAGTAACCAGAATACATAAGGAACTCAACAACTCTATAGAAAAAAAATCTAATAATCCAATTAAAAAATAGGCAAAATATTTGAATAGACATTTCTCAAAAGAAGACATGCAAATGGCAAACAAGCATGTGAAAAGGTACTCAACATCACTGATCATCAGAGAAATGCAAATCAAAACTACAATGAGATACATCATCCCAGTTAAAATGGCTTATGTCCAAAAGACAGACAGTAACAAATGCTGGTGAGGATGTGGAGAAAAGAGAATCCTTCTACAATGTTGGTTGGAATGTAAATTAGTACAATCACTATAGAAAACAGTTTGGAGCTTCCTCAAAAAGTTAAAAATTGAGCTAACATATGATCTAGCAATCACACTGCTGGGTATATACCCAAAAGAAAGGAAATCAGTATATCAAAGAGATATCTGCACTTCTATGTTTATTGCAGCACTGTTTGCAATAGCTAAGATTTGGAAGGAACCTAAGTGTCCATCAACAGATGAACTGATAAAGAAAATGTGGTACATATACACAATGGAGTACTATTCAGCCATAAAAAGAATGAGATCCAGTCATCTGCAACAACATAGATGGAACTGGAGATCATTATGTTAAATGAAATAAGTCAGGCACAGAAAGACAAATATTGCATGTTTTCACTTATATGTGGGATCTAAAAATCAAAACAACTCAACTCATGGACATAAAGAGTAGAAGGATGGTTACCAAAGGCTAAGAAGGAGAGTGGGAGGGTGAGGGGCAGGTGGGGATGGTTAATGGGTACAAAAAAAGTGGTTAAAAAGAATGAATAAGACCTACTGTTTGATAGTACAAGAGGGTAGCTATAACTTAACTATATATTTTGAAATCACCTAAAGAGCGCATTGGATTGTTCATAACTCAAAGTGTAAATGCATAATCTCCATAACGTGCTTATTTAATGCCTGTATTAAAACATCTCATGTACTCCATAAATATATACACTTATTATGTATCCACAAAAATTAAAAATAGAAAAAGATGGTTATACATAATTATACGAATCCAGTAATGCTGTTTGTGGGAAATTATCTTAATAAAATAATCACAATAGCTCCAGGCACAAAGATATTCATTACAGTATTAATTATAGTTACAGAAAATTAAGATAATCCAGACGCCCAAATATATGGATTTAGTTAGATATATTACTTATGTAATATACATAGCACAGTATAATCCTACAGGGTAATATTACATAGTGGTTAAAATCACTTTGCATTAGAGAGATGGAAGTATTTTCAAGCTATGTTTTGGTGATAGTTGCACAGCAGAATAAATACGTTAAAATTTGTCAAACTATACTCTTATGATTGAGTGAATGTTATAGTATGTAAATTATATACCTCAATCAAGCTATTAAAATGCTATAGCAGAATATTTAGTAAAATGTAAAATGCTCACAATTGTTGGTTAAATTTTGCCAAAATCTCTATATACAAAAATAATGAGACACATAGTAAATTTGTAACAGTTGTTATCTAAGGGCAGTAAGATTTGGTGACAGTGTCATTTTCTTTTTTGTGCTTTTCTATACTTTCTAGATTTTCTATACAAATATTTAATAGTTTATCATTAGAAAGCAGAAATGTTACAAAATTGTTTATGAAGAATTGCTGATATCATACAAAAAATATATCTAGTTCGATTTGAAGTGGCAAGCAGTATAGAAAAGTGCATGCAGAGAATAGCTGAACCTTGAGAAGAGCAAACACTTCCATACTGCTTACTTTATCAGGCACTGATTATCAGCACTATTAAGTGCTTTGCATTTATTAATACACGTAGTCTTTACAACAACCCTATGAGATAGAGTCTATTACAGTCTCCATTTCTCAGGTAAGTAATGTGAGATAACCAGAGAAGTAGATGGGCCAAAGTCATACAGGTCTTAAAAGGAGGAGCTAAGAATACAAAAGCAGGCAATGAGCTCCAGAGCCTATGCGCTGACCTGCTGCTATGCAATGCAGCAGAGAAATGGACCAAAAGGCTCATCGTTCTTATCTCTGTGTGATGCGAGACTAGTTCTTATCTCTTTGGGTTATTATTATTTTTTGCTTTACTATCTTCACATAGTAAACACACATTATTATACTGACAGATATATTTTATGCAAAAGATAGAATCATTAAACCACATCAATAACCCAAAGCTAATAAGCACTGCCTATGTCAAGGGGTTTGGTAAGGATTCCATATAAATGGAAAGGCCCTCTCTGTGTAAGGTAATGTGACAATTTGGCTAGCATTGTGTCAGCACAGTGCGGGCCCTTGATTGTTCTTGCTGACTTTCTGAAGAGCCACGGGGTGGAGGGGATGAGGCCTGAAAGGGAAGTGCGTGGAGCTTACTTAGGCAGGTGGCCAAAATGGTGGCTTGGCCTCTGCAGCAGAAAGACACTGGGCAAAAGTGCATCTAGAATATTTGGGAATAAGATTCAATTGTCTCGAGTCCATTGCCTTGAACCCTGGATCTATTTCTCTTTTGTCTGTAGCCTGTCATCTGAAAAGTGTCGTGTTCCAAAAACATTTTATTCATTGAATTTAGTCCCTGCCTTCCTCTCCTAAAAGTGGATCTGTGTTGTCCAGGTTTCTGACGCTCCCCCTCCTCTCCTGGAAGTCCCCTGGGCAAGACAGGAGTAAGTGCAGTGGTCGAGATCATGGTAGCAAAGGTGACCTTGTCTGCAAATTGCACATGTCCTTCCTTGCCACAGAGATGGGATTCCAAAACAGACCCAGTAAAAGCCAGTTGAGGAGTTTCACAGAGTCACAGCAGGGTGTTCAGCTTTATACATAGTTGTGGGATGACTCACTACCAAATGCTTCCTAAAAGAGACTCCTTAAGTTACGGTAACATTTTAGAATGGTATTTATAGTGCCAATAGAAAATAGGAGGGGCAAGTTATTTGGAGCATTGCCTTTTTCTGCACACTCTCCTCCCTGCCAGCTATTTCTCTTTTTCAGTTTTCACATCTTCTTTGTCCCCTGCCTGAAGGCAAAGCCTGCAAGAGACAGCCTTCTGATGGCCAAGGGGCTCTGCAGCTGACCCCATGTACTGGCAATAAACAACCTTTCAAATGTTCCCATTATATCCCCCTCTGTCCCAAATCCCCACCCTAGCCCCTCCAGCTAGACCCTCCAATCTGCTATGCTCCTTCCAACAGTTCTGTTCTCTGTTTATTAACAATTCAGATGTACTGTCTTGAAATGAGTGGAAATGCCAGAGGTTATTTGTTCTGGTTTCCTTCCACTGTGTATGCTCCGTTTCCGTGGCTGTCTGTTGGTTACCTAGGATATGGCCAGGGGAGGCAAAGGATTGGCCAGGAGCTTGGATGGATTCCCTGGGAGGCTCTGGAGCGGGGCTTAGTGGTCAGTAGGATGCCCTAATTGAGTGCCTGATTAACCACTCAATGACCCCTTCTGGGCTGGGCTCACAGTGTCCTCTCTAGGACTCCAGGAGTTCCACATCCATACCCCTGTTTTGGCTCTTCTTCACTGGTATATAAATTTGTATATCTGTCCACCACAAGGCTATAGGATTCTCTAAAACAATGATTATATATTATTCTGTGTTGTGCCTGGCACAGTTCAAAGCACACAAATGGTGCTTGATATATGTAGGTCAAATTCATACCTAAATAAGCACTTACTCTGGTTTTTCTCTTTTTTTAGTTTGAAATAATTTTGGCTTTTAACATTCCAATAATGATTTTGATGGAAAATACACCTCATATTTATTAATCACCAATTGCATCAAGACCTTTTTAGCTCTATTAACTTCTTTACCCTTCAAAACGACTTTATGATAAAGTAGATATTATTATCATCATCATCAAATTACATATAAAATCACCATGTTCAGGGAGTGTAAGTAATTTTGCCTGAGATCTCTGTTAGGAAGTGGCGAAGCCAGGATTTGGGTCTCTGGGTGTCTTATTGCTTACACTGCTCCATAAAGCCCCCAAACTAGACTGCTACCTATATGTATGCTTTAATCATGTGAATTCAACTGGAAAAATGTGCTATTTTGAAAGTCACTCAAAGAGTTAATACTGCAAATAAATGAATGGCTATGTGGAAATTTTAAAAGTTTATTATCATGGAAAATTTCAAACATATACAAAAGTAGCAAGAAGAGTACAGAAGCCTCATGTATCCTTTATTCATCTACAACTGCTTTATTTACATTATTCTTCACTTTCCCTTTTACTCCACTGGATTATTTGGAAAGAAATCCCAGATAGTGATTCAATTGACTAAGATCTTTAAAATTGTTAACACAATGATATTTCTGCTCCTGGAACATAAACATGCTTAGACAATTTTGGTAAAACCATCCAAAGAAACTGATTCCCTCTGGGTGTTAGAACTATTCAGCTGCTGTGTGTGTGTGTATATATATATATATATGAGGGTGTGTGTGTGTGTATACGTATATGTATATACACACACACATATATGTGTGTATGTATATATGTATATACACATATATGTGTGTGTGTATATACGTATATATATGTATATACACATACATATGTGTATATATAAACAGCAGCCAAATGGTTGATGTAAATATATATGGCTATATATATATATATATATAGCCATATATATATATGTGGCTAACAGTTCACTATATATGGCTGACAGTTCACATTATCCTCAGACCCTATTAGTTCTTCTATTAGTTCTTTAGAGTATGAAATATACCCTACATAAGTGGAAAGCAAGAGATCCACTAAAGTGTACTCCTCCGTATTTTAGATAGACCTACATTTGGGAAATAAACATGTAATTTTGCATGTCCCAAGTGAACCTCAACAGAGTGCTCTAGATCAGCATAAATGTATTAAACTTTCAGGTGCTATTACTTTCTTTGCCGTTGCAGATTTTATATGCAGTATCACATAAGTGAGCTTTTTCCATTCTCTTCAATGGAGTCTCTGTCCATTTTTTCAGAGGCTGGTTGTTGGTAGTAACAGCAGGAACATCGCCAGCATTTTACCATGACGCCCTCAAGAGTTCAAGACTGGTTTGGAGAAACATCCAACATTTAAATGTGTATAGAAAAACTTTCAACCACCCCAGCAACTTTTACAAAAGTTTTAGGAGAAAGCCTTATCAAGAATGATCTTTTATCTGGGGGAAACTGTTACAATTTTACTCTTCAGCATGATTTGGGTTTTGATCAAAACTAGAGATTGTGACAGTGGGATTTTATGCAGAGGTCTGAGGTGTATATGCACATGTGTGTGCATGTTTGTGCGCATGCACGAACATACCAGACCAAGCAGGTGGGTGGAGAGTGATTTGTAAAAGTGACAGGAGGGGCACATGAGTGAGAACCATTTTGGTGTCTGTAGCTTTATGTACTTGGGGATGTCAGGTCTAAAAATAACTCTCCTTTGGAACCATTGTTGTTTATCTGTATCCTGGGTTTTCCCATTCTTAAAAATACCCTGACATACATAAAAAGACTGTATTCCAAAGGTTAATGCCCATTAATCCGAAGGGAGTGGTGAGTAAATTCCTTATATATCAGTCTAAGAATAGGTCTTGGAGCTATTCAAGTGTGTGCCATCATGTGAGCAGTTTCTTCTTTTTTTAAAGGAAACAAATGGTAATGGTTGGGGAAGAAAAGGAATACACGGTAAAAAAAAAAAAAATGGATAAAAGGGTTTGGATAAAATAAAATTTACCCTAAACATGTCTCTGTGGCTTGAAAGAATCACTGCATAGAAAAGGTTTTATCTGGGGCGGGGTTGTGGGGGGAGAAATTGTCTGAGAATATTTTCCCCGCTGTGGCATTTCCCATTGGAGCCTAACCCAAAACTCTGAAAATCCAAGGAAAGTGAGCACTTTTATTTTATTTTTTTCTTTTTTAAGGCTGCTTTGCACTGTGATTTTTTTGACTCAAGGGATTCTGATTCTTTCCTCTGCATGCAAGGATAACAGGCCCTAGCCATGTCCAGCTTGCCCCCTCAACACAGGTCAGAATCCCTTTCGGATTTCTGTTTCCAACAGAATGTCTGGCAACCAGACTTTCTGAATCAGCGTTGTTTCTGCACCGCTGCTCCCGACACGCTGGAGGCCAGGCACAGAGCAAAATACAAAGAATTGAAACTAATTCCGCAAGGCTGCTAAAGGTTTCAGATACAGCCCAGTTTCCTCTCTGAATCCGTTGTTCTCCTCTGTGCCCCTTTATGCTTCTGGGCACCACACTCTAGGCGAAAGAGTCTCCTGGGACCAACACCTAACCGGGTTTCCTCACAGTACCTGTTTGTATGGTGAGTTAAAAATAAGCAAAATTTAAAAACGGTGTACATCTGGACAAGTTGGAAAGGTCAACTGGATTTTTTTTTTTTAAGGATGTATTTCTGCATGACTCACTGGGCCTTCTCACTTCCTGCTAGAATTATTACAAAATATATCTGGAAGACAATGAGCCTGCTGATGACTTCCCTTCACGGACTACACACAGGCCTGCTGTGGTATCAGGCGCCCCTTGGCCAGCTGCCCTCTTTCTTGGTCCCCTCTCCAAGTTCACTAGCAAAGACACAGACTGGCCACAGATAACAATTACTTCTCCCAAGCTGGCTTGTTCCATTAAGGATTTTGGGAAAACCAAATGGCTATTGATGATGATTGAGATTTTGCTCATGTGCAGCCCTAAAGGGCGGGAAAAACATCACTCTGGAAAGGTATTGGATGATAGCTGTGAATGACATTTCTTATGACGACTGCTATTTTGAAATGTGCTTTGTAATAATATTTCAGGCACTCAGTTTAAATTTCAAGTTCTCAAGCAAAATTATATACAGTAAGGAGGAAACTTTCTGCTCTCCTTGCAAATTTTTGTTGGTGGTATTCTCATAATTCTATTTTTTCTCTTATAGGACAAATTTATGTGTCTTCTGAGATATTATTATTATTATTATTTTTAGAGGGAGTCTTGCTCTGTCCCTCAGGCTGGAGTGCAGTGGCGCTATCTCGGCTCACTGCAACCTCCGCCTCCCGGGTTCAAGCAATTCTGCTGCCTCAGCCTCCCGAGTAGCTAGGATTACAGGCAAGATCACCACACCCTGATAATTTTTGCATTTTAGTAGAGATAGGGTTTCACCACTTTGGCCAGGCTGGTCTGGAACTCCTGACCTCAAGTGATCCGCCCGCCTCGGCCTCCCAAAATGCTAGGATTACAGGCGTGAGCCACTGCACCCGGCCCTGAGATATTATTTAGATGTCTCCTGAGATAATTAGTTGTATGTTCCCACCCCTCCTCTTTATTTGTAGTATTTTCAAAGACAGATCTATTTTAAAATGTCATCAATTTAGATAAAGATGGGAACCTTTTAAGTACTTATAAAACGTTAGTGTTCATGCAAAAAATAAATGTTATAACAACAGTTGTGCTATATCCAGTCCCAGGCCCACCTCTTCTCTTAGATCCTCCTCTTGCCCAGTCCTTGGAATTATTTATTCACATCCTGTGTTGCCAACTCACCACTCTGAATCTTTAGCCCTAACCTCTCCCCTGAGCATTGTTCACCCATCTCTAAGGGTCAGGTGAATAATTCACTTACATGTCCAGTCACCTAAACCTTACGGTTCTCACCTGGGGTGATTTTGCCCCTCAGGAGATATCTGACAATTTCTGGAGGTTTTTTGGTTGTGGAAACTTAAGGGAAAGGTGCATTAGCATGGTGGGTAGAGGCCAGGGCTGTTGCTAGATACCCTAGAATGCATGAGAAAGGCCCCCATGGCAAGGAATTCTCTGACTCACAATATCCATAGTGCCTAGATTGAGAAATCTTGCCTTAATCTAAGAAGAAATTTATTCAGTTTTTCTCCTAAATCCCACTTTTTCCATTAAACATTTTTTTCTGAGTGGGGAGCAGTGGCTCATGCCTGTCATCCCAGCACTTTGGGAGGCCGAGGTGGGTGGGTTACTTGAGCCCAGGAGTTCAAGATCATCTGGGCAACATGGTGAAACCCTGTCTCTACAAAAATAATAATAATAATAATAATAATAATAAATTAGCCTTGTGTGGTGGTGCACGCCTGTAGTCCCAGCTAAGCAGGAGGCTGAGGTGAGGTGGGAGGGTCACTGGAGCCAGGGAAGTCAAGCCTGCCATGAGCAATGATTGTACCACTGCACTCCATGCACTCCAGCCTGGGTGACAGAGAGAGATCCGGTCTCAAAACAAAACAAAAACCTTCTCTGAACAATTCTAGTTATTCCTTCCTTTGAACTCTACTGCGTATTTGTCACTAAATGATGTACTGCTCTATATTATTTTTTTGGATGTGTGTGTGTATAGTTCATCTCCCTAAATGAATTTGAGGTTTCCTGGCAGCAGGGCTTATCTCCTCTTTTCTTTTTGTGCTTTTAACTATGCCCACCCCAGTGCTCTGCACTTAGCATATACTCAATATGTTTCGGATAAATGAACATATCTTCAGTGAATGGTTGAATCCTAAAGTTTAAAGACAATACATTGGGGTGATGGCAAGGCTTTCCCAAGAAACTTAGACAAGGGGTAAGAAAGGTTGCTGTTAGAAATCTAAAGAAATTAAATAAGCATATAACAGAAATAGCATGTCTTCTGGGGTTTATAGAAATAGTAATTAGATGTTAGTTAACTATAATCTTAAACTTTTAAATAAAGACATGCAGCACAAGAAGAAAGGAATAACAGAATTAATAATTTACCTTCAATCTTAGAGGATTGAAATGGCTGAATTTGGGGGACACATATGTGGAGGATTGTTCTCTGTGATATGATGGAAATTTTATTGAATCATATCTTCACTTAGATGGCATGATCCTTGAGACATTTCCCTTCCATTTGTTTCAGTTCCATGCCAACCAAACAACATTCAGATTAATAACCCAGTTTCCCAGCTGGGAAGATGGGAACATTTCCATCAGCGTGTGCAAAGGGATGCCTTAGCTAGGAGGGGCAAACATTCAAGACTCTGGACAGAGATATCACCCATAATAAATCAGTAAATTGGTCTTTTGGCTTATATATTAATCTCCTGTGGACTAGTGTGTGAGTGGCTCCCCAAGATTCTGACCATGTCTGGGATTATTGATAAGGTCCGTTTGCTGGGCTGCAAAGTCTGAGGGCCAGATCCTGGCTTGTGACTCATTCACTAAAGCAATGCCATGTTGAAAACTGCTTGACCAATGGCTAACTGGCTGTTCCCCTGTGACATCCCTATTTTGCCCCAAGCCATTCTTTTGAGCTTCAACAAATCTTAATGATTTCATCCCAGATCCTGAAATTATCACTTTGTTTTTTAATCTCCGAAGTACTTTGAAAATTCCATTCATACTTGATTTGGAAATATTCTATCGGAAAAAAACCAAAATGCCCACATGCAGCTTCTTTTTAATAAAGGAAACGAAATGGGAAGGTCAAATTGCTTTTAGAACTTTTTATAGGCCTGGCAGCACTGGAGACATTTCATCATTGAAGAACGTGTGACAAGTAACTGGGACCATTTGCTGAGGGTTTCTCGGGGACAGACCAAGAATAGCAAAAGAGATCTTTTCTAAAACACTCCATGATTTGATTCGGTTTTCCTGAGAACAGCTAGGACTAATTAGAAATAACTTACAGCTTGTATTAGTTACATGTGAGCATTTGTTACAAGCTCTCATATGCAAAACAAAGATTGAGTTCAACTTGATTCATCACTCTAGTTCTCTTTCCATGTTCTGCTCACATCTTTTCATTTAATTGCAAGAGTTTCTTGTTTAATGTCATTAATTAACAGAGGAAGTTGGGATGAAAATATCGTGAGTGCTCCACCTAATTATAATCCCAGTCATGAATGCTGGAGAAAATATGGCTTCTTACTAAAAGGAAAACAGTCTAGAACAATATTATGCAGTTTATAAATTCCACCGAACCGCTGTACAAATAAACAATGCTACTGAATCACACAACAAATCATCTCACAATTAGGCCACACAAGACCAGCTGCTTTATAAAGGAGCCTGTGAGCCAAAGAGAAGGACTTTGAAGATAAATATTGCCATATGTGAAAAGGGAAAAAATTCCCAACAAACCTTAATTGCACGGAGCTTCATTTTCAAATGCTATTTGCCATGGGAATAAAGGATTTCGTGTTGTGACCCGTGACTATTGTAAGCATCATCTAAAGTGTGGGAGATAGAATGATGGATCTGATTGGAGGCCCTGTACGCCTGGCTACATGTGAAATGTGCCTCCTTGCTTCATCTCTTCTTCCCTTTTCTCATCCCACTGGCATTTCTCAACACTCAACATATACAATTGATTTCCCATTAATTTAAGGGTATTGTCCACTTTGTACCTCAACTGAAGAAAAATGTGAAATGCAGGCTGGCCTCTCAGAACTATAACTTGGTGGGTATCCCCAGGGCTCAGACTTATTTTAATATTTGTTAGAGTTCAGCAAGAAGGCTATCTAAATTTGATGATCCATTCCAAAGCTAAGCATTAATGCCCTGGCTTAACTGCAATTCTTAGATTCTCCTTGCATTTGACAGTAACTGCAATTCTTGGATTATGCTTGTTATCACTTCCTTTTTTTAATACCCTTGACAGTGACTGCATTTTTATCTTCATTTCTCATTTATGTCAACTAGTAGCCAGAGTAGGACAATCATACAGGAAAAAAGAAAAAAATACAAATAAAAAACCTAGAGAAATCCCAAGATACTAGAAGCTTAGGGAATAGAGCCAAGATTTGCAGGTCACAGCCACCATCATGAAGCCCAGAGTGTAAAAGTCACCCAGAAGACTAGAAGGAAAATTCAAGGGATAGCTGACTCCATTTTTAATATTTTAATCTTTGTAAATGCAATGCTAGAACTTTTTAGAAGAAAATGACTTCTTGTTATTCTTACGTATATAATGTTGATGAGGCTACTGTCTCTTAATTCATAGGTGTACAACCTTTCCACTTATAGGGAGCCTTCCTTTGGTCCATGATGGGTGAAGTAGCAACATGGACATTACAGCTGTGCTTTTCCAGTGTCGTCTTTGCACTCTGTTTCCTGCAACATGTTTTGTTTTGTTTTGTTTTGTTCCGTTTTTTGTACTTCATGAAGGAATTTCTTCTCTCTCCTTTTATTTTCTGTATATAAGTTCAGGGGTCAAACCTGCCTGAAATAAATTAGAACCTCCCAAAAGGAAAACCAAGCTTATCAGATACCCATAGTTTATAAGTGTCATAATATGATGCAGAATGATTTGAGGTTGGTGATGGAATAAATGTTATGTTTTTTGAGCAATTACCATCATCTGTATAAAGTTTTATTTTAGAAAGCCTAAGAAGAAAATTAAAAAGTCAAGAAGAGTCCAAATCCTTTATTCTTTTACGATGGGAATGTGTCATTAACAGAAAAAAAAATTGTGAAACACTTATTTACTTTAAAAGATACTTAGAATTTAAATTATATATAATCTGGGAGATCTTTTCTCCTGGGTAGTTAGTTACTAGTCACAGATCATTATCTCCAAGAGTGTAAATCAGACTTCCTCTATTGTTATTTTCTCAGAAGCTGCTTAAGTCATAGCTCTTCCTTTAATTCCGCTTTATACCCGTAATTAGAAGTGCTAACACGATAAATGTCTACAGTGATGTTGAAAAGAATGATGGTCACCTGACCTTTTCTTCTATGTTAAATATGCTAGTTCCTGTTTGTTATGACAGAAGTGTAGCACAATAGTTAAGATTATGGGTTATGGAGACACACATATTTTTCTCATAAAGTCATGTGTGTGCAGCTGGGTACAGTGGCTCACACCTGTAACCCCAGCTTTTTGGGAGGTTGAGGCTGGAGGATTGCTTGAGGCAAAGAGTCTGAGATCAGCCTGGGCAACACAGCAAGACCTCGACTCTACAACAAACTAAAAATAAAAAATTAGCCAGGCTTGGTGGCACATGCCTGTAGTTCTAGCTATTCACTACTTGGGAGGCTGGGGCAGGAGGATCACTTGAGTTCAGGAGTTTGAGGTTACAGTGAGCTATGATTGTACCACTGCACTCCAGCCTGGGCTGGGCAACAGAATGAGATTCCATCTCTCAAAAAGAAAAGTCATATGTGTATAGAAGTGCTCCGTTATTAAAGGAAAATGGTATAAATGAGATCAGCTTGAAGCAGGTATTGAAGGCAAAGGTAAATTGCACATGCAAAGGCACAGATGTTGACTAAAGAAGAAACGATTTCAGCCTGGTTTATAGATCGTTCTTGATGATGTGTGGTCAATGCCCAAAAGTAGATAGCTATATCCCTATAGCCCCACTCTGGGGTGGCCCTAAAGACTGTGGTAAGGAAAAAACCTACCAGCAGGCAGAACTTCAACTAGTGCACCTAGTTGCTCATTTTGCTTGAAAGGAGAAAGGGCAAAAAGTATGGATGTACAGTGACTCATTGACTGTATCTATTAGTATATCTGGAAGGTTAGGGACTTTGAAGAAGCCCTATTAGAAAATTAGTGACAAAGAGGTCTGGGGAAAAGATTTGTCGATGGACCTCTTTGAATTTGCACCAAAGAGCAGTCTAAGCAGAGGAGGATCTCAATGATCAGGTGTATGAGATAACCTGTCTTATGGACATCAGTCAGTTTCTCTCTCCAGCTACCCCCATCCTTGCCCAAGGGGCTCTATGAAGAAAGTAGGCATAAAAGAAAGGGTAGAAGTTATGCATGGGCTCAGCAACATAGATTTCTACTCATTAAGGCTGACTTGGCTTCAGCCACTGCTAAGGGTCTGTCCTACCAACAGCAAGAACAACACTTGTATGGCACCACTACCTGGTGGGTTTAAGAAGGCACCTGGTTGGAGGCTGATTATATTGGATCAATTCCATCAGGTTACAGACAGCACCAGCACTTTGTTATTACTAGAACAGACATTTACTCTAGATTTAGATTTGCCTTAACTTCCTGTAGTGCCAATACTACCATCTATGAATTCACAGAATGCTGCTATCACTACACATTGCTGCTGACAAAGCAATTCAGTTTACAGCAAATTAAGTGCAACGTGGGGCTCATACTCATGGAATTCAGTGGTCTTTCTATGTTCCCAATCACTGTAAAGCAGTCGGCATGGTAGAACAGTGGGATGGCCTTTTGAAGACTCGGATACCGTGCCAACTGGATGTAAATAACTTGGAAGACAAAAGTAATATCCTCCAGGATGTTTTATTTGCTCTAATTACTGACTAATATATAATGCTCTTTCTGCCAGAGATAAGATTTACCTATTTAGGCAAATGCACCTCTCGAATCCTGGAATGGCAAATCCTCTCTATGGGAATAATAGTTATTCTCCTAGAGAGAAACTAGCGGAATTTTTGTTTCCTGTTCCTGCTCTGTTAGTCTAGAGGTTTTAGTTTCCAAAGGAGTGAGCACAGTAATGATTTCAGTAAACTGGAAGTTGAGAATGCTACCTGATCAGTTTCATATGGAACATTGTGGCAAAGTAAGCCAGTTCTTCTGCAGGTTATACACATATCACTGAAGTTGAGGTTTGGGGGTGAGAGGATAACACAGGTTCCAGTTCATCCTCATAGATTCCAGCTTATTCTCATGGATTTAGTTTGTCTTTGCTCTTCCCTACTTTATGTCTGTCTTTCTTTCTTGTCAGCCTGCTCTGTGGACTTTAAGCCCAGCACCAAATGCAAAAGCAACAGCAGTAAATAGTCTAGCCCGTTCCTCTAACTGTATGATGTCAAATATATATCACTCTTAATAATTTTCTCTGATTGAATCTTAAATAACCAATCAATTGGGAATCCAATATCTGCCTCTAACTATACATGTGAACTTAGGCGAACATCTCTAAGCCTAGGTTTCCTCATTTATAAGATAGGAATAACATTAACTACCATATAGGATTGTTGTGAAGATTTTATGAGCTAAGGGCTGAGAACTCTGCAAGGCATATAGGAAGCACTCAGTAAGTAGTTACCACTATTTACAAAACTTGGCTTTGACTCCAGCTGATTTTACATAGCATCATGGAGTTTTGGACTGGAAGAGATTTTGAGAAGTCATCTGAACCGGTAGCTTGGCCTAAAAAGTCCAAACTTCCCAGATCTTACCCTTCCTGGCTTAAAGTCACTATACTCAATGTAATTTACAAGATGTGTACTGGAGTGCAATTCATTATTGTTTATTACCACTGAGAGAGAGGTTATAAAACAAACATTAGATTTTACAATTTGAACGTTGTTCTTCAAAGTAACTTTTCTAAATTTGTTTCCTTCTTCTTCTATAAATAAGGACATTGGAAAAATTTATTTTCAAAGTTCCTAAATTGTAAATTCTAAAATTCTATAAAGATTAACTGAAAGGCTATTTATTCATCTAATAAAGATGTCTTTGCTTTAAAGATATTTTTGGGGTGTTTCTGCTTAAACATTGTCTTCAGAATTGGTTTTTGAGGCCCATCCAGAATAAATATCTCATTTCATTATCACTAAATCTTGTTTGTGACTTAAATGCAGTTTACATTATGGGATCGCATGAGAAGACTTGGGGCCGTTTCTAAACATCTAAGGATGAAGATGGACCATCATTACAAATGTTCTGATAAACATTACCAAAAATGAGGTTCCAAAAATCTTTTGGGTGGTATCAATACTTGAAATATCATTAGAGTTTAATTTAATATTTACCTTGGTAAATCAGAGGAAGAAGAGACTTAGTATATGCCCTAAATTGGAATCTACTTAACAGTTAAGAAGTCTAAATTCAAGTTCTGGTTCCAACATTTACTTGGTGTATTCTCTCAGGAAGCCACTTAATTTGTGGAAGTTTTAGGAACTTCATCCATAGGGTGGGAATAAGGTATCTAGCCAGGCTTTTCATACAGTTATGGTGAGACATAAATGACACAGTAAATGTAAGAACACTTTGCTCCTTTGAAAGTACTCAAGACTCTAAAACAGGGGTTGGCAAACTATGGCCCATAGGCCAAATCCAGCCTGTCACCTGCCTTTGTATAGCCCCTGAGCTAAGAATGGTGCAGATGAACATTTGCACCAGTTTGCTAATGGGAAACATTACATTTAAACCCCAACTATAAAAAATATCACTTCCTCCAGGCCCCCTTTAAAGAATTTCTTTCTTCTCATTAGTAGATTGGTATTACAAAAAATTGTGCTAAATTACTATTATTATATTTTGCATTTCATTAGTAAAAATTTTGTAGATATTTGTATTCTCCCTTGTATAAGCTTCTTTTTAATAACTTCTATTTTACCTCTTGGTTCACAAAGACCAAAATATTTACTATCTTATCTTTTAAGGAAAAAAATGTGTTGATCTCTGCTATAAAGTGCTGTGCTTAAAAGGGATTTGCATTATTAGTAATAAATATAGTCATTGTTCACAAGCAAAGGTTGCTGTAAACTATTTGTTTGCTTTTCCTCCTAGTTATATTAAATGTTTGTTTATACCTTTAATTACTATAATACAATATTCTTTCTTACAAATAGCAAAAAAAAAAAAAAATGAGAGAGAGAGATATCTGTTACTTGCCTAATTATAATCTGAATTTTGTAATCTTTGTTTTCATAAAATTGCAAAATTCTAGATTTGTGTAAATCTGAAGAAAAAAATTAAATTAAATTAAAACATAAACAGAATCCGAAGAACCAAACACAGAGTAGAGATGTTGGCTTGCCCCATGCTCTGAAAGACCATCTGAGGGCTTCTGAGCCTGGTACACCCTGGGGAGTTCTCAGAGAGAGAGAGAGAGAGAGGGATGTTTAGATCATGCACCAGAGGGCCTCATGCAAGCAGGTACAAATACAGGAGGTCCCTCACCCATCTCTGATGGTAGTTATGGCAGTAATAACACCCTGATGGGTAGTACAATCTTAAGCATGAGACAAAATTAGTTTTGTATGAAAATGGTTTCAAATGTGGGTGTCTTTATTAGAAATCCAAAATATCAAAGTAATCTTCAGGGGCCACGGTTTCTCTTGTGTCATTTCATGATACATGCTGATGTCTTCATGTAGGAAAAGAAAAAAGAAGAATAGGGATCAAAAAAGAGGGAAGGTACAAGGAAAGCAATAAGAGATTTTCAAATGTATGCCACCTGTTTTTAATGTTGTTCAAATATGTGTCTTACAGTATGCCTGGTGTGCCTTTGTTAGAGATTAATTGGACAAATTTGATTTTATAGATGATGTGAGCCAGAATTGCAAAGGTGGTGTTTCTCCTCTTATGTGAAGAGGAAGTCAGGGGGAGATGAAAGGGAGAATAACCTTTACCTCATAATTTCCTTTCCCCTCCTCTCTGTGTAAGCCACATAAGTCTCTCAGTAAAGGTACTTGGAGAAACTTGCTAAAATTTTCCCTCATGCTTGAAATTTACTTACCCTGGGTAACAGGAAATGTGGAGTCTTGTGATGTAGATTGTTATACCAGATGGTAATCTTAGCACATGCTATTTATGTAGATCAGCCATGTGTGTGAGTCATCCATGTGAGGCTGACCTCAGCCACGGTGAAATCGGGTTCCATACCGCCGTTATTAATAAATAATAATAATGGTACTGATTAGGCATCATTTTGATGCACATCTAATGAGGCCATTACCTTTATATGATATTAAATCTGGAATTGTTTTCTTTTTCTAAATAATACTTTATTAACAACTGGCCATGTTGTTAGATTGCTATTTTTTACTGGCAAGTGCAGGCACACAATTTAACTCAGCTAAGATTAGGTAATTAAGATATCTGCCACTTGCATTGCGCTATTCATTGAATGCCCTAACTACTTTGTTCTTTCTTTGAAGCAAATGCCTATCCTTATTTAAATCATCCTCTTCTAGGTCCTGTGGTTTGAGTTATTATTTTACTGATGATAAATTTGAATGGGTAATCCACACTCTTTCATCTTGTCTCCCTTTTAACCACTAGCTAATTTAGCGATGGAGAATAGTTTCACTTTTATTACAGCTTTGATTATCTGGTTGTTGCAAATAAGTCAGATAGGGAAGCCTGCGCAAAGATAAATGCTGTAAAAGCAGGAAGTATGTTTTATTTCCTTTCAACCAGCCATCTGTTCAGGCTTCTTGCCTTTAATCCTTCCCTATTTTCTTTCCGCCTTCTTTTCTTGCACTTTCCCTTCATAGTGCCTAGAACTGTGCTCTGCACAAAACAGTCAATATCTTTTTGGCTTTGTAACAACCGCAGAGATTTTCTAATATGACCCACTTTTCCAGAATGTTTCCTGCTTGTCTCTTTGAGAGACATGCCGTCACTTTTTTTTTCTGTTTCTCTTACCCAAAGATAACATTTCTTACCCAACATCATTAGTGTAAAGATTCTAAGGTTTTAATGGTAATGCATTACATGCATTTGTTTTCTCTTGGCTCGTGATTGTGGCTGGAGTCCTTCATTTTGTGACTGAATTCAGATCAGAATACAAAGATAGCAAGTTCATTAGGGTTTTAATTTGCACACAGTTCCATTGGAGCAGCAAAATGATTAAGGGTACAAAAGAGACGGGTTTCAATGAGAAATA
The DNA here is from genome assembly GCF_029289425.2 of Pan paniscus. Classification (NCBI taxonomy): domain Eukaryota; kingdom Metazoa; phylum Chordata; class Mammalia; order Primates; family Hominidae; genus Pan; species Pan paniscus. The sequence goes on along the minus strand of NC_073249.2, from coordinate 30,931,857 downwards.
AGAGGCATTGATTTACCTCTTGCTAGTGGGAGTTAGGGAGTGAATTGTTACAGAAATTGTGCTGCCAATAATACTTAACCCGAATTTTAGGTAATTTTTTTTCTTAGTTGCTGTCCTGAGTGAGGCGTATAGCTATGAGATGTATGGAATTCTTCAGAGCAAGGTCCTGTATCATCAAAAACTTGCTAGGCATAGATTTCCCTGAGGGCCTACAGTGGAACCCAGGAGCACATCCAGCTCTGTCTTGGCAGTTCACCCTCTCTCTCTCCTGCTCTATAGAAGGAAAAAGTGAAAAGCACCCATTTTTCCTTCAGAGGAAACAACTCTTACAAGTTTATCCAGATCTAAGCAGGGACTCATCTGAGACAGTCTCATCTCAGCACTGGTTAAGTGGTTAAGAGATGAGGCTTTGAAATCAGATCAATGTGGGACTGAGTTCCAGCCCCAGTGACTGTAACCTTTGACAAGTGGCAAAACCTCTCCTTGCCTTGAATTCCTCATGTCTTACATAGGAATAATATAGCACCCATCTCATAAATTGGCTGTAAGTATTCAATGAGAGAATCATGAAAAGTACCTGGCACCAGCAGATGGCAGCTATTTTTATCTATGATCCACTAGGTAGAACATTTCTGTGCTTTCCCCAGTCTGAAATGGAGATGCCTTTACATCATCCTTCATGGCTATTCTTAATTACTCATGTCATTTGACTTTTAAGTGCCCATCATTAGCTTTCTATCAAGCCAAATGCCTATGAAACAATAGGGATAATAATTATATAGGCAGTCTTTGCAGAGCTTTGGAATACTGACATTTTGTCAGAATTTCTGGATCCCTGATCAAGATAAGTAAAAAGCAGAACATTTCTGGTCGAGGATTATTATCAATATTAACCACTTCTTCTGCTCCTGACCCTCTCCCCTGTCCCATAAAATACTAAACTCCTATAATTACACAAGATGCCTAGGTAGTAACAAACGCAAGTGGAACTTAAGAGATCAAGACTGGAGTCAGGAGAGTTTCAGAGCTGGCTCATTCAGCCCTAACATCCCATGATATGTGACTGTGAACTTTTTAGCTAGAATATAAACTCCTTGAAGGGCTTGTTGATTTCTGGAGGGAGGAAGGTGGGGTTAGAATTTGCAGTGATCTGAACTAGGATAACTTCCTATATGTCTTCCAGGGCTTATCTGAAAATTCCACTTGTCTCTGAAAATGAACTTCTTATTCCCAAAGACTTAACTTTATTATAATCTCTATACATAGCAAGCATCTATCTGGTGCCTAACAGATCTCTTATTGTACAAAGCTCACACTTCATATATGAGGAACTTACACACTAAGTTGAAGGTGATTATAATAACCTGGTTAAGGAGATAAACAATTCAGTCTTGAAATGTGAAGAACACCCATTAAAAAGATTTTAGGAACATAGACTGTACTTGCCTCCTCGATTTTCCTTAACACATAGAAGAAATATTTGATATTGAGTTATTTTGGTCTTTTCAGCAACTTTTAAAATTATTTATTAAACTCCTAAATATCATCTTTATAAGATACTGTAGGAAACAAAAATTAGAAAATTCTTGAATACGATTATTATTGGTGTCTATTTTAAAGGCTAGTCATTTGTTAGTTTGAGATTCTGTGTCAACAGATATCAACGTGAAGGCTGATCAACATGATGATCCTGTTAGAAAATACCATGAGTCCAGAGACACTTTTGTAATGAGTCATTGCTATTTAGCTTCTTCCACAAATGGTCTTAACTTGAGCAGGACTCTTAAACCAACAAATGTTAGTTGCTAGAAAGGCATTTGGATTTAACAAAGAAGATATTAATTGTTTTGCAGCTTCTATTAGCAGTTCTTTAACCTACAGCATAAAATTTGAAATCTGAAGGGAACTTAGAGACTGAGACAAGTCCTTATCCAGCATGTAACTCCCATCCCAAACTATCTAGAATTGTCTAGCCTCTTTTACTAACTGTTCACTAGAGATAGAATGTGAGCCAAAAAAGCAAACCACATATGTAATTTTAAATTTTATAGTAGTCATGTTAAATAAGTAATCAGACATAGATGAAATTGATTTTAATACTATATTTACCTCAATATGTTCAAACGATTACTACTTCAGCATGTAATCATTATAAGAATTAATGAGTGTATTATTTTGTTCTCACGTTGCTATAAAGAACTACCTGAGACTGGGTAATTTTATGAAGAAAAGAGGTTTAATTGACTGGCATTTCTGCAGGCTTAATAGGAAGCATGGTTGGAAGGCCTCAGGAAACATAATCATAGCAGAAGGGGAAGCAAACAGTTCTTTACTATGGCAGAGCAGGAGAGAGAGAGAGATAAGGGGGAGCCACTGCATACTTTTAAACCATCAGATCTCCTGAGAACTCACTCACTGTCACAAGAACAGCATGGGGGAAACTGCCCCCATAATCCAATCACCTTCCACCAGGTCTCGCCCCTGACACATGGGGATTACAATTCCAGATGAGATTTGGTTGGGGACACAGAGCCAAACCATATCAGCGAAGACACTTTTTTTTTTTGAGATGGAGTCTCACTCTGTCGCCAGGCTGGAGTGCAGTGGTGCGATCTTGGCTCACTGCAACCTCTGCCAACTGGGTTCAAGTGATTCTCCTGCCTCAGCCTCCTAAGTAGCTGGGATTACAGGCACGTGCCACCACGCCCAGCTAATATTTGTATTTTTAGTAGAGACGGGGTTTCACCATGTTGGCCAGGATGGTCTCGATCTCCTGACATCGTGATCTGCCCGCCTTGGACTCCCAAAGTGCTGGGATTACAGGCGTGAGCCACCGTGCCCAGCCATCGGTGAGATACCTTATATTTCTCTTTTTCATACCAAGTCTTCAAAATTCAGAGTGTATTTTACAACTAAAGTACATTTCAATTTGTACCAGCCATACTTCAGGTGCTAACTAGCCATATGTGGTTAGTGGACACTGTACTGGACAAGACAGTTTTATATAGTCACAGACGAAGAATTCACTCCAGTACCCTCTGATTTTCCTCCAGAAACCCATTACGGTGTTAAACAGTTCTCAATATCGGAAAGTTCTTCCTTGTGTTGCACTAAAGCCTGCATACCATACTTTCCATTTCTACCTTAGTCTTTGTTCTACTTTCTCAATCATATTTTTAATACTACAGAAAATGTCATATTATAATAGCTTTCAGTAGTGGCAGTATATTGTGATATAACTCTCGTTACTTTCAAGTATTCTCTTCTTGAATCTCATTTCACCCTGGCTTACTTTTGAAATTGGAATTTTTAGATCAGCTACAGAATTTTCTACTCAGAGCTATTATACCCATTGCTCCAGAGTAACAAAGCTTCTTTTGGAACAGAATTCTTTCAACTAACTAATCAGGTATCCCTCTCAGCTTATTGTTTTCTATGTATCTATGTAGTCAACACACTGTCAGGATTCTCGTTTAATTCAGTGGTAAACACGTTGACTGAGATAAGGCATAAGACAGAGGAAGAGCCATCCATGGCTCACTCTGAGAATTCTTCTATGTTAAATGCCCTCCCTAGTCATCCCACTTAGGATACAGTCATTCGACCAGTTACAAAGTCACCCATGGACTGGTCATCTCAGCCCACATTTCTTCATCTTCTCCACAAGGACATCATGACTCACCTTGTCAACTGTCCTTCCCAAACAGTCAAAGTTCTCAGTTGTCAGAACAGGAAATAAGTTCCTATTTCTTGCTTAATTCGTGAACCTCATGGTGGGCTTGGTCTGGAACCACATTTTTTCTTCTCCAGTGTTCTGTCACCTTTCATATTCTTCATAGTTCCTCAAAACAATTGCTAATGGTTCATGGTTCTCAGCTTTTGGTTTCTTATCTCAGGGATCTTATATAAAATAAATAGTTTTCACTCTATTTCAGCATAAATTATTTTCTATTGATATTTATTCTATGCTTTGGGTATAAAAGTTATTGTCACACATTCTGGTATAGGTTATATGACTATCAGTTTTTAAATAGTTTCCATGGTTAGTTTATGGAAACAGGTGTGTGTGTGTGTGTACTTTCCTGTCATTGCAAATTTCTACAGTTCGAAGTATCTTGTAATTAGGATCATGAGAAAGTGTTTACTTCCTGGGTCAGAGGCAGAGAGAAAGCAAACTTTTTGCTATGGAAACCATGATTTCCAAGAGTCTACACATACCACTTTCTATTTTCTTTATCTTTTTCTCCCCTACCAATTCACTTTTATTGGCAGCACTGGTTGTTCTACTATTCTCTTTCTATTATTCCAACTTGCTGATTCTCTTCAAGTTAAAGAGATGGGCATCAGTTTCTACTAACATGACCAATGGGTCTGAAGCTCTGTCTTTTTGGAAGCACAGAAAATCAACCACTCAGAAGCCCAGTGGAAGAATACAGTCTATTTCTCTAGCTCCTTTTGAAGTCAGGTCTTATGTGTGTCCCAAAGCTGGGTCATTTTGTTAGCTTATTATTGACTATATTGTTTTAATATTCTGCTTTGGTGTGTGTCTCATCTATTGTTTTGTGAACTCCTGGGCTATGTTATGTTAGGGGCTATATTTTTATCAATCTTTGCATTCTCTGTACCCTATGATTACTTAATAAGCACTTCATAAATAATGTATTATGAGTGAATAAATTAATAAATGAATTGCTTATATGACACACACACACAGTTTCCACTGGAAAGCTTCCTGTTGTGAAATACTTGTTACTTTGCTTCTCAACCCTATCCAACTATGTTGGATAGCTCTAATGATAGAAAGCTTTTATTTTGTATTAACCTAAATCTTACCCTCAGAACTTCCATTTTCTCATAGAAAACATCTTCTCTTTCCCAAGTATTTATTTTATGTATTAAACTGAAGGCTTCAGGCCTGACAAAGATAGCAATTTTGTTTTCAACAGGAAGTACTGTGCTTATTCCTTTGCTTGTTCAACCATCTTCATTCCAGTGGCATTCCAGTGGCAAGCTTCTGGCATGCCCACCACGCAGGTCATTTAGGGAGAAATCCAAATTCCATTTAGACACATTTTGAACTCCTCTAAATATTGTGCTTTCTCAGGCTTCCAGGGAGCCAGTGTTTATCACTGGATGAATACAGTTACAGAGAGATCAAGGACTTAGTTTATTCTGGGTCACATCCATTATAATGGCATAGTTTAGGCCAAGGAATCCTCTTGTCCCCAACAACTTTCCCAGGTCTAAGATTTACATTTTCTGCTGTGTTGCCCTCCTTTGAGGGATAAACCCATGTGGCCAGGCTGGGACTGCTCTTTCTTTATTCTAGAGCAGCAGGACTGCTTTGCGTAGCTCTTCCTCTCTCCTACACTCATTGCCAGACAATACAGTATGCAGAACCCAGCATCTGACACTCATACTTGGCTCAGGGCTGGTTTGTGAATCACATGTCAGAGCAGGACTTCAAATCTCATGTCCAACACAAAGAAAGATGACGCCAGTGCTTTGAAATGTCTTTAAACACGAAATATGTCAACTTAGTGACCCCTCAACTCTGTCCCCTCTCTCTCCCTTGCACTTTTTTTCAAGATGTTTAGAAACGGTGTCATCTTTGTTTCTGAAATATTATTTTAGGATTAAGGTTTTTCAGCATCATGAATCTGCACTAAAAATACTGCAAGGAACATGAGACCATAATTATATCAGCTTTGATCACACTGATTCCACTAATTAAAAATTCCACTGAGAAGAGTGCTGTGGAATCATGTAAACCCTGTGAATTACCTAATAATGATAGAAATATTCAAAGCATTAGTGATTAATGAACAGATGTGAAGAGGCAATACAAGCTTATGGGAAACCATTTCTAATGATGATGTCAGCAAGGAACAATTTGCAGACATAATTACTAAAAAATTATCAGAGACTTCCTTGTCAAGTATTTTGTATGTTTATAAAGCTGTTGGTGACTCATTTTAGAAGTCTGGGAGACTTATTTGATTTGGAATCAGGATTTTATTATAGCTTAGCTGTTATGTAATAGTTTACTCAGACTGATGGGGAGATATTCTTCCATGTCAACATAACTTGTATGGTGTGCAATGAGATTTCCTTGTAGTTATTTCAGCAATTCATATCTGAATGCTTTCCCATATTTTCAGTCCTGAAGTATATTCTCAGTTTGTAAAATGGAGTGCAAGACAGGCTGTGAGATAGATTAATTGTTCAATGGATTATCACGAACTCTAACAGTTTACTACATTGGGACAAAGTTGTTTTGGTTTATAAAGCTGGTAGTGCCATATGGAATGGCTATCTCTGGCATGCCATAAATTCAATATATGAGTGTTTTGCCATACATTTGTGTGCTTTACTGTGGTCAGTATCATAATTAGCCAAGCTTTACCCACATGCCCCAAAATTCCAATGCTTGAGAGCAAAGTCATCTGGATATAACTAGTTTTTATGTTGGCTGGGGAACTATTGTTTGATCAACATCTCTAGTTGCTAACTAGCAGTATTTCATTTGGAGTTTCCAAAACACTAATAGCAACCAGATAGATATTGTGTCTGTCCCTTGCCTCAAATTTTAATGATGTTGTTGTCTCCAGAACAATTCCAAAAGAAACATAGCCCGAAAAATGTGGTGCTTTCCAAGAAAGGTTGGGTGTTATCATTGCTCTGAAGGGGATAGTGTGGGGAAATAATTAAATAGGATAAGCAGGGAGGGCTCCCGTATTCCTTTCCTGGCTCTTCAACTGCCTAGCTGCTACTGTACCATTGTTAGTTTTTCTGGTTTCTCTCTAAATAAGTTTCTTTATCTAATGACTAAAGGAAGAAGAATTTAACCATGAGACTACATAATTAGCTTGAGTATTTGCCTACATGGGTTTATATGCAGATATGTGGATCTCACAAACACTTTTAAATGAATTTATTTTATTTATGTATTTATGTATTTATTTATTTTTCTATTATTTATTTTGAGATGGAGTCTTGCTCTGTCCCCCAGGCTGAAGTGCAGTGTTGCGATCTTGGCTCACTGCAACTTCTGCCTTCTGGGTTCAAGCGATTCTTCTGCCTCAGCCTCCCAAGTAGCTGGGACTACAGGTGCACACCACCACGCTGGGCTAATGTTTGTATTTTTAGTAGAAATGGGGTTTCACCACATTGGCCAGGCTGGTTTCGAACTCCTGACCTCATGATCTGCTTGCCTTGTCCTCCCAAAATGCTGGGATGACAGGTGTGAGCCACTGTGCCTAGTCCGAATTTATTTATTTATTTATTTATTTATTTTATTTTTTGAGACGGAGTCTTGCTCTTTCACCTGGCTGGAATGCAGTGGCATGATCTCAGCTCACTGCAACTTCCACCTCTGGGGTTCAAGCGATTCCCCTGCCTCAGCCTCTCAAGTAGCTGGGATTACAGGCACGTGCCACCACGCCCAGCTACTTTTTTTTTTTTTTTTTGTATTTTAGTAAAGACGGGGTTTCACTATGTTGGCCAAGATGGTCTTGATTTCCTGACCTTGTGATCCACCTGACTCAGCCTTCCAAAGTGCTGGGATTACAGGTGTGAGCCACCGCACCCGGCCCCAAATTTATTTTATCACTTTATACTCTATTTGATAGTCATTTCTGTCTATGCTGTATATATTAACACAGAGAGGAGGAAGAGTGGAAGTATGGGATAATGGAAAGTAGAATTTAAAGCAGCAGAAAAAAGAAAGGCACTTTTTCCATTGAATAAATGAAGGTCAATAATATGTTTTGGATGATAGGTGCATAATTCTTCAACACTAACAACAGAAATGCCTCTGTTTTATAGTAATGAGTAACGAAGAGTATTTTATGATCCAGAAAAGTCACAGTACAAAGGCACTATTTCCTTTTGGCTGGTTTTTAGTTTTCAATCAACAAAGCTTCTATTTTAATTCCTGAAGTACACACTATGACGCAAGAAGGCCCCAAGAGGAAGAAATTCTGCTTCCTTTTGGCATCTTTTGGAAATTCTTTAACGCAGTGATGCAGCTCTATTATTTCATGGTGAATATCTGTAGATCCACGTAATACTTTGTGGCATAAGGCTGAGTGAGAACAAGTGTCCAAGGACCTCTAGTCGGTGTTCCATATACACAGTCAGAAATCAAATGTACTTTGTTGGCCGGGTGCGGTGGCTCACACCTGTAATCCTAGCATTTTGGGAGGACGAGGTGGGCTGATCACTTGGGGTCAGGAGTCCGAGACCAGCCTGGCCAACATGGTGAAACCCCGTCTCCACTAACAATACAACAATTAGCTGGGCATGGTGGCGCAGGCTTGTAATCCCAGCTTCTCAGGAGGCCGAGGCAGGAGAACTGCTTGAACTCAGGAGGTGGAGATTGCAGTGAGCCATTGCACTCCAACCTGGGCAACAGAGCAGGACTCCATCTCAAAAAAAACAGGAATAAAGAAATAAAATGTACTTTGTAACTTAGGAGGATGGGCTGGCGAGGTGGATAACAGCATAATCATCAACTTTCAGGAGCTGTTAGAGAATTGAAGTTCAGTCAAGGACAAAAGAGAATAACCAGATTAGTGTTGGAGACAAGAAAGGAGGTTCAGTTTATTGACTGTGTATGAATGCGACTCTGCCTCCCAGTGGTTTTTATTATCCACTTCTATGGATATTTCTTCTTTCTCTCTGATGGTCCCATTTTCACTTGATCTTTGTTTGGAGGTTGAACAAGACAAATAATAATAATAATAAAAATAGCAGTTAACCTTTCCTGAGTCTTCACTATGTGGATAATATTTTACTAAATGATTTAATGTATGACTTCATTCAGTCCTTTCAGCAGCCTTATGAATTTGTATTATCACTCCCATTTTAAAGATGAAGAAACTGAGGCTTAGAGAGTGACTTGCCTAAAGTCACCAAGCTAGTCAGTGGCAGAAAGGGATTCAAACTCAAGCAATCTGACTCCAGAGCTGATGCTCTTGAACACTATTCTTTATAGTCCCTTGCATATGAATTTTGAAAGGTTTGATACCAGAGAAGATTGATGTCATTGGCCAAAATGCAGAAAGAATTTTAATAATCTGTGGATTCCAGGCCTGTCACGGTTGGCTCATGCCTATAATCCCAACATTCTGGGAGGCCGAGGCAGATGTATCACTTGAGACCAGGAGTTCAAGGTCAGCTTGGCTAACATGTTGAGACCACATCTCTACTAAAAAATACAAAAATTATCCAGGAGTGATGGCATGTGCCTGTAATTCCAGCTACTCGGGAGGCTGAGGTGGGAGAATTGCTTGAACCTGGGAAGAGGAGGCTGCAGTAAGCCGAGATCACACCACTGCTCTCCAGCCTGGGTGAGACAGCAAGACTCCATCTCAATAAATAAATAAATAAATAAATAAATAAATAAATAAATAAATAAAAATAATCTGTGGATTCCAAATGCGTATCTTCCATATTACATCACTAAGTTTCTGCTTTTCATTCCTATTGCTAATATCAGAGCTCAGGTTGCCATTACTTCTTACTCGAACTTCCTTGAAAAATGTTATTTCTTACTACTTAATATTATTATATTTGGTCAAAATTATGGAAAATAAGGAAAAGTTGGCATCAAAAGAAACTTCACCTACAAGTTCGCTAATTAGGAATAGCAGTTATATTTTCTTTTAGCTATTTTTCCAATTATATTTCAGAGTTATACACACACATAGGTATAGTCATGCACCACCTAATGATGTTTCAGTCAGTAATGAAAGGCATATATGATGGTGGTCTCATAAGATTGTAATGGGGATGAAAAATTTCTACTGCCTAGTTCTGTTATGGTGACCCTGACGCTGTAGCGCAATGCATTATTCACGTTTGTTGTGATGCTGGTGTAAACAAACCTACTGCATTGCTACTCATAGAAAAGTATAGCACATACAAAAATGTACAATGTATACTAGTTGATAATCATAATACAAAACTATGTTCGGGGTTTATGTATTTACTATGATTTCTTATCATTATTTTTGAGTGTACTCCTTCTACTTATTAAAAAAATTTAACTGTAAAACAGGCTCAGGCAGGTCCTTTAGGAGTTATCCAGAAGAAGGCATTGTCATCATAGGAGATGACAGCTCCATGCGTGTTATTGCCCCTGAAGACCTTCCGCTGGGACAAGATGTGGAGGTGGAAGACAGCGATATGGATAGTCCTGTCCCTGTCACAGGTAGGCCTAGGCTACTGTGTATGTTTGTGATTTGTTTTTTAACAAAAAAGTTTAAAAAGTTAAAAAAAAATTTAAAAACAGAAAAAAGCTTTTAGAACAAGGATATAAAGAAATTATTTTTGTACAGCAGTACAATGTGTTTGTGTTTTAAGCTCACTGATAATACAAAACAATCAAAAAGTTAAAAAACTTAAAAAGTTTATAGAGTTAAAAAAGTTACAGTAAACTAAGGTTAATTTATTATTAAACAAAGAAAATGTTAAAAATAAATTTAGTGTAGCCTAAGTGTACAGTGCTCATGAAGCCTACAGTAGTGTACAGTAATGTCCTAGGCCTTCACATTCACTCACTGACTCACCCAGAGCAACCTCCAGTTCTGCAAGCTGCAGTCATGGTAAGTGCCCTATACAGGTGTACCAATTTTTGTCTTTTATACCATATTTTTGCTATACCTTTTCTATGCTAAATTTAAATAAACAAATTCCATTGTGTTACAGTTGTCTACAGTATTCAGTACAGTAATGTGTTGTACAGATTTGTAGACTAGGAGCAATAGACTATACCATATATCCTAGCTGTGTAGCTAGGATAGTCGTAGCTGTTGCTGTGTAGATAGCTGTAGCTGTGTAGTACGCTATACCTTCCAGGTTTGTGAAGTATGTGCAGGATGTTTACACAATGACAAAGTCACCTAACAGTGCATTTCTCAGAGCATATCTTGTTGTAAATGATGCATGAATGTACATACATATATATATGTATATATATATATAATTTGTCTCACAAAATTTTAAGTTTAACTTTATAAAAGTCATTTTTTCCATGTAATTACAAACTCCTAGTAATCATATTTTAATGGTTGAGTAATAATCCAACTTATTCTTATATCAGTCCTTATAGTAATTTTTTTGTGTGTATTTTTGTATTTTTTAGTAGAGACAGGGTTTCACTGTGTTATCCAGGATGGTCTCAATCTCCTGACCTCATGATCCACCCGCCTCGGCCTCCCAAAGTGCTGGATTACAGGCATGAGCCACCGCGCCTGGCCAGTAATTTCTTACTTTCTACTTAATATAAATAATTTAATAATGAGAATCTTTGTGCCAACATCCTCTTCGCTCTTCCTCTTTTCTATGTTTCCCTACTCACAACCATAATGGCAGCCACCAAGCAACTTTCCTAAAGCATGTGCCTTGCCTTGATGCAAATCCGCAACATCAGCAAAACAAATTTAAATGCCTTAGCCTGGCATCCAATATACTTCATACGCTGATTCAGTCTACCTTCCAAGTCTCATCTTTGACCTCTCCTGTATTCTAAACTCCAGTCATACTCACAGCTCGGGAAAAGCCACATGCACTTGCAATTCTGCATAACTGTTCATGCCATTCCTTCTACCTAAAATGCTCTTCTCTCCATGCCTATCTGTGAAACTTCTGCCCAATGACCAATCCTCATTCCAAATTTCATTTTCTCTTTCAGCTCTTTCTAACCATATTAAGTTGCTGTGCCTCCTCACTCCTCTGTTTCTCTGAACTCAGACTGTCATGCTTGATTTTATGTTTCATTGTTGTATTTGTGTGTCTGGAACTGTTGGCTCAAAATGTTATTATAGAAGTGAATGAATTGTGTGTATTTTATATACGTACCTACCACGTTACCTGAGGATAAGGTCTAAGATATATTTATCCATGTTGGCTACAGTGTCTACCAAGGTCCATGCATATATAGGTCCTTAATTTTCAAATAAATTAATCTGTGCTGCTTGGCTTGAGCCCAGGAAACTACAGGAATTTGTAGCTATATAGGCTGAAATTGGAACTACAAGTTCTTGGATTATTGATTATCTAAGGTTGCTAAATTGATGCTATGAAGGACTTCTGAAATATTAGGATATTTACTGAAGTACATAACTATGCTAATGTTACAGACTTCCTAAAACCATGTTATGATGGAACTGTATGGGAACTTTGCAGTCTCTGGATTTGACTATTTAATTTTTTTGATAAGAAAACGGGGCCAGGGAGGTGCCTGATGCCATCAGCCATCACTGTTAGAGCGAGGCATGGGTCGAAAGTCTGTGCTTCTAGTCCAGGGCTCAATTGCTGCAACTTACTGTCTTGATTTTCTCAGGGCAGTCCCTGTTTTGATCCTTTATAATTAAAAGGAAGATCATCTTCAAAAAAACAAAACTTATCTAACCAAATTTAAGTTACCGTTTGTGTCTGGCTTGGGAAAATGGGGCCAATACTCAGAACGTGTAGTTTCTTTTCAATTTAATTGTGATTATTCATGGCTCTTAATTTTGTGTTACTCCTATTAGACTAGGTATTTGCATTTGAAAGCAGGTACCTGATTCTTCGGGACACTTCAAAGGTCAAATTTCACTATTAAGCTACATTTCCCTCAAAATACATGTTTAGGCCGGGCGCGGTGGGTCACGCCTATAATCGCAGCACTATGGGAGGCCAAGGTGGTGGATCACGAGGTCAGGAGATGGAGGCCATCCTGGCCAACATGGTGAAACCCCTTCTCTACTGAAAATACAAAAATTAGCTAGGTGTGGTGGTGCATGCCTGTAGTCCCAGCTACTCAGGAGGCTGAGGCAGGAGAATCGCTTGAACCCGGGAAGTGGAGGTTGCAGTGAGTTGAGATCTCACCACTGCACTCCAGCCTGGGTGACAGAGTGAGACTCCATCTCAAAAAAAAAAAAAAAAAAACATGTTTAGGTGCCAGAAATTCCTTCTAGCTGAGTAATGAATGTTTCTGAGTATTAAATAATCACAGTCACTGGAAGTTAGAAAGGATATTAAGACTATTGATCTCTGTGATCTTATTTTATATTCAGGGAACTGAATTTTAAAGAGGTAATGGCTTTCTGAAGGCTCCCATAGCAGTCAGGAGCAGGAACAGAAGTCTTTCCAAGATAACACTCAGTTATCATCATCTTTGGGTAAAGTCAGAGGAAAATGAAGGAAGGCTTTGCCCTTATGAGGGTTATATAACAATGTGATAGTTATTGGCCACCTCATTAGTTAACAAGCATAGTAGAGATATTTCCAATGGAAAACAAGCCAGATTCAGACATTGATATGACCTGGATGATTCAAAGATGAGTGTTAAGAGACATCAAGTAGGGTGATGATGGAGATGCAAGCTGTTATTAAAACAACCCCTTGCCTTGTCATGGCCATAGCCTCCAGTCAGTGAGCTCACAGAGGTCTGGCACTTTCTTCCATTTGGTATCTCCAGCATTTGGAACACTGTCTAGCTCACGTTAGTGAATGTGTGTTGAATGAATGAAGGGTCTGATGAGAGAGAGGTGACTAAACAAGTATGGCTTTGTAACTAAGAAAAGAAAGAAAGAGAGAGAGAAAAAAAAAATAAATAGCAAAAACCAAAACTCAAATATATTTTTGATACTGAGTTATAAACATATAGTGTCTCATTAAGGCTTTGTTAAGTAAATCTGGCTTGGGAAATTGTACTTCAATCACTTAGATATGAAATACGAGGGAAAGATGAGTAAACTACACAGTATTGACCACACAAACAGTGAATGAGAGACCAGATACAATCTACCCAAAGCTGGACTCCTGGGTATGTATTTGCCCAATTATTTATTTATTCATTCATTCATACAACACCTGCATAAGTGCCATTTGGTGGGATACAAAACTGACAAGGTGACTACTTTTAAGGAGCTCACCATGTATCTATTCCAAATATATTCAGCTACTTCCCTCTCCACCCCCACTCTAAATGTGTATGTTCTATAGCATAAAATAAAATGAGAAAATACTAAAAAGACAACATTTTAAGGGAGTTTGATACTATTCTTTATGTGTTGTCAATAGGAATTTAAGGATGCCCACTTAATTCGTGATTTTGTCCCCAGACCTGGGAATTCACAAATGATTCTGGAATTTCCTTCAAACAAGATACCTTTCCTCCAAAGGCATTTGTACATCTCAGGAATGTAGTTAGTGGCAGCTGCTCCCCACACACCACCCCCCACCCCCGCCACCAACCAGGTCTAATGTCATAAACTCTGCAGGAATCCTGTCTGTGGTTCTGCACATTCAGGACTCGCAATCAGTCCTTACATGGGCAAAAGCTTGTTTGCTCTGCACATGCATTAACCTCAGATCAGTTAAGCAAACCCACAAAAACAATAGCTTGGGTATAAGATACCATTCTACTTAGAGTGGCCTAAGATTTCTAAAAATGCCCACAGCAAGCAACTCAGGATGACTACCCAAAATGTAGATAGAGTAATAGAGAGATGTGTTCTAGCTAAAATCAACCAATAAACAGAAAACTGGTAACCCATGTCTGATGTTCTAATCCAATGTTGTTGTTGTTTTTATTTCATTGTTCTTGGTGAATTCTATTGAAAAGCAAAGATTCTTTTCAAATTCAAAGAAATTTTATTATATTATACAATGACTGTGTAAAAATTAAGATTATATAGTGAAGCACACTGAGCAGGGATGATAAATATAATATTTCACTAGAAATGCATTAAACAGAACAGGTACTGACCATATACAACTGCTCTGTTTGTACTGGTGCATATTAATACCAGCCCTGCTTCTGTGCTGAGCTCACTTGTTTGTGTTACATGAAAATCACACTATATATCTCTTACAGGTGAAGATCAACACATAAAACATCTAAATTACATTTAATGCCCATTATACAGGTGAATAACAACATCAAACACAAGAGTATTTATTCTTTGTCCCAACTTCATCCATTTCATCTTCTCTACTAGATTATTTCTATTAATATAAAAGCATATTGTATATTATGTCTTCCTAGTTAAAAAAACACACAAAAAAACCCAAAGCAAAATGTTTCCTTTATACTATACTATCCTCTGTCTACTCTGTTCTACTTCTTTTCCTTATAGTAGAATTTCTGGAAATAATTTTTTCACACTCACTGTCTTCCTTTCTCTTTCTTTTACTTGCTCCTGAATCTCCTTTAATTGGGCTTTCCTCCCTCTTCTGAAAATGCTCTCATTAAAGTTACCAGGGTCATGCTCATTGCCAAATCAATGGGCACCTCTCAGACCTCCTCCGTGTGAATGTTTGCAGTATTCAATGCAGTTGCAGTTGGTTTCACTCTCCTTATTGAAGCATTCTTCTTAGCCTTCTTTGCTGAATCCTTCACTTTTCAGTTTTGAATCACATGTACGCTCTCGGAGATCTCATCCAACTCCCAGACTTCAGTGACTACTTCCACAGAAACCTCCCCAACAGGGAGGCCTTCCTTGACCACGCACCCTGCAGTAGCAACCATTGCCTGTCTTTAGTCTCTTGCTCTGATTTGTTTTTCTTCATAGCACTTATTACCACCTACTGTTCTATGATCTATCTAGCTTATCTCTATTGTTTGCCTATTGTCTGTCTCCTCTGCTAGAATACAGCTCCAGAGGATAGAAACTATCTTGTTTACTGATGTTATTTTAATACCTGAAAAAAGTGCCTGTCCCAGAATATGGACTCACTAAATATTTGTTGAGTAAATAAATGAATGTTCACAAATGGGGACTAAAAGGCTAACAAGCAAGATCTTTTTCACGCTATGTAAATTTATGAAAAGTGACCTTATTTTAATTTGCAATGGCAAATTATGGAAGGGCTTGGTCAGGTCTGCCATGGGTCAAATCCAGCCATGCTTGCTTGCTTGCTTGCTTGCTTTTTCTTTCCTTCCTTCCTTCCTTCTTTCTTTTCTTTTCTTTTCTTTTTTTTTGAGACAGCGTTTCACTCTGCCGCCCAGGCTGGAGTGCAGTGGTGCGATCTCAGCTCATTGCAACCTCTGCCTCCCAGGTTCGAGCGATTGTCCTGCCTCAGCCTCCTGAATAGCTGGGACTACAGGAGCATGCCACCATGCCTGGCTAAATTTTTGTATTTTTAGTACAGACAGGGTTTCACCATGTTGGCCAGGCTGGTCTCAAACTCCTGACCTCAAGTTATCCACCCACCTCAGCCTCTCAAAGTGCTGGGATTACAGGTATGAGCCACCGTGCCTGGCCTACACTTATTTCTTTTACATATTGTCTGTGACTGCTTTCCCATTGCAGTGACACAATAGAGTAGTAAAGGCAGAGATAATGTATGGCCCACAAAGTCAAACATACTTACTACCTGGGACTTTCCAGAAAAAGTTTGTTGGCCCCTGGTTTATTATACACATTAGGTAGGCAGTAAAATGTAAAGGTTAAGAGTATAGCTCTGGAGCCAGATGTCCTAGGTTCAAATGCCATTTCCTCCTTTGCCCTGCTGCAGCCTTAGTTAAGTCACCTCTCCTCATTCTGTCTCAGTTTTCTCAATCATTAAATGGAGATAACACCAATACTAACAACATTGGGTGGTTGTGAAGATAAAATGAGTTAATACTTGTGAAATACTTAAAATCTTCCAGAAATATACTCATGAATATTACTGTATGGTGATAAAGTAATTGAAACTGGTTTGAAAGAATTGAGGGCAGGTATATCAAAGTGTAGGTATGTGCATTTAATTTATCCTGACAGACATATTACAAACGACTAAGTTCATTTCCCTCCTTCACTGGTTCATTCTGTTGAATCTTGGGTTAGTTGGTATGAACAGATACATTTTCCTTCTGTTGCAGATGGAAAAATTTACACGCAGACTGTGTTTTTCCTTAACTAATTTTTGCGGGATACATACAAAAAGCAAATAATCGGTGTGTCATCTACTGTCTGTTTTGATGGAATTTGGGAAAAAACTCAGTTGAAATCAGACAGACAGGCACTGTGTGGGAGTCTCTATGACGATTTGTCTGGTGGTCCCCTTTTCACTGGATTTTACCCTGTTAGGTGGACAGTGTCAAAGGCATCCTAGGATGACTCCCCAAGCATCCTAGTAAATTTCCTCCCCTGGTCTTGGTCTTCACACTTGGAATCTCTGGTGTGATTTGTCCTGTCTGCTCTTCAGTGTCCAGATCAAGTTCTTCCTCTTCTGGGATGACTTCCAGCGAGCTCTCCATTCTGTCAATGCCTGTGACCCATTCACTTGTCCCCTAGCTGAAGGCACTTGTTAACTTTTTAATTTTTAATCTTCTAAAAAACATCCTATTTTCACTAACTAGAGTTCTATTTGATTGAGGTAAGGGATTGAACCTTGCCTCCTTGGTATGCTCAGCACGTAAGAAGAGTGCCCTACACAAAGCATCTGCTTGGAATTGGCTACCATCGATCTATCAATGGAAATTCTTTTTTTGTTTGTTTGTCTTTGAGACATAGTCTCACTCTGTCGCCCAGGGTGGAGTACAGTGGCATCATCATAGCTCACGGCCCTCATGAACTCCTGGCCTCAAGGGATCCTCTAAAAGTGCTTGGTTTAACAGGCATGAACCACTATGCCCAGCTTATTGACGGTAGTTCTTAATGTGGTTTCTGGGGTGCAGCACCTGTCAATGTCTTCTGCCTCCTGCATCTTGTTCTCACGTTCTGTGCTCTGGCTATCACGCTCCAACCTTCCATGCTCACGTCCTCCTCATGCTAGTCCCTATGTCTGAATTGCCCTCTCCTCATCTTCACATTGTCAACTGCCAGTCATCTTTCAGATATGAGTTCAACAGTCACTGCTTCAAGGAAGCTTCTGGAACAGGTTTTCTCACTGTAGACCAAGACCATGTTGGGGCCTCTCCTCAGACTGCTCTGCCTTTTCCTTCATGGTACCATCATATCCATAGTTATAGACTGAATTTTTATGTGGTTATCTGGTGAATGTCTATCTCTTCTACTAGAGTGAGCTCTCCATGATGAAGAACAACGTTTGCTTAAATGACATTTTATCTCCAAGATCTAGTGTAGTGATTGACTCATAGTTTTTGAATGAATGAGCAGTGACTAGCTGACAAAGATAAGGGGATTATTACACTCTTGCATAGTGGGAAAATGTATTCCATAAAATTTTGCTGACTCTCCTCCATATGCCAGTGCTGCGCTGAGTGTTGGGGATGCAGCACAGAACAAAGTAGGGGTGGGAAGAGGTGAGATGCAAAGGCACAACTTTCCACTTTATATCTGTGCTTAGTCCAGTGGACAGCGAGGGTTTCTCTCTTAGTGAGCCTGGCTTGGCTTCCCAGGTGTAGAGAAAGTAACTATTTTGTGTAGAATTTTCTATCGTGGTTTCCCAATATGGTAATTAGTGAGAAGATATTAAGTCTGCAAAACTGAGGCTTTATACCAGGTACCCCTCAAAGTCACTATGGCCAATTAAGAGCTTTTTATGCAAGAAGGACATTTTCTAATTGACTTATATCTTTCTTCTCTCCACATTCCAATCCATCTAATATTAAACACCAGCAATTGTGCTGCTTTTTCTGTTATCCATACTTTACTAATTATTTGCCCTCATACACTGCTAATTATGAGTTTTGTTTAATCCTTTCTGTTCAAATTTGCATACGTAGTATTCTTATCTTTTTCCTCTCAAATGACCATTTTGTTAAAACATGTACAAGGCAGTCATACTACAAGCTATTAGGGTAATTAATTTAGTTTCCATTTCTGTTTGCCTGTTTGTTTTATTGCACTGACTAGCATTACAGGTGAAGGATAGAAACTTCACTGAATCTGGACTTACATGTATTCCTTTAAGCACAATGTCCAGTACAGCTCTATTGTATGAGAGCACCAATATCTGATAATAAGGTGTCATAAGTCACAGAATCCCATAATGACAAGATACTTGGGGACAATCTATCTAATTCCCATATTTTGCAGATGAGAAAACAGAGATCCATTGAGATTAAATAACATGTCTTTTGAATCTGGGACAAAATCCCAGGTTCTCCTGATTCCCATTCCATGTGCTTTTGATATTTTATTCTACTCTTCATACAACTTTTCAAATCTTTATGAAGTGAGAGATTTCCCCTTACTAGCAAGAGTAGACCTTTGACCAAAAAAGCTGAAAAAGAGAAGTGCTGTTAAAACCTCCCTTTGTGCTTTTGTGCCACAAGGCCTTTTTCACATCATTTAGAGAAAGGAGATTGCATTGCAGGTTGCCCCTTTGTGGCATTTAGGGATCACTTCTCTGTGAGAATAAGACCCTCAGTGGAACTGTTGATTGCGTGGTATATGGTGATTGATGGATATCAATTTCCGCTTACATATCTCTGCTCTATGACATCATGCATTTGGAGACATGCCTCCAAACACACAAGGTTGGCCAAGGGAAAGAAAGACATTTCTCAGCCCAGCCTGTTGACTAAATAGCCATTATATTCTTGAAACCAAGATGATATTGTTTCTCTGAGCTTTTTCTCAGGTTGCTACCCTCAGCTTGGTCTGGAGGCACTAAGAATGCTTTTGCTATACTACTTGAACATGCCCAGTTGCAACTTCTGAGTTTCGTTAGTGGCTTACCAACAACTTTCTGGCACAAAACAAAAGAATGCCTTCCTGAATGGTAAGTCGGGAAAGCCCAGCACCTGCTCTGCCTTTGTATTCTCCTCTCCAGCACCCTGGGGATAACCGCTTTGCAGAACAGGAGCTGGTCTGTGCTGGCTGCCAAATGGAGAACCCTGATTAGAATAATGCCCAGCAGGTTTCTGCTCTCTCTTCTCCTTTCCCACCCTTAAACAAACTAGAGGATGGCTGTTGCTAAGGGCCAAAATAACAAGACCTGCGTGCTTTTAACTGTTATTTTAACAATTAAATTAACGGCTTTTTAATTGTTATTTTAAAGTCCATGAACCGTCATCCATGGGAAGGAAAATTCAAGATACTAAAAAAGTTAAGGTAACTTCCTGAACTTAAAGAAAGAGAGCAATTTATTCAAAGAATGAACAAGGAATAAATACATTTATATCTAAGAAGAAACATTCTCTGTTTTAACTAATATTGGCCAGATCAGACAGTGTGTGAGTGTGGTCAGTAATCCAGTCAAAGCGGGTGATTTAAACACTGTTTAAAATTAGGATTTGAACTTGGGGCTAGGTGGGGCTTTGACTCTTTTAGTATCTTTACTTTTTCTTGTTATATAGATGAGGGAGCTGCTTCTCCGGGCTTCTTCTTTCTTCCCTTTCCTTCCATTCCTCTCGCATCCTCTTCTCCTCCTAAAGCTTAAGCAGAGCCCGAGTTGGGGTATAAACAGCAACTACTGAAGTGTCCATTGTTCCCCCACTTCAAGTCCTGCATAAATGTAATGATGGTGTTCTCAAACAAAATACTTCCTCACTGACCAGACACGATCTATGTAGGGTCGAAGGGCCCTCTGAAGGTTTGCTGAAAAATCAACTCTTGAAAGGCAGACTGATAGGAGAAAAGGTATACAAATTTATTTAACATGCATACATGGAGGGTCTTCGGAATGAACACCCAAGGATACAGAGGAAATTGTCCATTTTTATGCTTGGGTTAAACAAAATATGGACAGCCGTGTAGAAATATGATCAGGCAAAAGGGTTATGGTCTAACGCTAATAGACTGAGTGGGGAAATCCAGCAAGGCCTGTCTGCCTAGATTCTTCTCGTCCTCTCTGATCATCCCTTCTTTCCTTTTAGGTGGGGTAGGGCCCTCTCTGGAATGGGGGTCTTATGACCTACGGTCAAACAAGGTAGGTCAGATCATTTCTTTATGGCCAGGTTTTACACAGAAAGGGAGAGGGAAAATGAGAATAATATTTTTAGGTCTTATGGCTGGCTTTGGGGCAAAGGGGTTTTGTCCTGGATACCCGCTAGAAAAGAGGGATTCCAGTTTCTATGCTAGCCTTAGGAGAGAATAAGAGTGAGACAGGAGGGCAGGAGAAGGTCAGAGAAAAACGTCTGCTTTCCGAGGCTGTTGCTGAGGCTGTCATTTTGGGGTATTCTTTCTTGAGGCCCAACATCTATACAGATTTCAGTAGATAACATGTGTCAACTGAAAATGCTTTTCACGTGAAAATTCCAATGACAGGGCATTTAAGAATTCTAAAAATACTGTCTATCTTCTCTTATGCATTCTTTCTTGGGGACACATTTTTGTAAGAAAATGTGAACTCAATAGGAAAGTTAGACACAAGTAAGTTAGAAGAGTTAGATATGTAATGAAGTCAAAGGAGAGGCAAAAAACTATCTGTATTTTTTGTTGGTATTCAACCAACAAAAAAGCTAAAAGTATAACAAAATAAAAACAAAAATCTTACAAAATAGTGTCTTTATCATCCAGAGTGGTCAAGCTGTAATCTTGGCCAAAGAAGTAAAAGTGCATTAGAATGGAATATTACCTTGTTCTGTCTATAAATTGTTTTATTTTTTTTTCTTTGGATGAGATCAGAGACTTCTTAGAACACAACTTGATGAGGTCTTGTTAGAATAGAGAGGAATGGAGAAGCAGAGGGCATCAGGATATTGGAAAACATTGCAAGACCCAGCAGTTTTAAAAGCACTTTTTTCCCATCCCTATTAAAAAAAAAAAAAGAGAGAGAGAGAGAGGGAGCGAGAGGGAGATGATCTCATTTGATCCTGTGAAGGACTTCTACTCAGTAAGGAAGAAGTCCTGGGCAGTGTGAATCAGTTCAAGTCAACATCAGTGATGACTTATGTTCTGGGCATTTAGGGGAGGGTGGAATTCCACACCATCCTGCTGGTAACCTCAGAAGGCTTGTGCTCACAGTGACTGTATCCCTTAAGGCAGTTAGAGGCTGAGAATGTAGATGGAGTAATGATGATACAAATGTTACTAAACTTTGTCCTCTGAGAGGAGCCTGGAGTGTTGCAGTATAGGAAGCTGTTGATTATCAAATGATTTTTCCCTCTTGGAACCTTAAGAAGAAAACACTGGTGTGTGTCTTCAGTAAGTCCTCTGATTTATAGGGCACTGATAATTGATTCAAGAAAAACAAAGTATAGATTTATATATACACACACATATAATACCTATGCATGTATATCATATGTATATGCATGTTTATGTATTCTTTGTGTATGTGTAAACATCTTTTGGTAAAACTTATTAATGAAATATGAAATTGATGTAAATATCTTTGGGCCGAAAACAGTTCATATATATATAACAATTAATAAGGGCATAATTTTTCACTTTGCAAAACATTTTTTTTCCTTCACAAAATGATTCCTCACAAGATTATAAATGAATGAACTAATAAACTTCCACATGTCCCTTAAAATAGGATTTGCTATATTAGTATTTATTATAATAATAATAAAATTAACATTTATAAACCTTTTGTGCCAAGTACTGAGCTGAGGGCTTTATGTGAACTACCTCATTTCTGTCTCCCAGCCACTCTAGGATGTAAGGTAACATCATTATCCTCTGCATTTGAAAACTTGAGGTTTACACCTGTTCCCAAAAATCTATTGAAATAAAATAAAAATTAAAAAAATTTAAAAAAGTTATTCAGCCTAGTTGAAAAGCAAGCAAACAAACAAACAAACCCTTGAGGTTTAGAAAATTTCATAACTCTCCCAGAGTCACACCTTAATAAGAGATGTAGCTGGGATTCTGACCCCATAGCCTGTACCTCCCTCTTCTCAACAGTATTTCTATATTTTGGGATACCATGACTCTTATGCAAAGCAACTCATCTGTACAAATAGCTTGGGCCAAAGCAATCAATCATGTAACAAAGGTGTAAATAGAAATAAAAATATTAACCCTTGGCTTGGATCCAAATGTCATTCATTTTAGCCAATGTTTTCCTTTCCATCATTAAGAATTCTGCTTTTTTTTTTTTTTTTAAGTTTGGGAAAATCTGCTATCAAATAAATTCATTGCATTCTTTCTGCATAACCATGTGGTAAATGCTAGTCCCGGGCATGGAAAGACAGGCACAGTAAGCAAAGACAGAATGAGGAAAAACTGTGAATCTAGATTTTTTCTCTGTGTAAGAAAGCATAGTTCCCTTGGTACAGAATGCAGAGACTAAAGCCTTTGACTATTGGACAAGAAACTGTTGACATTGCTGTAGTGAATCACCCGTCATACACAGCTCTTAATGGGGATGGGACCAATTCCAGCATTTCATGATGTTGCCCGAAGATAATTCAGTCTAGCACCTGGATTGTTTGGAAATCCACTGGATCCCTCCTTGACTCTCACATGCTCATCCTGCATATACACTCCTTGTATAGCAGCAAGCATGAGATTGAGCGATAGAGTTGGACAAATGACCAATATTTATTCAGTTAATAAAATACAGAGTTGTTGTTTTCCTAGAAACACCAGCAAGGCAAAGGGAAACAGAGAGAGGAATCCTGCTCCTACCAGAGAGATGAATGGGTGTGAGAAAATGTGAGGGAGACTCATTGCATAAACATAACTGAGGCTAAAGATCGCTGCAGCCCCAGCCAGGCTAAAACATGGAGAAGATGACCATGCCAGGCTGGGCAAGTGGGGTGCTATCTACCGAGGAGTGGGTAGGACAAGGGGTCCAGGCCCCATGCTTATCTATTAGGTGAAGTTTTGATCTCAAGGCTGGGAAAGACATGGCCAGAAATAAATGTTTAGGACATAACATTCTTTCCATGTTAGGACACCACATTCTTGCTATTTGGTGACAAATGACTGAACCGGGAGCTTGGTCCCATTTATGATCTAATTCTATAAAAATGAAATCCCAGGCATCTGGTTCAGAGCATTCCAGGAAAGAGTTAAAGCCCAATATTGCTGCCTCACTCTGTTCTTCCTTTTTGGTGAATGATAGGCTAGGATGTGAACTTGCTGCCTCCTGGAAGTGCTTTCTCTTTCTTTCTGTGGATTTTATTTTCTGCCTTCTATGGGAGAGAACAGCTCTCTTGCCTTTCCACTTCCCCTGGGCTTGAAAACACTCATAGTAGAACATATACTTTCTATCTGAAGACAACATATAGAAGGTAAAAGAAATGGAAAATCATCTGCATTAAGAAGAAAAACAGAGAGTGAGTGAGCATATGGGCGTGTCTGAGTGTGCGTGTTCAGTGTAGGAAGTGTCTGAAGAGAAGTCCAGCTACAAGAACTTGCTGCAATAATTCTCTAACAGCATGAACAAAGACTCCAATAATAAATGGTGACATTTACACAAATATTTGTGGTTGTGCTTTCCATTTCTTCTTATAGGAAACAAGTAAGATTTTTAAATGCTTTAGTGATGTGATCAGTAGACAGTAGTGGGAAAGAATTTCCCTGAAACCTGACTTGCAATCAAAATAAGGAAGGAAGATCTGAGAGAATTGAGAATATTTCAGCTAATCAGGATATGGCACTTTCCGGCATCTGGGTGTCCAAACAAGTGTTTTGAATTCAATACTATTAACATGTGTCACTTTAATGAATATTTTCCTTTGAAGTTGATTGGATGGTTACATTTTTGGCAATAATCTTGTGGTCTGTTGCTTACATTACCTGACCCACAGTCCATTTTCCTTGTGTTGGCTGTGGGAAAGAAAAAGAGTGAAAAATATCTCAGAACCTGGGAAACAGCACTGAGAATGCGACTCATCTTTTAGTTAAACCACTTCAGATAGAAGCTCTCTAAGGATTGCCTCCTCACTGTCTGTGATATGTGTAACCAAAAAAAAGAAATAAGTTCCCCTGGTGTCAAAAAGATAAGGGGAAAAATCCACAAAATGAGATGAGGCTATTTTTCTTTTTTAAGCCTGAAATAGGAGGTCAGTCCTTTGCACTCTTCCTTTTGACTTCTAACAAAACCAATCAGAGTCAAGCTATTCTCTTGAGTTAAAAAGTGTTTTCAGGAAGTCCATAACATGTTCTAATTGATTATTAAAAATCCCCACACAGGAACATCCTCTCATGGTCTGAATGTCTTTTTAGCCCTCTGCTATTTGCAGAACCTTAAACAAATTGTAAGAGAGAGTCCTTGGCTAACTCCAAGGACCTTTATGAGGAGCGGGAGAGAAAGGGGAGGGTGTGGATTGGATGCAGCAAAGTGCTCTCTCAAATCAGCATGAGGCCGGGCATGGTGGCTCACGCCTATAATTCCAGCACTTTGGGAGGCCGAGGGGGGCGGATCACCTGAGGTAAGGAGTTCCAGACCTGCCTGGTCAACGTGGTGAAACCCTGTCTCTACTAAAAATACAAAAATTAGCTAGGAGTGGTGGTGGGCGCCTGTAATCCCAGCTACTCAGATGGCTGAGGCCGGAGAATCCCTTGAACCAGGGAAGTGGAAGTTACAGTGAGCTGAGATCATGCCATTGCACTCCAGCCTGGGCAACAGAGCGAGACTCTGTCTCAAAAAATAAATAAAATAAAATAAAATAAAATAAAATAAAATAAAAATTAGCATGCATTGGGAGAGTTTCTATGGATGGGCAGCCCTAGTGATGTGTGCGTATATGTGTATGTGTTTGTGTGTGTGTGAATATGTTATGCATGTGGGTATATGTGTGAATATGCGTATGTGAGTATATACATATATGCATATATACGTGAATGTGTGTGTGTTTACGTGTATATGTACATGTGTATGTGTATGTGAGTATATGGGTGTATATAAGTGTACCTCTATATGTGACTGTATTTTCTATAAGACTCTAGGCTCTTTCAGGCAGTTTATCAGAATATTTAAAGGCATAGACTTTGGAATCATAGAACAAGGGTTAAATCGAGGTGCCATCATTCTCTAGCTGCATGACTGACTGCAGACATGCTGCTTAATCTGTCTTGGCCTCCGTTTCTTCACCTGTAAATGGTGATGATAGTAACACCCATCTTATTAAGATTGCTGCTATGAGAGGGTATGTGAGAAGTGATTTGCACAGTGCTTGATATAAGCAGTTCTCAATAGTGAGATCTTAGATATCATTAATTGGCAATCTCCTCCCTCCACAGATCCAAGAGCAATTTTCCTCTCCCCTCCCCTCCTCTCTCTTCCCCTCTCTTTTCCTTCTGTCTCTTTCTTTCAGGTGGATGTTTCATGTATGTAGCTGATAGTCTGACTCACAGCAGTGTGAGGATTTTTGTTTCAGAGAGCCGTCTCTCACAGCCATCCAGAGAAGCACTGTCACTCCTGGTTCTGCTTGTATAGCTTCCCACGTAAGGCTATGGGTGCACACGACACACAATTCTGTGGAACTAACACCGGATTCCTGTATGTGGAGGGAGGGATTCTCCCTCCCTCCACACCATGCGGCCCAGAGCACAGAAAGTCCTCTACAGATGGAGAGGAAAGAAGCCAAATCTAAGGAATGCAATGGGCTTTTAGTTCCAGGGGATCATTTTGTTTCATACAGACTTTAAATACCATCGAGTGGCCTCTTAAATTCCCACGTGTTCCACTAAGACTCCGTAAGACAGAGACTTAGAAGGCACATGGCCCTTCCCACTTGAGATACATTACCATGCTGGTTTGTTTAAATGCTTTCCCGTGGGATAAATTCTCTCTGGTTGATTATGGCAGTCACTTTCTAGCCACCTTTCATATCTTCAATTTTTGTGTTTTCTAAATTTCCTTTGTAGGGAATGTCATACTTGGAAAGCCAAATCACTTAATTATGGGTTCAGAATTAATTATTGATTCATTCAACAAATATTTATTGAATACCGTCTAGGTGGTAGGTACTGGGATGAATACTAGAAGAGAGTTGCTAAAGACACCTTCCTGACCTTCAAAGTACTCACAGTGCAGTTGAGGAAAAAGAGAAGTAAGTTAGTGATTTCAATGTAGTGTAGTAAGTGCTGTGATGATTGTGGTAGCACAGGGTTTAAGGGATGGTGGGCAGAGAAAGGAGAGGTTATGTATTCGGGGTCACAGAGCTTGTGGGGTAGAAGTAGGATTCAATCTCAGTGTCTATGACTATGAAATCTGTGCATGTATACACTAAGATTGATGACTCCTCAGTTGCCCACGTCACTGACTTTGAATAATTAGTAAATAATACTTAGATTCAGAGATAAAATAATACCATGATCATACTCATGTGGGCCATTTCAGTGGAAAATGTGAAATTATGCATTATTTTTAAGAACGAAAATTTTAGCCTGTAATCCCAGCACTTTGGGAGGCCGAGGCAGGCAGATCACAAGGTCAGGAGATCGAGACCATACTGGCTAACACGGTGAAACCCCGTCTCTACTAAAAATACAAAAAAATTAGCCAGGCGTGGTGGCGGGTGCCTGTAGTCCCAGTTACTCAAGAGGCTGAGGGAGGAGAATGGCGTGAACCCAAGAGGCAGAGCTTGCAGTGAGTTGAGGTCACGCCACTGCACTCCAACCTGGGTGACAGAACAAGACTCTGTCTTAAAAAATAGAAAGAAAATTTTATAGATAATAATAGTGACTGGAAGCAGACTAATAGAGTGGTAGAGCCTAACACATACAACCAGAAAGAAAATATGAATTATTTATAATGTGTCTGTCATGTCTATATCCAATTGCACATAAATGAAACCTTCAGGAGATCAGGAGATTATCCTATCTGTTAGAATTGTGTTTGGCTACGTGTAACAGAAATTTGACAGTTCAGAGCTGGCAATCACTCAAGGAAGCCATCAGGGGCACAGCCTCTTTTTTTTTTTTTTTTTGGAATTGAGGTCTTACTCTACTGCCCAGGCTGGAGTGTAGGAGTATGATCATAGCTCTCCATAACCTCAAACTGAGCTCAAGTAATCCTCCTGCTTCAGCCTCTCAAGTAGCTGGGACTACAGGTGCATGACACAATGCCTGGCTAATTTTTTTCTTTTTTGAAGAGACAGGGCTCCGCCATGTTGCCCAGGTTTGTCTCAAACTCCTGGGCTCAAACAATCCTCCCATCTTGGCCTCCCAAAGCGTTGGGATTACAGGTGTTAGCCACCGTACCCAGCCAAGGGCACAGGCTTTTTCACACTTCCTGTCCCATCATTCTAACCATGTGCTTTGCATCCTTACATAGATGACTACTTCACTTCCAGCTATTGCATCTCTATTCAGGATGGAGAAAAAGGGAGCAGAGCTAAGAGTAAAAGATGCCTGCCAGCTGAGCTTGGTTTTTTTATTAGGAAAACAACCCTATCACCTTGCACTTTAATTTCAATGTCCTGTGCTGGGTAAGAAAACCACCTTGAGCTGCAAAGAGTCTGGAAAGCTGAATACTTTTACTGGGCTAAACTGCTGCCCTAAACAAAATCTGGGCTCTGTTAGTAATGAAGACTGGAAGAATGCATATTGAATATGCAGCCAGCACTGTCTGCCACATTCTCCTAAGTAGGTTAAATATTCACTTAAACTCATGTTTATACCACTCACTCTCATAGAATAGATTAAAATATAAATGGGGCAAAAATACACTTCAATTCAGGCTTTGTTTGAATTATCACATAGTCTAAATAAGTTGAGTGTAAGTTACAGAATTTGACTGCACAAAGGGAACAGATACTTTTTTTTTTTTTTTTTTTTACCTTTTTTTTGTATTGCTACAGTCACAAAATGTTCTTTTTTGGTGACAGTGAACTAGTTTCCCAGTTATTTTATGCTTTCAAATGAAATATTACCATGCTTCTTTTATTATCTGTTTTTTTAATTTCCTAATTTGTGCCATTAGGTATTTTCCTTGGGTTGTAACCAGAGATTTTGTAAAATATGCCTTGAATTTGGAATAAAAATTAACAGAAAAAACCGATAGGATTATGAACAAAGAAACCAAAGGATTTAATAATGAATCAATCAACACATATTTATTGAACATCTTTCATGGCCGAGACAATTACATTATAACACAAACCTTTATGATTTCCATTAGCACCTGGCATACTGGCACATGATGGTCAATAAATGCTATGACTGACAAAATTGCATCTGCCAGAAGATTTAAATAGTTAGATAAATGTATTAGTCCATTTTAATACTGCTATGAAGAAATACCTGAGACTGGGTAATTGATAAAGAAAAAGAGGTTTAATGGACTCACAGCTCCACATGGCTGAGGAGGGCTCACAATCATGGCAGAAGGTGAAGGAGGAGCAAAGGTGCATCTTACGTGGCAGCAGGCAAGAGAATGTGTGCAGGGGAACTGCCCTTTATAAAACCATTACATCTCATGAGACTTATTCACTATCACTAGAATGGCATGGGAAAAACCCGCCTCCATGATTCAATTACCTCCCATCCAGTCCTTCCTATGACACATGGGGATTATGGAGCTATAATTCAAGATGAGATTTGGATGGGGACACAAATATGTAATTTTGTAATAGAATGTAATTTCACCTATCATCATCATCATCATCACAGTCTTTACTAATGGGAAATTACAGAATGCCAGTTTTAAAGTGAAGTTGCCAGCTGAGCGTGGTGGCTCACGCTTGTAATCCCAGCACTTTGGGAGGCCGAGGCGGGTGGATCACGAGGTCAGGAGATCGAGACCATCCTGGCTAACACAGTTAAACCCCATCTCTACTAAAAGTACAAAAAATAAGCCAGGCGTGGTGGCACACTCCTGTAGTCCCAGATACTCGAGAGGCTGAGGCAGGAGAATTGCTTGAACCGGGAGGTGGAGGTTGCAGTGAGCCAAGATCACGCCACTGCACTCCAGCCTGGGTGACAGAGTGAGACTCTGCCTCAGGAAAAAAAAAAGTGAAGTAGGTGTAATCTGGGATTGTTCAGAGAAAAGAATAAAAGTTCTGAGCTGGTCAGGAGTCCTGCAAAAGAGAAGTGGAAATAAGCCTACCATCCGCAAAGGATCTAATGAAGATCTTCCAGACATTGTGGTGCTGCCAGTTTTATTGCTGATTGCTAACATGGTGAAACCCCACCTCTACTAAAAATACAAAAAATTAGCTGGGCGTGGTGACAGACGCCTGTAGTCCCAGCTACTCGGGAGGCTGAGGCAGGAGAATGCCGTGAACCCAGGAGGCGGAGCTTGCAGTGAGCTGAGACCATGACACTGCACTCCAGCCTGGGCAACAGAGTGAGACTCCATCTCAGGAAAAAAAAAAGTCAACTGCATTTGTTATAGCCCATCTAGAAACCTGCCCATTTGCAGATAGATGCACCTCAGCCTGAATAGCTGTGTAAACCAAGCCCAAATTTAGAGTTGCACTTGAGATCCTTCAAGGAGAACTGAAATTTCAACATGTTTTGGAAGAAGACATGGTAATAAAAATATCAATTGTTTCATTCAATCATTAACAAATATTTATTGAGGGCCTGTGACTTGTCTGGCACTATGTTAAATGCTGTGAATATAGCAGTGAACAAAAACTAAGTTCCTGCTCTCATAAAGCATCCATTACGGTGAGAGGAGCCAGACAATTAGCAAATAAATAAATAAGTAAAAAGGCATGTACATAAAAACACACACAAAATCAGATAGTGCTAAGTGCTTATAGGGAGGGTGCTATTTCAGATAGGTTAGTTAGAAAAGGTCTGATAAGGGAACATTAGGACAGAAATCTGGAGATAAGGGAGTAAAATGTGTCTCTCTGGAGAAAGAGGCTTCTGTAGTAGAAGGCAAAAGAGACAGGAGCTGCATGGCTTGTTAGAGAAACAGCATGTGGAAGATTCCGTGGATGAAAAAATGAGACAGGGTAGTTCAGAGGCCTGGTGCAATACTCCAGGTGTTGTTTTTGAAACATTAGGGGTTTGATCTAGGTCCTACTTCTCGCCTCGCCACATAGCCAATCACTGAGACGTCAATTATTGCCAAGGAAGAAAGCTTTAATTGGGTGCTGCAGCTGAGGAAATGGGAATTCAGTCTCAAATCCATCTCCATGATGGACTAAAACTAGGGCTTTCTATAGCAGGGAAGAAATGTAACATTGTGCAAGAAAACAGGAACTGGGGAAGGGCAAGAAGCAATCATGATGAATGAGGGGTACAGCATCTCATTGTTTTGATGTGGTGATCTGGTGAGCTTCAGTTTTTTGATACTTTTTTGTAGAGACCTGAAGGCCCTTTCCTGAGGAAGGAGCTCAGACAAAACAAATATGTTTCAAGCTTTAAGACCAGAAAGGTCAATTTCTTTCTTTCTTCTTCTTTTTTTTTTTTTTAAACTTTCTTAAGTTTGGAGTTACCATTGCTGGTTTGTTACATAGGTAAACTTCTGTCATGGGGGTTGGTTGTACAGATTAGTTCATCACCTAGGTATTAAGCCTAGTATCCGTTAGTTGTTTTTCTTTATCCTCTCCCTCCTCCCACCCTCTAACCTCCAATAAACCCCAGTGTGTGTTGTTCCCTTCTGCATCCCTGTAAGAACCTGCAGTATTTGATTTTCTGTTCCTGTTAGTTTGCTAAGGATAATGACCTCCAGGTCCATCCACGTCCCTGCAAAGGACATGATCTCATTCTTTTTTTATGGCTGCATAGTATTTCATGGTGGATAAGTACCACATTTTTCTTTATCCAGTCTATTATTAGTGGGTATTTAGGTTGGTTTCATGTATTTGCTATTGTGAATAGTGCTGTAATAAACATATGTGTGTGATATGGTCTGGCTCTGTGTCCCCACTAAACTCTCATCTTGAATTGTAATCCCCACATGTTGGGGAGGGATCTCATGGCAGGTGATTAGGTCATGGGGGTGGTCCCCTCATGCTGTTCTCATGATAGTGAGTGAGCTCTCATGAGAGCTGATAGTTTTATCAGGGGCTTTTCCCCCTTTTCTTGGCACTTCTCTCTCCTGCCACCATGTGAAGGATGATGTGTTTGCTTCCCCTTCCACCATGACTGTAAATTTCCCTGCAGATTGTAAATTTCCCTGAGTCAATTCAACCTCTTTCATTTATAAATTAACCAGTCTCAGGAAGTTCTTTATAGTAGTGTGAGAATGGACTAATACAGTAAATTGGTACCACAGATAGTGGGTGCTGCTGTAAGGATACCCAAAAATGTTGAGGCAACTATGGAACTGGGTAACAGACAGAGATTGGAACAGTTTGATGGGCTCAGAAGAAGACAGGTAAATGTGGGAAACTTTGGAACTTCCTAGAGACTTGTTGAATGGTTTTGACCAAAATGCTGATAGTGATATGGACAATGAATTCCAGGGTGAGGAGGTCTCAGATGGAGATGAGGAACTTGTTGGGAACTGGAGTAAATGCCACTCTTGTTATGCAAAGAGACTGGTGGCATTCTGCCCCTGCCCTAGAGATCTGTGGAACTTTGAACTTGAGAGAGATGATTTAGGGTATCTGGCAGAATAAATTTCTAAGCAGCCAAATGTTCAACAGGAAGTAGAGCAAAAAAAGTTTGGAAAATCTGCAGCTTGTGGATGCAATAGAAAAGAAAACTCCATTGTATGGGGAGAAATTCAAGCCAACTGCAGAAATTTGCATAAGTAATGAGGAGGAGCCAAATGTTAATCACCAAGACAATGGGAAAATGTATCCAGGGCATGTCAGAGACTTTGATGGTAGCTCCTCCCATCACAGGTCCAGAGGCCTAGGAGGAAATAACACATTCCTGGGTTGGACCCAGGGCCCCCCTGCTGTATGCAGCCTTGTGACATGGTCCCTGTGTCCTAGGTGCTTTAGCTTCAGCTGTGGCTATAAGGGGCCAAGGTACAACTCAGGCTATTGCTTCAGAGGGTGCAAGCCACAAGCCTGGGTGGTTTGCACAAGGTGTTGGGCCTGAAGGTGCACAGAAATCAAGAACTGAGGTTTGGGAACTTCCACCTAAATTTCAGAGGATATATGGAAATGCCTGGATGTCCAGTCAGAAGTTTGCCGCAGGGAAGGAGCCCTCATGGAGAACTTCTGCTAGGGCAGTGTGGGAGGGAAATGTGGGGTCACAGCCCCCACACAGAGTCCCCACTGGGGTACTGCCTAGTGGAGCTATGAGAAGAGGGCCCTCATCCTCCCATCCTCCAGACCCCAGAACAGTAGATCCACCAACAGCTTGCATGGTGAGCCTGGAAAAGCCATAGACAATGCCAGCCCATGAAAGTGTGTCCGGAATTGGTGGGTTCTTGGTCTCACTGACTTCAAGAATGAAGCCGCAGACCCTCACAGTGAGTGTTACAGTTCTTAAAGGTGGCATGTCCAGAGTTTGTTCCTTCTGATGTTTGAATGTGTTCGGAGTTTCTTCCTTCTGGTGGGTTTGTGGTCTTGCTGGCTCAGGAGTGAAGCTGCAGACCTTCGTGGTGAGTGTTACAGCTCTTAAGGTGG
The DNA here is from genome assembly GCF_029289425.2 of Pan paniscus. Taxonomy (NCBI): domain Eukaryota; kingdom Metazoa; phylum Chordata; class Mammalia; order Primates; family Hominidae; genus Pan; species Pan paniscus. The sequence continues at coordinate 30,898,577 of NC_073249.2, read as the reverse complement.
TGTGTCTGGAGTTGTTCATTCCTCCTGGTGGGTTCGTGGTCTCGCTGGCTTCAGGAGTGAAGCTGCAGACATTCGCGGCGAGTGTTACAGCTCATAAAGGCAGTGTGGACCCAAAGAGTGAGCAGCAGCAAGATTTATTGCAAGGAGCAAAAGAACAAAGCTTCCACAGTGTGGAAGTGGACCCAAGCAGGTTGCCACTGCTGGCTCAGGCAGCCTGCTTTTTTCCTTTTATCTGGCCCCACCCATATCCTACTAGGCTCATAGGCAGAAGGAACTTGCCTGGTCTCAATGAGACTGTGAACTTAAGACTTTTGGGTTAATGCTGAAATGAGTTAAGACTTTGGTGAACTGTTGGCATAATTGTGTCTGTTCTTATGTTGCGATAAAGAACTGCCTGTGACTGGGTAATTTATAAAGGAAAAAGGTTTAATTGACTCATAGTTCCACAGGGGCTCAGGAAACTTACAATCATGGCAGAAGGGGAGGCAAATGTGTCCTTCTTCACATGGTGGCGAGAGAGAAGTGCCAAACAAAGGTGGAAAAACACTTGATAAAACCATCAGATCTTGTGAGAACTCACTTGCTATCATTAGAAGAGCATGAGAGAACCATCCCATAATCTAATCACCTCCCATGAGTTCCCTCCCCAACAGGTGGGGATTACAATTCGGATTACAATTCAAGATGGGATTTCAGTGGGGACACAGATCTAGACCATATCATTCTGCCCCTGGTCCCTCCCAAATCTCACCTTTCTCACATTTCAAAACACAATTATGCCAACGTTCCCCAGCATAATAAAGTGCACAATAAATGTAATGTGCTTGAATCCTGCTGAAACCATCACCTGCCGGCACTCCCCCTGCCCACCCCCTATGGTTTGTGGAAAAATTGTCTTCCACAAAACCAGTCCCTAGTGCCAAAAAGGTTGGGGGACTGCTGATCTATGGGACTATTGGGTTGGTTTCAGTGTGAGGTGCTGGTGACTGGCACCAGAGTGGGAGCAGTCAACACACCAGGGTATTATCATTGGTTGTCTCTGAGTGTTAAGATTATGGACTATTTTTCTGCTTCTTTATGTATTTTTAGTCTTTGCACATGTTCTACAAAGAATAAATTACTTGTGTAATCATAGGAAATAAATACTACCTCTTACCCTCTCCCCTGCCCCAGTCTGGCATAATTGAAAAATGAACGCTTAGAGAAAGGAGGTCACCCAAGATCAGACTTCAGAATTCAAATTTAATAAGATCTACTTGTTATTCACGATAGAGTTTGTCAAACATTTTCACCAAATTTTAGCAACAAGTTTGAGTGCTGCAGGAGATAACGAGAAGTGAAAAGATGGTGAGGGAGACAAAACAAAACAAAATTGGCAAAGAAAAAGATGGCATTTTAAATAGCAACACGAACAGTCTGCCTAAGGACTAATCTACTGTGTGAGAAAATGATTTTTAATTGAAAAGTTCTTTTTGAGAAAGTTTTTAAAAAGTCTTATATAAAAATATGGAATATATAAGAATTTAACTAATACCTTGTGTTTAGGGTGCATTATAACTGTATAAGGAATTTTTACATGAAAATTTGGGAGAACAAGAGAGAACATCATGTAATAATGTGATTAAACTTGTTACTCAGCCATTTTACAAATTCTGGAATATAAAGGACAAGGTAGAGTATGTTCCAAGGCAGGCAGTGGCCACACACTGCTTGGCTTGTAGGCCCTATTAGGGATTTTGGTGTTTCTCCTAAACACCAGTGGAAAACCACTGAAGTATTTTAAGCAAGAAGTAGCTTGATCAGGCTTGAGTTTCAAAAGGTTCACTTTTTTTTTTTTTTAAACAGGGGTCATATCAGAAAGATATGTTTGATGAAATTAACTACAGAATCAAGAAGTATATACTCAAAAACGCAAATACTACAATATATAAGACAGTGTAAGTACATTTTCATTAAAAAATGAATTGTGTGAGTCCCAGAAGTTACAAGCTTACACTGGGAAGAATGAGTGATCATAAAGTAAAAATATTCACGATTGAACTGACCACTTATGGAACTAACCCATGCTGCACTTTCTGTCTCCCACAATGTGGCCCTGTTTTCTGTTTCTATCGTCTCTGTTCCACCTCTGTCCATCTTATGTTATCTGTCTCTCATTGACTGTTGGTGGTTGACAATACCATGTGAACACAGAGTGAAATTACATCTCTTACAAAATATGAAGGATTTCATACAGACAATAAAGGTGATATTGGAGAACTGCTTCACCAATCATGGTCATTAACTGTGAGGATCTGTGAGACTTTAACCAGCACAGCATCACTGTGGCTGACTCAGCAATTTTTTTCCACTACCAATGATTAACCTAAGCAGATGATGGTAGTCCTGTTCCTTTTACCACTTATTTATTTCAGAATGAGTTAAGCAGACATTAAAAGCAGACTATAACAGAGGATCTCTTTTTAAGATTTTCAAGTTTGGAAAATTCTGCTTTGATGCTAAGAGGCAGAATAAAACCCAGAAAGATTCATTCAATCTGACTTATTAATATTTGGAAGAGGTCAGTTTATTCTGCTCAGTTCAATTAAAATCAAATAACTTTAGTGGATAGGAATTATTCAAAAGTTTTTAATACTAGGATCTATTACTCTAGGCAAGCCATACCTAAGTAATCTATACAGTTAGGGGCAGGCTAATTTCGGGCAGCAGGAAACAGTCAGCTAAAATAGAGCAGAGACGGAGGAAAATACCACTTGGAGTGCCACTCACATGTTTAAGGGCAGACATGAAAAGGTAGGCAAGTGTTTCTCTTTCTTTTGGCAAGCATTTTATAGGAAAAATTCTACAAAGCTAGGAGACTACCTGGTAAAGCTAAGCCCATTTAGAAGGGGAGGGAAGGAAGAAAATAATGCAAAAAGTCAGAGTTCAGTATTGACAAGGGATCTTTTCATTGCATGTGATTGATGACTGACGGTTTGCCCCTGCTTTTTGATTCCTGTTTGCTGATTTCCCATTTTATTTACCCATAATCCACTCATTACTCTGATGAACCATGGAAGCAGTGGTCCACAAATCTGTGTTAGTTTCTCTGTTCTCTCTGCAGTCTTTTAGAGGTACCTGCTAACACAGATTTAAAGATCCCCTGTAAGTCAAAATTAGCTATGCTTGGTGGCACATGCCCATAGTCCCAGCTACTTGGGAGGCTGAGGCAGGAGAATTGCTTGAACCCGAGAGGTGGAGGTTGCAGTAAGCGGAGATCGCACCTGGGTGACAGAGCAAGACTCCATCTCAAAAAAAAAAAAAAAAGAAAAATCCCCTGTAAGTTAATGACTTCCACTTTCTATCTCTTGCCTTGAACGCCCATACTTCCTTCTCCCTACAGATAATCTACCTTGAAAGAATTTGCCGCCAACTCAGTAAACAGGTCAGTTTAATAAAATCATTGACTCCTAATAATCTTTGCCACTGCAGTGTTCCTGGGCACTAGGCTGGTGCCTCTTAACTCTGGCTGCATGGTAGAAATGTGTGAGGAGTTTTTTTTAAAAAAGACTAATATCATCTCAGCTTGTAGAGACTAGAATTTGATTGGTCTGGGTCGGTTATTTGGTGATTTTTTTTTTTTTTTTTTGCCAGAGTCTCGCTCTGTCGCCCAGGCTGGAGTGCAGTGGTGCGATCTTGGCTCACTGCAAGCTCCGCCTTCCTGGTTCACACCGTTCTCCTGCCTCAGCCTCCCAAGTAGCTGGGACTACAGGCGCCTGCCACCATGCCTGGCCAGTTTTTTTTTTGTTTTGTTTTTTGTTTGTGTTTTTTTTTTGTATTTTTAGTAGAGACAGGTTTCACCGTGTTAGCCAGGATGGTCTTGATCTGATTTCGTGATCCGCCCGCCTCGGCCTCCCAAAGTGCTGGGGTTACTGGTGTGAGTCACCCCACCTGGTCTATTTGGTGATTTTATTGTGCAGCTAGGGTTAAGACAACCTAACTAAGCCCTGGGTTTTGGCTGCTCTTCTGCATGGTTTGTTCACTGTTCTCTGTGCATTTCTTCAGTCCTCTCTCCTTTGCCTGCACTCCACAACCACAAAGCAAGATGGCAACCCTCTTGCTCTCAACATTTGTGTAGAACCTTTTACAGAGTTGGGCTGTTTCTCTCCTATAGCTCTATTTAGTTGATACACAACAGGAAGTTGTCTTCAAGCATACTTTCTATCAAGGCGTTATGCTATCCAGAATTCTGTATTGAATTCTGAATGTCTACTTTAAATAATTAAGATAACAGAACTCAAGGTTACCAACTCATTGACCTTTCCAGGTCCTTTTCCATTTCTCTTTAGAAATTGATCCGTTTTCTGTAGATTTCAAGTAGGTTGATACTCTCCATCTCCTTTTCTTTTCTTTTTTCTTTTTGAGACAGAGTCTCACTCTGTCTTTCAGGCTGGAGCGCAGTGGCATGATCTCGGCTCACCGCAACCTCTGCCTCCCAGGTTCAAGCAACTCTCCTGCCTCAGCCTCTCTAGTAGCTGAGATTTACAGGTGCCTGCCACCACACTGGTCTAATTTTTTTTGTTGTTGTTTTGTTTTTAGTAGAGATGGGGTTTCACCATGTTGGCCAGGCTGGCCTCGAACTCCTAACCTCAAGTGAACCACCCACCTTGGCCTCCCAAAGGGCTGGGATTACAGATGTGAGCCACTGTGCCTGGCTTCTCCATATTCTTTATATCATTTGTTCCTCCTGTCTTCAATCATCATCCTTTCTATTTTCCTTTCCTTATTGTTAACTTTTTATATTTTAGTTGCATTCTCCTTCACTAACATAATTTATTTCTAGTCACTCCTTAGATAATGCTACTCAATTCAGACAGTTCATTCTGTACTCACGTCTTCCTTTGTACTTTTTAATTGCTTATTTGTTGTTTTTGACATCTTAGTGGAATTTTTCAGCTACTCAAAAGTGAGTGCTGTTTTAACTACCTCTTATAACCAGTAAGTGTTCTGTATACATAAAGCACACAATAAATGGCTAATTAATATCCAGTTTTCTGTTGAACAAGTACAATACTTAAATCTTTTCTGCCTGCGCCAAGTCCGAGATATAACTCTCTTATCTACTATAGTGACTGGCCTGCATAGCCATCTGTCTAAACCCTGAGACTGAAATTCTTTAGTGTGGAGATCTCTATCTGCAGACATGAATATGGCTTGATGATGATCAAAAATACTCCCCTCGCTGAACACACAAGCCTTTGGTTGGCAGCCAAAGGCAATTATGTGTAAAATCTGAAGCTATTTCTAATTCTGAGTTTCATGTCTTCAGTGCTTTCTCCAAGAGCCACCCTATTTTCAAGGAATTAGCATCAGGACAGCCATTGGCTGCCATAGATGTTTAGTGATCCATAGATCTTTTGCATAGTTTGAAAATATGCATTTTCCGGCAGGGCGTGGTGGCTCAAGCCTGTAATCCCAGCACTTTGGGAGGCTGAAGCAGGTCAGGAGTTTGAGACCAGCCTGGCCAACATGGTGAAACCCTATCTCTACTAAAAATACAAAAATTGGCTGGGCATAGTGGCACACGTCTGTCATCCCAGCTACTCGGGAGGCTGAGGCAGGAGAATTGCTTGAGCCCAGGAGACAGAGGTTGCAGTGAGCCAAGATAGTGCCACTACACTCCAGCCTGGCCCACAGAGTGAGACTCTGTCTCAAAAAAAAAAAAAAAAAGAAAAGAAAGAAAATATGCATTTTCCCTGCACACCTAAATTGGAATTGACTGATCTCTGCTAACCATATGTAATAGTCACATGATTCTTTGTATGAGTCTGGCCTATACACAGTGCAGCATGGTGTTATGTACTTTTTTTTTTTTAACTTGTTTTAAGTCTATATGTAACTTCTTGAGGATAGAAAAGATTGTATCTCTCTAGAGATAGAATGGTACAGCTACCAAGACTGGTACAGCTGGTAATGGCTCAATTTTTGTGGCTTAGCTGATCGACTGGACCAATGAGAGCTGAAATTATCAAGGTACAGGAGGTGATGCTGAGTGGTCCTCAAGCTTTGATATGCTTAGAATCACCTGGAAAACTTTTGATTCAGAACTTTTGATGCAGTAGACCTGGGATTGGTGGGAGGATTTGCATTTCTTTTTGTTGTTGTTGTTTTTGAGATGGAGTCTTGCTCTGTTGCCAGGCTGGGGTACAGTGGTGCAATCCTCGGCTCACTGCAACCTCTGACTCCCGGGTTGAAGCGATTCCCCTGACTCAGCCTCCCAAGTAGCTGGGACTACAGGTGTGCGCTACCACACCCGGCTAATTTTTGTATTTTAGTACAGACGGGGTTTCACCATGTTGGCCAGGATGGTCTCGATCTCCTGACCTCATGGTCTGCCTGCTTCGCCTCCCAAAGTGCTGGGATTACAGACGTGAGCCACTGCGCCTGGCCAGATTTGCATTTCTAATAAGTCCTTAGGTGATGCTGCTGCTGCTGCTCCAGGGATCACATTTTAAGAATCACTGCCCACAACTGTACCAGGAATTTAGCTTGTCTTTTGGGAGATTGGCAGGCAGAGCAGGATCTTGTTGAGTTGCAAGTGTCTGACGGCCTGACCATAATTTATGACTAGAGAGTGGTGGTCCAACCTTCCTCTCATACGTCCATGGGAGTGAACAAGCTGCTCTGTCTGTTTCATGAACACTTTTATTAGTTCGTCTCTGAGTCAATGTTTAACATACTTGATTACAATGTTAGGACAGAAACATTATGCTCAAAGCTCTAGGGATACTTCCAAAATGTCACCGTTGAAAAGTACCAACCCAGGCAGCAGGGTTAGGATTGCCCATCTCTTTAGTACTTGGACTATTACCTGTGGGTCTTGAACATTTTTGCAGGATATACAGGCAGAGGAGAGGAGGATGTTATAGAAAGACTAAAGACTTCTGGAGTCAGCAGCCATGCAATCATGGTATTTAAGCACTCTAAGACTCATTTTTCTCTTCTTAAAAGCAGTATATTGGCCAGGCATGGTAGCTCATGCCTGTAATCCCAGCACTTTGGGAGGCCGAGGCGGGCGGATCATGAGGTCAGGAGTTCGAGAGCAGTCTGGCCAACCTGGTGAAATCCCGCCTCTACTAAAAATACAAAAATTAGTCGGGCTTGGTGGTATGCACCTGTAATCCCAGCTTACCCGGGAGGCTGAGGCAGAAGAATTGCTTGAACCCTGGAGGTGGAGGTTGCAGTGAGCCGGGATCGCACCACTGCAGTCCAGCCTGGGCAACAGAGCAAGACTCCATCTCAAACAACAACAAAAAAAGCAGTATATTAATACTTCATGAAGAAGGTATAAGAATTAAAAATGTATAAGATCCCTCCTTTTGTATGGAACACCCAATATTTCCTAATAAACAGTGACTAAGTTCCTATCTTTATAACTTTGTCATGGGGTCCCTATCTGCTCTGCAGAGATAGCTGGATGAGTTATGCCTCTGAGAAGGCAGGGGTGGCTGCAAACTGTGGATTTTGTCAGACCCACTTAAAAGCAGATATAGGGAGGCTAGTGATTTGAACAATCGGTATATAAGTACTAGATGAGAGTCTCCATGATACAGAAACTATGGCTCATGTAAGTGTTTTTTTGCTTTTTACTGTTGACAGGGTAAGCCTTGGACAGGAATTGGGAGTCCTTCAAATTTGTCTTAATGCTCCTGACCTCTCCATTCTATGGCTCCTTTCTCCCAATGTCTATCTCCCTATCAAATCTTACTCTCTGAAAGCTCTTTGCTCTCCTAACCTCAACCTGGTGAGATTGACTGTTACCATAAGCTCCTATTACGTGTGTCATATCCTTCAGGTGTACTGAGGTGGAAATAGACCAGGTGGAGAACCACTGTTTTTGCATTTTCAGTGTTAATCCTTATTGCTAACTGGGAATTGAAGGGCTCTCTCTTCTACTGAGGTAATCTCAGATACCAGCAAGCAGGTAAGAAAGACTAAAGTGCCTTAGATAGCTTCTACATGTAGATAAGATTGACCCTGTGTTCAAACTGAAGCTAACTATGTTATGTCCTTCTAATATGGACACGTAGCATCAGAAAAATCAAAATACATACATGGTACACACAACTGCCATTTGAAGCCAGTTTTTCTCATTGTAGGAAACTACTACAGGGGCAATCTCCAACCAGATTCTTTTACTAAAACATAGCATTTTGTTAGAATAAAAATGCTCTTAGAGCCTCTGTTAAAGGAAATAACTCTTTTGTTTTCATGATTTGAACCTCAGAAACTGAAAACACCTTGGGAAAGAAAAAGGACCCCTTCAGCTCTGCTGGGATTCTGCAGTGTGGCTCCAGCATGTCTAGGGGTTTCAAACCTGATGCTAAGACCATCAGTCCTGCGATAAGGAGGAAGCTTAAAATAGCAGGAACAAAGGACAGCTTATACAGTCCATAGAATATGAAGTGATGACAAGCACAGCAAAAAGAATTTGAGAGTGAAAAGGAAATTGCACAAGAGGGCAGGATAAAGAGATCCTAAATACCCCTAGTTTCAGTTTCTAGGAGGGGAAAAAATTCAAAGAATATTCCTACCTTTCAAAGGTATTTGTTCAAATGCAATGGCCTCCACTTAGTCTACCAGAGTTCTTTATCTCAGTTATCTAACTCTTTGGATTTGCTCACGTGAGCTGAAAATCTCAGAGGCTTTTTTCCTGAGGTTCTCGAAAGACCCTGTTGCAGGCTTGAGGGGAAGATCATAGCTTTTTGTTTCATTACCACTAGAATGGGTGACCAGGTGCTATGCCATTTCTTTTAGCTTTACAATAAAAAGGAGCTTCTTACCCACTCTTTTCTCAGCAGTACTATGACAAGAGATCCCCAGAAGGAAAGACAGAGGGAGCTGAACAGTATTTAGTAAATCTGAACCACCTGGGATGTTTCTTTTCGATAATACACCCTCTCTTCAGAAAAAAAAAAAAATGTTCCACACTATATGCCGATAACATCCTCTATTCCCTGCTTAGTTTGATCATTATGGGTACTTTGGGAAAACATCTTATACTTTGTAAGTGACAGAGCTACCAAGACCTATTTGTATCGGGTACCAAGCTAGATAGAAACTGTATATAATTCACTCACTACATTCTTGTAGAAACAGAATGTGGTAGCTATTTTTGGTCCTGTTTTGAAGTGACAGAATTGAGGTATAAAGAAGTTAATTTGTTTAGCCCATGCTCACAAATCCTGTAAGTAGCAGGATTCAGACTATGGTATGTAAGATTATAAACACCTGCATTTCTCTGGTGGCCGTGAGATGTAGGCAACGTAATCAGCCAAGGAACAGAAAATTAGACACGTGTTGAAATTTGGTAATGAATCATTCTCCTGTCTCCCTCTAAATTCTAAACCAGATAGATAGTGGGATAAGATAAATGAATATCAGTCTTTTTTTTGTACTGGAAATAGCAGATTCGAAAACATGGCTTGGAGGAGAGGCTGTAATTAAGTTACCTAATTGCTTCCCCATGAGTTGAACCAATGTACTCACCAAGCTGCAGAGAGCCCAGTAAGAATACTGCAGGCTTTCCCCCTGCCCTAGTTTTCTTGCCCAGGGAAGGAGTGAAATTGGGACATGTTGGAATCTGTTGAAAGGGGCTGGTTACACTGCCCTCTCCTCCATTCTTGCCCGTGTTCAGTTCCTTCTTCCATTCTTGCCAATCTGATAATTTATTCTTTTGCTCTTAGGAGGTAAAGAATGGATAGAAAGGACAAAAACGCCTTTCCCATTTTTTTCTTCTTTGGAATGAAATGTATTTTTTTCCCTTCCAAGGAAATATGAAGAGGTAGTGTTTAAATGTCTCCCTAAAAGTAATGAAACTATCTTTTTAGAAGCTTCTGTTTTGAATTCGCAGAAAAGATTTGAAATTGTTTCTAGTTGAGCTGAGTTGATTTTAATGCCTATAAACTTTGTGATCAGAGACAATACTTTAGCTTCCAAATTGCAAAATTAATGTTGGCTCATCTGCTTAAAGTCAGATAACTCTACCCTTTGGGTAAGCAAGTGAAACACCCAGTCATTTTGGTGGAGAAAAGCAGTGGAGCCAATTGTTTAACCGGATTGGCCAAAAAAGAAATGAGAGGGATAGATTTCAGATGCAAGCCATATGCTTCTGTTCCAAGGGGGAAAAATGAAAGCAGTCAGAACATTTGGTGGAGAAGGAGGGCCTGAATGCAAATTTACATGAACAAAGGAACAGTCAAGGAGAAAGACATAGAAAGATGATATAACAGCTGCAGACAAATACGCAAGTTAAAGATGACTTTGATACTGGTGAAGAATGCTGACTAATTTTGTCAAGTTTTTGATGCTGAGACAACATCAGAAGCAACTTTCACCTTGTTCAGGGATGACCTCATGTGTTCAAATTGCAAAGAACTTTGTGTGAGTCAGTAGCACCATCTTTGCATTTAACACAAAGTTGCTTAATTGAGGGACAAGATGATGGTCAAGCTCCAGTTTGATGCTTTTTGAGGGACATTGTGGCCAACATTTAGATTACATACTGTGTTTTTCCTCTTGGAGCTATGATTTCCACTAGAAGAAGGTCAAGAGTGTGACTTTGGCATATTGTGAGTAGTTTGGTGATATATCCCAGATTTGTCTAGTGAATTTTAACATTTTGTTGATTAACATTTACTGAGAGTTCTTCACCTGATCTAGTTATTCTGAACATTCTTTGACATGGTTATACTCTCTTTCATCTTGAAAACACATGTATCAGTCAACCACATAAACAACTGGCCCTTTACTGGAATCAGATCAGAATTCTCATCCCAGGTCTGACACTCACCTTTCTGTGAGCCTGGGGAAGTAACTTTATTCATTCTTTCAACAAATATTTTTTAGGTACCTACATCTTTTCAGCACTGGAGATGATTTCTGCCTTCATGGACTCTAAGCTGAGTGAGGAAGACAGACCATTAAGCAGGTCATTAAAACCAAGTGCCATAAGAGCTATTTTAGGGGACCTACAGGAAGGAGCCTATGGCAGTGCAGAAGAGATACGTCTGTCTTAAAGGGTCAGAGAGAGCTTTCTCATGGTTTAAGCTGAGTCTGAAGAGGTTAAATAAATATCCGAGGAGCAAGTGCTTTGAAAGAAAGGAACTGCGTTTTAGACAGGGAGAAAAGAGAGCTGCAAGCAGGGAACTTGAATTCAGAGAATTTCAGTTTGCTGAGAACACGAAGTGTGAGGAAGGCCAAAGGGAGCCTGGAGAGGTTGGGGGAGAGAGATAAGAGGAATGTGGTGGGAAGTAAGCTGGAAGAAGTAGGTAAGATCTTTGGTTCCTTTAAACACAAAATAGTAATAATAATGTCCACTCCACACACAAATTCTGAGAATCAAAGGAGAAAATGTTCACAGAACAGTTTTGTAATCTACAAAGCACTAGACAAAGGCAAGAAGACATTCTGACTGGGGTGTTGGCTGTAAACTGTGGTTCACTTTTCCAGGAGCAGGAACAGTTCTGCCCAGAGTTATGCTCTGAAGATCTTTTTGACCAACGTTGCAATGTGACAGGAGTTTTTTGTGAAAACATAAATTGCAATAATATGGTGTATTTGTATATTGTTTTCTATTTCCTTATACATTTTTTATAGATGTCTTTATTAGTTACTATTGGCAATGCCTGGTATATATGGCCAACCAACATGAGAAACATTTCCCAGAACCCTGAAATCATATCATAGAGGCAATGATCACACACAGAGGTTGTTTTAAGTACTCACTGGACAATTGCTGTTTGCTCTGTCACCATCAATTCTAGGGTCTCTCGGTTGATAGCTGAATCAAGCTTAAGTTTTTTTTCTATGTCCCAATTCATCCCTTCTTTCTGGTTTTGTTCTCAAGAATAAATTTTAGCAATGCATTGTGAGTAATTTTCTTCAGAATAGCCAGCCAGTATTTCTCCTCTGTTGGTTAAACCCAAAACCTGGGTTTTTGCACTCAGCTTGTGGCTCAGGTCACTGTGTAAGCCTAGGACTCGTTATTTTTATATTTTCTTCCTCTGATAAGAGAGACTCGGGACACATAAGTGTTAAGCCTATCTAAATGTTTCGCCCTGATTTCAAATGGATTTGCCATTTTCTAAGGAAAGGTATGTGTAGCTGGCGGATAGCTATAGTATGTGTACACACTTATAGTATGTGTGAACACTTATAACACTATAGTTTCGCGTAATTTCAGTACCTGGTTTCCAAGCTGCCAAGTTTCTTGAACAGAGAACGTGAGTGAAGTTTGAAGCCAGAGGGAAGATGCGAAGAGATTATTAGCTTTTCAACTCTGTTATTTACAATTCCTGTATTTCTCTTAAGGATCCAGAAAAGGAAGTGTCTGAAAAAAAGAACATTTTGCTTAGAGCTGATACTTTGGCATTTGGTAATACTTACTTCTCTTGTTTTTTATTTTTTTAGATGGAGTCTTGCTCCGTTGCCCAGGATGCAGTGCAGTGGCATGATCTCGGCTCACTGCAACCTCTGCCTCCCCAGTTCAAGTGATTCTCCTGAGTCAGCCTCTGGAGTAGCTGGGACTTCAGACATGGGCCACCATGCCCGGCTAATTTTTGTATTTTTAGTAGAGACGGATTTCTCCACATTGGTCAGACTAGTCTCAAACTCGTGATTTCAGGTGATCCACCCGTCTCGGCCTCCCAAAGTGCTGGGATTACAGGAGTGAGCCACTGCACCTGGCCAGTAAGACTTATCTTAAAACATTTTTTGTTGCTGTTATTTTTGGCACAGACCTTTTTTTTTTTTTAATCATTTTTGGAATCACAATTGTCTTTTTAACTTTGAAGTGTTTTCCCTTATATCTGGAAGATGGGGCGGGTGGTTCAGTGAGGTATCTGAGTTGGTGGAGATGTCTATGTTGGAAGGCAAGTTGGGAAGAGCAACGCAGAACATGGAGAAGGCTACTTTGGGAAGTTGTGGGGGTGCAAATGATATATTTTCTGCTGTTGAGAAGTCCGGTTAGCTTTGGCTTTTGAGAGCGTCACTCTGGGAATGTGCGTATGTCTGTGTGTGGGGGCAAGAAGGAGGCCACACCAGTGGGATTATAAAGAGGCTTTGAATTGTACCCCCACCACTCCACCAGAATTGTTAGAAACTTAGTTCCCAGATATCCACTCAACCCTCTTTGGCAGGATCCCTGGGAGGCTCAGTTGTCCTTCTTGGAAGCCAGTAAAATTCTTTGTTGGTGGTTGTGGAGGCCAGCATCTGATCAGCTGCTCAGTAGCCATAGCTGCTGCTTCTGTTGCCCTGGCTGCTGGACTTGGAGGCTTCCTGGTTGCTAGTGACTTGGCTTGCGCGGCTGCGCCCTGTCCCTGCTGGGGCTGGTTTATGTGGCTCTGATGGTTATATATGCCGAAGTCACTCCTCTCCTATGTGTTCCTCAAGTGCTCTTCACAGTGGAGCCAGGAGAACCTTACTGTTCTTTCTTCAATTCCCAGTATGGCCTCACTCTGTTTCTTGCAGCGCCCCCTAGTGTTAGCACACTTTCATTCAGTTATCTTTTCCATCTGTCTCTTGGCTCAAGTTCCTACAGATCAGGGTAGGAATCACATAGGATTGTCCCATTTAGCAAATAAAGATAGAGAATGTCCAGTTAAATTTGAGTTTCAGATAAATAATGAAGAATTTTTTTAACATAAGTATGTCTCAAATGTCACATGGGACATACTTATACTAAAACATTCTTCATTGGTTATCTAAAATTCAAATTGAATTGGGTGTCCTGTATTTTATCAATAAATACTAGATTCGAATTAGTGATCTTCCCATTTCCAAGCCCCTCGTTACACTTAGAATATTGCTAGTGTAACAGATCGCATATGGAAAAGAAAGAAATTGGCTCCTTTTTAAAGCAAATTTTAGTATACAAGTACTCTGAGCAATGCAGCTGTGGACCAGGGCTAAGTTAATATGCTTTTTAAGAAGCATGGTTTCCTTAAAGTTTAATATCCAAAAGCTAGCTCCATAGTTTTATAGTTTGAATTTCCAAAAGCGTGGACATTGAGTTTGGCTTGCGAATAAATCTTTAGGAATTGAATAACTTTTTATTTACATCAAATGAGTAGTAGAATCTAATGATTCAGACACCTGAATTGTGAAAAGTCAAAATATTTGTATATTGATTGGGTCATACAAGGTCATTTTATGGGAAATGTAATGTGAGCAATTATTTTCTTTTTTTTTTTTTTGAGACAGAGTCTCGCTCTGTCGCCCAGGCTGGAATGCAGTGGCATTATCTCGGCTCACTGCAAGCTCTGTCTCCCAGGTTCACGCCATTCTCCTGCCTCAGCCTCCCGAGTAGTTGGGACTACAGGCGCCCGCCACCACGCCTAGCTAATTTTTGTATTTTTAGTAGAGATGGGATTTCATCGTGTTAGCCAGGATGGTCTCGATCTCCTGACCTTGTGATCCGCCTGCCTCAGCCTCCCAAAGTGCTGGGATAACAGGCGTGAGCCACCGCACCCGACCTATTTCCCTTTTTTTTTTTTTTTGGATGTAAAAATGTAATTCATTTTAGGGGGAAGGGACATTGTGTCTACATGGTGGCAACAGTTTAGTGAACAGATCCACAAACGTCTGTCAATAAAAACAAACAACTTCCCAAAAGTCCATCAATGGGACAGCTCCGCATATCCAGATAGATAGATACATCGAAAGATAGATAGATAGATAGATAGATAGATAGATAGATAGATGATAGAATGAATAATATTCAGCCATCAAAAGAAAGGGGATTCTGATACATGCCATAGCATGGATAAACCTTGAGGACATTATACTAAGTGAAATAAGTCAATTACAAGAGGACAAATATCACATGATTCCATATATATATATATATATATATAAAAGATAAGGTATATTCTAGATGCTTATAAAAGAAAGGTACCTAGAATAGTTAAATTCATAAAGACAGAAAGTAAAATGGTGGTTGCCAGGGGCTAGGGGGAGGGGAGAAATGGAGAGTTGTTTAATGGTGTGAGTTTTTTATTGTATTTATTTATTTATTATTTATTTTTTAAGACGGAGTCTCATTCTGTTGCCAGGCTGGAGTGCAATGGTGCAATCTTGGCTCACTGCAACCTCCGCCTCCTGGGTTCAAATGATTCTCCTGCCTCAGCCTCCCAAGTAGCTGGGACTACAGGTGCGTGCCACCACCCCCTGCTAAAAATAAAGACAAAAATAAACTGAGTCTGCAGAGGTTAAATAAATATTTGAGGAACAAGTGTTTTAGACAGGGAGACAAGAGAGCTGCGAGCAGGGAACTTTAATTCAGAGAATTTCGGTTTGCTGAGAACATGAAGTGTGAGGAAGGCCGGAGGGAGCTTCAATAACTACAAACATGTTGCTTTAATAATTTGATTACAGATTGAGAAAAAGGGTTTATTTTCTTACTTACCCATCATTTTGACAAACTAGAGTAATAAGGGAGATGTGTGGATAAGGATTTCTGACAGCACTGGCACTGGGGAAAACAAATGTCACTAGCTATCTCAGTAGGAGCTGCACAAAATGCAATTTCCTTTTTTGTTCCTTTTGTATTTCCTGATTTTACTTACATGTGTTGTTCTTGCTATATGAAGTCATAAGAATATTTAACTTCTAAATGGGGGACAGAAATAAATGAGAAAAGTCAGACTCCAAATATAACCATTTAGAGCAATGATAAAGTGATATTTTAAATTAATGAATAAATCATTTATTATATGCTACTTCCTTAAACAATGTCTTTAACATGATGTTAATGACTCCCTTTTAGTAAATTGTTCTCCAGGTAATTCCCACCTGATATTTTTCTCCAAGAGACAATTTTAGTTCCCAGGAAGAAGCCTACGTTTTGACACTTTTACAGCCATAAGACTGGGCGGTTTTTTGGCTAACACCATAATTTTAAGAAGTGGTTGTGCTTTTGTAAAAGTAACTTGGAGCCTTCAAACAGCTGGCAACTTTTGGATTTTTGTGTAAAATATTTAGGGAAGAAATGTGAAATATTCAGTATAAAATATCTCAGTTCATATGCTGAGGTGCTACTGATTTAAGTAAAGTGGAGAATAAAATAGAGTCAGTGATTTACTCAGTTTACTCATTCATCCCATTCATTGATTCACTGGGCAAATATGAATCAAGGATTTACTAGGTCAGGTAGTATTTTGAGTTTGATTTTGGTGGATGAGCAGTCAGAGATGCCTTTTGAATGGAGATACTGTGAAGCTTTTGTTTCCCTGGTAGTTTTCTTTTTTGTATGGATTATCTAGATAATTGTGTAAACCTTCATATTAACTTTGGCTGTATATTGAAGCAGATAGTCTGAGTCCTAACACTGAAATGATACTCCAGAACATTGAGAAGGAAGAAAGCAATGTTACCGATGCTTAAATGCCACGGCATCCTGCCCACAAGAGGCTCTTGGGCATAGCTTACATTTCTCTGTCTCATTGCACACTCATGGGGATATTCTCAAGCCCTCTCCATGTGTGCTCTGCCTGAGTGCCAAACTCGCTGCTGGTCACTGATGTGATCCCACAGCTAGCAGCCTGGCTATCCTCCCCTTCATTTGAACAGAGGAAGTTCTTCACCATTTAGAACCCAATATTCACTCCCAGCTTTCCTACTTGAAAATTCGTTTATTATCCTTCCCATATTTTCTCTAAACAAACTTTCTCAGAATGTTGTTAAAATTCTGAAAGGGATGACAAAAACTATTGGTACAGGAAGGCGGCAGGGCAAGGATATGTCCAGTGGGAGAAAAGTTAAACCATTGCATGCCAATAAACAAAGGTGAGCGCTGGGAAGCCAACTGACCTGCTATGTGGCACGAATGAATGAAACAAACCACTGTATTCCAGAAACAGGAAATAATGTCCATTAAGAAATAACTGTTTCCCGTTTTGTTCCATCAGTCATAAAATGTCATCACGTGAGTTGTGATCAGTCTGTAACTCTATCCACATGATGCTTCAGCTTTTGTTCTCTCTTTTTCTTTTTGTCGGCCTGGTCTTTGCCTGGGAGGACTTTATGTTTCCACTGGGAGAGAAAGGGAGAAAAAGATCTTCTTGGTACTATTAAGCTTTTAAAGGACATTTACTTTTTTTCTTTTCCTACAGACCACAACCAATTGCTCCTCCTTCCCATTGAAAGAAACCCAGGCTGTACCTGCTCTTTCATCTCCTCTGTGGAAAACATCTATCGGCTGGAAGCCCTGAGTCTTCATTTTCAAGGATTTTATTTGTAAGCTGTTTAAGGCATAAGCTAAAGTTTCAGGCAGAGGTAATTTTAGTAGTTAAGCCTGATTTTTACTTCCACCCTCTGTCCTCCAGGGCCATATGGGAAGCTTTCTGTGAGTGGATAAGCTCTTTAGCTAAGATGTAAACATGTTCCCTGGTATCTGATAAAGGTTCCTGGAGACTGACACTTAAAAAAAAAAAAAAAAAAAAAAAAAAAAGAAAGTGAGGAAAAGAAGAAAAGGAGAAACTGAATCCAAGGCTTACAAAGGGATTAGAAAACTGTACCCCAGATGGAAAATGTTATGGGCTCTGGAGAAAATGTATAAGTGAAATATCGGTATCATAAAATAACAGGAAATAGTGTAATCTACCTGATGGAGAAAATTGTCACTTTAAAAAAACTATCCTAATTTCCTTCAAAATTGTTCTTGTTTTTGAGCCAATAAACTTCAGCTAAGCTCACCATGGGTCTTTCTTCTGCCAAACTCCTACTTGCCAACAGAACCTTTGTGTGTTTACAATTGAAACTTTTCCATTCTATTTTTTTCTAATTAAAATAAAGCCACCCAGAGGCAGACCGAAATCATACAATAAGGAAAGAGAATTGCTAATGATCTGGGTAAATTATGATCCAGAAGTTTAGAGGAAAATTAGAGTGCATATTATAGCAAAGAACTCAAAACAAATTTGGGGTCAACCCAAAGAAATGTATAAGGGGGAAATCCTAAGTTTTCCTTTAATAAGTAATAATGATAATACAGTTAGTTTTAACTATGTGCATGGTAGAAGATAAATCAGCAGATGAATGCCTGAGGCACTTACTATGGGGAAATGTGATAGTCATGTAATTTTTGCTTTGTTTTTTTTTCTTCCCCTTCAACTGCTAGGATAGATTATATGACTTAGTAAACCATTGCTGAGTATACGAGGAAAAACTTGTTTGGTTGCTTAGACCACGTATTATCAGGATTAATTTCCTCTTATCTATGCAGATTATTCTGACTGTGATAATTATGGCATTCCCAAAGGTAATGGTTTGAATTGATTTCATAATCCATGGTCTAAACATACACACACACACACACACACACACACACACACACACACACACCCTATTCAACAACATGAAAGTTGGCCAGGCCTTGTGCTAAGTGCAGTGGAGAATAGGAAAAAGATGAAATAGAATTCAAAGACATAAATACAAATGCAAAAATAATTCAAGGTAGAAAGTGATAAATGTCGGCCGGGCGAGGTGGCTCACGCCGGTAATCCCAGCACTTTGGGAGGCCGAGGTGGGTGGATCACGAGGTCGGGAGATCAAGACTATCCTGGCTAACACAGTGAAACCCCATCTCTACTAAAAATACAAAAAATTAGCCGGGCATGGTGGCAGGCGCCTGTAGTCCCAGCTACTCTGGAGGCTGAGGCAGGAGAATGGCGTGAACCCAGGAGGCAGAGCTTGCAGTGAGCCGGGATCACACCACTGCACTCCAGCCTGGGTGACAGAGCGAGACTCTGTCTCAAAAAACAAAAAACAAAAAACAAAACAAAAAAAGAAGTAAATATCACAGGTATGGGCAGATAAAATATTATGAGAGTTCGAAGGATGGAGGGATGATTTAGACAGGATGAGGTCCAACAGAGTCTTCTTAAAGAGATAGCATTTACAATGCACCATTAAGATTTGACAGGATTGAGACATGATCTTGAATAGGTTTGCATAAATTTTCAATAGAACACTGCACATTTATTGATGCATTTGCTCATTTAATAAATGTTAATGCTACTGCAGGTATTCTAGGTTCTGGGGGTGGAGCATTGAACCAAACAGTCAAATATTCTCCATCAAGTTGACATTTTGTTAGGGTGGGGTGGTGGTATTTGAACATTTTATTTTCTTCAAACATTTGTTGACTTTAGACTACTGGTATTTGCTGCAAATGGAGCAAGGTTGTTTTTCCAACTAATCAGTTTGAACTTCTTAGAAGATTTTAGAGTAGGTGTCAGGGAAAATGCTGAGATAAAGTTCAAGTATGCACAAATAAAACTTCAAGCAAAAATTATAGAAGTATTTAAATTTCCTAAAGAAACAATTAGAAAAAATCACATGGATTGTGTACAATCTGTCAATAAATTAGGAGAAAGGAAGATGATAGTGGTTAAGAAACCTTTAGCTTCTACCAGAGGTAAAGAACAAGAATTAAAGCAATAGGAATGAATGGCTTGCATCATTTGTAGTGCTTGATGCAAGGCAGAAGAAATATGAAGTGTATGGGGTTAGATTAGGAAGCAGAAGGTTAGATTTAGAAGAAAAATTCTCCTAATGGCCACTTGAGAATGTGCGAATTAGTCTCTTGATGCATTGCAAGTAACTTTCAAGTTTTTTGTGTTACACAACCCTTGAATCCACACAGGAAGATCAACTATGGAAGAAAAGACAAATAGCAGCGGTGACTTATATAATCTGCACAGCTAGAACGGGTCCATAAATACACCAAGAATAGACTAATCCCCCTTACCAGAAAATGCCTAAACATTTGCTCATTTGAGGTTGTGTAACCACTAACAAATGGTTTGTCAGTATTTATTTTTGCTTTAATGTATAAATAAGCAGACAAAATTTCAAAGAGGAATTAGTTTTCTTTCTTTTCTTTTTAAATTTTTTTTAAATCAAAGTTGAAGAAGGATCACTGGATATTCTCAGATCCAGCTGTTATATTCTGGATCTTTTAGAAAACAGAGCCTGAGGCAATGATTTTTTGTTGCTTATATCAAAAAGTTACTTTGGAGGTGCAAGCATATGACAATGGGAGTCAGGGAGAATGGCACCCTGAGAAAAAGGATAGATGAGAATCAATGTGATGTGATGGATAACTTGAGTGACCACTGCTTCACAACAAGTTGCAAACATATGTAGCAGGTCACTCAAAATGTGTGTTCACTCATCTCATGGAGAAGACATTTCTGGTAGGTTTGCAAGGAGAACCATACCTCAGAGCGGTTCATGGAGAGGGTAACTGAGAGAGAAATTGTGAGCTATGTTCCCTCCAGTCTCTCGTTTCCCATTGGTCAAGGTTCAGTCTCTGGGGAGTTAATTTCCTGAAGTTTTAGCTGCAGCCTCTGCCTCCTTGAAGCCTCTCAGGAAGCCAGAGCCCATGCTCCCTAATGTGGCATTCCAACCAAGTTTGGAAAGGGAGAAACAGCTTGGCATGCATGGGATACTGACAAAGAATAAATGAAGGAGACAGTGGAGCAACTGCAAAGACACACAAGGTTTGTATCCAACACACCAACCAACTCTATGAATTTGCTCCTTCTTTTTGCATCTCTTGGCACTTAGACTACATTTCACTTTAGTCTTAATTAGGCCATTCCAGTGAAACACTATGTCTATTTTTTCCACTATATGAATTGTTTATGTATATAGATAGATAGATATTTGTTTGTCTAATTAGATCTTCATGAGCTCCGCAGTGGCAAGAACAAAGTAGGATTTATTTCTCCATCTCCAGCACTCACCAGAGGTCTTGACATATAACATTCCTTCACAAAATATCAGAATGAAGAGAAGGGTAGATGGAAAAAAAGCAAAAAGCAGAGTTAGTTTGAATGACTGAAAAATATTCATTATTTCACTTATCTTCCTTTTCATCGAATGCATACAAACCTCAACCAAGTCAGTATTTACTTGGCAATAAACCAGAGTTCCCATGGGGGGTGGGCAGGAAGTATAGAGGAAAAAGCAACATGTATTTGGAAAATTCTCCAGGTAATTATGAGATACCCTTCTTTTCTCCACACAAATCACAACAAATGTAACACACCAACCCACCCCCAAAAGATTTGGATTCATATCCTAGTAAAGAGAATAGAATATCCAAAGCCATGAAAGTGAAGAAGTATAGCATTTTGGGAAAACAGATAAACTTCATTTTGAGAAAGTATAGTATTTTGAGTTGCCTGGATTTTTGACAGTTTTTCCTCCTGAACTCTTAGTTACATTCCTCTAATGGACTGTCAGAACAAGGCAGAAAAGGTATGGATGGCATCTAATTTTCTCTATCACCTGAAATTTCTTTAGAGTGGGTGTGTGCACTCCCATTATTAGCCAAATGAAGAAGCTAGAGACAGTCTCCTTTCTGCCACATAATTTTAGAAAGAAAGCATTCCTAAAAGAAACTATTAGTTGCCTAAATTGGAAATGGGAGTGGGAACACCATAAATGACTTCCCAAAAATATCTGCTGCACTGATGCGGAAGTCAGGCTTACTCTTACATCACAGTAAAGCTGTGGGCTTTCCTCCCTGACCTGGTCAGTGTAGTGTTTTCAGCTTTCTTGGGGTTATACATAGCCCAGAAACACGTTGCTACAAAACAGAATGGAAAACACCAGGCCCTGTTTAACTCGATTTCTCTGGATCAGGGTGGGTCACTGTTATCCTGAAATAGCATGTGAACACCACAACTTTGTCAAACTCCTTCTACCATATTAAATTACTAAAATAAATAGCAGCTATATTTTATCTGCAGTATCAGCAAGATCATATAACACAACGTAGGCTGGTATCACTTAACAAGCTGGGTTGTTTTTTTTTTTTAACCCATGGCATAGTATTGGAAAGAGGCGCTAATGCATACCACTGCATGTCTAGCTCCTTACTGTATTATGATGAATTAAAGCTTCAGATCTGACTAATTGACTCTGAATCCCTGGGCTCTGCAATGTGATGCCCTCTCTCATAAAACCAAACATGAAGACTGATTTCTACAGCTTAATGCAGCAAAGTGGGCTGCCCTGTGGAATGACTATACTCTTCTGGGTTGGCATGAGAGGTGTTCAGTACAGTCCTCTTTCTTTAGAACTTGGAAACAGTGAAAGAAATATAGGTGTTACTTTACTAAGTGAATCAAGAGTGGAAAGGAGAGGGAACATAGCTAAAGAAAAGATGCAAATGTTTCATGATTTTGATCGAATCACCTGTATTTTTCAAATAAAGCCAACGCTCCATAACTAGACATTTTGAATGCTGTTGGGGACACATCTAATAGGGTGAAAATCTATAGATTCATTTAACACAAGTTTATTACTTTTAAGAGCATATGTTACTTAAACTAATTATCAATGAAAAGCTCCCAAATTCTAGCAGGCCTGCTAACTAGGCAATTCTTTCATTTCAGTTAGTCTGTTATTAAACTGTTTATGCTCTATAAAATGATTAACTTTAAAGTGCAATACCATAGTAGTCTTGTTTATAGTATAATATAAACATACTCTAAGTTGACTAGATTTGAAAGTGTAATAAGTGAGTTTCAGTTTTTGTGCTCAGACAAGAATGAAAAAAAAAAACAAAACAAAACAACCGAAAAAACACAAACTTTCATAATCTTTTGATTAGGTGATATAAGTACTTTTAAAGGTATTTTTATTCCCATTTACATAGGAATTGACAGCAAATAAGTGAATAATAATGCATTTTTAAAAGAATTACAGTGAGCTCATATTCATAGAAGCAGAGAATCTGGAGTTTCCAGTGACATTCAAAGTCATCCATTTAACCCAATTCAGAAAGCCCTTCCTTCTACAACTTCCACACAGTAGACCAGTTATACTCTTGATCTCTTCCAGCGGTGGGGATCTCACTACATGAGGCAACCCACTCCATCTTTGGCTAGCCGAGACAGTTAAAAAGTTCTTTCTTAAAATGAGCTAAAATCTGCCAACCTATAACTTTCCATCTGCTTGCCTTACTTTTTCCTCTTGGAGAAATCTAAACTAAACATGATTTCTTTTCTATATGGTAACTGTTCAAACATTTAAAAACAGTTATCACATTCCCTTTGCTTTTTTTTTCTGTTAATTTTCCTTTTCATGTACCCTTCAGTCAAGCCAAGTTTCCCCATTTTACAATTATATGATTGTTTTTGGAAAACAAATGTAGAACTTCATATTTACGTTTGTTAAATTTCATTTTGTCAGGAGAAATACAAATAGCTGATAAAATTTTAAAAATAATTCCATCTCAGTAGCAATAAAAAGAGTAAGTTAAAACAATCAGATATCACTTATAACCTACACATGAGTAAAGATTAACAAAAGATGAAACCGAGAATTTTGGCAAAGGAGCAGGAAAACAAGGACGCTCACATACCGCTGTGGGAGAGTAAATCTATATGGCTTTTTTGGAAAGCAAGTTAGCATCGTATATATACATGTCAGCAATCATATTTCAAAAATTATCTTAAGGAATTAATGGTTATGGGCAAACATTCAGTTATAAGAGTTCATGGCACCAATGTCCAAAATAACAAAATTGAAACCAATCATACAATGGTTAAATAAATTACAGAATGCCTACTGTGGTAGTGAAAGGTGACATTACAGAAGAATATTTAATAACGTGTCATTAGTCAGAAAAAAAGTAAGTTTTACAATTGCATGTGATGCCTATCCTCTAAAAAATAAAAGTGCATATTTGTCTTTCTATATATATATATTTATGTAAGGGAAGAGAGAGAGATAAATATGAACAAAAAAATCTTGGAAGGAGTCACACAAAAGTGGAGCCAGTAGTCATTTAAATGAAGCCCCTTCTCGGTTTTGTGTAATCATTTTACGTCATCGTTGCGGACGATGGTGAATCATTTTTCTGGCACACACTCTATTAGCTCCTCCCATACCTTTTGGCTTTGTATCATCTTTAAATGCAACAAACACATTCCCTTTGCTTCTATTCAAATCATTCTGTGAAAGGTACAACAGGACAGGGCCTAGGACTGAGTGTGTTTCATTCTTTGCCAGCAGGATTGCACTGTTCCCTCCAATGGGCCAAGGCATGCCAGTTTGACTGTGGGTTGACGAAAAGATGAAATTTCATTAGTTTAATGATGTATTCTTTTATCAAATACTAATGAAACACCCAGTAAAATTCAGGCCTGTGCTAGATATTGGGCTTCTTAATCATCTATAAATCAGTATCTCGTTTCGCTTTAAGGGCATTTAAACCTGGGCCAGGGACTCTTCATCCATTCATTCATCTATTATGAATCAGCTGATCTGGCCAGTGCTGGGTTGTTGTTTTTGTTTTTGTTTTTGTTTTTCAGATGAAGTATCGCTCTGTCGCCCAGGCTGGAGTGCAGTGCTGCGATCTTGGCTCACTGTAAACTCCGTCTCCCGGGTTCACGCCATTCTCCTGCCTCAGCCTCTTGAGTAGCTGGGACTATAGGTGCCCGCCACCACACCTGGCTAATTTTTTGTAGAGACAGGGTTTCACCATAGCCAGGATGGTCTCGATCTCCTGACCTCGTGATCCGCCCGCCTTGGCCTCCCAAAGTGCTGGGATTACAGGCGTGAGCCACCGCGCCCGGCCCTGGCTCCTGCATACAGTCTTGTATGTGTGTTAAGATTGAGTAAGGGGAATTGCATAACAAATTTTATTTAGTTCTTAAAATGTACCAAGCATCATCAGAAGTGATTTACATGTATTATTTTATTTAATCCCCTTTCCAATTTTTTTTTTTTTTTTTGAGACAGAGGCTCGCTTTGTGGCCCAGGCTGGAGTGCAGTGGCGTGATCTTGGCTCACTGCAAGCTCTGCCCCCTGGGTTCACGCCATTCTCCTGGACTACAGGTGCCCACCACCATGCTCGGCTAATTTTTTGTATTTTTAGTAGAGATGGGGTTTCACCATGTTGGCCAGGATGGTCTCGATCTCCCGACCTCGTGATCCGCCCACCTCAGCCTCCCAGTGCTGGGATTACAGGTGTGAGACACCACGCCCAGCCCCCTTTCCAACTTTTTGAGGTAGTGTAGTGATATTATCATCCCCACTTTAGAAATATGGCTGGTCTTGTTGGCAGTGAGAATTTAGACACTTCCTTTAGAAGTCCTGGCTAGAGAGTGGTCCAGTAGATACAATGTGCAGCAGAGTGACCCAAGAGCACGCTGCACTTACACTCGACACCATTCACTGTGAAGGTAAAACTATGAAAGTGCAGGAGAGGTGCATGGTGATATGAGATGGGCAGAGCCAACAGGTCAGGGTTTTTCTGTGGAGGCTGAAATCTGAAGGCCGAATAGGAGTAATTTGATGCAATGGGGAACTGAGAAGCACATTTCACTCAGAAGGAAGAGGACAGACAACCTGTGGTGGGAGGAAGATGAGTATAAGGGACTGAGAGAAAGCCAGGACAAGTGGAGTGGACAAGTAGGTAGGTGCCAGAACATGGGGTATCTTTGTAGACCATATTAAAGAATTTACCTAAACTTCAAGAGTAATTAGACTTTCCAAAGTCTAAGCCTAGGATGTTTGAGTCACTAAAACAAGAAGTCATTCTTGCTATAATGTGAAGAATGTACTGCAGAGACAAAGTTGATGTTCAGAGATTAATTAGGAGGCTATGGAAGTAGTTTAGGCAAGAGCCCAAGATGGTGGCAGTGGAAGGAAAGGACAATGAATAGAACTGAGGAATATCCCTAGACAGGAAAGGGAGCCCTACCTGGCCCTTTCACTTCACAGGGCCTCATTCTGGTCTATTTCTGCCTGTTACCACTCCCAACAGAATTAACTCACAGAAAGCCACCCTCCCCGCCCTGCTTCTAGAACACTCTCTGGTCCCCAGTATGTATTTGGCCCTAGCCTCCAGAGTGTCTGCTATGGTCTGAATGTCTACATCCTCCAAATTCACATGTTGAAAATCTAATCACAACATAATATTATTAGGAAGTGGGGCCTTTGGGATATATTTAGATCACAGGGGTGGAGCCCTCATTAATGAGATTAGTGCCTTTATAAAAGAGGCCCCCAGAAAACTGTTTTGTCCCTTTCATCATGTGAAGACATAATGAGATACCTTGTAAGAACCAGAAAGCAGGTCTCGCCAGACCCTGAATCTGCTGGCACCTTGATCTTAGACCTTTCAGGTTCCAGAACTGTGAGAAATGCATTTCTGTTGTTATAAGCCACTTAGTTTATGGAATTTTATTATAGCAGCTTGAACAGACTTAGTAGGCAACCAGCAGCAGCTATGTACAGAGGCTGTGAAGAGAGCTTGAAGAACTTCGACATGTAGCCTGAGTGCCCGTGTGTATGTCCACAAGATCCCTCGCAGTAGGTCTCTTGGAGCTAGGATGGGACAATAAGGGGTATCCTGTCATCTGCCATCTATGACATGTGGTCCAGCAATCCCCAGTCACTAATTAAGGGCACAGAACTCCAAGGAGATGGAGAATTTTTTATTTGAACCCTGCTTTCCTCGTCATTATGAAGATGGGTTTGTCAAGGTGGAAAAATAGAACTATCTTTCCTAACAACTTGTTCACTTTATTTATACCTTTAAATTATTTCTACTTATGGTATGTGTTCCCTTGCTCTGGACCCTGAAAATGTATGGGGAAAGACTATTTTAGAATTATATATGGGGCAAAGCCAACAGGATCTGGTGATGAAGTATGGGTTTTGAGGAAAGGAGATCTATATGATTGTGGCTTTCTCTCAAGGTGATAGATGGGGGTCACATATTCTGGGATAGAAAACACTGGGAGAAAGCTAGAATTTAGGGGAGGATCAAGAGTTCATTTTTGATATATTGATTTTTGGTGCCTTTGAGAAATTTAAGTGATGTCAAGCAGAATTTATCCGTCTGGATCTCCGTGTGGTTATATCCCTAGCACTAAAAGGCACAGAGGGCTACACCACCTTTCTGCTTGGCAAGCATGAATAAATGAGGCTGTGCTAGGTGTTAGGAGAAAGATGAAACCTCACCAAGGGCCAGATCCATTTATGTCCTGTGGAGTGACACAGCACTAAATGAGAATAAGACTAATCCAAGGTGGGGGTAAAGGCAGCTGGGTGTGAGCAGTGGGTCTCCTGGGGCTTCATTCTATGACTGCTAGGACCTTTATGCTGTTGTTTGTGTATCAGAACTATTCTCTTGCAAGTTTGAGTGTTAGCTTCTCCTTGAAGTGGCATTCCATCCATAAACCCTTATTGAGCCTTATTATTATCGTTATTGAAATGTACTAGAAAACCATATAAGGGAGATAGAAATTGTTTTGCCTTTTGCCCCTTTATTTTTGAAACAGGGTCTCACTCTGTCACCCAGGCTGTAGTAAAGTGGCTTGATCACGGCTCACAGCCGCCTCAACCTCCTGGACTCAAGCGAGTCTCCCACCCTCAGGCCCCTGAGTAGCTGGAACTACAGGTGCATGCCACCAAGCCCGGCTAATTTTTGTATTTTTTGTAGAGATGGAGTATCACCATGTTTCCCAGGCTGGTCTCAAACTCCTGGGCTCAAGTGAACCTCTTGCCTCAGCCTCCCAAACTGCTAGGATTACAGGTGTGAGCCATCACACCTGGCCTTGCTCTTTTTAAAAAAATGTTTATTTTCTCGGGGCCGGGTGCAGTGGCTCACGCCTGTAATCCCAGTACTTTGGGAGGCTGAGGCAGGCGGATCATGATGTTAGGAGATGGAGACCATCCTGGCTAACATGGTGAACCCCGTCTCTACTAAAAATACAAAAAAATAGCCCAGCGTGGTGGCAGGTGCCTGTAGTCCCAGCTACTCAGGAGGCCGAGGCAGGAGAATGACGTGAACCCGGGAGGCGGAGCTTGCAGTGAGCCGAGATCACGCCACTGCACTCCAGCCTGGGCACAGAGCGAGACTCCGTTACCCCGCCCCCTCCCCCAAAAAAGCTTATTTTATTTTCTCAATATATACATTAAAAAGATTAAGATGGAAGTATCTACATCATTCCTATGTGATTGAACAGGCTGAATCTCAGTAGATTGCTTCTTCAAAGTTGAATGGCTGCCTAGTATAAGAGTCAGGAGAAGAACAGAGTCTCACTACTTTTAGGCCAACTGTATGGTTCCTGGCCTTGGATTAAGACACAGAAGACATGATGCCTTGGTCTTGAATGGGGCTAAAGAGCATGGAAGAGGCTGAACTCCTTCCTGCTAAATTAACTTGTTGTACAGCTGTAGCTAGAATAGTTGCTATAATGACTCAAGGTCAATGGGAGGACACCTTCCCAGAGCCTGAGTCACCTGTAGAATGAACAGCCACACCTGGGAAAGAATCTTTTTTTCTTTTTTCCCCTTCAGAGATCAAGACAAGAACTATTCATTTTAAAAATAAAAGTAGTCTCTTCCACATCTAAAAACATTTCTACATGTGTATATTGAATATTTATGTCTCCCATGTGGTGATTTAAGCACAAATGATTCTGAAACATATGGAGTACATTTTCTTTAAAGTAAACAGAGATTGTTAATATTCAGGAAGAACCAATAGCAAAAGTGAGTGTGAGCTCCTCTAAATCCCTAAGAGTTTGAGGAGGTTACCAACTGTAAGCTATAGAAGGAACTCCACCTTTCCTGTGATATAGTAATTTGAGAGCTAACAAAGGTTTGACCTCTGTTTAGGAGTGATGTGGGGTTTATTTCCAAGTCATTCACCGTCTTGGTGCATGGCTAGCAATGATTTAACTGTTTAGGAAAGTGTCTGTGAGCCACACAAATATATTCCACCAAAAGCAAACTAAATTTATCTCAAACTTAATTTTTTATTAGGATCTCAGGTGACTATGGCTACTTCATAGTCACCTGATGTACAGGAAGATTGAGTGGATAAAGTATCTAAGTTTTACAAATTTTACAAAAATATTTGACCATGTTAATCACTTTGTTAGAGACTCTCACAGACATTGCAAGGGCCTCGTGCAAGTGAGAGACCTTGAAGTTTAAGCCTTACAAACTTCATCATAAATCGTCTTTGTAGTAAGTCATAGGGGACAATGAAAAGCATAGGAACTCTCTCCTATGGCAACAGGAGCTTGACACTTGCATGCTTCTCCTATCTTTCTTTTACTACTTTTGGAATTCAGGCTGAATCTATTTGCATGGCTTAAAAGATGAGAATAAAGACCTCTGCTCTGGTGAAGGATTTTGTGTTTGTTTGGAACCCACTGGGCAACAATTTGCTCTCCAGCTATAGATTGGCATGGAGGTCAATGGCCAACAGGTAGGCATTGGTGAGAGTAAAGTCCTTTAAATGTATTGTTTTTCAACACCAGGCCTAAGTATTTTTCTATATATGAAAACAATATCGAATGAGGGTTTTAAACCAGCATTTCAGAGCATGTTCATTACGTTACTCAAGAATGAGTAAACAGAAAAATATGAGACAT
Organism: Pan paniscus; assembly: GCF_029289425.2. Taxonomy (NCBI): domain Eukaryota; kingdom Metazoa; phylum Chordata; class Mammalia; order Primates; family Hominidae; genus Pan; species Pan paniscus. The sequence goes on along the minus strand of NC_073249.2, from coordinate 30,869,121 downwards.
TGAAAATGTTTTGCAACAAGAGAGAAGAGCAAAGCATTAGTTACTCAGAAGTCTGCTTCCTCCTAAATAGGTTTATTTAATGAGGTATAAGAAGTATTTAGAAAACATCTTGTTCTCAATGAGGACATGTATTTTGAAACGGGCTGAGATAAGAATTTTTTCAAAACAAAAACACTAATGAAAGTAAAATATGTCTAAAATAGGAAAAAACAGACTCAATACAACAGAAAATTTAAAGAATGAATTAAACAATAAACTTAGAAACAATCTCAGAAATCAGAATAAATCAGCATAAAGATAAAAATATGAGAGAACTGTTAGCACATATGAAGGACAATTCATGGAGATCCAACTCCTGAATAATAAGTATTTTTATTCAGAAACAAAGACATAAAAAACACAAAGAAACCTTCCTAGATATAAAATATTATGTGATACTAATAGGTTTACCTTCTTGGCCTGTATTAGTAAACAGAGATTCACATAATAAAATGTGTGTAAATACATATTCAGAAGCTTCAAGTATAAAGGAAGATTCTAACCGCCCTAAAGAGGAAACAATGCTTACCATTAAAAAATCTACAGTGGTCTTAGGTGACTGATATGATCTGAATGTTTGTGTTCCTCCAACATTTACATATTGAAATCAAATCCCTAAAGTGTTATTATTAAGAGATGGGGCCTTTGGGAGGTGGGGCCCTTGTGAGGCTCTGCCCTCATGAATGAGATTAGTGCCCTTATAAAACAGACCTGAAGGAACTTGTTTACTCCTTCACAATGTAAGCACACAGAAGGCACTACCTACGAGGAACAGGCCCTCTGCAGACATCGAATCTGCTGGCACTTTGCTCTTAATGTAGACTTCCCATGGTAAGAACTGTGAGCAACACATTTCTGTTGTTTATAAATTCCCTAGCTGGAGTATTTTGTTATAATAGCCTGAACAGACTGAGACAGAAGTGAGGTGCTGCTGTAACAAATACCTAAAATGTGGAAGTGGCTTTGGAACTGGGTAATGAAAAGGGTTTGAAAGAGTTTGGAGGTGCATACTAGAAAAAACCTACATTTCTGTGAATGGAGGATTAAGGACAGTTCTGGTGGAGGCTCAGAATAAGAGAGTTGTAGAAGAGACTTCAGTCCTCTTAGAAATTACCCAAGTGGTCATAAACAATATGGATCCTAAAGGCCATTCTGATGAGGTCTCAGACAGAAATAAAGACCATGTTACTGAAAACTGAAGGAAAGGTGATCCTTGGTATAAAGTGGCAATGAACTTGGCTACATTTTGTCCATGTCTTAGTGCTTTGTGGAAGGTAAAACTTCCAAGTGATGAAATACAATATTTGGCAGAAGAAATAGCTAAGCAAAGTGTTGAGGGTATAGCATGACTTCTCTTGACAGTAAAATGTGAGAAGAGAGAAATGAATTAAAGATGGAATTTATAATTAACAGGGAAGCAGAAATTAAAACTTTGAAAAATTCTCAGCCTGTAAAAAATGATAAAATGTGTTCAGGAGAGAACACCAAAGGTATGATCAAGCAGACATTTGATAAGAGGATTACTATAGATATAAGGAAGCTAGCTGTTATTCATCAAGACAATCAGAGAATAATCCCAAAGGCATATCAGAGATTGTCAGAACTGCCCTGCTCATTATAGGCCTAGAACGCCAAGGCCTTTGGAGCAGAACGATTTCAAAAAAGGGTCCCAGGGTATCTATGGACATTTGCGGTTCACTGCCTTGCACTGCCCCAAGGTGCAGCTCCTTGCGTTTCTCCTTGGTCACCTCGGGTTCAGCTGTAGTGGGCACAGGTGCAGTCTTGGCTGCTCCTCCAAGTGGTAATCTTGGTGGTGTCCATGCAGTGTCATCTCCACCAGTCACAGAGCACACTGGTTGTGGGCGTGTGGCTGTGGGCTTTGCTTAGCAAAGTCATGGAGGTGGGGCCACTTGGAGCCATCAAGATTTCAAAGAATGACCCAGAGAGCTTGATGGTACAGGCAGAGAACTGCCACGGGAGTGTGGCCACCACAGACAGCCTTCACCAGGCTCCAATGCCTAGTGGAGCCATGAGGGTAGGGCAACTGCAGAGAGCCCTTACTAGGACAATGCCTAGCGGAACTGGGAATGCAGGGCTTCCCCCATAACCCCATTCTCATAAAGCCACAACCATGCAATTCTAGCCTCAGAGAGCTGCAGGCACTGAACTCCAACCTGTGAGAGCTGCAGTGTGGGCTTTGCCTAGTAAAGTAATGGAGGTGGGGCCACCTGGAGCCTTGGAGGCCCAACTCCTACCCCAATGTGTCCAGAAGGCAGGGCAAGGAGTCAGAGAAGACATTTCTCAAGACTTCAGTATTCAATGTTGTTTGCCCTGTTGAGGTTTGAACTTGCTTAGGACCAGCTATCCCTTTCTTCCTCCCTGTTTGTCCCTTTAGGAGTGGGAATGTCTATCCTATGCCAGTCCCACCATTGTAGTTTGGAAGCACAAAACTTGTTTAATTTCACATGTTCACAGCTGGAAAGCAATTCGCCTCAGAATGCATTGTACCTTGAGTCTCACACATATCATATTTAGATGATATTCAGATAAGACTCTGGACTTTAGATTTCCGAGCTGATGCTGGAACAAATTAGACATTTAAGGCTATTGCTATTGGGATGGAATTAATGTATTTTGTATGTGAGAAGGACATAAATTTTGGGGGCCCAGGGGTGGGAAGCTATGGTCTGAATGCTTGTGTCTCTTCAAAATTTGTATGTTCAAATCTACTCCACAATGTGTTGTTATTAAGAGGTGGAGGCTTTGAGAGGTGACTAGGTCATGAGACCTCATGAATGAAATTAATGCCTTTATAAAGAGGCCTGTGGGAGCTTATTTACCCTTTCACCCTTCTGCCCTGTTGTGCTCCAACAATGAGGAATGAGTTTTCACCAGACACCAGATCTGCTGGTGCCTTAATGTTGGATTTTGCAGCTCCCAGAACTGTAAGCAACAAATTTATAATTATTTATAAATTACCCAGTCTAATATATTTTGTTACAGCAGTCCAAGCAAACTAAGAGAGTGACTTCTGGAATCCTTTCGAAACAACCAATTATGGGGCAATAGCTACAGAGCCTTTTCAAAAAGTGAGCTGATCTAAAAATTCTGGAAATGGCTAAGTTGACATTCTGATACCTGTGAAGTTTAATACAATTTATCAGTTGACACAAAAACTGCTCAAAAATATAGTCCAGAGAATGAAGGAATGCGTTAAAATAAACAACAAGAATACATGGTTAACTACCTTTTCTGTACTTTATAGCACAAAATTCTGAGGTTTCAATATTTAAGCAGCTTTATAATAAATATAAATATTTACATATTTAGGTAAATAAATATTTACATACCTATTTTCTTATTGTTTTCCTGCATATTTTGGAATGATATCTTGAGATTCGTGCTTTATGCCAAAGCCTCACTTGATTAGGGAATATTGAGTATAAACCATTGAGAAAGCAACAGTCTCTTGAGTTTTACTAATTGGTGTGTGTGGGGTGTGTGTGTGTGTGCGCGTGTGTGTATGCATATGTGGATATGTGTATGTATATTAAAGATATAGGTATGAATTTGTCAATAGAACTAGATTTTCTATAAAGTAGACAAAAAGTTGTATTTATTTACTTATTTAATTTCATTTTTAAAATAAAAACCACTCAGGCAGGGCGCGGTGGGTCACACCAGTAATCCCAGCACTTTGGGAGGCTGAGGCAGGTGGATCACGTGGTCAGGAGATTGAGACCATCCTGGCTAACACGGTGAAATGACGTCTCTACTAAAACTACAAAAAATTAGCTGGGCGTGGTCGTGGGCGCCTGTAGTCCCATCTACTCGGGAGGCTGAGGCAGGAGAATGGCGTGAACCTGGGAGATGGAGCATGCAGTGAGCCAAGATTATGCCACTGCACTCCAGCCTGGGCAACAGAGCGAGACTCCGTCTCAAAAAAAAAAAAAAATGAGAACCACTCAGACTGTATTCTCTCTCTCTTTCTCTCTCAGAGTAAGAGAAGAATGATCATCAGTGGCAATGGCAGTTTCAGTGAGGTAGCACCAAGAGCCGGCCTCACACGCAGGAGAGAATGGTACACCCTCTTTTCATGGTTTCTGGTGCTCTACAGGTTCAGAGAAACTCTAGAAGTTTATCTGAAATAATCCCTGAAAGTATAGTCTTAGCATAGTTTTATTGATTCCACAAAGACAGATAACTTATATTTGATCTGGTTGATAATTAAGATGTAACTAAAATGTAGGTAGGTCCTAGGTATATCAGGATGGTTGTTTTAAGATTAATTTAAATATATATCATTTAAATGCTATTTTAATGTGATTAAAAATAAACTAGCTACTGGGCCGGACACAGTGGCTCACACCTGTAATCCCAGCACTTTGGGAGGCCGAGGTGGGCGGATCACAAGGTCAGGAGTTTGAGACCAGCCTGACCAACATGGTGAAACCCCATCTCTACTAAAAATACAAGAATTAACCAGGTATGGTGTTGGGCACCTGTAATCCCAGCTACTCAGGAGGCTGAGGTAGGAGAATTGCTTGAACCCAGGAGGCGGAGGTTGCAGTGAGCTAAGATTGTGCCACTGCTCTCCAGCCTGTATGACAGAGCAAGAATCTGTCTTGAAAAAAACAAAAATAAAATAAACTAGCTACTATGTGTACCAATGAAAAATTATATTTTAACTGGTATTTCTTTATTAATATAAATCACACCATTTCAAATTTAAGTTTTTAAAAATAAAAAATAATCTTACCAAATTTGTATGCCCCAATTTGTTATCAGAGTGGAAATATTTTAGAAGAAACTGAACTGGGAATTAACATAAGTATTGGCTTAAAGATGTTATTTTAAAAATCAAAAATAAATCCATGCCTCTCTTTAAAACATTAACAACTTAATTAGTAGATTATTGTTTGAACATAATTTAAAAGTTAACTGATTTAACTTTTATGAAAATCATGGTTAGTAAATGTAATGAAATGAGTTGTATGTCAATTGAACATGAATTTCAAATTGAATGTTAATTTTAACTACCTAAGCTTCATTTTGCTAAACTACAAACTTGGATTATTTATTTCTATTAGCCTATCTCTCATGTCACTATAAGCTACAAAAAGTGATATTACCAATTTTAAAAGTAAAATTTCTGGCAAATATTATAGCTGAAAGAAGCAAACTACCTATCTTCATCTTAACTACCTAAGCTTCATCTTGCTATCTAACGTTTATCTTACTAAACACAAACTTGGATCAATTTGTTTCTATTAGCCTGTCTCTTATGTGACTATAAGGGCACAAAAAGAGTGATATTACCAATTTTAAAAGTAAAGTGTGTGGTAAATATTGTAGTTCAGAGAAGCAAAAGAATAAAATGAATTAGAGTCAGGGTAGGCTCCACAGTATAAGTTAAACCTTTTCAGGGTTAGTAAAAATAAATCTTATTAACAAAAGCCTATTCTTTCAGTTTCACCTTTTCCAAAGAGGAGGGTAATTAAGGAGGAAGGTACCCACTTTTAGGTAGAAACCTGGGTGTTTAAGGAAGTGATTAAAATGAGTCTCCCGGAACTACCAGTGGACCCTAGCACTCTTCCAGCTTTATTGGTGCCCATCAGTCATTCAAAATCTGCCCAGGCCTCTAAAACTGTTCTTATTAAGATTAGACCTGAGTGAATCCACAAACATAAAAATAAGACTAATGTGAACCTTTGCCGAAAATGCAAATCCAACCTAAATTGCCGCCCTGTTTTTTAGGTTAAAAAATTCTGGCCGGTTATTTTTTTTTCCAAATTAATTTTGGATCATAAGAGTCTATTAGCTGGTTTTTGCTGGCACCACACTGTTGAAAGGATGACAAGAAATAGGGAGCCTTGGAAATTGTACATGTCTGCCCTAAGAATTCCAGTCCCATTTTATAACCCAGAAAGTCTTAGATCATTTGGATCTGGTTTAGATAAACTGACTAGAATGAAACCAAATCAGTGCATCTTCTAAGCTTCTCCCAGCCATCCTTCATTAAGAGAAGAGTCATTTTTGCCTTTTATGAAAAGGCAGAGCCAAAAGATCAATATTCACTGGCTTTCCTTCCATCCAGAACTTTTCCCACAGGTCTGCTGCCAACTTATGAGCAGAAGTTTCAATTTTTGCATCTCTGTTTTTCAAATACAGGGGAGTTATATGGGGACATTCCCCATAGCCTTGTCAGGCCCTGTGCTTCCCCCTTGGTTCAAAGTGTCTCTGTAGAACTGTGTACTTGGGCATTTGTGACAGTCCTGGCACCAGCATGTCCACCACTGAAGATGGGCCCTGCCATGTCTTTGCTGCTGAGGGTGCACAGAAAACCCCTGAAAATGATGCCACAAGTGTTATAAGCACTTTTTGGTCTTCTTCAAACGGTAGCCATAGGGGCACCTTGGAACCACCTCAGGAGACTGTAGAAATAAGATGTGCATATTCTTACTTTTAGGCATTCAAAACTATCTCTGCCAAACGTTGTCTATCAAATTTGATAGAGAGAAGCATGTTGTAGAGGAGAAAGCACAGTCTTTTGCCCTTGATGGACACACATTGCCTGACTGCCTGGGAAATCTCATCTTCAAGGTGGATGATTTTTTGGCTCCCTATTAACTTCTAATGAGTGAGATCCAAGACAGAGCAGTCTTATAGTAAATGCCAGCCCACAGCAAACAAAGACTCCTAGAACACTAGAAATAGAAGTTCTCTTTGAGATTATGTAGTCCAGTATCCTCATTTTACGTAGAGAGAAATATGGCTTAGAGAGATTGGGTGACTTCCCCAGGGTCTCACAGCCAGTTTGAGTCTGAGGTGCAATGAGAATCTAGGTTCTTCCATATTTGGCAGCTTCAAATCTGTCCTTGGAAGCCAATGGTTTCCTTCAGTTCTCATAAATTAGAACAGTTCTGAATAGCAATCAAGATGTTACTTTTTGTTCCTTATGTTGTTATACTGCAAATTTTAGTTTAAACCCTTACAAATTTTATAAAACTGGCTTAAAACTTCTAACTTTCTCAATGATAACTGTGAATGTCTGAATACACAATTTGGCTGAACTCAAAGACAGTTATTGATTGAAACTCTGTAACATATAGTGTCACAAGTCTCCATTAGCTGTGAGTTCCATGAGGGCCATTAATTATGGATATTTTGTTCCGGGCCTAGAACAGAACTTGTACATAGTAGATACTCAACAAATATTTTTGCAATAAATTTTCCCATTATCTATCTAACTTTTCCAATTTAGCAGTTCAAGTGATATTGTCCTCCTAGCAATAATTAATATTCAAAAAGTTTTTATGTTCAATTCATGAGTCTCATATCCACTTCAATTGAATGTTCTCAATTCTGTGTTAGATGCCTTCATATTTATTCCATTGACTTGAACTAACAATCAGTTACTTGGTATCAGTTATATGTATTTGTCTTAGTCTGTTTTCTGTTACTACAATAGTATCCCATAGACTGGGTAATTTATAAGGAAAGTAAGTTTATTTAGCTCATGGTTCTAGAGGATGGAAAATCCAAGAGCACTGTGCTGGCATCTGGTGAAGGCCTTTTACTGTGTCATAGTAAGGCAGAGGGCATATTGTGGTGAAGAAGGCAAAAGCAAGAGAGCCAAAGAGAGCTCACTTTTATAACGAAGCCACTTTTGTGATAATAAACCCTCTGGTGATAGTGATATTAGTTCATTCATGAAGGCAGAAATATTCTCTCCAACACATTAACTCTTGGGAGACACCATCACATGATAAGAGAACATTGTTCTATTTGTTAAATTGTTGATTTTTTTTTTGAGACATATTACTCTGTTGCCCAGGCTGGAGTGCAGTGGCATGATCTCAGCTCACTGCAGCCTCTGCCTCCTGGGTTCAAGCAATTCTCCTGCCTCAGCCTTCCAAGTATCTTGGACCACAGGCATGTGCCACGACACCCAGCTAATTCTTTTTCTATTTTTTTTAAATAGAGATAGGGTTTTGCTGTGTTGGCCAGGGTGGTCTCAAACTCCTGACCTCAAGTGATCCACCCGCCTCTGCCTCCCAAAGTGCTGGTATTAGAGGTGTGAGCCACCATGCCCGGCCTAAATTATTGAATTATATTATGCACACAGAAAGATGCTTTTAAATGTGCAGCTCACTGAATTTTCTCAATATCAACATTGTCTGGTTTTTAATAAAAAACATATAAATAATAGCAAATCATGCTTCTGTCATTGATCAGTTTGCAATTTCTTTAAAAGAAAATACGTACATAAAAATTAATTCTGCAAAAGACATGTGAAATAAGTAGACTGTATGGCATTTGTTGGAAGAGTACAGCAGAGAGAGAACATTGAGCTGGAATAGTTTGGGAAGGTTTTATGGGAAGAGACAGGATTTAGACTAGGACTTAGAGGACAGATGTGAACTGGGAGAGAACAAAGAGAAGGAAAGAATATTTGGGTTAGAGGAACTGATTGATCAAATGTCATCATGTTCAACATGAGACCAGTAGGTGAACAGCAAGTGGAGCTATATGGAATAAGAGGACTGAAGTTTTATATTATGGAAATTCTGTTTGGAAAAGAAGGGCCTTATACTTTATACAAATACTGCATATACATTATGCTAGGTAAGTAAATTTTGTTTAAACTACAATAGAAATGAAAGAAGAAAAGGCTGATTGAGAAGTATAGGTTGTTTTGTAGTCTATGGTAATGGTACTCCCTGGAGATGTTCAGTGTTCAACCTGCACAAATCTGCATGCTAGTCCTTGTGGAGCCTGACCTCACACGGCAGCAGCAGGAGTGAAAAGAAAGTGAAGATGTGCAAGAGACTACAAATAATTGAAGTGTTGTTGAACATAGCTTATTGGGTAGTAAGAAATTAAAGGCAGACCATGGTTTAATATGTAGTTTCCCTAATAACATTTTAGGCTGCGCTCTTGATGTTTTAATTCCAAAAAATAACTTGTGAAATTTCACCATGAAGTTGGCCCAGAAGGTGATATATTTTTGGTCAAAGGCTTTTTTGATGAACCTTAAGAAATAACAACTCCATACTTCTTTCATTTGTAAGCCTGACCCCATGTGGAGGTATGGGCTAGGCAAATAAATAACAAGAATAAGAACACCTTTATTCCTCTCACATTCCCTTGACTTTGTCCTTTGTACCATGGCAAACTGGAAGGGGACATTGAAGAATTAATATGGAGTGTGAGGCTCTCACAGTGGCCCCTGAGGAACAATTTTCAATATGTTACACTGTTATGCTAAGAAAGTTTGCAAACCAGGTCATTTGATTCAACTCCCCTCTAATAAGCATCAGCAGTGTCAAGTTGCTCAAAGAATCTTCACTAAATCTAAATAAATATAAGAATTTTACAAACTTTCCACAAAGATTTATTGGGTACCTCTTGAGTGGCTACCACTCTGGAGTGTCTTCCTGGCATATAGGTTGGTGCTCAATAAACATTTATTAGATGAAGAATTAATGAATTAGTAAAAACTTGTGTTTTAGGAGGCTAATGTGCTGGATTTGAGAGGAAGAAGGCCAGAGGCAACAAGAACAGTTGAACTTTTGTTGTAATCCAGACCTTAGACTGTGAAAGTTTAAATGAGAATACAAGGAAAAGGCAGGGAAGTGGTGGCTTATGGGAAATGTCAGTGAGACATTGTAGCTCATTGGCTACAGGGAAACTATTAAGATGAATGAGAAGAAAAGAGTCAAAGACAGTTGGGTTTTGAGATCTGAGTAGAAGGAGTATTCAAGTAGTGGAAAGTGAGTAGGAATGATATTATTTTTAGGCATGTTTGGTTGGGGTCATGGGAGAAGCCTTTGCATGGAGACATCCTGAAACCACAACTCTCCAACTGGTGTCTGGGTCAAAGCCAGAGCTAAAAGTGCCTCAATTCATCAATCGTTGGAAGTACACATGTCAGCCATTAAGATGGATTGACATGTCACAATGCAAAATCAATTACTTTAGGTTAAAAAAAAGCATTTTTGTCTGTTTTATCATATCTCAATAATCAAATTTCTTTTGCAAAACTAATGAGTTTTATTTAAACCCAACATGCTTGCAGTATGACTGCTAAAACAACAATATGCAATTTTGAACTGCATTAATATGGTGTCCAAAGAAAGGAGCAATGTTGCATAGCATTGCTTCTCAAACCTTTTGTCACTATCACTCCCTAAGGAGCCTTTTTAGATTGCTTAAGACTGATGGTATTTGGAGTTAAGACAAAGAGATAACTTCACAGGGAGAAGAGTGCAAAGAGCAGAAGCCTAATGACCACACCAGGAGGAGTGCAGGGAGGGCTGGAAACAGAGATGGTGCATTTAAAGGATGGAGAATGTAAGACTTGTGAGTCACTAAGTCAAGGAGAAAGAGAGTTTTCAATAGGTAGGTAATGAAAGAATTGTCAAGTACTAAAAAAGATAAAAAAGAAAACAAACAAGAAAAGTCCATTAGATTAATCATTTTCAAACTGGATTTATAAAATTTGTGTCTGCGGTCATGAATAGGTGACATATTAATAACTAGTCAGATCAGTTTTAGAAATTAAGTGGAAATAATTGCCTGCCCCCAGTTAGTTGGAGCTATGTATATATTTTAAAATAAAGTTGTTTGGTTTGTTGTTTTTAATATGCTGTATGGACGCTGGGTAGCTGTATCACAAGAAGGATTTCGATATAGTTTCTTTTCTAGTAGTGAAGGCTCTTCATTGTTAGCATCAAGGGAAACATAGTCCATCTAAGGTCGAGGCATATTTTCAGCAGGAACTGGCAGTTGTTCAGTCATTGGGTGGCTAACAAAGAATTTTCAGTGTAAGGACGAAGGGGGGTAGTCACTCAGCTCCACCGTTCAGGTAGCCAATGTGCTCAGCGATGTGGTTGAACAGGAATGGGGACACATCGCTAACTGCATAGGGAAGATTTTCAGGCCACTGCCGTGTGGGATTTTGTTTATTGGTCAGGTTTGCAAACAACTTCCCTCAGACCAAATATTGAAGTAGTTTAAGCTTGGAGAAAATTAGGGAGGTGGTTCTGCATATGCCTTGAGTCCTAGACTCGATGGGTTCTGAGAGATCATGTATCCTGGCCCTCGGCCTATGATCTATTCTGTTTCACTCTATTATTGAAAGATTGTCAACCAGTTTCTCTTTGACAGCTTCCAGCAAAGGGGCGTTCACTACATTGCAAGGAAGTTTTTCCTGAAATTAGTAATCTGTATCTTACAGCTGTTGCAATTTCCTGGGATAGTGCATAATATCTACTAGCCAGTGTTCTTGGCACTTTAGAGATATTCACCCATTTAATCTTCACTTTAACTCCATGGATAAAATGTCCACCTAACAAAGTAAATTCTATTAATACCCGCATTTTTTTAGATGAGGAAATTAAGGCATGAGTTGGTTATGTAACCTTCGTAAGGCCAAAGGATTCAAACCATGGTGGTCTTACTCCAGTGTCAGCTCATAACTAGTGTAGAGAAGGAACAACTGTTTTTCTTCTACCCATTTCAGGCTCATTGACTGTATCCTATAAGTTATACTACTAAAAGACAGATTAGGGCAGACATGGTGGCTCACGCCTGTAATCCCAGTTCTCTGGGAGGCCGAGGCGGGCGGATGACCTGAGGTCGGGAGTTTGAGACCAGCCTGACCAAAGTGGAGAAACTTCGTCTCTATTAAAAATACAAAATTAGCCGGGCATGGTGGCGCATGCCTGTAATCCCAGCTACTCAGGAGGCTGAGGCAGGAGAATAGCTTGAACCTGGGAGGTGGAGGTTGTGGTGAGCCAAGATCGCACCATTGCACTCCAGCCTGGGCAACAGGAGCAAAACTCTGTCTCAAAAACAACAACAACAACAACAAAATCCAAAAACAAAAAGACAGATTAACAAGAAAAAAATAAACAGAAGTTTATTAGCATGTGCATTGTGCATATATGTGGGAGCACCCAGTGATGAGCAACTCAAAGGGGTAGTTAGAACTTGGGTTTATATAGCATCTTAACAAAACACAATACATGTTTTTTGAGGGAAGTGACAAGACAAAGGAAAAAGACTTTGAGTTTGTCGAGGTAACAAATTGTGAGAAGGCAAACATATGGGGGAAACTAATGGTAAGTAAGGGCTAATGTTAGCAAAGTTTTGTTATGTAAATTTTTCTGGTGCCCACCTTTGGACTGAGAAGGGTCTAGCACTGTCTCTGATGAGGGCAAGAGCTTTTCTTATATCTGCTTCTTAATAATCCTTATGCCAAAGTAGCAAGCATATTGCGCTATCTTTCACTTGTTCACTCTAATGTTTAATACCTCTTGCTAGTTATTCAAATATTTGAAGACAGTTATTAGGGCTTCCCTAAGCATTCTTTTCTCAGGCTAACTGTTCCCTAGTTAATACAATCTTTTTTTTTTTTTCATGCTATGATTGTGATCTTCTAGGAAAGCATAATTTAGTTTGTGATTGTCTCTCTTAAAACCAGTGCTCAGAACTGAACCCAGACTCCACTAAGTTCTGAAGAATGTATAGAATTGTGTGGAATCATGTAATTGTTAGGTTCTAAAATTAGGCTGGAAGGTGAGAATTGAGAATAACCAAAATTACCTCTGAAAAAGCCCTTAACTGACTCATAATAGAGATTACATAAGATATTGTGTATAATTCTGTCCAGAAATTCTTCTGCTCATTAAAATTTGAGAACCACTATGTTGACTAAAGAATGCAAAACAAAGAAAGTTGATATACAGATACCTGCACATTTAAAACATTCTGTCTTTAAGGTAATAATCAAATCACCAGTGACAAATGAAGCATGGATAGAAAATACTCAATTGGTTCTATTTGCCTGAAATATTACTTCATTGTGATTAAATATTAAGCTCTATAATATATATTAATTATTTGTGTTGCATGAGAATTAAACAAGAAGGGGGATAAAGATAGGTTCTAAAATCAATGTGTAAGTTTAATATAATCGGAGGCCTTGCCATTCAGCATGTATTCTCAAGAGGGGAGCTATCATTCCCAAGGGGGTAAAAATTGGTCCTTGGTGGGCAAAAAAACATACTTTTTAAATATAAATCCCAGACATATACACAAAACATTTCATGGGGCAAGTGATAATTATAAAGACATGTATAAATAGGCTCCTTAGAGAGTGATAATGACAAAAGAATTGAGAAACACTGCTATATGACATTGCCCCTTGATCTGGACACCATATTAATGCAGTTCAAAATTGCATTTGTTATTTTGGCAGTCATACTGCTCACATTTTGGGTTTAAATAAAGTTCATAAGTTTTATAAAAGAAATTTGATTATTGGGTTGTGATGAAACAGACAAAAATGTTTTCAAACTAAAGTAATTGATTCTGCATTGTGACATGTCGATAAATCTCAATGGCTGGCATTTGCTGTTCCATTGATTGATACATGGAGGACAGTTTCAGCTAGGCAAAGGGGGGAATTTTGTTCAGCAGATGTGGGGCTTTCAGCTTATAAACTGTGCTCTGTGTGAATGCCTGCAAAGGCAGATGAATAAATTCACTTGATTTTGGTTTTTGACTTATAAGCCCATGTATTTCATCCTTGATGCTGTACTGAGAAAAAATGTAAATCCCGTGGCCATGACTAGTTCCAGCAAAAGGTCTCCCAAATATTTCTCAACTCTATCATCACCATCACCAAAAAATAAGCTCAAAATCTCACACCCTATTGAGACGGAAGAAGTGGTTTCAGTATGTTTGTTTGCAAAGGATGGAACATTTGGCTTTTACATATGTATTTGTGATTTTTTTGTGGTTATATAGTTATTACCTTCCCCCTCCCCTTACCACTTAACAAATGACATCAAATCCCTTTTCAGGAAGGAAACTGTCTAGGTAAGGCAAAACACCATTTACATACTAAAATACCATATAGTTGTAAAATAATATGTCCCAGGAAGAGTTTGGAAGGAGAGGGCAGAACACCTTAAAAACTAAATTGCTCTGCATAAGAAAATATGAAGCATTTACCCTGTTTAACACTTCTGAAGCAGGAGAGGAAGAGAGACAAATATGGTAGGATTGAGATGGGCTGTATGGCTATAACTTAAGGAAGCGGCAGCTGGATAAAATGGCCATGACATTATTTTGAAAGAACCTCAATGTCTATCTTCCAAGGCCCAGTGGTAAAATATAATCCCTCCTTCATTATCTATCATTTTAGTGTAATATTTTAAAATGAAAAACACTTCAAATAATTATAACAGACACTCATGTGTGCACTAAGAACAGATGTTAATATTTTATACTTTTGTTTCAGATCTCTTTTTTAAAATTTTATTTATTTATTTATTTATTTATTTATTTATTTATTTATTTATTTATTTATTTTGAGACGAAGTCTCGCTCTGTCACCCAGGCTGGAATCCTGTGGCCCCATCTTGGCTCACTGCAAGCTCCGCCTCCTGGGTTCACGCCATTCTCCTGCCTTAGCCTCTGGAGTAGCTGGGACTACAGGCGCCCTCCACCACGCCCGGATAATTTTTTTTTTGTATTTTTAGTAGAGACGGGGTTTCACCGTGTTATCCAGGATAGTCTCGATCTCCTGACCTCGTGATCCGCCCACCTCGGCCTCCCAAAATGCTGGGATTAAAGGTGTGAGCCACCGCGCCCAGCCCTCTTTTTATTTTTTAAAAAGCCCTACATCACGCCTGTAACCCCAGTATTTTGGGAGGCTGAGGCAAGTGGATCACGAGGTCAGGAGTTTGAGACCAGCTTGACTAACATGGTGAAACCCTGTCTCTACTACAAATACAAAAACAAATTAGCTGGGTGTGGTAGCGCGTGCCTGTATCCCAGCTACTTGGGAGGCTGAGGCAGGAGAATCGCTTTAACCCTGGAGGCGGAGCTTGCAGTGAGCTGAGATCGCGCCACTGGACTCCAGCCTGGGCGACAGAGCGAGACTCCGTCTCGGGGGGTGGGGAAAAAAAAAAAAGTCCTACAAATAGAGCTAAAACTCTATCTTCCTCTTCCCCTTGTTTCTCTTCCAGAGGTAACCAATTTCCTAAAATAGTGAATATCACTTTCAGGTTTTAAAAAAGAGTATGTATTCATTATATCTTCATATATTCATTACTAATATTCATTACTAATATTCATTATTATTCTTTATATTTCAATTTTTTACATAAGTGTTATCGAACTGCATTTTTGGTCTCAAAACTAACCTGTTTTATGCAACTTGCTTTTTTCACTCAACATTATGCGCTGTGTTGAAAAACAATCCTGGTTCATTCCTTTAACTGAACCGTAATGTTCATTATATATAAATTTAATGTCACTCACCAATTCCCCTGTGGAAGGAAGTTGAACTTTTTCTTTCTTTTTTTTTTTTTTGTCTCCAAACCTCCCTCAGTAGAAGTAAAGAGGGAGGACCCCGCCCCAACCTTAGACACCCACATTTCTCTGTCCCATAATACTCAGATTCTCCACCATTATCCACCTGGAAGAAGTCATTATGTCCTTTATGGCTATGTCAGTCACTGTGGTAAGCTCCAGACTCCCATACTCTTTAACTAGCATGAGGTCCTCTCTCCTACACATTCCCAGCCTCTGCACTCCTTCCACTTTGCCCTTTGGAACCCACTGCCCTTTTCTTGAGTTTTCAAGGATTCATACTCCATATTTCCTCCAGATGTTCAGTTCTTGGTTCTGAATTAAACCCAGGCTCCCTCTTGCGGTCACTGCCTCCTCTGTGTCCTTTTACGTGGTGGCTGTTTTCTTCATTCATCTTGGAGGTGGGATGGTTGGCCTCCTTGCTTCTCATTGCAGTCTCCAAACCATTCACCATCCCTCTTCCCTTTAAGTCTCCTGTCATTGACTCTATCCACAACTCCTCCTTGTAACAGTCATTCTAAACCTAGGTTACCCCTCATTTCACAAAGACATTTAGTTTCTAGGCTAATGCTTCTCAAACTTCAGTGAACACATGAGTGTCTAGGGGGATCTTGCTGAACTATAGATTCTGACTCAGTAGTTCTGCATTGGAGCCTCAGATTCTGCTTATCTGACAAGAACCCAGTAATACGGAAGCTGCTGGACCACTCTTCAAGTAGTAAAGTTCTAGATCACTGTCACTTTCCCAACAGTACTACTATCTTTTTGAGGGGAGGATCTCAATCCCTATAGAGACAATCCTCCCAGCACCCTGTACTTCAGATCATTAGCCTTCTCTCCTCCAGTAAACTTGTTTCTATCTCAGACATTCCCTCCTCTACACCTTGTTATTACCCAAACTGGCAACCCTTTCATGATCTTAATTTTCAGCATCTAATTCTCCATCACCTCTTATCTTTCCTGCTCACTGATTCTATTCCCCAAACACAAACAATTCTTGAACTTCACTCATCCACTCAAACTTACAGTTTCTCCACCTCCCTCATTCTATTCATGTTCACTCTTAACTTTACCCAGTTTAGAGTCCATGGCAGTTGATTATAATCACTCTCTTGTATACGTGGCCAACTTCCTCGCCCCTTCTTTCTTCATCATACTCACTTGACAAAAATCTCAAACCTGGCTAATTACAATGCTCTGCCTACTACACATTTGCACCCATGCTCCTAAATGAAGACAAGGAAAAGGTTGCAGTCCTATTGGACCATTAGTCTCATGTTAAATTTATGAGCACAAACCTCAAGTGGAAGTGGAATGCCATCTGTCAATCACACTATCCCTATCCCATTTTCTCTCTTGCACTCTTCCAGATAGCAATTTTGTGTCTTCTCCTTCCTCAAATCTCCAATACCTCCTCCTCATTCCTCACTCTCAGTTGAAGATCTCACTTATTATTTTATGGAGAAAGCAAGAATGACAAGAAGACTTCACAAGCTCCCACCCTAACATACACTCAGGCATTCCTCCTTAGAACTCTACCTGTCTTACCTACTCAATGCCATGCCTCTAGAAATTCTCTCCTTCTCTTCCTGCATTATATCTTCCTCTCTAATGCACTGCATCTTCCTTTCAGCATAAAGCATACTTTTTAAAAATTACTATAAGTTCTGGGATACATGTGCAGAACGTGCAGGTGTGTTACATAGGTATACACATGCCATGGTGGTTTGCTGCACCCATCAACCTGTCATCTACATTAGGTATTTCCCCTAATGTTATCTTTCCCCTAACCCCTCACCCCCAACAGGCCCCAGTGTGTGATGTTCCCCTCCCTGTGTCCATGTGTTTTCATTGTTCGACTCCCACTTATGAGTGAGAACATGTGGTGTTTGGTTTTCTGTTCCTGTGTTAGTTTGCTGAGAATGATAGTTTCCAGCTTCATCCACGTCCCTGCAAAGGACATGAACTCATCCTTTTTTATGGCTGCATAGTATTCCATGGTATATATGTGCCACATTTTCTTTGTCCAGTCTATCATTGATGGGCATTTGGGTTGGTTCCAAGTCTTTGCTATTGTGAATAGTGCTGCAATAAACATACATGTGCATGTGTCTTTATAGTAGAATGATTTATAATCCTTAGGGTGTATACCCAGTAATGGAATTGCTGGGTCAAATGGTATTTCTGGTTCTAGATCCTTGAGGAATCACCACACTGTTTTCCAGAATGGTTGGACTAATTTACACTTCCACCAACAGTGTAAAAGCGTTCCTGTTTCTCCACATCCTTTTCAAGATCTGTTGTTTCCAGACTTTTTAATGATCGCCATTCTAACTGGCATGAGATTGTATCTCATTGTGGTTTTTATTTGCATTTCTCTAATGACCAATGATGATGAGCTTTTTTCATATGTTTGTTGGCTGTATAAATGCCTTCTTTTGAAAAGTGTCTGTTCATATGCTTTGCCCACTTTTTGATGGGGTTGTTTGCATTTTTCTTGTAAATTTGTTTAAGTTCCTTGTAGCTCTTTGTCAGCTGGATATACTTTCAGGGATCATTTCTATAGTTTGTTATCCATCTGGCTTTTTTCTTTTTTTTTAGATAAATTCTCACTCTGTCACCAGGCTGGAGTGCAGTGGTGCCATCTTGGCTCACTGCAACCTCTGCCTCCCAGGTTCAAGCGATTCTCCTGCCTCAGCCTCCCGAGTGCTGGGACTACAGATGTGCACCACCACACTGGCCAATTTTTGTACTTTTAGTAGAGACAGGGTTTCACCATGTTGGCCAGACTGGACTCGAACTCCTGACTACAAGTGATCCACCCACCTCAGCCTCCTAAAGTCCTGGGATTACAGGCATGAGCCATCGTGCCCGGCCCCAAGCATACTTTTTTTTTCCACTTAAAAAAATAAAAGCCTCTTCCTCATTCGTCCTAGTTCTCTGCTCATTTCAAATCAAGCTCCTTAAAATAGTTATCTACACCAAAGTCGTTGATTTCTCCCTCCCTACCCTCTTTTAAGCCCACTACAGTTAGGCTTTTGCCCATACTACACCTCTGAATTGGAATTTTTTTCTATCATAATCAACATTAGATGTCTTATTACCTTCAAATAAAAAAACTTTTAAAAACAGCTTAGTCACAGAATGCATAAATTATTAACTGAATATGAACAGTTAAAACAAACACAATAACTAGCTGCATGCATACCCTGAAAATATGGGTTTACCTTTGACTGCCAGTTACTTACCATACAGGAAGCTGAAAATAGTTCTGCAGTCAGAACTGGCTAGATCAGTGTCTTACTGGTTGCCTACCTAATTGATTGATAGATTCACCTATTCATTTATCCACCTTTTGAGTTCTGAATTTACTAATTCACCCCACATTCTGCATTTTTTTCTTTGCCTTCCCCCCATTCCTTTCCCCCTTCTCTTATCGGTTAATGGATGTCATATAGGCTTTCAGATTCCTTTAGGGAGCCGCAATACTCACTATGAGGATCTTTTTATGAAACTTTGTTGACCTCACCGCAAATCCTGATACGCTACATATTTTACTTTTCTACCTTATTTTCCTTATGTGTTTATTATATCCTCTTATACAAGAATCATCCAGACTGTTGCTCGTTCTTCTAGCTGCTTTAACTTAAAACAGGGAGATTTAAACGAATACTTCATCTTCAAGTGAATAAACTAGTTCCTATATTTATTTTACCTTTAGTCTAAGCATTTACCAACATTGTGATTTTCTGCTCTTTCCTTGCTTTTACATTCTGCACACTTTATTTTATTTTTTTGCTACATTTTTCTGTCTTTGGCTCTAGTTTAATTTATGTGCTATAATCTTCTGGCGGACCACATACTGTCCCCTAATATAACTTAGAGACCTTCACTAAAAACTGCATTTTGTTATGAGTGGTACTTGTAGAATGCACACCTTAAGTAGCTTCAGAATGGAAACAAATGCTTATTTTTCATCAGGGATTCCATTGATTTGAAAGAAACGTTTTCTGGGATAGAGCAATCAAGAAGATCATCTCTCCATGAAAAAGTAGTCATGTGTCAGTCACTTTCTGGGCCAGTTCCATTTGATGTGAAAGAACTGATGCTTGGAGTTGTAAATGCACAAAGTCTTAAAATTCTCTATGGGACAATTATTTGTGTGCAGCAAACAAATATGTGTTTGCCAGAAAATCAACTTCATCAAACCTGTGTTTATGGAGAGGCATGGGCATCTAAACATTTTTGAGAATTTTACATACTATATCTGATTTTTTAAAAGGCAACACTTCCATTATATGTTGTGATTTATGATTGATAAGTATATTACTGAAAACAGAAGTTTTTTTCTTTTCTTTTTTTCTTTTTTTTTTTTTTTTTTTTAGAAAAAACCATACTTCTGTGTCACACACATTTTGCTCTGTGGCTTATGCAAGTTTCTCAAGAGGTCTGTGATTGGGAGGACTCCGGCCAGGTCGGCTGTGCATGTACTTCTAGAACAATCAGATTTTCCTTCTTTGCTTGCTATGGAGTCTTTGCAAGTCTTCAGATGTCCAGTACTTGGCACCTGTAAGGCTACAAAGAGGCAGTACATAAACATATTTTGGGGTGTCAGTTCCATGAAATATAGTTTAAGGTTTTGTCAGCACTGCTATGCCGCCTAGGGACTGAAACCCATTCTGTTTCTTTCTCTTTTGTGTGATCATTTGCTATCTCCACAGAGGCATTCGTGGACAGCAGTCTCGGCGCAGCAAAGATGTTATTATGTGCAAGGTTCTGTGGCAGAGGGGACTAGCAGACAGGAGGACAGACGCCAGAGGCTGATCAATGGCCATAGGGCAGGACAGGATCAGAGTGAGGGGCCAGCAGGACACTCGCGTGCACCTGCCTCTGGGTTCACTCTGAGTGCTCAGAGGCCTCGGTCATGTGTTGGCTCACAGCCAATTGGCATCATTTCATATTGTTTCCTCCAGGCCTGGGCTGATGAGAACAATGGAGCTGTATTTTGGATACTTTATTCATGAACAATCAAGTCAACATTCTGGTATAATATACATCTGTGAAATCTCTTATAAAAACAACAAAATACACATTTACTTGTTAAAATCATTCTTACTGTTCTATATGCTACTAATGAACTAATTATCCCTAAAATTCTTTTGTCTTTCAGAATTGTTTTCTTTAGAATACTTACATACATTTGTGTATGTATACATATAGACATATATGTGTGTGTGTGTGTGTGTATTTTACTGTTGTTTATCAAAGGTCTCCCCAAAAGGCCTGTGTTTATGATTACAGAAAGCAGAATGAAACGGTCCAGCAAATTCTTTAGTGTGAGCTACAGAGATGCAAAATAACAAAGAACTGACTTCCTGGGTAGAAACTGACTTTCACTGCTTGAGGGTTTCTGTAAACTGAAGAGAAAGGACCAAAGCCTTGGCTGTTAACCATGAATATTAGCTCTAGGGCCATTTAAATCTAAGCAGTTCAGGTCACCCCCCTCACCCCCCACAAAATTCCTAAATATCCTCATATGAATGAGGCAGATTTCAATCCTGTTTCCTGTTAGGCAGAAAATTCAAACGGAAAATATTCCATTTCAGATGTTTGTCCATCATGCAATCAAATATTTTGGTATGTACGATGTGCAAAACAATGTACTATACTAGGTGCTACTGTGTTTTGTCTTTTCCCTTGGATCAAAACCAGTAATGAATAATAGAAATAATATATGTATTAAAAATTAGAGCAAATAATCAGTAAGTGAAAATTATTGTGATACCAGGAAAATACATTTAATTGGTAAGAGCAACAGAGAAAAAAGTAAATAATATAAGAAGATAATGTAATGTAATAAATAAGAGCACCTAGAACCAATAAATAAGAGCACCTAGACCTCAATTAAACCCAAGGTTTAAATTTGGGGTCTGTCATTAACCTGCTGTGTGGCATTGGGCAAGTCACTAAATCTCTCTGTGCCTCAATCGGCATATCTGCAAAATGAGCATCAAAATCAGGCCTATCTTGTGGGATTGCTCTGAAGATGAAATGAGTAAGTTTATGTGTGAAAAGTACCTTGATAAATATCAGGAATATAACAGCATTCAGTAAATGGTAGGTGCTACTACTACTGCTACCATTACCACTATCATCATTACATTAAATGATGAAATCTTCCAGGAAGCAGTGAATCTCAAATGAAATTTGTAAGGAGAAATGTAGATGGGTTAAAAGAATGAGATGATGAAACTAAGAATATAGTTTCTTCCTAATAGATGGTCCACAATTCCTAGTCATCAGAATGCAGCTTTTTTTTCCCCATCAGTTCCTTCTTCCTCTTGTCTATTGTTCCTAAACCTCTCTAGAGACTAAGTATATCTTGCTATTCTGAGAATCTCTTGGTCCCCTCTGTTTGAGGGATCCAGTCAGCATAGTAGTTGCTATTGGACCAGAACAGGAGACTCATTCAAATTTAGGCCTCTATGGCAAAGCAAGCTCATTCCTCTTTTGGAGAGAATTTAACCTGTGATTCTATAAAAGGAATGTATTTTATAGAAACTCTTAGTAATTATGTTTTAGATTCAATAAATTGGTTATATTTAAAATCCCTTTCTCTTGGTCAGTAAAACTAACCTTTTTTCCTACAATAGAATGTTCAAATTAAATATGCATATATTTAACTTGATCACACTGGTTGTTTTCTTGCACTATTTTTATGGAAATAGTATGAAGACTGAACAAATAACCTGTGGAGATAAGACAAAGTTTAAATTTTTTTTTTATTCTCTTTGTTTTTTTATTCCATTAGTCTCATTTTGAAGTTACTATTTTAGTTGTCATTTAATTATTTTTTATTTTTATTTTTATTTATTTATTTATTTATATTATTATTATACTTTAAGTTTTAGGGTACATGTGCACAATGTGCAGGTTAGTTACATATGTATACATGTGCCATGCTGGTGCGCTGCACCCATTAACTCCTCATTTAGCATTAGGTATATCTCCTAATGCTATCCCTCCCCCCTCCCCCCACCCCACAACAGTCCCCAGAGTGTGATGATCCCTTTCCTGTGTCCATGTGTTCTCATTGTTCAATTCCCATCTATGAGTGAGAACATGTGGTGTTTGGTTTTTTGTCCTTGCAATAGTTTACTGAGAATGATGATTTCCAATTTCATCCATGTCCCTACAAAGGACATGAACTCATCATTTTTTATGGCTGCATAGTATTCCATGGTGTATATGTGCCACATTTTCTTAATCCAGTCTATCATTGTTGGACATTTGGGTTGGTTCCAAGTCTTTGCTATTGTGAATAGTGATGCAATAAACATACGTGTGCATGTGGGAAAACTGGCTAGCCATATGTAGAAAGCTGAAACTGGATCCCTTCCTTACACCTTATACAAAAATTAATTCAAGATGGATTAAAGACTTAAATGTTAGACCTAAAACCATAAAAATCCTAGAAGAAAACCTAGGCATTACCATTCAGGACATAGGCATGGGCAAGGACTTCACGTCTAAAACACCAAAAGCAATAGCAACAAAAGCCAAAATTGACAAATGTGATCTAATTAAACTAAAGAGCTTCTGCACAGCAAAAGAAACTACCATCAGAGTGAACAGGCAACCTACAAAATGGGAGAAAATTTTCGCAACCTACTCATCTGACAAAGGGCTAATATCCAGAATCTACAATGAACTCAAACAAATTTACAAGAAAAAAACGAACAACCCCATCAAAAAGTGGGCAAAGGATATGAACAGACACTTCTCAAAAGAAGACATTTATGCAGCCAAAAGACACATGAAAAAATGCTCATCATCACTGGCCATCAGAGAATTGCAAATCAAAACCACAATGAGATACCATCTCACACCAGTTAGAATGGCAATCATTAAAAAGTCAGGAAACAACAGGTGCTGGAGAGGATGTAGAGAAATAGGAACACTTTTACACTGTTGGTGGGACTGTAAACTAGTTCAACCCTTGTGGAAGTCAGTGTGGCGATTCCTCAGGGATCTAGAACTAGAAATACCATTTGACCCAGCCATCCCATTACTGGGTATATACCCAAAGGACTATAAATCATGCTGCTATAAAGACAAAGTTTAAAATTTAAACCTGGCAAACTCAATAATTGCCTCCCTAAATTTAAATGAAACAGCAAGAATATCTTAACCAATATCCTGACATTGTATACTATACATGCAGAATTTCCTGGTACCTTCGCTGAGTTTAATATTTCAGTGAGAAAGTTTTACATTTCAAAGTGTTCCAGGTTTTTGGCCAGTACTCAAATATCTGCCACAGTGGAAGGAAAGGGAGCTGAGTCAAGGATAAAGAGGTTTGAAAAATGAATGTGGATGCATGGGGTTCTAGCTTCGTTTTGCCAATCACTTGGCAAATTTGTGTGACCAAATGCAGAGGCTCTACCCTTACCCCCCCAGATTTTTAGTTTACTCACTGTATGTTATTGTCAATTTGGGCAACACAAACCATCACTTTTAGCTGTAGAGTTCTGATATTCATAGTGCTTCTTCAGATATTTTGTTTCTATTATAGAAAACATATTTGTAGTAGAGACCAATAAGAATGTATTACTGAGGTGATATTTTGGGTCATTATAGCCAAAATGTATTGAATGCTTATTGTTTTAAGATATTAGATTAAGCATCTTAGGCCAGGCGTGGTGGCTCACACCTTTAATCCCAGCACTTTGGGAGGCCGAGGTGGGCGGATCACAAGGTCAGGAGATCGAGACCATCCTGGCTAACATGGTGAAACCCCATCTCTACTAAAAATACAAAAAATTAGCTGGGCGTGGTGGCAGGCGCCTGTAGTCCCAGCTACTCGGGAGGCTGAGGCAGGAGAATGGTGTGAACCCAGGAGGCGGAGCTTGCAGTGAGCCGAGATCTCGCCACTGCACTCCAGCCTAGGCGACAGAGCGAGACTCCGTCTCAAAACAACAACAACAACATAAAAAGATTAAGCATCTTGTAAATATTGTGTAGGTTAAGGTAATCTTTACAATAATAATACTGTGAGATTACTATTATTATACTCAGGTTGCAGGCAAAGAACTGGGGCAAATAGAAGTTAAACATAATGACAAAAGCAAACATATATATATATATATATCTACTAATATCCATTACTTCTTTCTTCCCAAATAAAATCTCTGATTTTTAGCTGAACACCTAGAATAAAAACTACCCTTCCCAGGCTGGGCGCGGTGGCTCACTCCTGTAATTCCATCACTTTGGGAGGCCGAGGCTGGCGGATCACGAGCTCAGGAGATCGAGACCATCCTGGCTAACACGGTGAAACCCCGTCTCTACTAAAAATACAAAAAATTAGCTGGGCGTGGTGGCAGGCGCCTGTAGTCCCAGCTACTCGGGAGGCTGAGGCAGGAGAATGGCGTGAACCTGGAAGGCGGAGCTTGCAGTGAGCCGAGATTGCGCCACTGCACTCCAGCCTGCAAGACAGAGCGAGACTCCATCTCACAAAAAAACAAACAAACAAACAAAAAACTACCCTTCCCAGCTTTCCCTGCGATTAGGTGTTGTCATATAGCTATACTATGGTCAATAGTTGTGTTGTTGTGTGGCAGCTTTAGAAAACTTCAACAGACAAAGTCTGCCTGTGTTCTCTTTCTTCTTCTTCTTCTTCTTTTTTCTTTCTCCTATCTGAAATGCAGATACCATGCTTGAGGCTCTGGATGCCATCTTGAACCATGAGGAGGAGGACCTCACCCTCTGGATGGCAAAACTGTCCCTAAGGTCGCTATGAGACTGAGTCTTTATGCTACTCTCTTAATAACTAAGTCCAGGCTTTTACATGAAAGAGAAATGAAGTTATCTAGTTTATGATACAGATATTTTGGGTCAGAATCAAACTCAATCTTAACTAATATGAGTATATTGGCTAAAAAAATACAGCTAATGAGCAGCAGAGCTAAGATTCAAACCCTGGTTTGCCTAATCAGAAAGGGCACAAATGCATTGCTATAGTGTTATACTAACCTTGTAAGTAAAAGGCTCTTCACTCTACAGTATTAGACATTTAAAATACGTACACTTGATCCTGGAGTAGTTGATACTTTGTTTCCAGTTAGTCTGTCCTTCTAATTAAATTTTGACTCTAGCTGACATTAAATTGGGCTCTATACCCCAAACACATACATACAGTTTTTGGCAAGAGAAAGGGTCCCAAGAAGGACAGTTCGACCTTAAATTTTTGTTGCAGATGCTTGGACAACATGGATAATGCACACCAAAGCTCTTGAAAAATTAGATTTCCATGAAAATAATTCCCAGCTGCCTTCTTCATTTGCATTAAGGAAAATGTACCTGAAGGACTTGCTCTGTGAGAAGCTGGAGTCTGTATCTGCACGTGGAAACCGTATTGCTGGGGACCACATTAAATAACCCACATAATTCAAATAAGCAGCACACCAACATGGCACATGTATACATATGTAACAAACCTGCACGTTGTGCACGTGTACCCTAAAACTTAAAGTATAATAGTAATAAAAAAATAAAAAAATAAAATCACGTAACTTTTTTTGGCTATTTTAAATAAATGGATTTGAGATCTCAATTATATGCAAGATACCTCAATTCTGCACTCAACATTATAAATAAAATGATAATGAGCTATAGTTTGTCTTTAAAGATAATGGCAGCAGGAAGAGCAGAAAATAATCATTGTAGATAGTTTGATTTCACAGCTGACATCCCAAGAGAACAAATGAAAAGCTATAAAATTTATAAGAATTCATAAGGTGAACTCAGTTACAAATATTAGTAGTTTTCTGTATAATTGACATAATCATCTATTATAGTGGAAAAATCTTATCCATATTAGCAATCAAAAAACAAAACAGGCTGTGCACCGTGGCTTGTGCCTGTAATCCCAGCATTTTGGGAGACCAAAGCAGGCAGATCACTTGAGGTCCGGAGTTCAAGACCAGCCTGGCAACATGGTGAAACCCCATCTTTACTGAAAACACAAAAATTAGCTGGGTGTGGTGGCACGCGTCTGTAATCCCAGCTACTCAGGAGGCTGAGGCAGGAGAATTGCTTGAACCCAGGAGGCAGAAGTTGCAATGAGCTGAGATTGTGCCATAGCACTCCAGCCTGGGTGACAGAGCAAAACTCCATTCCCCCCCCGCCCCCAAAAAAGAAAACCATGAAATAAATACTTAAGAGTAACTTTACCAATAAATATACCAGACTTTATTTTTTTCTAATTCTCTGAGTGCTTTAAACAATGATTTAAATTAATAAAAAGACATTACATTCTTCTATGAGAGGACTGGATATTGCAAAGTGTTGGCTTTTCCAAATTAACTTATTGGTTATGTCATTTTAATCAAAATTATATTGGAATTTTATGAGTGAGAAAAAGAATCCTAACATTCACCTGGAAAGATAAATTAATAAAAACAACTAAAATAATTTTAAGCATTCATAATAATATGACAACTTTAGATTTTAAAACATTATAAAAGTAAAATAACTAAAACAGTGTGATATATATAAAAGTATAGACAGACCAACAGACCTCAATATATGTAACAACTCAATAAATGACAGAGGTAATTTAAAAATTCAGGGAGTAATAGATTACTAAATATATCATGTTAGGATATTTACTATTTGGAGAAAAGTTACTCTAAATGGCAATCATGTATTATATTTCAAGATAAAGTCTGGATGTACTAAACATGAAGTACCAAATGAGGAAAACATACAAATAAGCGAATATATGTCAAATTACTGGATGGAGATGAATTTCTAAGCATAAAAGCAATAAAACAAATTTAAAAAGATGAGTAGATCTATTTTATAAAAATTTATAGCTTTTCGATGTCAAACATAAAAGGTAAATGGGAGTTTGAGTTCTGGGATGGCAGCATGAGGAATTTTGTGGACAGATTCTTCAGACAAACAGGCATCACTGGTGAAAACTATATATCAAAAAGCCCAATCACTTAAAGTCTCTGGAAATTATTGTAAGGACATATGGCAAATGAAGAAATATTTACTTAAGAAAATTTACGAAACTCAGTAAGAACAGTGAGAGCTTATGGCATTTGAGCTATGCAGCGCCCACCTGTCCCCATCAAGTTGATAGAAGCTTTACTCTGGGCTGATGTGGCCAAAAAGACAATGGCTCCCTCTCCCTTCTGCTCCCAGTGAAGTGGCATCATATTTTACTAGGAAGGGCAGGCTGCCAGTATTTCCCATTCCCTCCAACTCTGAGTTGAAAGGCTAAATTCCTGGTGAGTGTGCTAAGTTAGTGGCTACCTTCCTCCAATCAACCCCACTAAGAGAATGGAGAGCCTACTCCAGGTGTGGCAAACAAAGAATACTGGGACCCCAAATTCCCTGACTCCAGGTCAGTTATAGGACAAAGAAAAGGCAAGCCATCAAGACAAGAGGGTACCATCCCACTGGGGGCTCAGAAATTTTGTCCAAAGGGAGAGGCAGTCTACAGAGGCCTCTGAAGCTGTGCTTAAAGGAGCTGATTTTATTTAAAACAGAGTGTCTGGAAGTTCAAGCCTATGAGCACTCTTGAAAATAATAGCTCCTCTTAATTAAGAGCAATAAGCAAAACCATAGGTCAGTAAGTTCACCAGAGAGAAGCAGGGAAGGAGATATCTAAGAGTCCTGTTGGATCCAGAAGAAATCTCAAATACTGGCCTCAAAAAAAAAAAAAAAAAAAAAAAAAAAAAAAGGTGGAACAGCCTGTGAAGCATTTTGTGCCTCCAAAGCATCATAGAAGATAATAGTCAGTTGACAATTAATGAAAATTAATGAAGCCTAACAGCTGCGTATAATGCTAAATGAGACACAACTTAATAGAAGATCAGGGAAAGAGACAGTCCTGGAGTCTTGTTTCCTTGGTGGTCTCAAAGTACTCTAGCCACAGATTTAGTCTAAAACATTCTTGATTGGTAATTTCTCTAGATTCTTGAAAAAAGACAATGCAAATTCTCTCTGGAAATATGCACCTTTTTCCTAGGCCTCAATAAATTCCCAAACATAATTTTCAAAAAGACTGTATATTTCACAGTCAAGAATGACTAAGCATACCTGGTTCTCAGATCTGAGTTTGAAATCATATTTTTTTTTAAATGAAATAGCATTCAATAGAGAAAGGATTAATCTCAGGCCTGGAGAAAAGAAAGTAAACAAGTCCTTTCTTGTGTGAGAAAATTAGAAAATGGTTTATATGAACAGGACACTGAAGCCAGCTCAGAGCGGTTTCCACTAGTTAAGTCAGGGAAAATCTGAGCATCAGAAGGATGACTGACAGTAATGAATTACAGTGCACTGAATAAGACAATTGAGAGTCCATAATGATACTGAAAATATAAATAAATAATAAATATAAATAAGTAAACAAAGGAAGGGAGAAACTGTATTTTTGTTCATTTGTTTATATTCTATTCACCGTTAGATAAAAACTAATAGAAACAGAATAAATGACAGAATTTGAGAGCCACCATTTTGCCACCATCATAAAAACAATTGATTTGGGCAAAACTCATCAATGGAAACTAAAACTATTGAAAGTTTGTTGGATAGTCATATACTGAGTCTCAGAGCATCTTCCCACAGATTACTTATTAATCAGAAAGTTATAAAAGGTACCTTTGAAAAAATGGAGAAGTGTGGCAAACACCACCTTAACTGAAAGATTAAAGTTAACCTCACTAAAAATGGGACCAATTGAACTCATGTGCCTCTTACTAAAGGACACAGATCGCTTATGTCATAGTCCTGGAGAAAATGCATAACCTGAAACCAATCAAGGGGAAACAATCACACAAAGGCAAATAGAAGGACATTCAATAACACAATTAGACTGTACTCTCCTGTGAATTCTGTCTCCTTCTCATCTCTCCCATCCAATAAATCATCTCGTCCTGCTGACTTCACCTCCTAAATATTACTAGAATCCATTCACTTCTCTCCATCCTCTCAGTTACATCATGTCACCTAATTGCTAAAACAGTTGCTGGCTGTGTTCCCCTTGAATCCATGCTTCACAGGTTAGCCTGAGTGATCTGTCTACAGTATAAATCTGATCATGCCACTTTCCTGCTTAAAAGGTTTCTCTGCCTTTCAGTGGCTCTTAGAATGAATGCAGGCTCTTAAATCTGTTTAACAAAGCCCATTCTGATCTGGCCCCCCGCTTCACCCTCTAGCTGTATGCTTTGACAGCCTCCACTGCCAATACCATGTTCTCCAAATGTGCTACTTCTTTCAGTTACCAGATTGAGGTATGTTCTGTTCTGCACCAGCTTTTTACCTATGCCTGGAATATTTTCTGTTTCTATACTTTCTACTCAACTACTCTCTTTTTGAGACAAAATCCTATTCACACTTCAGGTTTTAGCTTAGATAGGTTTTATTCCTAAAACTTTTTCTTGTCCCTCCACCTGGACCTCACCCAAGCCCAAGTTAGGTGCTCTGTATGAATCTGCCATGCCCAGCTCAGTGCTTCTCATACTGCATTGTAATTCCTTGTTTAAAGTCTAGTTCCTCTAGTTGTCTGTAAGTCTCACAAGGGCGGGGGCCAAATTTGTCTTCTTCACTGTTTTGTTACTCACTGTCCGCCTCAGTGCTGGGGACAAGGCAGAAATTCAATCAATGTTTTGATGGAATGAACGGACAATATAGTTGCAGCAGGGGGAGAAAAAGAGGCATTTTACAGAACAGTAAATATTTCAAGTAGAGCAAATCATAATATTTAAAGGCTGAGGTGTAAGAACATTTCTCAACTTTCTATTTAAAAAGGATTGTCGACCGGGCGTGGTGGCTCACGCCTGTAATCCCAGTGCTTTGGGAGGCCGAGGTGGGTCGATCACGAGGTCAGGAGTTCTAGACCAGCCTAGCTAGTATGGTGAAACCCCGTCTCTACTAAAAATACAAAAATTAACTGGGCGTGGTGACGTGTGCCTTTAGTCCCAGCTACTCATGAGGCTGAGGCAGAAAAATTGCAGGAACCCGAGAGGTAGAGGTTGCAGTGAGCCAAGATTGTGCCACTGCACTCCAGTCCAGGCAACATTGTGAGGCTTTGTCTCAAAAAACAAACAAACAAACAAAAAGGATTGTCTATGCCCACCTTTTAGTTGGTAAATATCATTCTCCAATAAGAGGAACCAGGGCTTCTTGGAGAAGTGGTTGATTCTGGGAATGGGACAGGAAAATAGATGAACTTGGAACATATCACAGAACCTGAACGCAAGGATGGGCTCCAAAGAGAATGGGGTGAGTTGAAAGGACACAGGGATCAAGCAAAAGAAATTCAAATTCAAATGGCAAAAGCTAGACAAATGTAACCAGTAAAATAAATAAATATTATTGAGTTGTTGTCCAAAGAATAGGGGAAGATATCCATACCAAAAAAATCCATACTGATACGAATTAACTGAATAAATAAATACATGGGGAGAAGACACAGCTCTTCCTTACAGAAGAATTCCAATTAGTAAACATAGAAGAAATGAAGGAAATAGATATCACAGGGTAAACATCATGGTAATAATTGTTGCAGGCAAGAACCATCAATAGATCCTTAAATTAATGGGTAAATGTTTAGGGAGGAACAGAATATTTGTATAGCCTCAAACTATCTTCCCCAGTACATTTGTTAATTACAAAGGGAAAAAAATAGTGACTTTATAGTCCGAAGACTTGGCAGATACCACATCACCCAAATGACCAAACTTAACATGACCAGTGATAAGACATATGGACATGGTATACTCCAAAATGATTCACTGGGAAGCACAAAACATCACTTGTGTGGTATTTTTGTTAAAAGGCATAATTTCAATTTAATTATGAGAAAATATCACACAAACTGAAATTGAGGGGCATTCTAAAAAACAACTGATCAATACATTTCAAAGAGTATAAATGTCCTAAAAGATAAAGAAAGACTAAGGAAGAGTCACAGATGGGAGGAAACTAAGAAGACATGACAACTAAATGCAATTCTGGACCTTGTGTTGGATCCTGTCAAAGAAAAAATGACATGAGTGGAAAAACTGGTGAAATCTCAATAAAGTCTGTTGGTAGGTTAATAGTAGAGGGAAAAAGTGTTGTCTTAGCAACCAGATTATTGTGGAAGAAAGCAACTGTTTGCAAACACATTAAAGTACATTGAAGGTGTAACACATATGAAATGACACATTAATATTCAAGATGTCAAAACATTGATTTTTTTTCTAAATTAAAATAAATCCTTCAAGGGTGCCTGTCATTTGCCAAAGTTCTAGGAAGTCTAACAATAGCATTTAAAACATTTCTGATTTCCTCTCTCTCCTTTGAATTGTGGCAGAATACGTGGTTTATATAGTCCAGGTTATCCATTTTTTAAAGACTTACTGTTGGTCCTTCTGCCACAAAATACTGTGGTGTGCTGATCTCCTAAATTTGGTCAGGCCTGGTGGGCTTAGAGTAATGCTTCCCCTTGAGGCTTGGTTAGGAGGTGCTTGTTGTAGCTCTTGGCGTATAGAAATGGCTCATTTTCAGGCCCACAGGACCCTTGGAACCATTGTCATCTGAGGTTCTGCTAAGACTGGATCCCTGGGTGCAAGTAAAGTTTTAAGTTCTACAATAAGAAAATGACCCACACTTCTCTCCACTTTCTGATATGTCTTCACCTCTTAGGAAAGACCCCTGTAGGGCAGGGCCACTTGCCTTAGCACAGCCTCCAACATCCCCTCTTTGCCAGGTCATGTATGTGTGTGTGTGTGAGAGAGAGAGAGAAAGAGTAAGAGAGAGAGTGTGTGTGTGTGTGGATAGGTTTGTGCTTGTCCATGTGCTGGTGATGGTAAAGGGGATGTTTACAGGATGGGCTCTGTCCCCACAAAACTAAAGTCTGTCAAGTGCACCCTAGGTGATAAAATCCTAGAGCTCAGGCACACCAAGCCTTCTTTCTCATGAGAAAAATTAATTTAAAATTGTAATTGAATTTTAAATTATGAAGTATAGTCTAACATGCACAAAGAAGAGAGAATAATACAACAAACATCCATTTTTAGATGTTAATATTTGCTTTAGTAGAAAATTTCCTAGTCGCTCTTTTGCTAATGAGCAACAAACAGCAACAAAACATGAAGTAATTAAATGACTATACATCACTTTGCCGTAGTAGCTTTCCTCTCCAAACACATGATTTCACTTTATTCTCATGTACTTTTAAAAAATAACACATTCACAAAAGAACTGGATTAAGCAATACTTTGAAGTCATTATACTTGAAAGAACTTGAAAGTCATAAATAATATTTCTTTTAAAAATAATATGAACTCAGATTTTTCAAGTTCACCTTCCCACTAATTAATGAGGTTTAAAAAAAATTTTTTTTTTCAAAATTCAGGACTGCAGTTTTTGTTTATGATTCACTTCCTGTGCCTTAAATGCTCTGAAGATGTTATTTGAATTTATAATATTTTACTTAGGAAAGTCAGTACAACAATTTATTCATGGACTGGTATCACTTTGCTCACGTCTCCTGCACTTTCAGAAATAGGATGTCTCCTCTGAGGAGCAGTTTAAAAGGAAAACACCCTAAGCAACCCATGACTAAGACTGAGCACATTTCAAACTTTTTTCCTGAATGAAGAAGTCAAGTAGTTTACTCACCAAAATATTATTAACTCCATCCAACACCTTGTTCTGATATTTTGAAGTTGATTGATCATTGATTTGACCAAGATGCCTGGCTTCACTTCACTAAAATGATTAATGTGTGTGGGTCTGGGCGCAGCCACAGCACTGCCGTTCCGGTCTCTCAGATGAAGCAAGGGAAGTATTGGTCAGAGGCCCTCAATACACCCCAGAGAATTCTCTCAGAGACACAACAACAAGAAAGACAATCTTTCTTTGAGATTGATGAAAATAAGAAGAGTGATTGCCTGAACCCACAGATCTTGGCTGAGGATTTCCTGGAGGAAAACGTTAATTTTACCTCAAATCTGTTCCCTTCCATGTCCTGAACAAGGGTGACTATAAAGGTTACCACATAGTTCACCAGTGTCCCTGAATCTTGACACTCTATAATTGTGGAAGAAGGGCAGGAGATTGCTTGTACTCCTTTTATATTGTTTCCCCATCTTCTGCTTCACTTATGCAGCCTGCACAATACTCATATGATGGTTGATTTTAAGTGCCAACTGGGCCAGGCTGTGGTGCCCAGTTGTGTGGTCAAACACTAGTCCAGATGTTGTGGTGAAGGTATTTTGTACATGTGATTAACATTTACAATCAGTTGACCTTAAGTAGAAGAGATTACCCTCTATAATGTGGGTTGGCCTCATCCAATCAGATGAAGGCCTTAAGAGCAAAAATTGAGGTTTCCTGAAACCCTGCCTGACTTTCCACCTACCGGCCTGCCCTACAAATTTCAAAAATAACTGCCTCTCAAATTGTGTGAACCAATTCCCTAAAATAAATCTCTGTATCTCTCTCTCTCTCTTTCCCTCTCTCTCTATATAGCAGGAGATAGAAAGATATAACTATATATCTGTATCAATTGATTTATCTATCTATCTACCTAAGCTATTTGTTTTATTTATCCAGAGAACACTGGCTGAGACAACTTATTACAGGTTCATTCTTTCTCTCTCTCCCTCTCTCTCTCTTCTTTCTTTCTCTTTCTGTCTCTTCTTTCTTTGTTTTTCTTTCTTTCTTTCTCTCTCTTTCTCTCCTTTCTTTTGCAGAGAAAAACCTTTGTTTTGGCCTCCAAAAAGATATTCCATTCTACCCTAAAAATAAACAATTTCTTTATTTATTGTATGGTGTATTGTATTTCTTTATCTTTTGTATGATGTTTAGATTTAGCTACCCACATGAAAATTGTTGGATTGGGTCTGGGAAGTCATTCATATTTTGATAGATCCCCCCCCCCCCACCACCATTTCCCTATTTCACAGCATTAGCCTAAAAAACAAAGTATATCTGATTCATCCTCAAAGGAGGATTTTCTTAAGCTCATAAAATTCCTGATAAAGGGAGTAAAAAGGACACAAACAATGCTGTATTTCACAATGTAGAACACAGTAAGACCCAGAAACATCTCCTAGGTATGAGAATAGTCAAAGGATTATAATATTTGAGTAGTAAGAACAGAGGGAGCTGAGGCCCTTACTTTTGATGTTATCTTCAACAATATATAAGACGCTGTATATGTATGCAAAGCACAGAAGATAGCAGTGCTTTCCTTTATTGATTTTTACTTTCATGAGATTTTTTTTTTTTTTTTTTTCTGAGATGGAGTCTCGCTGTCTCTCAGGCTGGAGTGCAGTGGCATGATCTCAGCTCACTGCAAGCTCCGCCTCCCGGGTTGACGCCATTCTCCTGCCTCAGCTTCCCGAGTAGCTGGGACTACAGGCGCCTGCCACCATGCCCGGCTAATTTTTTGTATTTTTAGTAGAGACGGGGTTTCACTGTGTTAGCCAGGATGGTCTCGATCTCTTGACCTTGTGATCTGCCCGCCTTGGCCTCCCAAAGTGCTGGGATTACAGGCGTGAGCCACCGTGCCTGGCTTTTCCTGAGATTTTAAAAATAGTCATCATTTTTCTGGCCTGACACTTCATATATTAACTTTGATCTTAGGGTAACTTCTTAAAGCCAGGTCATGAATTCTCAAAAAGAAGGAATTATGTGGAAAAGTGTCCAGTACTCTGCTGTGACAGCAAGAAATAGGTGTCAATAATATGCCTGATAGCCAATTTTTCTAGTTGTTCTTCTGATGCTAGTTACACTACAATGGAAATTAGACTCACAAATGTGTAATCTCCTTGTTGGCACTGTTTGAATAGCCTGCTCCTTTTTTAGCAGCATTTTCCCCCAAACAGGCTAATTTTGGAGAGTACGTTTGAATGTGGAAAGAGACATTTTAATCTGGAAGCATTTATTATAAACTCACATTGTTACAGCAAATGGCCCACATTCAAGGAGGAAGCACTCTCTTACCATTTTTCGCCTTCCTTGATCTTCTGTTTGAAACAGAATGGATATGTATTGAATGTGCTAACTTGGTAAACATGCACTTTTATGGTGTCTCTGTGAGCCGGCTTTGAACACGGTTCAGAGAGGTTTACAACAAAGAAGCCAGTCGGTGTCGGTTCGCCCAATGTCTACTTAAATACCAGGTTTATCCATGACTAAACAATATGTTACGGGGATTTTCTTCTCAGAGCTTTGCTGGATTGGACTGGTTGTTTGGTATCACATAGACCTAGTTTAATTTCCTAAAATTCATGGCTTCAGTGACAACCAAGTATATTTGCTGATGATGAATTTGAGCATTTATTTTTTTCTCTGTCTAACAAAACATACCGCAGACAACCTCATTCCCAACAGCCTAACAATAAGTAAGTTAGCATGTGATGCCTATGACTTCAACTTAAAAAATTTATGGTGCCTCTATTTATTCTTGTCAATTTTAAGAGTTAATGCAACTTCTTGAAAAATCGTTTAAGGGCAATGCGGTAAAACATGGGCATGTCTCACAGCAGAAATGTGAGATTTGCTCATATACAAAATCAAAACGGATCATAAAACAGCCACTGAAACCTTTTGCCAATTGTCTGTAAAAGGAGACCCCTAATGACCTACAGCAGGAATATAGATGCAAAGTTGTACTTTGCCTCATGCCCTGGGGAGGTTTTTGGCCTTAAGATTTTGTCTCCTTGCTGCCAAATGCTGAAGCCAAGTGCATTGCTAAAGCTTTAGACACATTTTCATCAATAAAATTTCTTATAAAACAGATCCTGAAAATGCTGAACCTATCTGCCAAGTAGCCAATTAATTATTTTACATCTTTGTTGAACAATGGGTAAAGGTTTTACCATCACAAATCAGTGTTCTGAAAACCACAAGGCCTAGCTTTCAATTAGCAGGAAGCATCACAATTAGGGATGAAAAGAAGTAATGCTGCATGTTGGAAATTCTCCCAATAAAGAATAAAACTCCCAAGGAACAATGACCCAACTAATTTGAGGGAGTTAGGTTTTTAGAAAACCAGATCCTTGTTAAGGGGTAAAGCTCAAACACTGCTCAGATTCCTAGATGCCTCAGTCTTCTCATCCACCCTCCCAGTAGCCCTTTCTTTCCATAAGTTGTAGCTATTGAATTTGGACTATGCTTCCCCACTATGTGTTAGATGCTGTGAATCCCAGTTCAGACATTGTGAGTTCACTCTATCATTGACAGGCACAATCCTGCACTGGGTCCATGGGGAATGGTGCCTCCAGTTCTATGATTCTCTGCATTTTCCAGAGAAGAGGAAAACCTTAGTACTCACACAGTTGATCTGGTTTGTCAAGTTCAGGAATAGAAGGAGAGGCCCTGTAGGAGAGCATGTTTCAGGTCTCAGTCTGCTGACTTGGATCTTAAGGCAGGCCAATTGGAAACAGTGACGTCAAACTGAATAGGCCATATAATCAAGTGTCATATTTGTTTACTTAACCAACAACCTGCAGGGAGACATAAGAAGCTGACAATTGGGAATGGAACAAGGAATTGTCTTTCAGGCTACAGTCCAGGGAAGAGGGAGACTAGAATCTTCATTCTTGAGTGAAATTCCTGAACCTTCTGGAACCCTAGGATGTTTAAGTAGCAAGAGGTGTGTGTGTGGCGGAGTGTGTGGGGGGATGCAGAAGTCTCTAGAAACAATTTCATATGATAAAATGGGATGAAGCTTCTATTGAGAAGCTTGACTTGTCTTCTTGAGTCTCAGTATCTCCAGTATCCTCCGGGATATTAAGATATGTCTGTGATTGTTGTTAAATAAAAATTACAGGAGGCCATTGCTTTGGACTAGACTCCTGCACTAAGCCTCAACAGGCCAGACAAAATAAAAATGGAGTCACCCATGCTAAAGTTCCATGTCATCAAACTGAAACTAAGTTGTTGTCTAACATTCCAAGGAATCAGAAGAAAAAGATAACAGCCAATTTCCCAAACAGGCCAGTTTCAGCTTTCAATTGTCATGTGAACTTCCCTGTGTTTTCATCTTTAACTTGAAGTGACCTGATGTTAACCAGTCAGTTATTTTTCTATTGTTCTGTCTCTCTGTCCCCATCGTATAAGTAAAGTAACTTTGAAATGACCAATCCATTTTGTTTTGTTTTGTTTTGTTTCTGCTTTCCTCAGTCCTTTTTCTGCCTATAAAGCACACCTCCTCTGCTCCACTCATCGAGACACTTATCCTATTTTATGGAATGAAGTGTTGCCTGATTCTAGAATCACAGTAAAATCAGTTGAGGTCATTTAATCTAAATTATGTTTTAATTTTGTCTTTTGACAGGGTCCTTACTTTCAAATCTCTAACAATTTCAGGACATTGAACTTGCCCCTGGAGAAAACACCCACTCTCAACTGGCTTCGCTTGAACAAAAATTCCCAGAGTTGTGCATTTTGACCTTGGAGTCATAGGGGTGGCTCCTGTTGGAATTCCTGGAAGCCACAGATTTACATCAGAGAAAAAAAAAAAAAATTGGCTTGGCTTTTTTCTCTTTACCCTGTCCAGGATGAAATCCCATACTTTCAGAAACTTGTTAGTGAAAACTGTTGGCAGGTCTTAGTACATGTGTTCAATACTTGTACCTTCTCCTGTCCCATGTGAGTGAATGTTCAGCTCTGGTCTTGCACATGTTTTCTATCTCTGTGTTGCTAGCCAAGTCAAAATCATCCACACTACTTCTTCATGATGGGCCATGAGAAAGAATACTGAGAGAAATTTGGTACAGTTTTCTTTTTGGTACCAGTTCAGCATCTGTGACATCCTCATTTTAAGGTGGCCCAATCTATAAAAGAAATTTGCATTTACAAATAAGATGAATTTGGTAGAATATAATTTTCTTGAAGAAAGGAGTTTTTATTAGTGGAATAACCACTGGCTCCCTTAATAATATACTCTTTAATGCTTCATTGCTGTGATTCAGATTTCTCTAAATCTGATTCCCAGAGAAGTTTTCAGAAGCATACTAATGATAGATCAATTGCTAGTAACATTCTTTATGGGGTCATACATAAAGTCCTTTAAGCAAATTATTCCTGAAAAATGTGTTTGAAATTCAAATGTCTGAAAGGCAAACAAAACCCAACAAAACAATGACTTATATATTATAAGGGAAATGTGTTCCCAAAGAAATAGAAATATTATGAAATCTCTGACTTGTTCAAGCATTATTTCCATGGCTCAAGCCACCTCTGTCTTAGTCAGTTTGGGCTGCTATAACCAATATACCATAGACTAGGTGGCTTACAAACCAAATATTTATTTCTCACAGTTCTGGAGACTGGAGAGTCCAAGATTTAAGATGCTGGCTGATCCAGTGTCTGGTGAGAGCTCACTTCCTGGTTTACAGATAGCAATCTTCCTTATGTCCTCACCCAACAGAGAGCAGAGAGAGAGACAGAGAGACAGACAGAGAGAGACAGAGAGACAGACAGACAGAGAGAGAGAGACACAGAGACAGAGAGAGAGAAACAGAGAGAGAGAGACAGAGAGAGAGAGAGAATCTCTCATAAGTATCTACTTTTAAGGGCACTAATCCCATTTTTGAGGGATCCACACACATGATCTAATCACCTCTCAAAGACCCTACCTCCTAATTCAGTCTGTAGCAACTGGAGCTGTGTGGTTTATACAGGATCACGTAGAAAGGTGGTACAACACACTGTCAATCACTTCCATTTTGTGTCTTCAATCTTTAAATCTGTCTGTCTCAGTCATACTGAGAACCTAGGCTAAAAAGAACATTCTCTGGTAGACGGGGGCTTGTGTACACAGGTGCCAATTTCCCCTGGGGTCTTGGAAGTCAAACCAAGCACCTACCAGTCCCCACCTTCATTGCAGAAGTCTGGGCTGAAAGCTGAGCAGTGTTTTACTTTCACACCTCCTGCTTGGATATGTTGGGTACTTTTCCTCACCACCATCACCTGAGTGAAGCCCCCTTAGGCACAAGTGACTACTTTGGGGGGGGGGGGTTTCTAACTGCTGCCTATCAGACAGTGGTGTTTTGAGCCAGGAAGCTGGATGACAGAAGAGGTTAATTCTTGAGGGGGTCCACAAGAGATGGATAGCTCCATTTATGTGATAAATAAGGTTCCCACCTCTGCCTCCTCATTTTGCTGTTTCCTGTTTCCCCTGCAACAAATAAACACATTATCTTAGTATTCTGTAAGCAGAATCCAAAAAATAATACGCTGTGAATTATAAAATATAATTTGCCTCCTAAAAGATCACAGACATCTTATCTTGCATTATGATGAAAGGCAAGGTTGAGGCAATTATCCCTAACAGTCAGAAAGAAGGGTAGACTTTCAGGCAAGATTTTATCATGTGCTAAATTTGGCACCTCTGGGCAAGTCTTTTGATCCTTGTGCCTCTCAGTGTCCTCATCTTTACTATGGGGAGAGTCACTCCAACCTCAATGGATTGCTAAGAGATGATGTATGGGAAACCACCTTGTGTAATTCTTGGAACATCATACTACCTGAAAAAAATTTTCCATCTGAAAAATCTGTATTACTCAGTGGTGTTATAGAATAGATTCCTTTGTTCAATAAGCTGCATTAACGTTCAGATGTTCAGCTCTTCTCTGTGTCTTTGAGCATGTGTGTGATGGTGAGGGCATAGGGAAGAGGGGACAAAATCCAATATCACTTCTTGATATACTTTTTTTCCTTTTAGGACATTTAGTTTATTTCCTGTAAGCATTCATATCCTTATCTTTTTATCTCATCTTGTGATCTAACATTGGATTAGAAGAGCTCTGAGAGGTAGGAACCCTCTATTTTATGGGAGTCTTCTCCCAGCTCAGCCTCAAAAGATGCACGCCCCCTGAGAGACAGTCACAGCTGGCATGGCTCTGGGAGCAGATGTTTCTGAGAGAAATGCCTAGGTGGTTGGTCTCAACATAGAGCTGCAGGCGCCCCAGTGCCTGAACAAGGAATAAAAGGTATTCAGAAGTTTCCAACAAGGGGCAAAGAAGATGACTGGATATTAACCAGAGGGTGTTTTCCCTAGAGAGGACACAAGGGAAGCAAGAGCTGGTGCTCTAGCAGAGGGCTGCGTGTGGACCACTCAAGCTGAAAAGCAAATGAGAGCTGCAGTCACGTATTGGGAACAAGGATGCTGTGGGAACTGAGCAAGGGTCCCTGCAGCATCAGAAACAATAGAGCTTTGACTGCAATTAGCAAACAAGACCTGCGCTGTATGAAGTGTGGACACCTCAAGGATGCAGAAGCCAGTAGAAGGATAAGAAGGCCCTTCCTCACCTGTCGTAATGCACTTCCTGAGGAGAGCAGAGTTTATTATAGAATCACGTGATCCCTTTGGTACCGAGCTGGTCTCCTGAAATAAGGAGTTGGTGGGGGTGGAAAGCTGTGTGGTTTGTACAGGATCACATAGAAAAGTGGTAGGACACACAGTCAATCACTTCCATTTTGGTGTCTTTAATCTTCAAATCTGACTGTCTCAGTCATACTGAGAAAATTGAAGCAATTAAGAATTCATTTTGAGACTCAATAATAATTGTTTATAAAGAGTATCTGATATAGTTTGGATGTTTGTACCCTCCAAATCTCATGCTGAAATGTAATCCCCAATGTTGGAAGTGGGGCCTAGTGGGGGGTTTTTGGGTCATGGAGGCAGAGACCTCCTGAATGGCGTGGTGACTTCCCCTTGGTAATGAGCAAACTCTCACTCATGTGAGAGCTGGTTGTTTACAGGAGCCTGGCACCTCCTCTTCTCTTTTGCTTTCTTTCTCACCAAGTGACACAATAGCTCCCTCTTTGCCTTCTGCCATGAGTGTCAGTTTCCTGAGGTCTTCACCAGAAGCAGTGCTGATGCCATACTTGTACAGCCTGCAGAACTGTGAGCCGAATAAACCTCTTTTCTTTATAAATTACCCAGTCTTGGGTATTATTTTTCTTTTTTGCAACACAAAATGAACTAACACAGTATATCATTGTGATAACTCTATATCTATCTATGTATATATTTTTGAGACACGGTTTCACTCTGTCACCCAGGCTGGAGTACAGTGGCATGATCATAGCTCACTGCAGCCTTGAACTCTCAGGCTCAAGTGATTCTCATATCTTAACCTCCTGAGTAACTGGGACTACAGGCAGGTGCCACCGCGCCTGGCTAATTTTTGTATTTTTTTGTAGAGACTGTGTTTTGCCATGTTGCCCAGGGTGGCCTTGAACTTGTGAACTCAAGTGATCTGGCCGGCTTGGCCTCACAAAATGCTGGGATTACTGGCATGAGCCATTGCACCTGGCTGGTAAATCTATATTTTTAACACAGAGGAACTTCATAAAGTATTTCCACATGAGGACATCTATAAAAATAAAATCATAAACTTATATAATGAAAGATGTTCTACTACTATTTCCTAGG
This sequence comes from Pan paniscus, assembly GCF_029289425.2. Taxonomy (NCBI): domain Eukaryota; kingdom Metazoa; phylum Chordata; class Mammalia; order Primates; family Hominidae; genus Pan; species Pan paniscus. Next base: position 30,827,231 of record NC_073249.2, on the reverse strand, counting down.
ACTGAATAATCTGCAGAAAATTTTCCTTTTCTGGCAATTAATGGTAAGCTCCACAAGGTAGGGAGTTTTGTGTATTTTGTTCACTAAATTTATCCCATGCCTCAATTAGTGCTTGGAATTTAAGTGCTAAGTATTTGCTGAATTGTTAATAAGGTCATAGTAATCAGTAGGCTGGGGGAGAACGGGGAAAAATTAAGCAGGCAAACTACCTGATTTGAAAGTCCAGCTTAAATTAGAAAAAAAATGTAATAGTTTTTAATTTTTAATCAACTATTCAGACACAATTTATGTAGAATAAAATTCAGCCTTTTAAATTAATACAGGCTGAGCATCCCTAATCCCCAAATCCCAAATCCAAAATGTTCCAAAATAGAAATGTTCTGAGTGCTGATGTGATGCCACAAGTAGAAAATCCCACACCTGGCATTTTGGATTTTGGATTAGGGATGCTCAATCTGTGTACAAGTGTTCTGAAGATGCTACTGTGCTGCTTAGTTACTCTGAACATATCATTTTTCACTGTATTCATGGTATGTCACTTTTTTTACTGTTAAGTACTTTTGTGTATAAGAAAATGATTGCTTCTCAGTAACATAAATTCAGTCAGGAATAATGGTGATGCGAAACAACCACAGATCATCCTCATGGGTGGCTGAGATGGCAACACCTTTGCTTTCTGATGGTTCAGTATACACAAACTTTGTTTCATGCACAGAATTATTTAAATATTATAAAAATTACTTTCAGGGTATGTATATAAAAAAACTAATCTTGTGTTTTGACTTGGGTCCCATCCCCAAGATGTCTCTGTTAGGTATATATAACTATTCTAAAATCTGAAAGGAATCCAAAACTGGAAATGCTTCTCATCCCAAGCATTTCAGATAGGGGATGGTTAACCTGTAGTTTGATATGTCTTGACACTTATTCACTAGTGTAACTACCAATCCAATTGAGATATAAAGCATTTCTATTTCCTCAAAGATTCCTATTGTCTCTTCTCAGTTAACACTGGCAATCCCTGTACCCAGACAACCACTGATCCTATTTAGGCTCTAATGTTAGATTAGATTTTCCCCCCATTCTAGAATTTCATATAAACATAATCATATTGTGTGTACTTTTTTCTATCTGGCTTCTTTTTCACAGCATAATGTTTTGCAGCTTCATCCATGTTGCAGTGTGTATTAATAATTGATTTCTTTATACTGTTAAGTATTATTCAATTGTATGAATATACCATCATATATGGTATCCACTAGCATTTTGACATTTAATTTGTTTCCAGTTTTTTTACTATTATAAATAAATACGTAATGTGAACTCTTATATACATAAGCACATATTCATGTGTACGTATGTTTTATTTCTCTTGGGTAAATATCTTGAAGTAGAATTTATGTGTCACATACAGATGTGTGTTTAACTTTGTAAGAAACTGCCATGCTGTTTTCAAAGTGTTAGTACCGTTTTACATGCTGCCCCCACCAGCAATGCAGGAGAGTTTCAGGTGCTTCACATTTTTGCCCAGAGTTGGTAGTGTCAGTCTTTTTAATTTTAGCCCTCATAGTGGGTGTATAATGGTATTCCGTTGTAGTTTATATTTTTATTTTTTGACAGAGTCTAGCTCTGTTGCCCAGGCTGGAGTGCAGTGGTGTGATCTCGGCTCACTGCAAGCTCCACCTCCCAGGTTCACGCCATTCTCCTGCCTCAGCCTCTTGAGCAGCTGGGACTACAGGCACCTGCCGCCACGTCTGGCTATTTTTTTTTGTATTTTTTTAGTAGAGATGGGGTTTCACCGTGTTAGCCAGGATGGTCTCGATCTCCTGACCTCAAGATCCGCCCGCTTTGGCCTCCCAAAGTGCTGAGATTACAGACGTGAGCCACCGCACCTGGCCATTTCATTGTAGTTTTAATGAATTATTTCCTTAAGGTTGGTGATTTTTTGTGTCCTAAGAAGTCTGATTATCCCAAGATTGCAAAGATCTTCCCCTAGGTTTTCTTCTAATTTTACAAGTTTAACTTTTACGTGAAGACTCTGACTCATTTTGACTTAGTTTTCAGCACGGTGTAGAGTATTTTTGCATAATATATCTAGTTGTTTAAGCATCTCCCCCCATTGAATTACCTGAGCATCTTTTTTGAAAATCAATTGACTATATATGTGTAATAATACTTCTGGACTTTCCATGCTCTGCCTTTGGTATATATATTTATTCCTTTGTCAATATCTCAGTGTCTTGCATACTATAACCTTGCATTAAATTCTGAAATCAGGTAGTGTGAATTCTTCAAATTCCTTTTTCAATATTGCTTTGGCTATTTTTGGCTCTTTGCATATAAGTTTTACTATTGGCTTGTCAATTTCTACAAAACAAGTATGAAAATTTTGATGGAATTGCATTAAATCTATAAATAAATTTGGGGAGAATTGATAATTTTCCAATATTCAGTGTTCCAGTCTATGAGCATGGCATATTTTTCCATGTATGTAGGTCTTGAATTTCTATTAGCAATGTTCTGTAGTTTTCAGTAAAGGTATCTTTCATGTTTTTTGTTATAGTTATGCTTAAGTAGTTTAAGTTTTTTGGCATTATTATAAACAATATTGCTTTTTCATTTTATTTTCCAGTTTCTCACTGTTAATATGTCTGCTCACACACACGCACATACACACACACAAACACACACATAAGTTTCTTTACACCTACAACACTTCTGATAGCAAATGTATGGAGTTTTCACACCAAGCAATTCTCTAGTTCTCTGTGGACACCAAGTCAGAGTCCTATAAATTAATTTTGACATGATATGGAATTAGCACAGAACCCACAGGATAAGGGCTCAGTCTCACAGACTGTCCCCATCCCCTGAACTCAGGAAGGTACTTTACTTACTATTAGTGGTTTATTATAAAAGATACAATTCATTAATAGCCAGATGCATAGGTCAAGGTATGGGGAGAGGGGTATGGCATTTCCATGTCCTTTCCCATGCACCCCCTTCTGGAACCTTAATGTGCAAATCCATCCAGAAGCTCTCCAAACTCCATTGTTAAAGGGTTTTATGGAGGCTCTACTAGGTAGACATGATTGATTAAATCATTGGCTATTGGAGATTAAGTTAATCTTCAGTCCCTTTCCTCTCCCAGGAGGTCAGGGGTGGGGCTAAAATGTTCCAATTCTCTAATTACATCCTTGGTTCACACAGGAACGAGTCCTCATCTTCGAAAAATTACCTCATTAGCATAAACTTGAATACAGTTGAAAAGGGCTTATTATGGATAACAAAAGATGCTTCTCACTTCCATAGCTCTGTGCCAGGAATCAGGCATGAAGACCAAATATGTATGTCTTGTTATAATACAATATCACACACACAGATGTATGTATGTTTGTATATATATTTATAAAAATTTCATATAAGCTGTCAAATTTGTTGACATAAAGTTCATGATATTCTCTTATTCTTTTGCTATTGATAGGATTTTCCTCATTCTTAATATTAGTGATTTGTGTTCTCTTTTCTATCTTGATCTGTTTAGCTAATAATTTATAATTTAAAAAATCTTTTATTTGAGAATGTCTTTTTCTTTTAAATTTGCCTTCATTATAAAGGATCTTTTCATTTGGTATAGAATTTTGGCTTGACAGGTTTGTTTTCTTTCAGCACTTTAAAAATGTTTCATCCTTTTCTGGCCTTAATTGTTTTGATGCATAGATAAAATGTATAATTAACCCACCAACAATTTCTGCTTGAATGCATTTTTAAAACTGGTATAAACTTCTTGTTATATTATTATTGGTAGAGTTACATTAAAGTCTAAAACTATGATTGTAGCTTGTCTGTTATTTCAGCTCTAGTGTATCATTGGTTTAGCTAAGTTACTAGGTCCATACGAATTCAGAATCATTTGATTTTTCAGGTTTACTGACACTTTTATTGTCATGCTATACTGCCTTTTATTTCTAATAATGTTTTATGTCTTGAAGTCTACTTTGATTTTGCACAACTATACTTTCTTTTGCTTAGTGCTTTCAAATGTTCTCTGTCTTTAGAGTTAAGGTATGTCTCTTGTAAGCAACAAATAGCTGGACTGTATTTCTTTGGTAATTCAGTCCAACATTTTCAGTCTTCAGGTATACTTACTCCATACTTTGATTTGATTACCGATATACTTGAATTTATATTAATATTCATATTTATCTGTTTGCTGTTTGTCCTATCTGTTTACTGTGATCTTTTCTCTTTTTTTCTTGCATTCTTTTTTTGATCAATAGTATATTTTTATATTCAATATTAATTCCTACTATCTTTCTAGCTACATATTATTTTACTATTGTTTTAGCAGTTGCTGTAGGGATTACAGCGCATCCTTGACTTATAGTTTTACCGGTTCCAGAAAAGCAAAAGTGTTTGAAACACTTTAATGTCATTGGTTTTGCCTTATGTTCTGCATTATAATTTTTATACATTTGGTTCTATGTATATGTCAAGGTTCACCATACATCATCATTGTGTATTGATACCGATTTAGAGGTACTCACTGGTTTAACCTTCCTTTGATCCTTTATTTCTTCCTGTATTTCTGTGTATCCATCAGGGATTACTTTCTTCTACATTAAGATGTCCCTTTCATTTTTATTAGAGGATGGGTCTGCTGGTAACTAACTCCATTATTGTGTTTCTGAAAATGCATTTGTCCTACCTTTACTTTTGAAGAATAATTTCACAAGGTAAAGAATTTAATTCTATTGTCAACTGACTTCCATTATTTATGTATTTCTGTTGAGTAGTCATCTGTCAGTCTTTTTGTTCCTTTCTTGGTTTTACTCAACACACCCTGACCCCACTGCTTTTTAAAATAGGTTTTACTCTTTCTGATTCACTATAAGCAGCCTTATTATATTGTATGTAGATATGATTTTATTTGTGTCTATCTTGCATGGTTTTCATAGTACTTCCTGATTCTGTGGCTTGATACGTTTCCTTGGTTTAGGAAATTATATGGAGATTACCCCTTTAATGTGGTTTTTCTTAGGTGTTGTTTGTCCTCTCTATTTCTGGGATTCAAATTTTTAGATTTCTTTACTGTGCCTTATGTGTTTCTTATGCTCCTTTTTTCATATTTTCTCTCTTTTTTGGTTTTCTGCTTCTACCTGGATATTTTCTTTTCTACTGATCTAACTTCTAGTTAGTTCTCCTCTCTGCTGCTAAGTCAAATCAGGTTTTAAAATCATATATTGAATTCTTAGTTTTAATTATTGCATTTTTTGATGCTAGAGTTTGCATTTGATTCATATGTATGTGTATATATATATAATATACATATAGATAGATAGATTTGAGTTCTAAGATGAAATTCACAGTCTTATCTATGTTTGATAACTCCAAAAATTGGGTCACATGGGTATATTTTTATTTTTTGTTTTTTTTTTCTTTTTTCTTTATACTGTTTCCATATGCCTGTTAAGTTTTGATCAAGTGCTGGGAATATTAAATATGGTAGATCACCTTATTCCAATCAAAGAGTAAGCTGACTTGCAGCTGATTCAGTTGTAACTTTTGTAAAGCTCTATTTATTTGTGATTTGTCCCTGCTCCTAGAGTATGGTTTTCTAGGAGTCACAACTGCTCTTTCTCAGTAAACCCAAAAGTACAATTTTTGCCTCATTTTCATTATATGATTCTAGAAAACACTGTTTTTATCATCTTTTTCAGTTTAGCTACGTAGCTTCTAGCCCAGAGTAGCATAAGGATTCAGCAAATGTCTTGAGGGGGGAAAAAAAAAAAACAGAGTGTCATTCCCTGTGTCTCCCTTCTCATTAGGTTTTGGCCTCTCAATGCCTGGTTTCCTTGGTAGGCTCAAACTCTAATATTTGTCTCCCTGGTGCTGTAATATTGCTCAAGACTGCTGTCTTCTCTGTGTCTTAGCAGCACCCCTTTGCTTGAATTCTTAGGCTTTTGTTCTATACTGAGAATCAGCCAATGCTCCTTAGGGGATATACCTTGAAGAATATCAACTCATCTGTCTGAGATTCCTTTGACTTCAAGATCTTAACTCCCCAAATTTTTATTGCCTTTGCAGATCACCAATGACTTTAAGTTAAACAAAATTGTTTTCTATTTTATCTGGCTTTGCTAGTTCTTCTGAGCTGAAATGTCCAGAAGAACTAGCTGGGCTGCAACTATTTTACCACAACTGAAGGCTAAAGTCATGCTTGAGACTCCTTGAAAATGTGTTTGAGTGTGTGTGTTTTTACAAATTTGAAATATAGTATTTTTTCTTTCCTCTTCTTCCTCAAAACAAGTTTCTCTCATACATTAATTTGCACAACATGCAAACAGTAAGTTCAAAAACTAGCAATTGTGTTCAAGTGGATGAAGGTCCAGCAAATATTTTATCTTTTCAGGGGGACCCCACATCCACACACCATGCTTCTGACAGTTAGTGAGTGCAGGCTATGGACATTGCACGTTTATTTCTAACACTAACTTCTTACCTTCCCTGCTCTGTTCTCAGTCTTAAGCCTACTTCTCCTTTATTCCTTATCTCTATCCCATTGTCAGCCAAATTCTTGCTCTTTGGACTCTAGTTTACTTAATGCAGTTTAGTCCAAGGTTTTTGCAAATGGTATTGGATTAGAGTCCCCTTATGAAGTAGGCTTTTAAAATGTTAGTAAGCTTGTTACGAATGCAGGTTTCTAGGCTTTGGCCACAGATCCTGAGTCATAGTTGGTCTGAGATGAACCCTAACAATTTGTATTTTTAGTAAGCACCCTAGCACCCTTGAAACACTGAGGAGTATTCAGGATATCCTACCTTGGCTCCCACCCCAGGGCCTCACACTCTGGTACTGGCTGACTTCACCAGTTCTCAGGTCTGGTCTGCCCAGGGCCCCGAGAAGGGACATTACTCACTGTGAGTTTTACTAATGCGGTTTTGTGCTATTTGAAGTGATCCCTGCCCTCTGGGGAAAAATAATCAGAGGATTATATAGAATTATCTCCCCCAAAGGCTATGAGGACATAGTCCATTATCCACCTTAGGTGGCAATATGGTGGATTATGTGGCATTTCATCTTTGCTACTCTCTGACTCAGAATATTTAGAATGTAAAGTTAAACCCAGAAACACCTGCCATTGATTGTCTGAACTATTCTTGGGCAATCTGGAAAACCCTTTCTCATCTGATACACATAGTCTCCCCAACATTTTAAGCTATTATTTGGAACATTTCTATTCTTTATTTTATACTTAAGACTGTGAGCCAAGCCAAGAAGACATTTTTGTATTCCCCTGTCTCCTCCCTACCAGTGTTGGAGGAACGTCAACATGAAAGAAGAAGGGATATTATTTAGGGTGGCCTAAGGGGTAATAAGTAGGATTAATGGGATGAAATTGAGCAAAGGAAAATTTAAAGTGAACATCAGGAACATTTTCCGAAGATTGAAATCAATGATCCTGTGGAATTAAGATCCCAGGGGAGGTTGTGGGAGCCCTATTACTTGAATCAGTTCAAACTAGACTGGACTAAATATTTGAATATAATCCTACCTTGGCAGAGAGTAAACCTGCAATAGCTGGAAGATGGAAAAAATGACCTAATAGGTCTTTTCCATCCCTGACTTCTATGAGTCATCCAATGTATGCTGTTATGCGTCACACAGCCGGCCAGACCCAGGTCATTCACTATACATTTCAGCCACAAAATCCTCAGATTCTGACTGAGCCCCAACTAAACGGCTACCTCAGCAGAGACTGAGGGTCCCTTTGGGATTTCTGGTTAGTTTATAATCAATTAAATATCAGAAATGAATGCAGAAATAAGTCATAGAAGCAGAGGGTGGTGAGTAATTGAGTTCTTGTCCCTACCCTCTGGGAGGGTCACCCTCAAGGCTTTGCAGACAGTCAGAAATCTTTCCACTGCAGTTGTTGTCTGTAACTCCGCCTCTCAGGCTTGGCTGGCCTCTGGATTGTGCTGGGGCAGCCACTGCCCTCTTAACTGCTGATGGCAGGCAGACCCACCTCCTGCTGTGGCTCGGGGCCTGCTGTGGCCTTTTCTGCAGACATCACTGCCCTGCAGCGGCAGCATTAGTGTAAGGTCATTTCCTCTCGTGCCCCTGCCAGAGGAATCAGCCCTCAGGAGCATTGCTTCAGGTCTGTCAGCCCACATGAGTCCCAGAGCATTTTCTTCAAACATTATTATTATTATTAGCTGCATCCTTTCTTCAAATACAACTTTAGGAGAATATCTAAAGCTGACAAAAGCAACATTCCTTTGGTTTAAACAGGGAAGGGGATGGAGGACTCCCAGGAACTTCCTTCCTGGCCACTGCCCTGCTTCATGCCTCTTCCCCTTCATTGAGGAACAGATAGAAGCCACCATGAGGCACAGATTGAAAACACTCCTCTAGGCCCTTGCATGTATTTTCTTGCCATTTTATGCTCAATAAAACCCACAAAGCCTGAATGAAATGATTGCTGCAGCTCTAGGCTTTACAGAGCCTCCTGACAAGGCATCTGTTGTAGACATTGGTTATATATTCTCTGTTTTCCCTCCTCTGTTTGCTTAAGCGCCCATGTAGCTGGTGGCTGGGAAGTGATTGGAGAAGATTGTAGGAAAGGAGGATTGGCTACTGGTGCTAACAACTTGTGTTTCACGTTAATTACATTAGACCTTAACCATTGCTTTTCCTTCTTTTGCATTTTCTCCTCTCTCTGGTGTTGTTTTGTGTAACTTCAAGTTGGCCCTAAATGTGCATTACCACCTGATTTTCCTAGACAGCCATGGAAATATGGAGGCATGCATACTGAGCTTTAGCACTGCAGCTTTAGGAAGTGCAGGCAGCATCTATTGCTCCCCCTATGGCAGTGGTCCCCAGCGTTTTTGGCACCAGGGACCGGTTTCATGGAAGACAATTTTTTCATGGATGGGGATGCTGGGTTGGAATGGTTTCAGATGAAATTGTTCCACCTCAGATCAATGGCATCAATTAGATTCTCAAAACAATTGCTCAATCTAGATCCCTTACATGTGCTGCTCACAATAGGGTTTGCACTCCTATGAGAATTGAATGCCACTGCTGATATGACAGGAGGTAGAGCTCAGGCAATAATGCTCGCTTGTCTGCCACTCACCTTCTGCTGTGTGGCCCATTTCCTAACATAACACGGACTGGTACCAGTACGTGGCCAGGGTGTTGGGGACCCCTGCCTTAGGGGATGTATTAGACTCATCTCCTACACCAAAAGTGGCCTCCATGTTTTAGTTTTCTAACTCATGATTTTCAAAGCATCCTTAGCTAAAATATGGAATTCTTCCAACTAATTGGGAGATAAATAAATGGATTTGAACTCAAGTCTACTTGACGTGAAACCTATTTGATATCAGACTCTTAACCCCTGCATTGTTCTTGCTCTCGCTTAACTACAAGACCTGCAAAACAGAGGGAATTTGAATTCTGTATTTCTGGCGTACACCTACTCTGTGTGGGGCTTCCTTGGTGCAGCCAGGTAAAGAACGTCACCGGATTCGTGTTTATGTCTTTCTTCCTCTGACACTCCTTCTTTGGTGCTTTAAATTTCAAACAATTCGAGATTCAGAGAGAGGACTTAGAGGGTCAAGTCATGTGTCCTTTCTGGATCCCTGGGTAACTCTTTTTCCTATTGTTTCTCTCAGTAACCAGACATAATCTCCCCCACTATCCGGAGATAAGTACTGCCCTTAACTAAAACCTAAGGCTGTTTACTTATTTTGTTCCTTTCATAATTTCCCACCTTCATGAAAAGGAAGCTTTGAGTTAGGAGCAAGTGATGGGGCACAGGCATCCTAGACCTAGAGCGAGAAGGGCCACCAATGAGCCTTTAGTTTCTTACTGCCTTTACTGAATGAGAAAAAAGAAACCTAAAGAGAGGTTATGTGGCTCACATCCTTAAATTAGAGAATTAGGAGTGAATTAAGGTTTGACTTCAAAGTCCACAATTTTTTTCTCCTTGTTACTCAGAGAAAGCAGAGACATAGGGTTAGGGCCTGAGCTTGAGGAAAATGTGGCAACTTTTAGAGAAAAGGTTTGTGTAGAAATGTCCTCAGAGGGCAATCTTTTATGAGTCAGTCCTCAGAGGGCTTTCTGTGAACACATCAGAGACATATGGATTACAAACATTTAAGATCCATATGGGTTAGAGAACAGAGACAGGGGAAAAATTTTGGCAAACACATTTGCTTTTTTAATATATGTGTGTGCCTGTGCCTATATATGTATATATATATTATCAAATTTAAAACACTTGAAAAGCAATCCCAGGCGTTTCAGCCTAAACCACAGAGTGGCTCATCCATCCCCACTAATAAGTTGCAATCCTTCTGTTGTGTGGTCTTTCCATTCCATGGGTTAGGACCCTGTAAGTCTGTTATACTTCAACCTGAATCCTGCCTGTTTTATACATTTTTAAAGATAGGTATAAAGAGACCAAATCTCACACTCCCATACAGGAACCCAACTCCCAGGAGTCAGCATTTAGCAGAATAGCTTCTTTGTGTTTTAAAATGTTTTAAGTCCACTTATAAATAAATTGGGCTATACCAGTGCTTTTGTAATGCACATTGTGAAAAATGAACGGTCAGCTTAAAATAGATTTTATTTTACTGCCAAGTGCATTATGTAAAAAATGTACTCCATCTGGCAGGACAGACCGTGTGGTCGTGTGGATGGAGCTCAGATAAGGGAGCAGTCCTTTGTGTTAAGAGAATGCCGCTCGAGACCCTGATGTCTATCAGGACGCAAGCCACGATCGATGGAGCAGTTCATGAACAAACAAGCCATCTCCTCTTCCTGAGGTACACAGGCAAACTTCCCTTCCTGTGAACAAAAGCAGCCAATGCTCACCAGCCTGGAATTAGTTACTCTTCCGCCTCGCTTTCTCTATCACTTGTCAATGCACCAGCTCCCAGAACGGGAACCTAGTGTGGGTCAACGTAAACCTGCAGACCCGCCTTCATCATTTCACAATAGTGACATGACCTGGAGCTTTTGACTGATACTTCTTCATTTTGGCAAAGCTGAACTTACAACAAGCTCCTTGCAATTTTTAATTTTTGCTCTTGTAACTTTACTCATATGCTCTTCAACCTGACATATCCTCCTACTCTTTTCCCACGAATTCATATCCATCACTTTCTTCAAGGTTCAAAACAATGTTCAGGTTCTTAAGGATTGCATCCTTAACCCCATTCAAATATAATAATCCTCTTCTTTGAATATAAGTACTCTCATTTTCTCAAGCTTTTCTCTCCTCTGGGGTTCCTCTTCCTTTTCTTCATGTTTAACAAGCATCTAATTAGGCCCGTAGGAGAAGCCGGCAAATTATACCAAATATAACATGGCTGCCAATCTGAGTTTTTCAGGCTAGCAACTGGACACTCCATGAAATATCCTAGTTTCTTTAATAGGAACACTTTCTAAGAATAGATAGGCATATATCTTGATTACTAATCTCACCAGAACTCTACTAATTAGCTGTCTTCTTCTTGCTAAACTGTTAACTGATAATTGATAATCCTCGGGGTATTTGTATGTTAGTAGAGAATTGTCAAGTAAGCCAGCATTACCTTGAGCCTTTAAATCGAACCTTGGCTTTTGACTTTTGACTTGAATCGAACTTTGACCTTTGACTCTAGGCTCTTATCTCTTTAAATTGAACCACCAGCACCCAGTTAGGCCCTATTTATGGTTGAAATTCCTGGAATGGGTTCTCCCATTCCTGCTCGATGCTGCCCACCCTGTTTTGTGCTTGTGCCCTCCCAGGAGGATGATATGGAGGTTACGATCTCAGATGCATGAGGCCGACAGAACTGACTTTGGCACCTACTAGCTCTGTGACTTAAATCTATCTAAGCTTCAGTTTTCTTACCTGTAAAACAGGGATAATATTATCCCTCTGTGTTATGTTCTTAAGGAAATTACTTGAAATAATGCATGTAAGATATTTAGCTGAGTACCTGATAAAGAACCCTTGAATTTTAGTTGTTATTATTGTTGTTGATCTGAATCCTATCTTCAGTCTTGATTTACCCACAAAATGTGAGAAATTGATAGATTTTCCTTTTGAACTTTGACTCTAGGCTCTTTTCCCTAGATTTTGACACTTTTTATATGTGATTTTACATCTTCCTCTGTCCTACTCTAGGTGACTTTCGTGTCTAGTTTGTCCTCAGCTTCTGGGCTCCCTCCTGTAATATTATTCTATGTCTACTCAGGAGAGGAACATTCCAGGAGTCAAGGAAGAATCTCTATGGTTGCATAGCAAGAATCCTCATATGTAATACCTATCCTACCTAAAGAATCATCACTTGCACCACTCTACCACTTCTATACCTTCCACGGCAGGTGTGTTTGGAACAGTGCTACACATACAATAGTCAATAATAAAGGTTCATGGAGTGAGGGGAAGGTGTGCTAAACAAAAGCTAACACGGATAAAAGCGTTCCCATGGACTTTTTGGTCAAAATGATTACTTGGAGTTTGTCCTGTATCTGAAATTTTCTTGAACTGGCTACTGTCATAGCAGAGTGGAATTCAGTTTTCAACTAAAAGTCACAGACAGAACTGACAAGACTTTCTGACTGATGACTTCCCATAGATGCCAGGGTCAACCTGGAAGGAACGCTGGGCAGGTGGACAAACACCAGGTAATAGCTTCCGTAGCTCAATACCCAGAGTAGGTCAGAGGTTGATAAACTCCTGGTGCCCACAGAAAACTCATAACCAGGTAGGAAACTGAGGTGGAGAGACCATGTCAGACATCAGCACAAGTTCAAGATTGTAGACGTTGGAGGGCAAGATGGTCAGCACCAAAGGTAAGTTGAGACGTGAAAGTGACCAGGGAATGGGCTATAAACAGATACATTGAAGCCTTGTGCTTATTAGGGGCTGATCATGAGACAAGATTGGTTTGGCTGTTGGAAAGTTCAGAGCTGGTTACACCTTTGGATTCATAGTCTACTTAAAATCTTTATTCAGGGGTTTCAAACTCAATTTTGCTATAGAGGGTTCTGTCTGTTTTTGCTGCTTTCCATCTGAACATATTAGGTACATATGGATTAAAGAAAACCAGTTTGGCATTTAAATTATATATCAGGCTGGGTATGGTGGCTTATACCTTTAATCCCAGCATTTTGGGAGGCTAAGGAGGGCAGATTATGTGAAGCTAGGAGTTTGAGACTAGCTTGATCAACATGGTGAAACCCTGACTCTACTAAAAAATACAAAAATTAGCTGGGCGTGGTGGCACACTCTTGTGAATCCCAGCTACTTGGGAGGCTGAGGCACAAGAATTGCTTGAACCCAGAAGGCGGAGGTGCAGTGAGCCAAGATCGTGCCACTGCACTCTAGCCGGGGTGATAGAGCCAGACTCTGTCTCAAAAAAATACATTATATACATCAAGTATACAGATGTTTTTTGCTTTCTTGTTTGTTTTTAAACAGGAGAAGAAGGCCCTGCTTAGCTGTGTATTTTTATCACCAAATGAGGGGCTTCAACAAACCTTTTAGTTATGTTTGACACCACATAGGCTGCTGGGGTAGGAAGAATCACGGCCCCCACAGTGATGTCCATGTTCTAATCCCTGGAATCTGTATGTTACTTGCATGGAAAAGGGACTTTGTAGATATGGTTAAGGTAAGGCTCCTGTGATGGAAAGACTAGCCTGGATTATCCAGGGGAGCTCTGTGTAATTGTGAGGGTCCTCATAAATTAAAGGGGCAGTCAGGAGAGTGCATGAGGGAGAGCTCTGAAGATGCTACACTGTTGGCTTTGATGAGGGAAGGGGAACACAAGCCAAGGGGTTCAAGAGGTGACCAGGCACTGGAAAAGGCATGGATATGGGTTTTCTATAGAGCCCCCAGAAAGGACATCACCTTGCCAACACTTTGATTTTAGCCTAGTGGGAAGCCATTTTGGACTTCTCACCTCCAGAACCCTAAGATAATGAATTTGTGTTGTTTAAAGCTGCTACATTTGTGGTAATTTGTTAAGCAGAATACAATTGTGCTGCCACTACTACCTTAAGGACTAATTTTGTTTCAGATCTGGTATTCAGGGTGAAATTTTTTTCTCTTAGTCATTTCTTAGGAAATGCTGTCACCTGTTGAATAATTGAAACTTTATACTTCATGATCCTAAACACTTTTTCTGTAGAGAATATTAATGAGATATCAGGCATGCCTTTTGTTTATACTCATTATTCTCTTTTAAAATAATAATTTTTTAAACTTTTTTTCCAAATCCCTGTTTAAATCAGTTTTGTCTTTTTTATGGTTATCTCCTTAGGCATATTTAGAATGCCTCTTTAAATTAATTTTGAATCTTTACCTCGGAGGCAAAAGCCTGTATGTTTCTGAAAAAGTTTACAGAAAACAAACTCCATGATTCCAAAGGAAAAGTGTTTCTTATACTACTCAAATATCAGGTATTGTTTTTTTCATTTCTGAGGCCATTTTTTTTCTTTTTGTCCTGGTCTTAGCAAACAAAGAAAAATACTCTGCAGAAGAAAATGGTAATTTGTTTTCTTCATTTGTCTTCCCACAATCCCTACATATCTCTATCTTCAGGAACCCGTAACTCCTGGGAAAGAAACTCTCTCATCCTTTTTAAATCTATTTCTTTCTGCCTGTATTTTCAGTCTCACATATGTCTCATTCTTCTGGAATCTTGTTCCCTCAGTTGATCCTTTTATCTTCTTCCCACATCTGAAAATGCAAACTATCAAACACACAACACTAAGTTATTTCATTGGACCCTGTTTTTTCTCTCTGTTCTTCCTTTTATTTTCTCTCTTATGTGTTAATCTATTTACATTGCTATACAGAAATACCTGAGACTGAGTAATTTATACCGAAAAGAGGTTTATTTTGGCTTATGGTTCTGTAGGCTGCACAGGAAACATGGTGATAGCATCTGCTTCTGGTGAGGACCTTACAAAGCTTACAATCATGATGGACGGCAAAGGGGGAGCCAGCATATCACATGGTAAGAGGGAGCAAGAGAGAGAGGATGGGGCACCAGCTTCCTTTTAAACAATCAGCTTTCTCAGAAACTAATAGAGAGAGAACTCACTTATCACCAAGGGGATGAAGCTAAACCATTCATGAGGAATTTGCCCCCACAATCCAATATCTGTCTCCCACCAGGCTCCACCTTCAACACTGGGGATCACATTTAACATGAGATTTAGAGGGGACAAAACATCCAAACCATATGACTTTAATATTAAATTTGAAAAAATTCTTCACTTTTCATTCACATTTCAACTCTGGCAACCTGAATCTCATACAAACCTCTCCACTGAAGTTGTTTTTGTGAAAGTCACAGATGACCTGTTGATTGCTAACTCCCATGAATATCTTAAGGTTTAAATATTCCATGTCGGAACATATAATAAACACTAAAAGGCACATGTCAAGGTATAAAAAATGTTGCAAAACATACTACAAGGAATTGACATATTTAATCTGTAAAAGCCCCTTACAGAAATACTAATATTAAAAGAGTAATTTATATAATATTATAATTTAAGAAAAAATTATAATTTGTTAATGTCAGACCTCTGAGCCCAAGCCAAGCCATCGCATCCCCTGTGACTTGCATGTATATGCCCAGATGGCCTGAAGTAACTGAAGAATCACAAAAGAAGTGAAAAGGCCCTGCCCCACCTTAACTGATGACATTCCACCATTGTGATTTGTTCCTGCCCCACCTTAACTGAGTGATTAACCCTGTGAATTTCCTTCTCCTGGCTCAGAAGCTCCCCCACTGAGCACCTTGTGAACCCCGCCCCTGCCCACCAGAGAACAAACCCCCTTTGACTGTAATTTTTCATTACCTTCCCAAATCCTATAAAACAGCCCCACCCTTATCTCCCTTCGCGGACTCTCTTTTCGGACTCAGCCCACCTGCACCCAGGTGAAATAAACAGCTTTATTGCTCACACAAAGCCTGTTTGGTGGTCTCTTCACACGGACGCGCATGAAATTTGGTGCCATGACTTGGATCGGGGGACCTCCCTTGGGAGATCAATCCCCCGTCCTCCTGCTCTTTGCTCCATGAGAAAGATCCACCTACGACCTCAGGTCCTCAGACCGACCAGCCCAAGAAACACCTCAACAATTTCAAATCCGGTAAGTGGCCTCTTTTTACTCTCTTCTCCAACCTCCCTCACTATCCCTCAACCTCTTTCTCCTTTCAATCTTGGCGCCACACTTCAATCTCTCCCTTCTCTGGGGGTGGTATGGAGAGAGAATGGATGATGTTTCTCAGGGCTGCTTCAAGCGGGATTAGGGGCGGTGTGGGAACGTAGAGTGGGAGAGATTAAGCTGAAGGAAGATCTTGTGGTAAGGGGTGATATTGTGGGGTTGTTAGAAGAAACATTTGTCGTATAGAATGATTGGTGATGGCCTGGATACGGTTTTGTATGAATTGAAAAACTAAATGGAATAAGAGAAGGAGAAAAACAGGTATAAAAGGTCTAAGAATTGGGAGGACCTAGGACATTTGATTAGAGAGTGCCTAAGGAGATTCAGCATAGTCCTGCCAGCAAAGATTATTTATTTACTTCAAGAGTTTAGAGTGGCAGTTTGGGGATAGCACCAGGAGATATCAGCTGTGATGGCTTGGAGAAACAGTATAAACCGGCAGTGTAAACAAGAGCAGGGCATGTATGAGTAGTTGAGAACGGTGAATAGGAGTATGACTAGACAAAAGATAGTAGGGATGACAAGTTTTTTTGGGGCACAGTCTAAGTTGGTCTGGTGTTGAATGAGACTGGGGCCTAATAAAAAGGAGCGTCTATACAGGAGCTTAAATGGGCTGTACCTTGTAACATTCTGAGGACAGGCCTGAATTCTGAGACGCGAAAGTGGTAAAAGTATTGTCCAGTCCTTTTTAAGTTGGTGGCTGAGCTTGGTGAGTTGTGTTTTTTAAAGACCTTTAGTCCGTTCTACTTTTCTTGAAGATGGAGGACCGTAAGGGATATAAAGGTTTCACTGAATACTAAGAGCCTGAAAAACTGCTTGGCTGATTTGACTAATAAAGGCTGGTCTGTTGTCAGACTGTATAGAGGTGGGAAGGCTAAACTGAGGAATTATGTCTGACAGAAGGGAAGAAATGACTGTGGTGGCCTTCTCAGACCCTGTAGGAAAGGCCTTTACTTATTCAGTGAAAGTGTCTATTTAGACTAAGAGGTATTTTAGTTTCCTGACTCGGGCATGTTGAGTAAAGCTAATTTGCCAGTCCCGGGTGGGGGCAAATCCTCGAGCTTGATGTGTAGGGAAGGGAGGGGGCCTGAATAATCCCTGAGGAGTAGTAGAATAGCAGATGGAACACTGAGAAGTTATTTCCTTGAGGATAGATTTCCAGGATGGAAAGGAAATGAGAGGTTCTGAGAGGCGGGCTAGTGGCTTGTACTATAGCATAACCTGCCTTTGCTGGTGTGTGGCGATTAGGCCTGGTGGAACTGCCATCAATAAATCAAGTGTGATCAGGGTGAGGAACAGGAAAGAAGGAAATATGGGGAAATGGGGTGAATATCAGGTGGATCAGAGAGATACCATCATGGGGGTCAGGTGTGGTATCAGGAATAATGTGAGAGGCCAGATTGAAGTCCGGGCCAGGAACAATGGTAATTGTGGGACTTAAAGAGTGAGTACAGCTGAAGGAGCCGGGGAGCAGAAAGTATATGCGTCAGGTATGAGGAAGAAAATAGATTTTGGAAGTTATGAGAAATGTAGAGAGTGATTTGAGCATAGTTTGTGATTTTTAGGGCCTCTAACAGTATTAAAGCAGCGGCAGCCGCTGCACGCAGACATGAGGGCTAGGCTAAAACAGTAAGGTCAAGTTGTTTGGACAGAAAGGCTACAGGGTACGGTCCTGGCTCTTGTGTAAGAATTCTGACCACACTAACCATGCCTAGGAAGGAAAGGAGTTGTTGTGTTGTAGAAGGTGCTGGGGTTTGAGAGATCAGTCGGACACGATTGGCAGGGAGAGCACGTGTGTTTTTATGAGAATTATGCCGAGATAGGTAACAGATGAGGAAGAAATTTGGGCTTGATTGAAGTAATGGGGGCTGTCTGTGAAGCTTTGCGGCAGTACAGCCTAGGTAATTTGCTGAGCTTGATGGATGTCAGGGTCAGTCCAAGTGAAAGCGAAGACAGGCTGGGATGAAGGGTGCAAAGGAATAGTAAAGAAAGCATGTTTGAGATCTAGAACAGAATAATGGGTTGTAGAGGCAGGTATTGAGGATAGGAGAGTATATGGGTTTGGCACCACGGGGTGGATGGGCAAAACAATTTGGTTGATAAGGCGCAGATCCTGTAAGGCTTGTCTGGTTTTAGGACAGGTGAAATGGGGGAATTGTAAGGAGCGTTTATAGGCTTTAAAAGGCCATGCTGTAGCAGGCGAGTGATAACAGGCTTTAATCTTTTTAAAGAGTGCTGCGGGATGGGATATTGGCATTGAGTGGGGTAAGGGTGATTAGGTTTTAATGAGATGGTAAGGGGTGCATGATCGGTCACCAAGGAGGGAGTAGAGGTATCTTATACTTGTGGGTTAAGGTGAGGGGATACAAGAGGAGGACGCAAAGGAGGCTTTGGATTGGGAAGAAGGGCGGCAATGAGATATAGCTGTAGTCCAGGAATAGTCAGGGAAGCAGATAATTTAGTTAAAGTGTCTCAGCCTAGTAAGGGAACTGGGCAGGTGGGGATAACTAAAAAGGAGTGCTTAAAAGAGTATTGCCTAAGTTGGCACCAGAGTTGGGGAGTTTTAAGAGGTTTAGAAGCCTGGCCGTCAATACCCACAACAGTTATGGAGGCAAGGGAAACAGGCCCTTGAAAAGAAGGTAATGTGGAGTGGGTAGCCTCCATATTGATTAAGAAGGGGACGGGCTTACCTTCCACTGTGAGAGTTACCTGAAGCTTGGTGTCCGTGATGGTCTAGGGGGCTTCTGAGGCAATTGGGCAGTGTCAGTCTTCAGCTGCTAAGCCGAGAAGATCTGGGAAGGAGTCAGTCAGAGAGCCTTGGGCCAGAGTTCCAGGGGCTCTGGGAGTGGCTGCCAGGTGAGTTGAACAGTCCAATTTTCAGTGGGGTCCCACACAGATGGGACGCGGCTTAGGAGGAATCCCGGGCTGCAGGCATTCCTTGGCCCAGTGGCCAGATTTCCGGCACGTGTAGCAAGCTCCTGGGGGAGGAGGTTCTGGAGGAATGCCTGGCTGCTGGGGTTCAGGCGTTTGGAAGTTCTTGTGTGCTGGAGCTGTGGCTGGGGTTTGTCTCACAGTGGAGGCAAGGAATTGCAACTTTTTTCTGTTATTGTACACCTTGAAGGTGAGGTTAATTAAGTCCTGTTGTGGGGTTTGAGGGCCAGATTCCAATTTTTGGAGTTTTATTTAATGTCGGGAGCAGATTGGGTAATAAAATGTATATTGAGAATAAGACGGCCTTTAGACATTTTAGGGTCTAGGGCTGTAAAGCATCTCAGGGTTGCTGCCAAACGAGCCATGAACTGGGCTGGATTTTTATATTTGATGAAAAAGAGCCTAAACGCTTCTGATTTGGGATAAAGAAAAAGGAGCATTAACCTTGACTATGCCTTTGGCTCCAGCCACCTTTTTAAGAGTAAATTGCTGGGCAGGTGGGGGAGGGCTAGTCATGGAACGAAACTGTAAGCCAGACCAGGTGTGAGGAGGGGAGGTGATAAAAAGACTGTAGGGTGGAGGAGCAGAGGCTGAGGAAGAATTGGGACCTAGCTCGGCCTGGCGAGGAGCAGCCTGGGGAGGAAGGGAGAGGTCAGATGGGTCTGTAGAAAAGGAAGATTAGAAAGACTCAGCGAAGCTTGGGGTTGGCACTGAGGGGACAGGCGGGAGGGAAAGAAGGAAGATTTGGGACGAGTTGCACTGGGCACAGAGACTAGGAAGGGACTGATGTGTAAAAGAATGCCTGGACGTCGGGCACCTCAGACCATTTGCCTATTTCACAACAAGAATTATTTAGATCTTGCAGGATGGAAAAATTCAAAGTGCCATTTTCTGGCTATTTGGAACTACTGTCAAGTTTGTATTGGGGTCAAGTGGCATTGCAGAAGAAAAGGAATTTAGGTTTTAGGTCAGGTGTGAGTTGAAGAGGTTTTAAGTTTTTGAGAACAAAGGCTAAGGGAGAAGGAGGAGGAATGGAGGGTGGAAGGTTGCCCATAGTGAAGGAGGCAAACCCAGAGAAAAGAGAGCATAGAGACATAGAGGGAAGGGGTTCGGGGGTTCTTACCCTCCTGAAAAGTGGGAAGGGGGGTTGGGGCACGGAAATAAGGGATTGGGGCACAGAGATAAGAGGTTGGGGTATGGAAATAAGGGATTGGGGCACAGATAAGAGGTTAGGGTGTGGAAATAAGGGATTGGGGGTTCTTGCCCCCTAGAAAAGCGGGACTTGTTGCTAATGGTGAAGGAGAAGGGGTTGAGGGGTATTTGCCCCTCCCCCAGAAAAGCAGGACTTGCCGCTAAGCGTGAAGGAGAAGGGGTTGAGGGGTACTTGCCCCTGCCCCAGGAAAGCCAGACTTGCCACTAAGGGTGAAGGAGAAGGGGTTGAAGGGTACTTGCCCCTCTCCTAGAAAAGCAGAGAAGGGGTAGAGACAAGGAGAGAAGGGGTTGGGGTACTTGCCCCTTCCCCAGAAAAGCAGAGAAGGGGTAGAGACCAGGAGAGAAGGGGTTGGGGTACTTGCCCCTTCCCCAGAAAAGCAGAGAAGGGGTAGAGACCAGGAGAGAAGGGGTTGGGGTACTTGCCTCTTCCCCAGAAAAGCAGAGAAGGGGTAGAGACAAGGAGAGAAGGGGTTGAGGTAGTTGCCCGTTCCCCAGAAAAGTGGGACTTGCTGCTAAGGGTGAAGGACCAAGGCAGGCGTCCCTGCGTGGTCTGACACCTTTGAAATGTGGGTGAATAATCAGAAAAGCGTCCCTGCAATGATTAAACACTAAGGGAAGGTTGCCTTCCCAGTCCGTGACCGGCGCCAGAGTTTTGGATCCACAGATAAAACGTGTCTCCTTTGTCTCTACGGGAAAATGAAAGGAATTGAAATTAAGAGAAGGGAGAGATTGAAGTGTGGCACCAAGATTGAAAGGAGAAAGAGGTTGAGGGATAGTGAGGGAGGTTGGAGAAGAGAGTAAAAAGAGGCCGCTTACCGGATTTGAAATTGGTGAGATGTTTCTTGGGCTGGTCGGTCTGAGGACCTGAGGTCGTAGGTGGATCTTTCTCATGGAGCAAAGAGCAGGAGGACGGGGGATTGATCTCCCAAGGGAGGTCCCCCGATCCAAGTCATGGCACCAAATTTCATGCGCGTCCGTGTGAAGAGACCACCAAACAGGCTTTGTGTGAGCAATAAAGCTGTTTATTTCACCTGGGTGCAGGTGGGCTGAGTCCGAAAAGAGAGTCCGCGAAGGGAGATAAGGGTGGGGCTGTTTTATAGGATTTGGGAAGGTAATGGAAAATTACAGTCAAAGGGGGTTGTTCTCTGGTGGGGAGCTTCTGAGCCAGGAGAAGGAAATTCACAGTGTTAATCACTCAGTTAAGGTGGGGCAGGAACAAACCACAATGGTGAATGTCATCAGTTAAGGTGGGGCAGGGCCTTTTCACTTCTTTTGTGATTCTTCAGTTACTTCAGGCCATCTGGGCGTATACGTGCAAGTCACAGGGGATGCGATGGCTTGGCTTGGGCTCAGAGACCTGACAATAAATATGAGGCTGGGCGTGGTGGCTCACACCTGTAATCCCAGCACCTTGGGAGGCCGAGGTAGGCGGATCACTTGGGGTCAGGAGTTTGAAACCAGCCAGCCTAGCCAACATGGTGAAACCCCATCTCTACTAAAAATACAAAAAAATTAGCTGGGTGTGGAGGTGCGTGCCTGTAATACCAGCTACTTGGGAGGCTGAGGCAGGGAGAATCGCTTGAATCCAGGAGGCAGAGGTTGCAGTGAGCTGAGATCACGCCACTGCACTCTAGCCTGGGTGACAGAGCAAGACTCTGCCTCAAAATAAATAAATAATTAAGAAAGCATTCACTTTGTTAGCCAAATACCTGTTAAGATATTTGTAGAGCAGACATGACTTCCAGTGCTAGTACAACTGTGGTAAAATAGGTACTCTCAGAATTATGTGTCAACTTTGTTTTTGAGGATATTCATCATGGGCTTATTACTAAGGGCAAAATTGTAGAAACAAATAAAATTTCCAAAAACAGGCAATTGGTTAATTTACAATATATTTTAAATATCCGAAGACGATATAGGTAGTTTATTAACATTGGAAAATAGTTAAGATACAGGAAGGGATGTAAAGATGTGGTGGGAGAGAAGAAAAAAATGCAAAATGTTTTAAATGTTTTTTTCTTTGCCTTTCTGTATTTTCTGAGTTTTTGCAACAGGCATTGATTTCATAACTAGAAATTAAACACATTACATTACAGATGAATATTTTGTTATAATTAATAATAAGCTGTAATAACAAAGGTGACATCAATATATCATACCTAGGGGCTGAGATTTTGCTAGGTCTATGGAAAAGCCACGAGTTGGAGGTGGTGTTGCTGGAAAACTGCTAGTGGGCAGTTATTCTGTAAGGTTAAATAAGATGGACTCTTGCGTTATAACCATCTGAGAAGCCCATGGTTAGAGTGGTCACCTCTTACGGAACCTGAGGAGGCTGACAAAACATGTGCCCGACTAAAACACTTCATCAGATCATGGAAAAGAAAGCAGATTTTGGGTTAAATGAGTAATGGAGAACTGAATACGCCCTATCCTCCAGGGAGAAGAGTTGGGAGAGGTTGGAGGAGGTGTGATTTCAAATAAGTCTTGGACAAGTCTGAACTTGTCCAGCCCACAGGCAAGCAGGTAGGAGGTTGTTATGCTCCTTCAGGAATCAGGCCTGACTGAGGCCCTGTCCAGGATGGTGGAAAGGAAGGGCCACCACTAAGAAAGAATTGCCAGTACTTGGGGACTGTTTGAAGGCAGAGGTCAATAAAGAAGTTAAAGTAAAAAATGATTACAATTTTTGAGTCAGGAGGGGCCAAGAAAATTGTGGAGGCTCTGTCAGAAATGCAGTTATGAGTGGAAGTAGGTTTTAGGTAGAAGATGGAAGATAGTGTGTTTAGTTTTTAATGTAACATTTGAAAAAATGGTAGATAGTTTAATGTTCAGCAGACAAGTGAAAAAACGGGAGACAGGTTAGGGTTGGGCACAGAATATGTAATTTTAAACTTTGTGGAGAACTCTCAATGCAAATTGAAACTAATTGTGAACAAAATTACCTCCTGTCACTAATGGCTGATAAAGGGATAGATCCCTTATTGTACATAAATTCCATTTTACAAGTGCCATCAGATTTCTAGGCAGCACAACGCAGAGTTTCTTCTTCTTGGGTGGTGAAAAGCACTGACTTTGGATTCAGATATTTATAACCTGACCTATGATGGGTTATCATATCCTGGAGATTAGCTTCATATAAGGAAGGCTTTTTACTGCATAAGAAAGCAAAATCCACTAAATCTCATTACTGAGCTGTATTGTTATTATGAAACTAATTCATTCTGGTGTAGGAGAAATTCCTGTCATCAAAATCTTCAACAAGACATCTGTTTCATTTGCTCCTAACTCCTAATTCCCCAGATCAGAGTAAGGAAGAAGTAAAGGTGAAACCAAATGGATAATCCAAAAATTGCAGTGTTAGAAAGAATTGTGTAATTTAACAAAGTGACAGACTATTTGTGTTTGTGTACAACTGCACCTCAAAGAAAGCTTCCTGCTATATTCTCTTTGTTTTAAGTGTCAAAAGATTTGGCTTCTAGTCTTGGTATCTCCCCCAACAAATTCTGTGATGTTAGATATGTTATTTACTTTCCTTGGAGCTTCTTCACCATTTAGATAAAGACTAAAATATCCTATGATCCTAGCCCACAGGACCAGTATAAAATAAAAGATGTGAAAATACAATGGAACCCATTCTAAGTTTACCCAAATCTAATTCTGGGTGCAGATTATATTTGCAAAAAAACATTCTTAAGAACATGCAAAAAAAAAAAAAAAGTAAAAAGATGTCAGTGAAAAAAATAAATACTTGGTGACCCATTTGGAAAGGTGATAGTCCAAAGTAATAATTTTCTTATGAAAGTTAACAATTATTTTTAAACAAGGTTTAAGCCTTGTTTAAAAATAATTGTTAATCTCAAATTTATGTCTTCACAGATGTGATGACTTCCCTATTCGGATGCCTGCGAGCTTGCACACTTGTGTACGGGCACACACATACATACAGTAAGTAACTATGCAGATGGTGTTTCCTGGTATTGACTGCCACTTGCTGTCACTAATTAGTTATGAAATGTGAAGGTAATTCAATTATTATAGCTACTGTTACATAAGTCAGTAAACTGAAGCTAAAGAAGCAATTAGCAATGGTTGACATTTTCTTCAGAAAGTTTGCAATTCAGTTAGTTATATCAGAGCTTTCTAAGAAGCACCTTCTAACTCTTTATTTTACCTCTATTTTGAACTGCCCAGAGCCCTTTAATTTTATAATATTCCAGAATCAATATGTAGAAAGCATCATCTTTACCACCTCCCACGAGTTGAACTGTGTCCCCTGCAAATTCATTTGTTGAAGTCGTAATCCCCAGTACTTCGGAATGTGACTGTGTTAGGAGATAGTATCTTTACAGAGATAATCAAGCTAAAATGAGGTCATTAGTGCAGGCCCTAATACAATAGAATTAATTTATAATTTCCCTTATAAAATAAGGAAATTTGGACATACACATGTGTGTGTGCATGCACATAGAGAATGCCATGTGAAGATAAAGGCAGAGACCAGGGTGATGCATCTACAAGCTAAGGGGTGTCAAAGGTTGACAGCAACCCATCAGAACTAGGAAAGAGACATGAAACAGATTCTTCATCACAGCCCTCGGAGAGAACCAACCTTGATGAGTCCTAGATTTCAGAAATCTAGTCTTCAGAACTGTAAACCAATACATTTCTATTATTTAAGTCACATGGTTTGTGGTAGTTTGTTATGGAATCCCTAGAAAACTAAACCAGCAACAAATCCTCTTCCCTTGCTTATAAATTTGCTGAGTAAACTAGCAGAAGACTTTGAAGACCATGTAAATTTTTATTAAGAAAAGTTAATATTGTATGGGTAGTCAAAATCATTTGTGTAGAGAAAATCCATTGCCAAAGAGACAACTTATTTATAGACTGGCAGCTAAATCAAAATTATTTGGAACATTTTGGTTAGAACAGACTTTTTCAACAGAATTCCAGCAAAGTAGTGTGAGTATGGGCTATGAGCCAGGATATAGAAATAGCTTCATGATAGAGAACAGTGGCTTATATAATGGAATTAAATTACAGCAGCCCCATACTTATTTAGCTTTTCAATGTGATAACAGAGAGAAAACATCCAGTTTCGTGCCTGGAACAGAGTAGATGTTCAGTAAATAAATCTAAAATCTGAAACTATTGTTTAGATAAAGTCGCCCAATTTGATTTTAAAGACATAAATGTTTATAAAAAGCTGTTATATGAAATCTTCTCTGATCAATATTGATTATTAATATTGCTGCTAGGCTGGGTGCAGTGACTCACACCTGTAATCCCAGCACTTTGGGAGGCCAAGGTGGGCAGATCACCGGAAGTCAGGAGTTCGAGACCAGCCTGGCCAACATGGCAAAACCCTGTCTCTACTAAAAATACAAAAATTAGCCCAGCGTTGTGGTGCATACCTATAATCCCAGCTACTTGGGAGGCTGAGGCAGGAGAATCGCTTGAACCTGGGAGGTGGAGGTTGCAGTGAGCCGAGATCACGCCATTGCACTCCAGCCTGGGCAACAAGAGTGAAACTCTGTATCAAAAAAAAAAAGAAAAAATATATATATATGTATATCTATGTATACATATATAGAGACAGAGAGAGAGAGAGAGAGCTGCTAAATGTCTTCCATCAGAACACTGAACTAAACTTGTGTATATTATTATCCAGCTCCTTGAATACAGCATAAAAGCCTGTGAAATTGGACTCTGGAGTTTCCAGCATGCACATTAACATGGACTGCTAAGGATGACTAAGTCAGGATGTTAGACCTTACTTTCTTTGTGCTTCTTTTACACATTCTGCATTATTTCTATCATAATTCCCAACATAGCCCACTGTAATTGTTGTGTTTGCATGTTTTCCTACCAGACTGTAAGTCCCACAAGGCAATTTGCCTCACTGTTTGTAAATCCAATGCTTAGCATGGTGTCTGTCACACAGAGTAACTCAGTACACATGGTAAACATGTCTATATGTTGAGAAAATAAAGCAACTCTCTCAAACCTTCTGTAGGATAAAAATTATATCTCATAAAATTTTAGCTGGTTTGTTTTTCTGCTGCAAGATTGTTTCAGAAGCATGTTACATTAACATTGAAAACTGTAAAACTGCTAGGGCCTTTCCCTATGGTATCTTATTTAATGTTAAAAACAGTCCCAAAGGATAGGGAGGACATTCTTATTATTTCCATTTGAAAAATGACAGACTGATCCAGAGGAGAAAAATGACTGGCATGTGGTGATACAGATATTTATAGGCTTAATCAATCCCTCAGTGTTGAGTTCCCATTAAGTTCCTCTGTTTGGGCCATATATGTAATTGATTGTATGGCAATTGATCAGGTAATTTTTCTAAAACAGTCAATAAGACCTCTAAAATTCGGGATTTACTGAAGCCCATCCTAGTAGTTTTTGGTTGCCTGATCAAAGAATGAAACCTTCCAAGATAGATTAGAAAAAGAATATTTATGAAGTAAAGGCATCTCACATAAGGCAATACTTCTAGGGACAATATACAATGTAATTGGAATAAGTTGTATATTAAAATAAGTTGTACACTGAATATCCTTGTTAACTGGATTTTTTTCTTGAAGCAGAGCAGCAATGGTAGAAATATGACACATATCAGTTGGGAAAACTGGATATACACATACAGAAGAATGAAATTGGACCCTTATCTCACACTAAATACAAAAATCAACTCAAAATGGACTAAAGACTTAAACATAAGACCTGAAACTGTAAAACTAATAGAAGAAAACTTAGAGTATAGTTCCATGACATTAATCTAGGCAATGATTTTTTTGGACATGATCCCAAAAGTACAGACAACAAAAGCAGAAATATATAAATGGAATTGTTTTAAACTAAAAAGCTCTATGTAGCAAAGGAAACAATCAAAAGAGTGAAGAGACACCTTATGGAATGGGAGAAAACATGTGAAGACTTTGCATCTGCTAAAGGGTTAATATCCAAAACATAAAGAACTCAAACAAATGGGCAAATGTCATAAGTAGACATTTCTCAAGACATAAAAATGACCAACTTGTCAGAATGAATATCATAAAAAATATGAAAGATTACAAGTTCTGGCAAAGATGTGGAGAAAAGGAAACCCTTGCAAACTGTCGGTTGGAATGTAAATTAGTGCAGCCATTATGGAAAACAGTATAGAGGTTCTTCAACAAATTAAAAATAGAACTACCATGTGATCCTGCAGTTCCACTTCTGGGTACATACCCAAGGGAAATAAAATCATTGTGTCACAGAGATAGTTGCACTTCCATCTTTATTGCAGCACTATTCATGAGCCAAGATACAGAATCAACAAAAGTGTCCATCAATTAATGAATGAAGAAAAAAATATGCTGTATATATATATACAATGGAATACTATTCAGCCTTAAAAAAGCAAAAAATTGTATCATTTGTGACAACATGGATGAACCTGGAGGATATTATGTTATGTGAAATAAGCCGGGCACAGAAAGACAAATACTGCATGATATGGTTTGGGTACGTGTCCCTTCCAAATCTCATACTGAAATTTGATCCCCAGTGTTGGAACTAGGGCCTAGTGCGGGGACGTGTTTGGGTCATGGGACAGATCTCTCATTAATGAATTGGTCCTGTCCTTGTGGAGTTCTTGCTTTATTAGTTCACTTGAATACTGATTGTTAAAAAGAGCCTAGCACCTCCCTCCCCTATCTTGGTCCTTCTTTCACCATGTGACATGCTGGTGCCCCTTCTTCTGACACCATGATTGGAAGCTTCCTGAAGCCTCACCAGAAGCAGATGCTGGTGCCATGCTTCTTGTACAGCGTCCAGAACCGTGACTCCAGTAAACCTGTTTTCTTGTTTTTAATTTTTTTCTTTTTCTTTTTTTTTTTTTTTTTGAGATGAGGTCTCACTCTGTCACTCAGGCTGGAGTACAGTGGGACGATCTCAGCTAACTGCAACCTCTGCCTCCTGGGGTCAAGTAATCCTCTCCATCTCAGCCTTGAAGTAGCTGAGACCACAGGCATGCACGAGCATGCCTGGCTAATTTTTTTGTATTTTTGGTAGAGACGAGGTTTCAACGTGTTGCCCAGGCTGGTATCGAAATGTTGAGCTCGAGTGATCCACCCACCTCGGCCTCCCAAAGTGCTAGGATTACAGGTGTAAGCCACCACACCTGGCTTTTCTGTATAAATTATGCAGCCTCAGTTATTTCTTTACAACAAAATGTGGATTCTAAAAAAGTAGAACTAAAAAATAGAGTAGAATAATAGTTACCAGGGGCTAAGCAGGGGAAAGGGTTGGGAAGATGTTGGTCAAAGGATACAAAATTTCATTTAGACAGGAGAAATAAGTTCAAGAGATCTGTTGTACAACATGGTGACAATAACAATGTATTGTATACTTAAAAATTGCTAAGAGGGTAGATTTTAAGTGTCCCCATCACACAAAAAATTAGTATGTAAGGTAATGCAAAGCTTTACTTAGCCATTCCACAATGTATACATATTTCAAAATATCATGGTGTACACCATAAATATATACAATTTTATTTGTCAATCAAAAAAATAGGACACATATCAGTCAGCTCACCTTACATGCTCTACCAATATATTCTCCTCCAAGTTTGTAGGTTAATCTTTAAAGATTTGCTTACAAAGCTAAGCCTGCACAGACATCCACTGCTCTCAAAGCTCTGTTAACAAGGATAACTTTTGACCCTGGGGTGCCTTGGCACTTGAACTTTCACAGCAATTGTTGCCACAGGCCAATTTCTTTCTGATATATAAGTGGAAGGAAAATGTGTTTCAGCATGTTTGAATAAGGTCAGCACTTAAAAACAACTGTACATATACATGTGGGTGCATACATTTAAAAAATATGTATATACATATGACTGAAACATGTGAACAAGGTCAGCCTATAAATATGCATAGATATATTTCATGTGTGCAGTTATACATGAAGGAGATATGGAAGGAGTGGGGGCACCATTTCATGGCACTGATGCTATGGTGGATGTGAGACTTCCCCTAGGACTATCTAAAACATGAGGTTGCTCATATGGTATGTTTTCTAGATCCTAAAAACACTTCCAGTCACCAACACTTCCCTGAGTGTCTTATTGTCATAAAATCATTATTTCAACAGAGTCTTACATAGGTGTATAAATTTAACAAAGACAGTCAATTTTTATAGAATACTTGTATGTGCTTTAGAATCATTCACTCATTTAATCTTAAAATCACACTTTGAAGTTAACACCATCAGAATCTTCATTTTGCCGATTAAAAAAAAAAAAAAAAGACAAACTTGAACCCAGCAAAGCTGCCTACAGGCGCTGGTGTGCTTAAGCACAGCACAGCCTGCTGCCATGACAGAGGGCTTCCTGCAAGGGTAACTTTCTCGTCACTAACATACACTGCCCCAAAGTGGATTAGGTTGTTAGTTATCAAAAAGGGTTCTGACCAAATGACAAGAGGAGAATATTTCAGTAGGTAAAGAAAAGCTTAAAATATTTTGTGGAATAATGTACTTACACTCAAAGAGAACTCAGTGAATAGGAGGATATATGAGAGTTCAATTTGTCTAAAATACTTATTGATCATCTATGATGGGCTATATGCCATACTATTAGCTATGGGTGGACAAAGATAAATCAGTTATACTCCCTGTTTTCTAGAAATTCACAATATAATAAGGGCAATTGAATAGACACAGGATGCAGGATGTTCTCAGCAAGACAAAAATATAAGAGTATATGTCAAGTGAAAGTATCTCTGACCAGCAGCCCCTGGAAAAAGGTGACATTTGAGCTGGGTATAAGATAAAAAGGAAGGGTTCATTAGGAAGAGAAGTTGGAAAAGGGCATTGTAGGAGTGGGAAACACTAAGTTCATGGAAGTGTAAAGATTGTGAAAGGAGCTGGCCCTATGAGAGAGGCTGAATGTGAGTGGAGGATAGGAAGCATGGATTGGAATAGAAGGAAACAAAGGAGGAGAGAGAGCATTGGATCAACTTGTGAGGTTCTTGTAATTCAAGCTAACAATTTGGACTTTGTCATGCAGGCCAGTGCTTCTCATCTGGAAGTGACTTTTACTCCCCTCCCTGCTAGGAGATATTTGGCAATGTTTAGAGACATTTTGAATTGTTGCAAAGGAGGAGGTACTATTGGCATCTAGTAGGTAAAGGTCAGAGTGTTAAACATCCTTCAATGTACAAGACAAGACCCCACAACAAAGAATTATCTAGTCCAAAATTATCTTGTTCAAAATTATCAGGTCCAAAGTGACATTGTTGATAAATCTTGATACGGGTAATGTACAAGGGGTTTAAAATTAGGAGACCGACATTGACATCTTTATTTTTAGAAATATACCTCTTTGGTGGGTTGTAGTAGGAAGAGGCTTAAATCAGGCAAACTTTTGATGAGGGGTGGCCATTTATTGAAGGCTCATTGTGTGTGAGGCAAAACCCTGAGAACATTAGAATCATTAAACTTACCGCACAAAATAATGTCATGAGAAGATGTAGATACGTGATTTAAGCATCTCAATCAAGGATACCCAGCAAGAAAGCAGCCAAGTTAGGATTTAAACCCTGATTTTATATGCCTGTGTCCCTTGCCACAGTATCCTGCCCCTGTAGCATAACTATTCAGGTAAGAGATGAAGGCTGAATTCTGAGAATAAGAATGGCAATAAAAAAAAGCCAGATCTGAGAGACATATCAAGTAGACAATCAACAGGATTGAGAACACATTTGATGTAGGGGATAAGTAGACTAGGCTGAGGACCCTAGGTTGACACTGAGGTTTCTACATAGATAAGATTAATGATAAAATATTTTATGATGAAGCCTTCACTACTATCAAGGTCAAACAAAATTATCCCCTCAAAGTGCACGAGAAATTTTTGAGGAGGTGATGAGAAGTGATAATGGGGCGGTGAAAGTGCTGATAATGGAGGAGGTAAGGAGGTGATTTCTGGATATGCTGATGTTGTGGTGCCTATGCAGCATGAAGGTAGGGACTGCATGATACTTTAGGGTAGGTTGTGGAGCAAGAGATGAGTGTTTGGGATCAATTAGTCTACAGGTAGTCGTTGAAACCATTGTGAAACCCATGCGAATGCCCAGGGAAAGTAGGTAGAACAAGAAGAGAAAAGAACCAGGGAAAAATCTTGGGGAATTCTTAAGGCACACTCAAGGCAGTAGGGAGAGGACTTGGAAAATCCTTTTGTTTATTTCACATATTGATCTAGGAATCTATATCTGTATCTATATCATCTATTCCTATTTATGTCCTTTCAATGACATATAAACATTATCTATCTATCTATCGTCTATCTATTAATATGTATCTGTCATCTGCCTATCCATCCATTCATCCATCCTTCAATGGTAGGTTCATGGAAGAGGGAAAGGACAGTGCAATAGGAACTCACACATTCCTCTGAAAATGGTCTTAATTTCTGTAGCATTAAGAGTGGTATCCTGGCAAAGTATGTACTGGTATAATGAATCTTACTGCTGGCCATTGCCCTACAGTAAGGTGCAGGTAACTGAGGAGGCCAGCTTGTAGTACATTCACCCAAGGAAATGAATGTGCTCAAGTGATACAAAGTTTAGTAGAGGGGATACTCTTGTCTCTGCACATGGAAAGAGATTTCCTGCTGTAGAGAACTAAGTTGCTATCTAACAATTCATTCACTGAAAATGAATAAACTGTTTTCATTATTAAGCCATTAATGGTAAAAAGTTCAAACAAAATTATTCCCTTGAAGTGCCCAAGAAATTCTTCAGACAGAAATCATAAATCATTAATTATGATCCCCTGCAGAGAGTAAAAGTAGGTTTTGACTTAAAAGGACAGGTAATTAAAATCAAGGAATTGGAAATTTTTCAGCTGGAAAATTGCTCTGAATCACTGGTGTCAAGGGTTAGTTTGTGCCTCAATGTTTTATACAATTTCATGCTCACCTAGATAGGTATTTATGTCTAAACACACACAAATATGTGTTAGTGCACAAAAGCATTAACACCAGTCTCTGTCATTGCATACATTGCATGCTAAGTCAAGCACATGTCTAGCAGAAGTCTAAATAGCTGATTCCAAAATGAAACGTTCAACAAAATAATTGTTTCGTTGGAGAGGAGTGGGACTGATGGGGCAGGTAGTCTTTGATGTCAAACAATCAGCTGATTTGTTTTTAATATATTTTTAGTGGCACATTGAGAAGTCAAACCAATATGTTGAAAATGGAAAATTCAACCAAGTACTTTCAGCCTATGTGGAGAGAGGCTCATTTTGTGAAAAGACCCACTAAATTAAGTTGTATATTTAAGCACAGTTCTTCCCACGAAAGTCTCGGTACCATCACCAAAGCAACAAGGTAATCAGGCTTGATAATGGTTATCAGGCAACCAAAAAAATCAAAACTCCACTTATATTTTCATGACATTTGTACCTTTTATGTATCCACGGCTGAGTAGGCCAATAAAAGCAGGGCACCTCCTGAGACCAAACTCAAAAGTATCCTAGTGTATGAGAGGAGTGAGCCTCAGAAACAGATCACTAGAAAGTGAATTCTTCTTCAGTAAAGATGATCTTAGCTAAAATTAAGTCAAAATGAACATGCATTCATGTTATATTCAAGGAAATGTTACTAGAATTGTTTCTACTACAACTCCAATGTCCTGGACTCAAACATAAATCTATTTCAAAATAATGTTATTTAATATTTCCTATACAATAAGAAGAGCACACACAATATCACAAAAGTTGCTATTAAAATATAGTCAGCAGTCTATGTATTGATTTGTTATATAGGGGAGGAAGGGATTTCTCTTTGAGAGGAAATAACAGCTGGAAAGACATCAATTTACCAAAGGAAAAAAAAAGATTAATTTGCATGATAATAGCAGAATTTCTTAGGCTGAAAAATCTGCATTCAGGGAACTTCATGGTACTTGGGTTTTGTCCTGAAACAGTGGATGTCCATGTGTTTTACTGTATACCAGGTAGCTTTCCAATAGAAAGAAATGAAAATACCATTCCTAAAAGTAAATTTAAACATTCACCTTTCAGAAGACAGAAACTGCTTTTTTTTTTTTTTTTTTTTCCTTCTGGAGATAGATCTTTTGTTTATTTCTTTTTTTGGTTGTGTAACACCATGGTTAAAGCAGATAAGCAAATAAACACAAATCAGTGTTTCATCCACGGTCACTATGTATTTTATTTTTTTAATTCTAGAGTCTGTCTTCTCTCTCTTCCTCTCCTTCTCCTCCTTTTTCCTCTTTCTCTCTCCTACCCACTTCTCCTTCTCCTCTCCTTTTTCCTTCTTCATCTGCTTCATTTTTCTCTTCCTCCCCAACTTCTTTTTCTCCTTTCTTCCTTTTTCTTTTCTTTTCCCTTCTCCTCCTCCTCTCTTTCTCCCTTCTTCTCCCCTCCTCCTGGACCTCCTTCCTCTCTCTCTCTTTCCCCTTGCCCATCTCCTCCACCTTTTTCCTCTTCCTGTTTCTCTCCTCCTCCTTCCAGTCACAGCCACAATTCTGGTTGTCTGGCTAAGGTGATCCCCTCTTACTAAACTCCTAGGTGAATGTTGCATGTTATATGAAGTGTTGGTTGAAAGACTCAGGTTTCTGTGCCAGGGCACAGTTTGGTCTGAGACATGGGTGAGTGGATGGACACAGGAAGGCATTGAGCATAGGGCCAGCGGGGTCTGTCATGGTCTGACTCAATATAGTTAAAGAAAAAAAAAAAAGAAAATAGCTTGGTAAAGACCGAATAGGACTGATTTTTTTTTTTTTTTTTTCAGCAAGCAACACAGAGTATTTGGAGCAAGGCATTTAAAGACCGCAAAGGCAAAAGCTTTGTTTCTTCCAGATAATTTTCTTTGGCTATCTTCTTTCACTCTTATAATCCCCTATTCATATCTCAGTTACAGATCTCTTCACATTGTTTAGCAAGGATCTGTGTTTTTCATTCCTCAAACTCATCAATGACAGGTGTATTTACCTAACATATATACCTGGCAGGTATATTTCACCTAATACAAAGCTGATACCCTATCATTTTTAAAACAAAGTCACGAAAACATTGTATTGAGTCAGCATCATGGAGTGTAGAATTTTTTGAAAATTTGCAAAGGTTTATATGAGCTTAAGCTTACTATTCTGTCGTGTTTGATTAGGAAGGAGGTGCTGTGTATGATCTTGTGTTTTCCAGTCACTTGTGACTCCTGAGACAATTGTATTGTTGGGCAATATTGCTTTCCTCCAGGGTGGTGCTTGCAGCTGAAATTTGACGCTTACCTACTGTAAGATTCACTAGTAGCATATGCAAATGTTTGCTTTCAGGTAAACTTAAAGGACCAATTCTGCTTGTGCTGAAAAACAGCAATAGATACTTTCTTCCAGAAGGCAGAGCAAATCTCCATGTTGTCGGCCTGTTGGACAGAATTACCGGAGATAGGCTTTCCTAAGATAGGTCATCCTTAGCAATTCCTTCTTCTTTCAACCTCTGGAAAAGTGCAAACAACTCAAACACATTCAAGGAGGATGCCCCTTTCTGAGACACATTTAGAAAAACAAAGGCCTCCACAAAACAGCTTTGAGAAATGTGTTTTCTCAAACAATTACTTATTTTGACTATGTGGTACTTTCTAGATGTTTTATGATCAAATGTGAATGATTGTTCTTGGAAAAAGTAGCTGTCTGATGTTTCAATTTTTTTTCCATACTTATTTGCTGTGTAGACACAACCTTGGTGAAACCTGTTTGATTAGGTAACACAAAGGAAATCTTCAGATGTGGTGGAGCCCCCACCCATCCTTACCCAAATTTCCTAGTGGAATTTTGGAAAGCATTGATGACCTTTCATAAATGTACCACGCCTCAAATTCTTATTTTTCCATTCTGTGGGCAGTTTTTTCTTTCTGACCCTGTTCTCCATCAAAGCAAACCAGACAACTTCAGGTACTTCCCTTAAATACTTTAGCAGCTGGACTTTAGCACCTAGATCAGAGTAAGCAAGATTACCTTTCGTGTGTTCTCATAAGCCACTGATTTTGATTAGTCTGAGGAAATGTACAAATGACTTCCAGCTGAAGCAAGCTTCATCCCTATCCAACTGGCTCAAGTTGGGGAAAGCTTCCTGTTGGCTCCCTGAACAGACCTACTGCCTTCTGACCAGGTCTTTGTTGGAGTTCAGGGAGTAGTAATGTGAGGATACGCCCTTCTTATTCAACCACCGGAGAGGGGATTCAGATAATTAAGGCCTCTAGTGTCTTTCCAACACTAGACAGATGCATTTTCTGTCATTGTGGAATATAAATAGAGCTGGGAATGCCTGTATAACAGGACATTACAGCTAATTTTTCCTCTCTGATGGGTTGCCAGTACTTTGAAAATAAGTTCCCCTGCTCTTTCACAAAAGAGCATCCACAATTCAGTTGATATTTGGGTTGAAGAATCATAGTGGTCCTCATTTTACAAAGTCATTGCTCCAGATTAAGAGAGCCACAGTAACCTGCCAAATACCCACCTCCTTCTGCTGCTTTTGGACCTGCATGTCTCTCCTTCAGCTAAGTCTGGAAATTTTCTTTTTCACAATTTTGCCTACAAGAAACTGTAGAGTAACTATAGACCCATTCTTTTTAAGGGACTCTTTTGAGTCCCTTTGGGATTATTAAGCCGTTAAAAGTCAAACTCTCTGGGTAATGGAATTGGGTTGGAATTGATCATAGGATGCAATTCTTGGATATAGATGAAAGTATGACTTTGTTTAATTTACTACCATCCCCAAAAGTGTCAGTGTACAGTGGGAATAAGCAACATGGTAGTGCAACTAGAATCAGTACATGGGATCCTGAGAAAGCCTCTAATATTTTAATTTGCTTTCAGGCAGTGTCTTATTTACCCCCACTGTATCTCTTCAATAAGAATTAGGTAATCTCATTTCCCAAGCAGACTACATTTTGCTTATTTATCTCACTGAATATCATGTGTTGAGTATTTTCTTGAATACAGCAATAAACTTTGGGAAAGCATCAGTCAACTTTATTTGGCATCATATTTACATTGTTACCTGATTAGAGTGACTCTAAGTTATGCAGCATTTGCAAATGAAACCCATGATGAGTATATAAAAGAACCACAG
This sequence comes from Pan paniscus, assembly GCF_029289425.2. Lineage (NCBI taxonomy): Eukaryota > Metazoa > Chordata > Mammalia > Primates > Hominidae > Pan > Pan paniscus. The sequence continues at coordinate 30,790,681 of NC_073249.2, read as the reverse complement.
AATATTACAGCATGGATGAAATTTAGAAATCTATTGTAACTTCTTCACTTCACTATCAAGAAAACTGAGTCCCAGGGAAATAAATGGACATACCAAATATCTCTGAAGAAATTAAGGGTGAAGAGAATGAGAATATGCCACTCCAAAATATGCCGCTTTGGCATGTGGTTTATTTTAAAATGAAGGCAATTGAGAACCAACAGATGCAGAAAGACAGCTTCTTGGAGCTTCCCTTATCTAACTAAAAATGAAAAATTCCAAGAAATGAGAACCGTGATAAATCCTGTCTCTGGGGGAGTTTTATGGCCGTAAACTCACTGAGATGGCTTTGCACAGGAAAACCTTATGAAAATAACCCTCATCTTCCATTAGTTTCCCCATATACTTACCTTCTTACCATCTGCCAGCCTTAGAAATTCAATTCCCCATCCCCTTTCTTTCATCTGGTTGCTTCTCTATAATTTATCACCCTTTGTTAAAATGGTATATAAGCTTCTGAGTCTAACTGCTTCTTTGGACATTTACTTCTTCCTGTGAAGCCCTTGTTCACGTCAAAATAATTATATCAATAAAGAAACACATTCCTTTTCCCTTCTTAATTGTCTCGTCAGTTTAATTCGCAGGCCTCATTCACTAAACTAGGAGGGTAGAGAAAAAGTACTTTCCTCCTATATAGTAGAAAAGTTAAGACTAAGACTCCTTGTGTTCATCTTTTGATTTTGTTTGATACCTAAAAAAATGAAAACCAAGGTTACGTTCTATTTATAAAACGTTCTTAATAGGTCACAATATTTACCTGTCACTTTATATAATTTTTTATATTCTTCCAATTCTTGTTAAGAAAGGTTACAGGAGCAAGGAGAATAAAGGAATTTAATTAAGACTGGGACTACTTAGAATTATTGAGGTTACTATTTTGTTTACGTTGACAAGAATATTCACATATTTATAAACTCAGGAAAATAAATGCCAATTGACCTGTTTTTTTGGTTTTCATTTTTCTCCCTCTGAACTGACAACAATTGTTTAAACAAATACATACAGTATAGTGTGTAAAACCTTGAGGTTTAGAGTCATACGGTTCTGGGTTAATCCAGTGATTTATTACATAAAGGCTGGTTATGAGAGCTTTGACAATATTATTTTTAGTCTGTATTGACCCAGCAGATAAATTGCTTAATGGTCCTGAAATCTCAATCTGATATTTATGTTAGTCCTTGGAAAAGCTGCACTGTTCCTGGAGCTTAATATACGTGATTGTTGAAAATCCAACAGGGATAAGGTAGAGTGAGCCTCAATGCTTGGTTTTCCGCTTTCTTCAATGAAAACCAGCCTATACTCAGTGAAAGTTCTGTATTTTTTAAATATATATATACGTATAACTAGAGCAAGAAGTTGATAGAATCCTTTTGGTACTGCACAGCAGAAAAAAAGCTGACTTGAGAAGGCCTGCACTGCTTATTTATGTATGAAGTTTAATGCTAAAAGGTGCCATTAAAGGTGAAGACCACATCTAGTGTCAAGGCGGTAAAATCTTAAACATCCCTAATGACTGCTTTTAAGTCATTGCTATTTCTTACAAAAACAAACCACTGCTAGATTAAGTGTGGGGCACTCACTTTACAAATGATATCAGTCATCTGAATTTCTCCTTATGGAACTTCTGCCAAGTTCAGACTCTTTGCCAAGGATGATTTAACCATTCAGAGTGTCAAACTGACCTTGTGCTTAAAGGAGGGGGTGGGGAGAAGCCTAATTGCCTGAGCATCATTTTCTCATATTCTAAAATATTGAGGAGATTAAACCATAAGTTTGACTACCTTTCTTCAACACTGTAGTTAGAACCTACATGCTACATAGTTGCACTATTGAAACTGTGCTGGAGGACTTTCTAGCTTTCACATATTAAATCAAACAATTACTTTTGAGAAAGCTTTTAGAGAATAATGAGAGAGAATAGAGACAGGTAAATAAAGCCCAGAGTTGGCAAAATTAAATATGGTGGTCGTTTAATCGTAGGTGTCTGCTTATGGTGTGTATTTTTACTGCCCTGAAAACTATTAGGCTGCAGTGGTAGGTCTGTGTTATAGGGAATAAAATATTGTCTGAGTCATGAGTCCACAGTTTTGAATGCATTCAAAAACAAGGTCGTAAGTCCTTCAACACAAGTAAGCACAAATAATTAGTTTTAAACGCTTCCTGACCACTCTGCTATGAGACTGGTAGATAAAATTGTTGCAGATCTAATGTTAACAAACTTTGCGTCATCATTAAAGTCATTGAAAGTGCTACCTAATCATCATTGTCATTAAACCTCTCCCCTTTTATTCTGAATAGAATTGCATGTATAGTTTTGGCTAAAGGGTTCTTAAAATACTTTGGAAATGATTTGTTCTTTATATTGTAGTAGTTAGTGCTTTCGTGGGTTGGGGTAGGGGGGTAAGTCTTACTGAGTTTAACAACACATACTCAGAAGAAGCTCTCCTTTTCAAGGCACAGAGGGTGGCCTAAACAAAAACTACTCTGCATGAAGAAGCAATTAGTGGTAAGTAAAATTCATGAGAATCTCTCACTCATCCAAACTGTTTTACAACTCACATGGAAACAACTTTTCTATCTAGGTGGGGCATTTGCCGATAAAACTTGTGTTCCTGCTTTTGAGGTCTCAGTTTGTTGGATTACACATGATGTTGGTTTTCCCACTATTTCTGGCCTCCCACAAAGCCCGTAGAAGTCCCAAGGAGATGTGTGAGACAATTCTACAAACTATCAGTAGTAGTGTAGGTCCATTTCATGAACATCAACTACAAGTCAGGTACTGTTCCACATGTTATCAAATTTAATTTATTCATACAATTCTCATGAGGAAGATTTTAACTCTATCTACCAACTGGACTGAAAGAGAATTCAAGTGTATTATTCAAGATTGTGCAACAATTACTGTTTGGCAGAAGTGAGGTTTAAACTCAGTCCTGCCTCATTCCAAAGCCCAGTTTTCCACTACAAGATTCTGTTCATGCTTGTCTACACTTGTCCACATCTTTTGATTTTTTTTTTTTTTTTACCACCTTGGTGGTATAGGTGGCTGTTACTTACTATTTTCTTTCACTATGTCTTATTTACTTCTGAGAATTTAGAAGGAGCTGTGGAATCTTTCATTGGAGGTTTTTAAAAAGTAAAACTAGGCCGGGCGTGGTGGATCATGCCTGTAATCCTAGCACTTTGGGAGGCCAAGGCGGGGGGATTGCCAGAGCACAGGAGCTCGAGACCAGCCTGGGCAACACGGTGAAACCCAGTCTCTACTAAAAGACAAAAAATTAGCCGGGCGTGGCGGCGTGTGCCTGTAATTCCAGCTACTCAGGAGGCTGAGGCAGGAGAATTGCTAGAACCTGGGAGGCGGCGGTTGTTGCAGTGAGCCGAGATCAAGGCGCTGCACTCCAGCCTGGGCGACAGAGCGAGACTCCGTCTCTAAAAAAAAATAATAATAATAAATAAAAACTAGTTTGGAAGAATGACTTGAATGTAGTCCTACTCAGAAGCTACTTTGTGAGTCTCTGATTCCAGGAACTGCCAGTAAATGTAGCACTCATTAAATCATTCATTTACTCATTCAATTTTAAGTTGCTTGGTAGAAAAGAGGTTTGAAAACTGAATTAAATGTAATCACTGCTAAAAAAAAAAAAAAAAAGGTAGTCACTGGTATATGCTACATTTACTGGACAAATTAATTGTCTTTCTTAGGTTCTAAATGTGATTTTCAGGAGATCTTGAGGGAAAAGGTTAAAAATATTTAGCTATGTCATTTTTGAATATCAGGAAGATCTAATATTTGGACAGGATTTTTAGAAGTCCTGAATCTGCAAAGCTCCCGAGCATTTCAGTTTTGATTTTTTTTCTTTGTATTCTTCTTGATCTACATGTTCTAACACTGCTTTGTTTATTTTAGTGCTTAAAGAGTTTGCAACTTGTAGTTTATACTGCTAAAAGCCACTTTGGATAGTCTTCTCCTAGTCGAAGGACAAAATTATGCCCAGGGGCAAAACAGTAAAACAGGTAAAGTTTATCCTTGGCATCATCCTAAACTGTCTGGATTCCCACTCTTAGTCTTTTTAATTCATTTCTATTACTAATGCCCAACAGTGTCATAATTCTTCATCTTCTATCCAGGGTAAAAGTATTCAATAAATTCATTCATATTACAAGATTACTAAATTAATAATACACTTTCCAGAAATCTTTTTTTATCTTAAAAGAGAAAATCTAAGGAGAAGATCAATAATTATTTCAAAGGTATAAATGACGGATTGTAGCAGGTAAACGCTTAGAGTGTTAGTGTATGTGTCTTTAAATTTCCTCCCTTTGGGAAGCTGTACTTCTACAGAATGCCAGGGAGAGGCATGTGAGCCAGGTGGGCTAATGATGGGTGCTTCATCTCTTTGGCAATAAAAATTAGCTCAAGGTTTCAGTGCTTGAGCCATCTAAGCCCAAAGTCCTTTCTTGGAATCAATACAGGGATGGAGGAAAAGAATTGTTCTTTCTGTTGAGATTGCTAAAACAGGTAATTATGAGGATGAAGTGCCTGGACAATCATTGTTGGCCTGTAGAAGAAGCTCCTATGCAGTCAAAAAACAGTAATGATAAAGTCAACACATAGTGAGAAGAGCTGTGAGATGGAGAGACAGCTCTGGTTTGACGTTATGACTCCTTCAAGCCAACTTAACTACAACTGAAATTAGATTTAAACATACTGTGCAAATGGTGTGTGTATGTGTGCGTGTGTGTGTGTGCACTCGTGTGTGGTGTGTATGTGTTATTCACATAATCCCTTCCTTATGTAGAACCACATTTCTCCCATCAGTGCCAGGAATAGACATGTGAATCGGGATAGGTAGGCATCTCAGTTATGGTGAACTGTAAGGCACCAATTTCCACCCTACTTTTTGGCAGTTGGGGTGGAGCTTGAACTAGGTCAACTTAAGTTTTTTTTGGTACTTGGAATCAACAGTCCTGACTAATTAATTAACAGTAGGGTTTAAGATATTTTTGAGGGAGATATTTTTGAGTGGGTTGTATTTCTGTTGCCCCTCTCTCCTACCCTGTGAATGTTGATTTGTTGCTGGTTTTGAATAATAATATCTTGTTGACATTGCAACTTGCCATTATTTTCTGGTAAGCAGCTGTGATGTGGTCTCACTGTTTCTTTTTCTGCTGGTGTTTTCGATAGGATTCAATTCAATTCAGTTTGAGTCAATTTTTTCAGTTTAATTCATCTGGACTAGGTGCTCAGTGAGGCTCTTTTCTGGAAGGTAACCACTTTGCATTCCAACAATTATTCCACTTATAGAGGCCTAAAAATATGAGCCAATATTTCAGATTTTGCATGACAATCTATGCATCTTTTAGGTAAATCTGTTGAGCACTGATAAAAATCAATGACTTGCCTCTGTTTTACCTTTAATGCAATTCTGAAATCTTTCATAAGTAGAAGATAGGATTGGTGATTACAAGCTGATACTTGAAAAATTCACTGACAAGACAAAGATTATTTACATTGATATTTCTAATCCTGGGTGGTCATGTAACTTTTCTTTCAAACATCACTGTCAATACCCTAATTAATGAAAGACTACAAACATGAGATGAAAGTATCAATCCTCTGTTTCACGTTAAGACTTTATATTTATTCTAAGTGATTATAACTGTACATTTATTTATATGTGAGTATGCCAACACATAATTCTTTTAAATAGAATCTATAAATGGCTATCATAACCACCCTAGTTAGATATCACATGGATTCCAATGGAAGAAAAGACAAAACTGGTGGGACTTTCATAACTTTCTATTACTGCTCACTTCCTTTTTTATTTTCTAATATGACTTTGTTTTGGCTCCCATATTGTTGACATTGAGTGTGACTAAGCCTTTTCACTGAGGACCTTCTGTTCTCCTAGTCACTGCCTTTTGCTTTCCACCTGGGAGCTGGGGTCATCTTTCCACTTCCAGGGTGACTCCGGGTTCACAGTGAAGGGTCCTGGGTGGGAGGTTCTGATTGTGAGGGCAGGCCTGCCCAAAGGTCACTGCTGCTGTTGTAGGCACCGAGTCAATATCCCCAGCATGTCAACTGAGGACTTTCTCACATTTGCTTTTATTATAAAGCTATCTTGAATGGAACAAACTCTATAAAATCAGCTAGCTGAAAAGTAAAAAATTCAGGCAGTCAGCTGATCCTTCTGCCTGCAGATCAGCAAATAACCATTGTGAGTGATGGCTTTTTCAAGATTACTTTGAATTGAAGCTATGTATTCTGTAACAAAACCCAGCATGCTTGCTTTGATTAGCTTGATTGGCTAACAAAGTCATATGGAAAACAAAATGCATTTTTTTGTATTGACTTAAATGAAAATAACCTTCACCTTTTTTGTGACTGATTTGAATCCAATTTAATCTTGATGTTGTTCATAACCTAAATGAGATTCATTGATGATAAGAATTACTTAAGTAGGCTGGGTGCGGTGGCTCACGCCTGTAATCCCAGCACTTTGGGAGGCCGAGGCGGGCGGATCACGTGGTCAGGAGATGGAGACCATCCTGGCTAACAGAGTGAAACCCCGTCTCTACTAAAAATACAAAAAAAAAAAAATTAGGCGGGAGTGGTGGCAGGCGCCTGTAGTCCCAGCTACTCGGGAGGCTGAGGCAGGAGAATGGCATGAACCTGGGAGGCGGAGCTTGCAGTGAGCCGAGATTGAGCCACTGCACTCCAGCCTGGGCGACAGAGCGAGACTCCGTCACAAAAACAAACAAACAAACAAACAAACAAAAGATTACTTAAGCAGTAAGATTCTTTAACAAGAGAAAAATTTTTTATAGCCTCAATTGAAGACTAACTTTCTTAATCAGCTGTACATTAGACTGTGACTATAAATATAAATTACATTAGTTCCTTTGGTTAAAATGACTTTCATATATGTGAGAAAAACTCAAGGACTAGCTTATTTAGTTAAACACTATTTATTTTCCCATCTCCAAAATGACAATCACTAGCAGTTAAATTGTAACTTTTAAATGAATTATTTTGACTTTGCAAATACACAGGTTTATGCATAGAAATCTGGCTTTTCAAATGACTAAATCAAGTTGACTGGTGATCATTAATGATGATGCTTGAAAAAAAAAACAACTGGTTATCCAAATGATACATCCAGTAAATTAAGCATGGAATTATGAAAAATGCTATGCTATAGTTTAATGGGGTATTATGGCATAAAGAGTGTGAAATGTGGCTTTTGACATCAATCAATTTATAATCTACTTAAGGAGGACTTGTACTCACACATACACACACAAACACACACACGAGATAGTTTCTAAATGGCAAGTAAATGTTGCAGTCAGAAGTGCAGAGAAGTTCGAAAGAAGGAGCAGTCCCAGAGGGCTAAGGTGACCAGAAACTTGAGTTGAAGTTTAAAGGATAAAACAATTAATATAATTGAAGAGGGAGAAGGAAATGCTAAAGGAAAAAAAATCATAAAATAAGCCTTTATTCCCCTTACAGTGCAATTGTAGCAATATTAGAAATGTAAGGAAGCACATGGTTTTAATAAAAAGTTAGAAAAATGACCTGATGTCTCTGATTGAATCTACATTATTTATAATATTTTTCTGTGCATATTCTGTAAAACAAATTAACAAGCTATTCAATTAGATTAACAGGTCAATGGGTACTCTGATTATTTATTTATTTATTTATTTGAGATGGAGTCTCACTCTGTCGCCCAGGCTGGAGTGCAGTGGTGTGATCTCGGCTCACTGCAAGCTCAGCCTCCAGGGTTCCCGCCATTCTCCTGCCTCAGTTTCCCAAGTAGCTGGGACTACAGGTGCCTGCCACCACGCCCGGCTAATATTTTTTGTATTTTTAGTAGAGACGGGGTTTCACCATGTTAGCCAGGTTGGTCTCGATCTCCTGACCTCGTGATCCGCCCGCCTCGGCGTCCCAAAGTGCTAGGATTACAGGAGTGAGCCACCGCGCTTGGCCTCTGATTATTTATTGATATATAATAAATTTCCCCCAAATTTAGTGGCTTAAAGCAACAATAGATATTTATGATCTCTGATGGTATCTGTGGGTCAGGAATGTGGGAAAGACTTGGCTAGGTAGCTGTGCCTCAAGGTGTCTCATGTGGCAGCTGGCAGATGTTGGCTGGAGTTGGAAGAGCAGTGGTGAAGAAAGCTGAAGATGCTGGAGGTTTGCCAGGCACTTCTCCTGGATTCGCAAAGCCTCTCCATGTGGTGTTTCCACAGAGGTTCCATTGGGCTTCCTCAAACCATAGTGGTCTCAGGACAGTCAGACTATAGATGTGGCTGCCAAAGGCTACAGGAGTGAGTATCAAGCAGTATAAAAGCTTCCTCACATGCCTTTTATGACCTAGCACTGGAAGTCACATGGCAGCTCTACCACCACTCAGTCACATTGTGTCCAGTCTCTAGGGAAAGGGACATAGACCCCATCTCTCCACATCAAAGTCCAGTTGTAAGAAGAGGATGCAGAATGGAATATATTTATGGTGGCCATAATTTTGGAAAAATATAATCTGCCACAATCATTTTGGGCATTTGTCTGATTAGGCCCCATCCTTGATGAGCACAAACTCGTAGGAAATTTTGAACAACTAGTGCTTGTGCTTATTGGCTGAAATGCATAGGTAATAGGCACTTGAAAGGTGAACAGAATTCATTTGTACGCTGGTATAATCACACATATATTAGTGATTTAAATACCCCATCTCCCATCCCCAATTCATGGTTACTGGCCCATAAAAGTAATACAACATTTGGAGACTGGCCCTATTAAAAACAGAAATGAAAAGTAATCTTCCAAACACCTCGCAGGGTGTTAACGTTTGGTTTTCTTACTTATCCTTCATCTGACTCCAAGCCCAATCTGGTAGTGTTTCACAGTGGTTTTCTTTAGGCTGGATTTAATTGCTTGAGAGATGTCTTTTTCTAATGAGATTGAGCAATCTAAACTGTAACCTGCATTCCTGAGGCTTGGGCTCATGTATTTCAAAACATAGCTAAGGGTTAAAAAGACTTGAAACAGAATAGCCTTTTTATTATTGTTGTTATTGTTCTTATTTTAAACATGCAGCTTCATGTCCCCAAAATATTTTTGATGTTCTTTTATAAGAAAGGGCAATCCTTTAAATTCTCAAACATGAGCCAGAAAAAGATATTACTCTCTCACCTAAAGAGAAATAGAGCTTTTTTTATTCCCTGGTGTTATTTTTTTAAGAGAGATATTTTATTATTTCGGATTTGGGTTTCCTTGCCTTGCTTTCCATTCTTTTATAGATGAAACATCAACACAGAAACATCAGCTACACTGCATATGGTTAACTTGCATTCACCCCATTTTTACAAGGCACTTTGGACTGAACCAGATTACTCCTCCAAATGCTTCTCAACTGTCTAAAATGGCTGTAAAACTAAAAGTTGTGTTTGCACACTCTCCTGAGCTACCTCACCCCTCCTCCAGCAAGGTCGTGCTTCACAAGGGATTGTTGGTGTTTTAAAAGGGACAGTCTATATAATACAAACTGTTTGCACTAAAGAAGCCAAAGAGACTTCACAGAATGTCCATGGCATTGACCTTTTCCTGTTATGATATCCCTTTTGTATACCAGGTTATAATTCTTTGGTATTAATATCCAGCATCTAGACAGTGAACTAGAATTATGGTTTAGAAGATCTGCTTTGTTTGGGGTCAACAATAGGGAGTTGGAAAACAATTTTCTAAGTATGCTTAACCGTTAGCATTTCCTATCATAAGGTTAGACAAGTATTGCAACTAGCTTAAATATTTAACTAGTAATCTGTTTAGGTATTACAATACAGAAGATAAGCTCATGAAAAGATGTTCAACGTCATTAGTTATTATTAGAGAAGTGCAAATTAAAACCACAAAATATAATTACATGCCTATCAATGGTTAAAATAAAAAAATGACAATACTAAATGCTGGCAAGGATGCAGAGAAGCTAGATTGCTCACACATTGCTGGTGGAAAAGAAAATAGTACAGCCTCTTTGGAAAACACTTTGGCAATTTCTTTAAAAACTCAACATGCATTTACGTACAATTTAACAATTGTAGTCTTGGGCATTTATCCCAGAGAAATGAAAATGTACGTTCACACAAAAACCTGTACCTGAATGTTCATGGAAGCTTTATTCTTAATAGCTAAAAACTGGAAACAAACCAAATGTCCTTCAACAGGTGAATGGTTAAACAAGCTATGACATCCATACCAGGAATGCTGTGCAGCAATAACTATTGATACAGGCAAAAACTTGGATCCATCTTAAGGGAATTATGCTGAGTTTACAAAACCAATTTTAAAATGCTACATTTTATGACTTCATTTATACAATATTCTTGAAATTGTAAAATTATAGGGATAAAGATAGAGAAGAGACTGGTGGTTGACAGGGGTTAGAAATGGGGGGTGGGGGTGGGGGTGTCTGTAAAGAGTTAACACAAAGGTCCTTTGGAGAAAGAGCAGTCTGTATCTTCATATACAGTGATGGTTATATGAATCTACACAGGTGATAAAATTGCATAGAATAAATAGATGTATATGTGCATAGATACACATATATACACACATAAATGGGTGCATGAAGTGCCTGTAAATCTCATGAAATCTGAAAAATCTCCCTAGATGATTTCACTGTCATTTCCCTGGTTTTGATATCGTACTACAGTTTTGCAAACTGTTGCTTTCAAGGGAAACTGGGTGAAAGGTACATGAGAACTCCTACATATTTTTTCCTGCAACTTTCTGTGAACATATAATTATTTTGAAATAAAATGTTAAACAATGGCGTGCTCGACTCACTTTAAAGTCTAACCCTGTATTGTTAATAAGGTGCATTTATTTCTGCTAAGGGCAAAGAATAAAAGCAACAATATATATATAAAAAGCTAGGAGCAAGGAAAGAGATGTAGTTGAAATTCATTGGTAATTCACTTAGAAACTCACGTATGGTAGAATATGTTTGAGAATTATTGTACTTGCTTACATATTTTTTCACAAATACATTTATTTATATGAGTGTGACAAGAAGGCAGAAGTAAATGTTGCCACCGCACATTGCAAATCCTGCGAGCCTGGGCTTAGATTCCCACTGGTTTTCTTGTTGCAGCAGCAGTTTCTTCAGACATAAAGGCCAGAGAAGACAGTAAAAACAACTAAAAACATGTAAACAGGCTGGGCGCAGTGGCTCACGCCTGTAATCCCAGCACTTTGGGAGGCCAAGACAGGCGGGTCACCTGAGGTCAGGAGTTTGAGACTAGCCTGACCAACATGGAGAAATCCTGTCTCTACTAAAAATACAAAATTATCAGGGTGTGGTGTTGCATGCCTGTAATCCCAGCTACACAGGAGGCTGAGACAGGAGAATTGCTTGAACCCGGGAGACGGAGGTTGTGGTGAGCCGAGATTGCGCCACTGCACTCCAGCCTGGGCGACAAGAGCGAAACTGCGTCTAAAAAAAAAAAAAAAAAAAGTAAACACTAATACATCTTTTTTTTCCCAAAAAGTTTTAATCAATTTTTTTTTTTAATTTCTCATTTTGTGTTCCTGTGTTGGAATTCACTTAGGCCTCAAATCAGATGGTTGTATTTTGGAGGAAGAAAAGCTGCATGAGAGTAAAATTTTGAGATGTTGTACACTTTTACTCTTTAACACCAACAGATAGGCAAAGTTTGAAGTTTTTTAATGTATCTTTAGCAATTGGAGTTTATCTTAAGAGCATAGAAACAGTTTCTATAAACTGTATATAATATTTTAGATGATTTCAAAGAAAAGGTCATGCCTTATCAAGAACCTTCAAATAAGTGTAAAACTTGTACAGTTTATTTTTGAAAATTAATTTGATTAAAAAATTTAATTTAAAAGCAAAACAGTATTCATCATAGCAATAGGATACTTCTTTTACAAATTATGTAACATTTGCTCAATGGGATAATTTGCTGTAAGTTAGCTATGTCATATCTCAATAGAGGACTTTTAGGAAACATGGTTCAGTAAAAATGCAGAATAGAAAAGTATGTAAAGTACTCATCATTTAGTTAAAATGGGGGTATATACAAAATATGTATACATATCCACTTATGTTTAAAAAATGAAAGGAGATACCTAAATATTAAAAAATTGATTACCTAGAAGGAAGGTAGGAAATGAGAAGGACACAGGAATAGAAATTTAAATTCTGTCAATATGCCTTGTTCATAGATTTGATATTGACACCATATACATATTTTACATAATTTTAAAATCATATTAAAAAGAATAAGCAATCCCTAGAAATTGAATGGAAAATCAAACATATGGACTAACCTAAATATGTACTGATTTGTTGGCATAACCTCACAGACAAGAGTTCTCTAAGTGACTTTACAGTATAGTAGTAAACTGTACATTCCAGATGAGATATAAAGACAAAAAGAACCATGAAAAACAACCCTAAATTTTGTGTTTCTTGCACTAATCATATGTAGTGATTTTTTTTCTTTTTTCTTTATTTCTTCTAAAAAACAACAGCACCACAGGATACATGGGCAGAATGTACAGGTTTGTTACATAGGTGTATGTGTGCCATGGTGGTTTGCTGCACCTATTGACCCATCTTCTAAATTCCCTCCCCTCACCCCCATCCCCAAACACGGCCTTTCATGTGTTCTTCCCCTCTCTGCGTCTATGTGTTTACAATGTTTAACTCCCACTTATGAGTGAGAACATGCGGTGTTTGGTTTTCAGTTCCTGTGTTAGTTTGCTGAGGATGATGGCTTCCAGCTTCATCCATGTCCCTGAGAAATACATGATCTTATTACTTTTTATGGCTGCATAATATTCCACGTGTATATGTACCACATTTTCTTTATCCAATCTATCATTGATGGGCATTTGGGTTGGTTCCATGGTTTTGCTATTGTAAATAGTGCTGTAGTAAATATACATGTGCATATGTCTTTATAGTGGAATGATTTGTATTCCTTTGGGTATATACCCAGTAATGGGATTGCTGGGTTAAATGGTATTTTTGGTTCTAGATACTTGAGTAATCACTATACTGTCTATCACAATGGTGGAACTAATTTACATTCTCATCAACAGTGTAAAAGTGTTCCTATCTCTCCACAGCCTCACCAGGATCTATTGTTTCCTGACTTTTTAATAATCACCATTCTGACAGGCATGAGATGGTATCTTATTGTGGTTTTGATTTGCATTTTTCTGATGATCAGTGATGTTGAACTTCTTTTCCTATGTTTGTTGACCATGTAAAGTCTTCTTTTGAGAAGTGTCTGTTCATATCCTTCACCCACTTTTCGATGGGGTTGTTTGTTTTTTTTCTTGTAAATTTGTTTAAGTTCTTTGTAATTTCTGGATATTAGACCTTTGTCAGGTAGGTAGATAGTGAAAAATTTTCTCCCATTCTGTAGGTTGCCTGTTCACTCTGATGGTAGTTTCTTTTGCCGTGCAGAAGCTCTTTAGTTCAATTAGATCCCATTTGTCAATTTTAGCTTTTGTTGCAATTACTTTTGGTGTTTTTGTCATGAAGTCTTTGCCCAGGCCTATGTCCTGAATGGTATTGCCTAGGTTTTCCTCTAGAGTTTTTATGGTTTTGGGTTTTACATTTAAGTCTTTAATCCATCTTGAGTTAATTTTTGTATAAGGTGTAAGGAAGGGGTCCAGTCTCAGTTTTCTGCATATGGCTAGTCAGTTTTCCCAGCACCATTTACTGAATAGGAGATCCTTTCCCCATTGCTAGTTTTTGTCAGGTTTGTCAAAGATCAGATGGTTATAGATGTGTGGTGTTATTTCTGAAGTCTCTGTTCTGGTCCATTAGTCTATATGTCTGTTTTGGTATGAGTACCATACTGTTTTGGTTACTGGAGCCTTATAGTATAGTTTGAAGTCAGGTAGCATGATGCCTCCAGTTTTATTCTTTTTGCTTAGGATTGTCTCGGCTACACGGGGTCTTCTTTGATTCCATATAAAATTTAAAGTAATTTTTTCTAATTCTGTGAAGAATATCAATGGTAGTTTGATGGGAATAGCATTGAATCTATAAATTACTTTGGGCAGTATGACCGTTTTCACCATACTCATTCTTCCTATCCATGAGAATGGAATGTTTTTCCATTTGTTTGTGTCCTCTCTACTTCCTTGAGCAGTGGTTTGTAGTTCTCCTTGAAGAAGTCCTTCACATCCCTTGTTAGCTGTATTCCTAGGTATTTTATTCTCTTTGTAGTGATTGTGAGTGGGAGTTCATTTGTGATTTGGCTCTCTGCTTGCCTGTTGGTGTAAAGAAATGTTTGTGGTTTTTGCACATTGATTTTGTATCCTGAGACTGCTGAAGTTGCTTATCAGTTCAAGAAGTTTTTGGGCTGAGATGATGGGGTTTTCTAAGTATAAAATCATGTCGTCTGCAAACAGAGACAACTTGACTTCTTCTCTTCCTATGTGAATACCTTTCATTTCTTTCTCTTGCCTGATTGCCATGGCAGAATTCCCATACTCTGTTAAATACGAGTGGTGAGAGAGGGCCTTGTCTTCTACCAGTTTTCAAAGGGAATGCTCCCTGCTTTTGCCCATTCAATATGATATTGGCTGTGGATTTGTCATAAATAACTTATTATTTTGAGATATGTTCCATCAATATTTAGTTTATTGAGAGTTTTTAACATGAAGGGATGTTGAATTTTATCAAAGGCCTTTTCTGCATCTATTGAGATAATCATGTGGTTTTTGTCTTTGGTTCTGTTTATGTGATGGATTATGTTTATTGATTTGCATATGTTGGACCAGCCTTGCATCCCAGGGATGAAGCTAACTTGGTTGTGGTGGATAAGTTTTTTGATGTGCTGCTGGATTCAGTTTGCCAGTATTTTATTGAGGATTTTTGCATTGGTGTTCATCAGGGATATTCACCTGAAGTGTTTTTTTCTGTGTGTGTCTCTTCCTGGTTTTGGTATCAGGATGATGCTGGCTTCATAAAATGAGTTAGGGAGGAGTTCCTCCTTTTCAATTTTTGGAATAGTTTCAGAAGGAATGGTACCAACTCCTCTTTGTATTTCTGTTACAATTCAGCTTTGAATCTGTTTGGCCCTGAGCTTTTTCTGGTTGATAGGCTATTAATTACTGCCTCAATTTCAGAGCTTGTTATTGGTCTATTCAGGAATTTAACTTCTTCCTAGTTTAGTCTTGGTAGGGTGTATGCATCCAGGAATTTATCCATTTCTTCTAGATTTTCTAGTTTATTTGCATAGAGGTGTTTATAGTATTTTCTGATGATAGTTTGTATTTCTGTGTGGTCAGTGATCATATCCCCTTTGTCATTTTTTATTGTGTCTATTTGATTCTTCTCTCTCTTCTTCTTTACTAGTGTAGCTAGCAGTGTATCTATTTTGTTAATCTTTTCAAAAAAAAAAAACAGCTCCTGCATTCGTTGATTTTTTGGTGGGGTTTTCATGTCTCTATTGCCTTCATTTATTCTCTGATCTTGCTTGTTTCCTGTCTACTGCTAGCTTTTGGATTTGTTTGCTCTTGCCTCTCTAGCTCTTTTAATTGTGATGTTTGATTCAAGAGCTTTCTAGCTTTCTGATGTGGGCATTTAGTGCTATAAATTTTCCTCTTAACACTGCTTTAGCTGTGTCCCAGAGATTCTGTTACATTGTCTCTTTGTTCTCATTGGTTTCAAACAACTTCTTGATTTCTGCCTTAATTTCATGATTTACCCTGGAGTCATTCAGGAGCAGGTTGTTCAATTTCCATGAAATTGTGTGGTTTTGAGTGAGTTCCTTAACCCTGAGTTCTAATTTGACTGCACTGTGGTCTGAGAGACTGCTTGTTACTATTTCAGTTCTTTTGCATTTGCTGAGGAGTGTTTTAGTTCCAATTATGTGGTCGATTTTAGAATAAGTGCCATGTGGCACTGAGAAGAATGTATATTCTGTTGATTGGGGGTAAAGAGTTCTGTAGACATCTACTAGGTCCACTTGGTCCAGAGCTGAGTTCAAGTCCTGAATATCCTTGTTAATTTTCTCTCGTGGATCTGTCTAATACTGACAGTGGGGTGTTAAAGTCTCCCACTATTATTGTGTGGGAGTCTAAGTCTGTTTGTAGGTCTCTAAGAACTTGCTTTATGAATCTGGGTGCTTCTTATTGGGTGCATATATATTCAGAATAGTTAATTCTTCTTGTTGAATTGTTCCCTTTACCATTATGAAATGCCCTTCTTTGTCTGTTTTGATCTTTGTTGGTTTAAAGTCTGTTTTGTCAGAGGCTAGGATTGCAACCCTTATTATTTTTGCTTTCCATTTGATTGGTAAATTTTCCTCCATCCCTTTATTTTGAGCCTGTGTATGTCTTTGCATGTAAGATGGGTCTCCTAAATACAGCCCATCAATGGGTCTTTACTGCTTATCCAATTTGCCAGTCTGTGTCTTTTAATTGGGGCATTTAGCCCATTTACATTTAAGGTTAGTATCGTTATGTGTCAATTTGATCATTTCATCATTATGCTATTTGGTTATTTTGTATACTAGTTGATGCAGTTTCTTCATAGTGTCATTGGTCTTTATGTTTTGGTGCATTTTTGCAGTGGCTGGTACCAGTTTTTCCTTTCCATATTTACTGCTTCTTTCAGGAGCTCTTACAGGGCAGGCCTGGTGGTGATGAAATCTCTCAGCATTTGCCTGTCTGAAAGGATTTTATTTCTCCTTCGCTTATGAAGCTTAGATTGGCTGGATATGAAATTCTGGGTTGAAAATTCTTTTCTTTACAAATGTTGAATATGGGCCCCCAGTCTCTTCTGGCTTGTAGAGTTTCTGCTGAGCGGGCCACTGTTAGTCTGATAGGCTTCCCTTTGTAGGTCATCTGGCCTTTCTCTTTGGCTGCCCTTAACAGTTTTTCCTTTATTTCAACCTTGGAGAATCTGATGATTATGTGTCTTGGGTTGATCTTCTCATGGAGTATCTTAATGGTGTTCTCTGTGTTTCCTGAATTTGCATGTTGGTCTGTCTGGCTTGGTTGGAGAAGTTCTCCTGGGTAATATCCTGAAGTGTGTTTTCCAGCTTGTTTCCATTCTCCCCGTCTCCTTCTGGTACTCCAATCAATCGTAGGTTCGGTCTTTTTATGAAGTCCCATATTTCTTGGAGGCTTTGTTCATTCCTTTTCATTCTTTTTTCTCTATTCTCGTCTGCATGTCTTATTTCAGTAAGGTGGTCTTCAAACTCTGATATTCTTTCTTCCGCTTGGTCGATTTGGCTGTTGATATTTGTGTATGCTTCAGGAAGTTCTCATGCTGTGTTTTTCAGCTCCATCAGGTCATTTCTGTTCCTCTCTAAACTAGTTATTCCAGTTAGCAATTCCTCTAACCTTTTATCAAAGTTCTTAGCTTCTTTGAATTGGGTTAGAACGTGCTCCTTTACCTCATCATAGTTTTTTATTACCCATCTTCTGAAGCCTACTTCTGTAAATTTATTCATCTGATGTTCCATCCAGTTCTGTGGCCTTGATGGAGAGACATTGTGATCATTTGGAAGAGAAGAGGCACTCTGGTCACTCGGATTTTCAGCATTTTTTCATTGACTCTCATTTTTGTGTGTTTGTCTAGTTTTGGTCTTTGAAGCTGCTGAACATTGGAAGGGGTTTTTGTAGGGGTCTTTTGTTGTTGTTGATACTGTTGTTGTTGCTTTCTGCTTGTTTTTCTTTCAATAGTCATGTACCCCTTCTGTAGGGCTGCTGCAGTTTGCTGGGGGTTCACTTCAGGCCCTATTCATCTGATTCACTCCCGTGCCTGGAGATGTCACTCAAGGAGGCTGGATAGCAGCAAAGATGGGTGCCTGCTCCTTCTTCTGGGACCTCTGACCTGGAGGGGCATCAACGTGATGCTAGTAGGATGGCTCCTGTATAGTGTGTCTGACAACCCTTGTTGGAGGGTCTCACCCAGTTGGATGGCACGTGGAGAAGCACCCATTTAATAAAGCACTTTGTGCCTTGGTGGAGAGAGTACGCTTTGCTGGGGGAAAACCCACTGGTCTGGGCTGTCTGGATTCCTCAGAACTACCAGGAGGAGAGGCTAAGTCTGCTGGTCTGCAGAGACTGTGGCCACCCCTCCCCCCTAGGAGCTCAGGCCCAGGGAGATCTGAATTCTGTCCTTGAGCCTCTGGCTGGAGCTATTAGAGTTTCTGCAGGGAAGTGCTGCCCACTGAGGAAGGATGGGTCAGGGTTAGACCTGGAGAGGCACTCTGGCTTCAGACTGCCACAGCCAGTGTGTTGGGTTGTGGGGACAAGACCTGGGACCAAGCCATCCAACATCCCTGGCTCTAGCAGGGGAAAAACACAGCCTGGGGCTACAGAAATGGTTTCCACCCTTCCCCGCCCCAGGAGCTTAGCATGTCAGGCAGTTGCGAATCCCAGTGCTGGCTGCTTCCCATCCCTGAAGAAACTCAAACGGCTTAGACAGCAGGCAGCTGCAGCCAGTGCTGCTCACCCCTTCCCCCAGGAGTTCGGTAGGCTTAAGCAGATTCCAGCTGAGAGGCTGTAAGAATGTACGTTCTGAGGTTGGGATGTTAGGCCCCAGTTGCATGGGTTCACAAGTGGGATCTTCCCATCTGTGAGTCGCACAGTTCCATGGAAAAAGCGCAGTTTCCCCGACTGATTAGCACATTCATTCACCACCTCCCTTGGCTAGGGGGAGGGGGTTCCCCTTTCCTGTGTGGCTCTCAAGTGAGTGGCCACACCACACTGCTCTTCCTTCTCTCCATGGATCATGCCAGCCTTCTAGTCAATTTTGATGAGAAAATCTGGATACCTTGGTTGCCGGTGAAGGATTCACACGCTTATTATATATATATTTTTTTATGGGAGCCTCTGAACGGCGCGGCTTCTATTTGGCCACCTTGGCCCTACCCCCTCCAACTTTTTATATCATGTATTTTTTAATGGTAGTGACAGAGACAGGAGACAGCCAAATGCTGCCTAGGTCACTGCACACAGGAGGTTTGCCTAAACATGTCCACAGTGAAAAATTCTGTCCGTAACACATGCACAGTAAGGGAAATAAATCATTGTGGAGTGGCTCAGAGTAAGGGCCCTCGTGAACACTGGAAGAATGGGGTGGAGTCACCAGGAATTCATGCCTCATGCAGGGGCAGGAGCTGAGCCTCAACTCACCTGTGGTGCCCTGGTATTCAATCTGTGAGGTGAGAGCCTGTTGGCAGGACCCTTTCTTTTTTGCTGAGAGTTTTCTTTTAATAAAATCTGCTCTCCTCACGTTTCAATGTGTCTGCGTGCCTGATTTTTCCTGGTCATGAGACAAGAACCCAGATTTTAGCTGAGCTAAGGAGCAAAAAATCCTGCATCAGTGGTATGGGCATTGCTATTAAGCAGTGATTAAATATTTAATGATGTACAGAATTATTATTCGTAATTTAAGAAGAGATAATATTTTTATGGATATGTTTGAAAAGAAGCATTATTTTTTAGAGAAACATGCTGAGCTATTTACATATAAATAATATGATGCTTAGATTTGCTTCAAAATAATCCAGGTGCAGGGAAGTAGGTGGGTTGTAGTTGAAATAAGACCAAGAGTTAATAATTACTGAATCTGGGTGGTGGGCACATGAGCTTTATTAATTATTCTATTTTTGTATATATTTGTCATTTTCAAATTAAAATATTAAAAATTTTAATCAACAAAGGTCTAATACCCAGATTCTATAAGGAATTTAAACAAATAAAAGAGCAAAAATTAAATAATTCCATCAAAAACTGGGCAAAGGACATGAACAGATATTTCTCAAAAAAAGACATACAAGCAGCCAACAAACGTATGAACAAATACTCATTATCACAGATCTTCAGAGAAATGCAAATCCAAACCATAATGAGATACCACCTCACTTGAGTCAGAATGGCTTTTGCTAAAAAGTCAAAAAAAATAACAGATCCTGGCAAGGCTGCAGAGAAAAGGGAACATTTATACACTGTTATGGGAATGAAATTAGTCCAGCCACTGTGGAGAGCAGTTTGAAGATTTCTCAAAGAGCTAAGACTTGAACTACCATTCAATCCAGCAATCTGATTACTAGGTATATACCCAAAGGAAAATAAATTGTTCTACCAAAAGGATGCATGCACCTGTATGTTCATCATGTTCATCACAGCACTATTCACAATAGCACAAACATGGAATCAACCCAGGTGTCCCTCAACAATGGACTGGATAAAGAAAATGTGGTATATATATGCCATGGAATACTATGCAGTCATAAAATGAATGAGATCATGTCCTTTGCAGCAACATGGATGCATTTGGAGGCCATCATCCTAAGTGAACTAAAGCAGAAACAGAAAACCAAATACTGCACATTCTCACTTATAAGTGGAAGATAAGCAATGGACATAAAGATGGGAACAATAGACAATGGAGGGGAGAGAGAAGGAGCGGGGCAAGGGCTGAAAAACTGCTTATGGGTACTAGGTTCACTACCTAGGTGACGATTTCAATCAAACCTTAAACCTCATCATCACGTAATATACCTTTGTAACAAACTTGCATGTGTACCTCTTGATTCTAAAATAAAAATTGACCAAAAAATGTCAGTCAAGTCAGACTTGAAAATTTAAAAATGAAAGATATGTTGCTACCTTCAATACCATAGACGATGTTCTCCTTAGAAATTAATTGTTGGCAAGCCTAGCCTAATTTAAAAAAATGCAAAAGCAAGTACTTTTTTTTCTAGTGCTCTCCATCAAGGTTATTTAATTTTTTTCAGACTACAGGAGTATTGGAGTCTAATATAAGATTTTGGAAAATTATTTTCAATTTTAGAAATGTAGGAAAAACAAATTAGTCTTTTCAGGGCATGGATGAAATTTAGCTTGAGCTTCTTAGCTAGGATTTATGTGAGAAAACCCAGAGGAACACATAAACACAAACTTCCCGCTCCCGTTTGCCTTGTGTGCCGATTAAGTCTTCATCACCATTATTACTCTGCCAGAGAGGATTGTGACTCTGCCATTAGAAGGTGTGGGCTTCAGTCCTGCCTCTAATCTTTTTAACCTTCATATGTAACTGTAAAATGAGTAGATTATATCTATTTCCTAAAAAATTGTGAGGTTTAAATGAAATAAAAAAGGGTAAGTGCTACATAAGGTGGCTAGAAATTAGTAGATGCTCAATACGTGTTATGTATGTTTTTATTTTTTACTCCCTTTCTAAAGGAATAATATCCACTGCACATGGTTGTTGTCACCATTGAGTGAAATAATACTGTGTTTAAAAGTGGTTATTAGTTGTTATTATGCTTGTGTTATCATTAGACCACAAGATAAGATACCATTCAGCAGACTGCTTATCTCACATAGAGTTTTTGGGAAATATGGTTCATGGTTTGGTGGACTTCCAGAGACCCAAGTAAATTGACATAATCTCCAGAGCATGTTTACTTGGGTGAGATTGGTATTGATTTGTTGGAGCTCAGAGGCATGTTTGCCAGAGTGAGTCTGTCCTCGATTGTCTGACTTTCAGAAGGGAGGTGCTGGCACTGGTTGGTTGGTTTGTGAAAGTGTGTTGTTCATAGAGGTGAGTTATTGATGGACTGAATAGGGCAAAACATGGTTTTGATGACTATTTGTTACAAGGCAACAGAATAATGAAGTTTTCTTAAGTTTGTAAGAACTTTTAAATATTTATCTATCACTTTTTGCATGCCTACTAGTTTCTCTAGAATATATCTCATCTAGAAAAATAAATCTTGTACCCTCTGATGCTGAATACCAGGGCACAGCTCCCAAGAGAATGGAAAGAAATAATTCCCTATTTATGGTTTCGGGATAAGCCAAAATGTTTTAATTCAATATGAAAGACTTGCCAAAATTTGTCAATTTTGTGAATTTTCATTTTGTTTCATCTACATTTATCAACTGATTGGTTAGACAGTTGAAATTTATTGGCAAATGTAGCAATGCAAATGCTTAGCAAATTTCACTGGCATTACTCCTGGTGAGAGAAATTGATGGTCCTAAGGAGAGGCTGTGACCAATTCAACTATTTTCAAGGACATTGACAGAGTTATCGATGAATAGACATTTTCTCCTGACGTTGAATTTATTTTTTCTATCAGTGTAAAAAGGTAACTTTTGAATAATTATGATGTTCACTAAACTTGTGTTTGTTTTGCTTAATGACTTGTCCACTGTGTTATTTCCAAGCAAGTAGCAAGCACTGAAACTCTCAAGGATAAAATGCACACAGACTCACAAAACTCAATCAAGGCCACCAATCAGCTTGTGACTCCAGTCACAATTGCTTACTTCTGTCTACATCTTCTCCCATCAGCCATTATTCATGATCTGCTTAGCACAGCTCTCCTGAGGCTATTTCCTTTTTCAGAATAAATAGGTTAAGGCTTAAGCCTGCAATAAAGATGTTACCTCAGTTGCCAGTGGCCTTCTGTGGTCCATCTAATTCCAGTCTTCACCCTAGTCTTTCAGTCTCAGATAGGGTTGAGCCAAGATATCCAGGTACAACTGGGGCAGGCGATAATTGGCTCCTCTTAAAGTTGATATTCTTTAAATATTTATAGCACATTAAAATAGTGAGGGCAGGAATGATGGAAATATCAGCAAGATGTTTTTGTTTGTTTTGTTTGTTGGCTGTTTGTTTATT
Source organism: Pan paniscus (assembly GCF_029289425.2). Lineage (NCBI taxonomy): Eukaryota > Metazoa > Chordata > Mammalia > Primates > Hominidae > Pan > Pan paniscus. Next base: position 30,767,933 of record NC_073249.2, on the reverse strand, counting down.
TTTATTCAAAAGGACTGCCAACTTGAGTTGCAATAGAACCAAATTACATGTCACTAGGTAGAATAGAAGGCTTGTTAATAGGCCTCCATTTAACCAACTTGTTATATAAACTGACACCATTTCTCCTCTGGAAAGCATAATGGCTCATGCCAACACTATGCTGAATGTTCACAGCCAGTAACTACTTTCTAGTACACACCCCAGCCCACAATTCTACCCCACTGCTCTCACTCAACAGTCAGTATAGTGCACAAAGATAGAGAATTGTTCTGTAAAATATGAATTGAATGTTTCTGAAAGACTTGATAACATCTGGGGCTAAAATATGTCTATCCAGTTGGTGTGGGTGAAACAAAACTTGGAAAAGAAATTTTTAAAAATCTTAAAACATTTTTATACTCATGTTATTTTGTAATTGTCTTAAATTCTTGGTTCACTTTGAAGAATGTGAAACTCAAAATTATAGCCCCTACATTATGAATGTGGTGTGTGGTTTATATAAGAAAGGATTATCAGGGCAACAGACTATAATAGATCTGTATGCAAATGAAAGGCCTTGGTCCTACTTCAAAGATGGGTACATTCATGTTTTAGTGAAAATAAAATTTCAACTCATATATATATATAATTTTTACAGATTTGTCACTTTAGCTGATTTTTTTAAATTGAGAAATTTCAGTTGCATCTGATAAGGAAGTTCTATCTACACAGGAGTCACCTATGGAGGGGGCCACATTGTCATCCTGGGCTGACTAATATTCATATTCTTATCTCCTGGTCTTTACTTTTTGTCCTGTATTTGGACCTCTGCTTTTCCTGACACTTTCCTTTAATATATTCATTACCCATATTTATTGGTTCTAACACTTGATCTGCTTGGGTACACGGGCATATTGTAACCTCTACTTACCTAAGCCCTGGTTTCTCAGTTCATCTAATTGATGCCAGGAAATGCATCTCTGCTACTTCTGGTCTCTCTGCTAATTCTAGCATAAAATTATGGACCCATGATTGAAAGCCCCATCTGAATAAGAATGTTCAGGAAGACACTTGTTGCCAGTGAGTAGCTACATACAATACATAGCAGCATTAATTGAACACTATATTTTCCCCCACCACTGTGCCCTCAGCATTGTAAATAGTCAATACAGGTTTGTACAATGAACTGTTAAACACTTATTACATGTCAAGAATTTTATTGACCATATCTTATTTAATACATCAACTTTATGAAGCAGATGTTGTTATCCTCATTTGAAAGGAGATGAATCTGAGGCAGAGAAGTTTAGTGGTTTGACAAATATCAGATAGCCAGAAAATGAAGTAAACAATGAAGAGGATTTGAATCCATACCTTTTTGACTACGAACACTGAACTTTTAACCTCCATGTAGGTTTTGCTTTATGTTAGCTTTGTTAAGGCAAATGCTAAAAATGTTACCATTTAAATTAAAGAGGAAGACACAAGTTAGTTATTCACTCATTTATTCATTCATGCTTCCAACACATCTATTGAGCACTTATAATTTGCTAGGCACTAGTGCTTGGTAGGGAGACTGGAGTTGGGAGTATAGCCCCACACTACTGTCTGGGAGGCTCTGCCCTCCATGAGTCTCTCACACACTTGCTGGACCTGACATGCTTCTAAAGTTACAGAGATAGATACAAAGTCATTGCCTTCTTAGAGATTACATTCTAGTAAGGAGAGTTAGAAATAAACAAATAAATATAAAATACATTAATATGACAAAAGGATAAGTTATTGAAGTACTGGGGTAGAGCTCTTTAATTCCTTTGAGGAACTAATAATTTGATTGAGGAGACAAAGCATAACTACGTTAAAAGTTAAACAGTTAAAAGTATCAAGCAACCTAAATGATAATAATAAGAATATAATAATAATAATGTAAGAACTGAAACAAAGCACTGAAGATTAATTTCTATTAAGTATTGTAGAAAACAAATGATGGAAGTGTCGAAGAGGGGAAGATTTCTCTGGGCTGCAGTGTTCTGGGGAAGTTTTCTTGGGGGAAGAGACTAAAATGTAGATAGGGTTTGGCTGGAAGGAGGGAGGAAAGTACTCTGGGACAATGAAAACAAGTTAATTGTCTCAATGAGACAATGGAAAGTTCATTTTCCTGCTGATAGTTGCTAAACGTGACAGATTTAAAGAGTGCAAGTTTGGCCCTCATGGCTTTTAACACTAAATCTGAAGTTCCATTCAATTTCATCAACCTGACCTCAGAAACATCAGCATGGTGCCTGGAAGTTCATGCATCAATTTCTGAGCCTCAACAGATGGATACACTTTAAAAAAAAAAAAAGCAAACAAAACACTACATTTACCATGCCCTGTAGAGTATGAAAATCTAGCTGACATTCTCATTTACTCATCATCCATCTCCTTTAATATGTCATCCATCATTTGCTCCTATTTCCCTTAAGAGCTTGTGAAAAGTTGGAGTGCAAATGGCCAAGCAGCCAAACGCCTTCCATTATTTCTCTGATGGGAATACAGGGGGGAAGTGAAGTTCCTCTGACAACAATGGCTGATGCAAGACAGAGTAGGAACTTGAGTCTGAACTAGTAAAGCACTCCTCTGATGGGCAGGGCATTGAAATGATGGTTGAAGGTAGGGCATAGTTCTGTATCTACCCAGGGATAGGAGTATTTTGAAATAAGGTGTTGCCAAGTCACCATTCTAGAAAGGAGCCTCTTTGTCCATGCTGCTTGGAATTGGAGTAGATGAGCAGAAGGGTAGGGCCTGGACCTTTCACACATCCCCCGGAGTCCTAAAATGGTAAACTCAAAATGAATCCTGAGGGCCAAGGTGGCTGAAACATATGTGGGGAAGTGTGAGAATATGATTTCAGGCAATGAAAGGAAGTGGTAGATGGCTTTTTTTCCCCTATATTGATGAAGAAGTTAAGGAAAGAACAATACCATATTATAAAAACTGAATAAACAATATGTGCTATTATTTAACTGTTATTTGACTGCAGCAATGCCAGTTAAAAAGTGTCAGAGACACTTTTAGAGTGAGGGGAGTTGAATTTAATTTCCAGGGCTCAATAATTACCCATGGAGTCTTGTAACTCGAAGATTCAATTGCTTTCTTATATGGGCTGTTTTTCCACTTGTGATTTTTTTTTTTTGGAGTCTTTTTTGGGAGGTGGGGAGGGGTGGTATGAGGTTCAGATAAAAATAAAATTCACAATTGTTTGTGACATATAAAACTTTAATTATTTAGAAATATTTGAGTTCATCTAGTAAGAGGCAAGTTGTTCTAAAATTAAAAACTTTTCAGAATTGAAATGTATTATTATTCCAATCACCAAAGTAAGTAAACTTTAAACTCAATGAATTTATATTAAATTCTGAGTGTTTAATAAAAGTCACTATGCTATGTTCCATGGGGATGAATAGAGACATTATATACAACTTTTGAGAAGTGCCAATCTTACTAATCTCCAAAACAAAATCATAAAAAAGAAGCAAAAAACATCATTGTAATAAAACTTTAGTGACTGTGTTTATACATACATATTGGTTGAAAAATCCTACCAATGTCAAATGCAGACAAATAAGGTTTTCTACAAAGGAGTCCACTTACCCCTCTAAGTCAGAGGAAAAATTAAAAAATTACAATTCTCATTTTGTCTTGATTTGTGCATGTTTCTACTCTCTCATAACATGATCAACACAGTCAGATTCTCCTTCAGCACTGGAATAAGTTACTGATTCTTGCTGTGCCTCAGGAATCAGAGCTGGTTTGTGTTTAGGGGCTTTTTTCAGTTCTGTGCTTGGACCTGGGAAAGAGGAGCCCCTGGCCTGGGCCCTGTGTTTCAGACAGCCTTCCTGACTATCACACAAAAAAGTAAATACATGTTTTAAAAACACATGACTACTTCCATCACTTGGAATCCAGAGCTCAGTACTAGAACTGTGTGATACATAACCAAGGCGGGCTACATAATCTGGATGGCTCGGAGCAAAATAAAAATCTTCCTTTTACAAAAAGCAGACAAAATGCTATGAAATAAACATATGAAATGTTTTTCCTTCTTCCAGGGTCTCTCTCTCCTGTCATGTTGTTTTTATCTGTTCTTTAATGCTGTTCTAAGTAAGGAAATTTAAAATCACTAGCATGAATCTTCTTCTTCTTCTTTATATTGTGCAACTCCAGTTTCAAATACAAACATCAGAGCATTTAACTTGCATGCAAACTCACTGAAATTACACCATCTACATTTTGTGGCTCAACCCCCGGAGCTGGCCAAAAGAGACAAACACAAGCCAGACCCAGAAAAAAATAGAAGAAGGAAGAGAGGATTCCCCCCAAGGGCATGGAGCCAGGTGAGGGAGTGCTTGGTAGGGAGATTGGAGTTGGGAGTATAGCCCCACACTACTGTCTGGGAGGCTCTGCCCTCCATGAGTCTCTCACACACTTGCTGGACCTGACAGCCACTAGGTTTCCCGTTCTACCAGCCCAGCTACTGAAGGCATGTGCAGAACCCAGGCCAGGGGCAGGATCTGAAGAAGCTGAGCTCTGCCTTTCTCTTTCCTACCCGTCCCACTCCCCAACTCAAGGCAGATTGGCAGCCCCACAAGGATTGTTGAAAGTTTGCACCTGAAGGTGCCGGTTACCTGGATCCAGGATGGGTAAGAGGCTTACTTTCAGGGAGACATGGTTTCTGTCTGGTTGTAGTCTATGGCAGGGGTGGCTACCTCTGGGCATGCAAGGCATGACTGCACCCTCCCTTCCCAGGCCTCCACCCACACGCTTCCCAAGCCAAGTGTGGTCACAAGGCAGGGTTGAGGGAAAGCCGGGTTGGCCCAGGCTGTTAGGGGAGTGGGTGGCTTAGAATAGTCCTAGGGAGACTGCAGGAGACAGACACAATCTGAGAAGGCTCCAAGCCCTCAGGGCATGCTCCGTTGTCCCATGGGACTTCACTTAGAAAACACAAACTCAGGCCGGTCGCGGTGGCTCACGCCTGTAATCCCAGCACTTTGGAAGACCAAGGCTGGCGGATCACGAGGTCAGGAGAAGGAGACCCTCCTGGCTAACACGGTGAAACCTCGTCTCTACTAAAACACACACACACATACACAAATTAGCCGGGCATGGCAGCATGCGCCTGTAGTCCCAGCTTCTCAGGAGGCTGAGGCGGGAGAATGGCGTGAACCCGGGAGGCGGAGCTTGCAGTGAGCGGAGATTGCACCACTGCACTCCAGCCTGGGCGACAGAGCAAGACTCCATCTCAAAAAAAAAAAAAAAAGAAAGAAAGAAAAAAGAAAACACAGACTCAAAGCTAAAATTGTTATTTAGAACAATTTCAAAATGGCAACCACAGAACCTTAAAGCCCAAGCTAACGGTCCTTCTTAGTAGGTGCCCTGTGTGATTACATTCCAAGCCCATGAAGCCCACACCCGTAAATACCTTCCCTTGCGATGTTTACCCTTCTGGGCCCAAGGACTTGCTCCTCCACCTCTCCCACCTTGTATCTTTGAAACAAAAGGCCACTGTGTGCAAATGCAGTGAACGCTCGAGGGTGCTGCTGCTGACATGGAAAAGACCATTGCTTCAGTGTGTGTGTGTGTGTGTGTGTGTGTGTGTGTGTGTGTGTGTGTTGGGAGCTGGGGGGTAGTAATGCCCAAGGCAATTATGGAAAGTTTGAATTGATCAGTTTGTCAAATCCTTACTCTCAGATAATATGAATGCAAGGGAATCTTGCATAATAAATATAATACATTTATATCTATAATTAATCTAATATAATAAATTTTATTATAAAAATAATAAAGTATTGTTTTCCAGTAGTACCCCTGTTGTGGCTTTTTTACTCCCGTAGTTCAGTGAGCCAGGGTAAGTGGCACCCTGAGGCAGATTTTCTCCTGTTGTTTCATGAGTGGGAGGGAATGTTATAGCTTTTACTCCCACTGTCTGCAGCTCAGCAAGCAGGAGTATTACAGCTCTTTTGCTACTGCAGTTTGGTGAGTTCTGGGTTCTTGTCCTGCGACCAAGTGGAATAAGGTATGTGGACACTAGAGAGTGAGTAAGGCAGTGTAGAATTTTATTGAATGACAGAAAGAAAACTCTCAGCAACAAGAAGGGACTAGAAAGCAGGCAGCTGTCTGTGAGGCTGAGTCTGGGGTTTTTGTGGGCTTAGAATGGGGCCTGCGTGCTGATTAGTCCATGGGTGGTCTTGGAAAAAGCACCATTCAATTGGTTAAAAGGCATCATTCAGAAAGAACCACATGAGAAAGAGTGGTTAAGATAAGAATGGAAGTTCTCTGGTCATAGACTCTATCTGGAACTGGCAACTCAGTTTTCAGGCTTCAGACTGTCCTTGGTTTGAAGGTCAGGTTTCACTAGGACCTGTTCTTGTCTGCCTAGGAATTTGTCTGTCTCCTGTCGCTATCCCCCCCGACGTCCGTATTCTTGATTTTCTTGGTGTCTCAATTCATGGTTCTGAAGATTTTTAAGAATTAGTGTGGTATTTACAACAGTTGGACACAGTAGTTGAGAGACATACTCACACTATAAGACATTTTACTCTTAAATTTGTAAGATGCAAGTCTAGATATAATGTCTGTCAAATGTAGTATCAATTCTTTACATAGGCAGCTAGATGAACATTGGATACTAGAATTGTGAGCAGTCTTTTTATTAGAGAAAACTAAAAAGAATTAAAATTTTAAACCATTTTACCTTAATTTAAATATTCTAATTTACATTTTAGGTAAACATGAATTATAATTTATATCTTGCCTCTTAATTATAATGCTTTTGTTAATATTTTAGCAAAATAACAAAACATATATAAATAACATGCTTTTTTATTTACATTTTTATATACTTTGTATTTATATTTTGCTTTGTGCTAGAACAATATTATATTAAAACAAATTGTGAAAATCCTGTTTATAACAATGTAGTGATTTTGCTAAAACAAAAGAAGGAAAATAAATATTTATGAGATATATACATAATAATTTATAAATTGTGTATGTCTTTATTACTCATCCAGGCATCACCAGCCCATAAACAGGACACCTCTACATGCATAATAATAATTAAATTCCATCATCTTTGTTGTTTTGCCAACTTCAGTCATATGAAAACAAAGCCTTACCCATATTTAGTTTTTAACTTTTGTTAATAGTAAGGTATAATTGTCAAGGTTCAGAGGAGAGAAATTTTTACATAACTGTTTGTTAATTCAGGTTGATGGGCCTCCATGTTCAATTGTCAGGTGAAGGCCTATTGCTTTGTGAAAACTTTGTCTCTTGAACCACAAAAACCCCACTTATAGAAAAGGATTGGCCTTTGGGAATGAGAACAACTGAGGGAACTGTGCATTCAAATGTCTCAGGATTACTCTGGGGGCTGGACTTGTTAAGCTTGGAACAGTTAGCAAAATCACTTGCACTATCTAGATTGGCTTTTCTCTTTGACCAAGCACATAGAGTTGAATCTCATAAGTTAAGTGTAAGTATGATGCTACTCCACTGTAACACGATAGCTGAAATGAGTAAATGGCTCATAATTACTTAGTTATTTTATTAAGTTTGATATGTTATGGCAATGTTATCATTTTATATGGTTTTAGTATTTTATTTACCTCTGTCAGGATGCTGAAATAGATACTCAGACAGGACCTTCTGCTATAAAATAACTAATCATACCTTTTGATAAATTGTTAGAATAAGAAGAACTTCAAGTGTCCTTTCAACTGTGAAGAACTGTAAAGAATCTCAGATTTTACCGTTTCAAGTTAACAAGTCCTGTGCCATAGTTTCAGGGATGCTAATAGAAGACTTGAGACACCTGGGTCAGAGATGATGCATATTATTACTCACAGCACAGCAGACATCATAAGCTTCATGTTGTTGTAAATTCTTCTTTGTCCCCTAGCCCTATGGGGTATAGAGCAGTCCAGGGGAAATCTGTGCTCACAGTGGGTTTATGTCACATCTGAGGAATGCCCAGATTGGAAAAGCCCAATCTTTTAAAACAGCTGCTATCAAACTTGTTCAACTTTTGCCCTAGCGGGAGAAATTATGGTTTTTATTCTGGATAAGTCTTCTTATTATTTATTTATTTTTTTGAGACAGAGTGAAGGAAGTGATAGCTTGATGGGAATAGCACTGAATCTATAATTACTTTGGGCAGTATGGCCATTTTCACAATATTGATTCTTCCTATCCATGTCACTCTGTCATCCAGACTGGAGTGCAGTAGCATGATCTCAGCTCACTGCAACCTCTGCTTCCTGGGTTCATGTGATTCTCATGCCTCAGCCTCCTAAAAAGCTGGGATTACAGGCACATGCCACCACACCTGGCTAATTTTTGTACTTTTAGTAGAGGTGGGGTTTTGCCATGTTGCTCAGGCTGGTCTCAAACTCCTGGCCTCAAGCGATCTGCCCTCCTTGGCCTTTCAAAGTGCTGGGATTACAGGCGTAAGCCACTGTGCCTGACCCTGGATAAATCTTCTAACTTCCCTAAAGGGAGTTATTATGTTTAGCTTCCAGGACTGTTTGCTATGCAAACATCCTAGAGAAAATAGTTCAGAACAAAAACTGCCAATGCCTGTATTCAGAAGGTGTGTAGAAATGTGAGAGACTCAGGGATAATTTTCTCCCAACACCCACCCAAAGTAACTTAATAAACAAACAGCAAATGCAAAGTGAGCTTATTCTGAGAGCAAATGTCGATGTCAGAATATTGAACTTTGGACCAGTAGCATGGTCGGAGAGTTGAAACAAAGAACATTAGAAATTAATAGGATTCTAAAAGGAAGTTAACGTGGCCTCAGGTCAATAATATCCACTGATTCCCAACACAAGCAAATAGTTATGAAGAGAAAAAGTAGTCTCAAAAAGAAATCATTCCATCATTAAGTGCTCCTGATTACCATATAATAAGACCAAATAAATATGAGCTCACAGTTCAGCACCACTAAACACATGAGGAAATAAGCCACTGTAAGTGAGAATTACCAGAAACAATAAACAATAGATTCAGACATGAAGATTCCAGAGGCAGAATCAAAAATAATTTTGTACATATTGCTTAAAGAAGTAAAATTTGAATTTACAAAATAAACATGAAACAAAAGATTGTAAAAAGATTATCAGAAAAATCTGAAACATCACCAAATATAATTTTTAAGAAATGAAAAATATTGACATAGTTGAAAACTTCATGGATGGGTTAAGTAGCAAATTAGGCCAGCAGAATAGAAACGTAAGTAAATTGGAGAATAGTTGTGAAAAAAATTATTCAGAATTATGGAGATGCACAGATGAAAGCATAAGAAACATTCAAGATATGAAAACTAGAATGAGAACGTCTAACAGATTTAATTTGTCTCAGAAGGGGAGAACAGAGGAGAAACGATGACAAAATTTTCCTGACTTGATTAAAGCATGAATTTTCAGACAAAATAACCCCAGTGTATAGCAAACAATATAAGTAGAAAGAAATTCACAAATAGGGACATTGTGATGAAACTGCAGAGCATCAAAGATGAAAAGATTTTTATTATTATTATTATACTTTAAGTTCTGGATACATGTGCAGAATGTGCAGGTTTGTTACACAGGTATACATGTGCCATGGTGGTTTGCTGCACCCATCAACCTGTCATCTACATTAGGTATTTCTCCTAATGCTGTTCCTCCCCTAGCCCCCCACCCCCTGACAGGCCCCAGTGTGTGATGTTTCCCTCCCTGTGCCCATATGTTCTCATTGTTCAACTCCCACTTATGAGTGAGAACATGCAGTGTTTGGTTTTCTGTTCCTGTGGTAGCTTGCTGAGAATGATGGTTTCCAGCTTCATCCATGTCCCTGCAAAAGATAAAACTCATTCTTTTTTATGGTTGCATAGTATTCCATGGTGTATATGTGCCACATTTTCTTTATCCAGTCTAACACTGATGGACATTTGGGTTGGTTCCAAGTCTTTGCTATTGTGAATAGTGCTGCAATAAATATACATGTGCATGTGTCTTTACAGTAGAATGATTTATAATCCTTTGTGTATATACCCAGTAATGAGATTGCTGGGTCAAATGGTATTTCTAGTTCTAGATCCTTGAGGAATCGCCACACTGTGTTCCACAATGGTTGAACTAATTTACACTCCCTCCAACAGTGTAAAATCATTCCTATTTCTCCACATCCTCTCCAGCATCTCTTGTTTCCTGACTTTTTAATGATCGCCATTCTAACTGGCATGAGATTGTATCTCATTGTGGTTTTGATTTGCATTTCTCTAATGACCAATGATGATGAGTTTTTTTTCATATGTTTGTTGGCTGCATAAATGTCTTCTTTTGAGAAGTGTCTGTTCATATCCTTTGCCCACTTTTTGATGGGGTTGTTTGCTTCTTTCTTGTAAATTTGTTTAAGCTCCTTGTAGATTCCTTTGTCAGATGGAGAGATTGCAAAAATTTTCTCCCATTCTGTAGGTTGCCTGTTCACTCTGATGATAGTTTCCTTTGCTGTGCAGAAGCTCTTTAGTTTACTTAGATACCATTTGTCATTTTTGGCTTTTGTTGCAATTATTTTTTGCATTTTTGTCATGAATTCATTGCCCATGCCTATGGTCTGAATGGTATTGCCTAGGTTTTCTTCTATGGTTTTTATGGTTTTAGGTCTTACATTTAAATCTTTAATCCATCTTGAGTTGATTTTTGTATAAGGTGTAAGGAAGGGGTCCAGTTTCAGTTTTCTGCATATGGCTAGTCAGTTTCCCCAACATCATTTATTAAATAGGGAATCCTTTCCCCATTGCTTGTTTTTGTCAGGTTTGTCAAAGATCAGATGGTTGTAGATGTGTGGTGTTATTTTGGAGGCCTCTGTTCTGTTCCCTTGGTCTATATATCTTTTTTGGTACCAATACCATGCTATATTGGTTACTGTAGCCTTGTAGTATAGTTTGACATCAGGTAGCGTGATGCCTCCAGCTTTGTTCTTTTTGATTATGATTGTCTTGGCTATATGGGCTCTTTTTTGGTTCCATATGCAATTTAAAGTAGTTTTTTTTCTAATTCTGTGAAGGAAGTCAATGATAGCTTGATGGGAATAGCATTGAATCTATAAATTACTTTGGGCAGTATAGCTATTTTCACAATATTAATTCTTCGTATCCATGACCATGGAATGTTTTTCCATTTGTTTGTATCCTCTCTTATTTCCTTGAGCAGTAGTTTGTAGTTCTCTTTGAAAGAAGGCCTTCACATTCCTTGTAAGTTGTATTCCTAGATATTTTATTCTCTTTGTAGCAATTGTGAATGGGAGTTTGCTCATGATTTGGCTGTCTATTATTGGTGTATAGGAATGCTTGTGATTTTTGCACATTGATTTTGTATCCTGAGACTGCTGAAGTTGCTTATCAGCTTAAGGAGTTTTTGGGCTGAGATGATGGGGTTTTCTAAATATACAATCATGTCATCTGCAAACAGAGATAATTTGACTTCCTCTCTTCCTATTTGAATATCTTTATTTCTTTCTCTTGCCTGATTGCCCTGGCCATAACTTCCAAAACTATGTTGAATAGGAGTGGTGAGAGAGGTCATCCTTGTCTTGTGCCAGTTTTCAAAGGGAATGCTTCCAGCTTTTGCCCATTCAGTATGATATTGGCTGTTGGTTTGTTATAAATAGCTCTTATTTAGAGATATGTTCCATCAATACCTAGTTTATTGAGTGTTTTTTAGTATGAAAGGGTGTTGAATTTTATCAAAGGCCTTTTCTGCATCTATTGAGATAATCATGTGGTTTTTGTTATTGGTTCTGTTTATGTAATGGATGACGTTTATTGATCTGCATATGTTCAACCAGCCTTGCATCCCAGGAATGAAGCTGACTTCATCGTGGTGGATAAGCTTTTGATGTGCTGCTGGATTTGGTTTGCCAGTATTTTATTGAGGATTTTTGCATCAATGTTCATCAGGGATATTGGCCTGAAATTTTCTTTTTTTGTTGTTTCTCTGCCCGGTTTTGGTATCTTGATGATGCTGGCCTCATAAAATGAGTTAGGGAGGAGTCCCTCTTTTTCTCTTGTTTGGAATAGTTTCAGAAGGAATGGTACCAGCTCCTCTTTGTACCTCTGGTAGAATTTGGCTGTGAATCTGTCTGGTCCTGGGCTTTTTTTGGTTGGTAGGCTATTAATTACAGCCTCAATTTCAGAACTTGTTATTGGTCTATTCAGGGATTCGACTCATTCCTGGTTTAGTCTTGGGAGGGTTATGTGTCCAGAAATTTATCTATTTCTTTTAGATTTTCTAGTTTATTCATGTAGAGGTGTTTACAGTATTCTCTGAGGGTAGTTTGTATTTATGTGGGATCAGTGGTGATCTCCCTTTTATCATTTTTTAATTGTGTCTATTTGATTCTTCTCTCCTTCCTTCTTTATTAGTCTGGCTAGTGGTGTATCTATTTTGTTAATCTTTTCAAAAAACCAGCTCCTGGATTCATTTATTTTTTGCAGGTTTTTTTCATGTCTCTATCTCCTTCAGTTCTGCTCTAATCTTAGTTATGTCTTGTGTTCTGCTAGCTTTTGAATTTGTTTGCTCTTGCGTCTCTAGTTCTTTTAATTGTGATGTTAGGGTGTCGATATTAGATCTTTCCTGCTTTGTCCTGTGGGCATTTAGTATTATACATTTCCCTCCAAACACTGCTCTAGCAGTGTCCCAGAGATTCTGGTACATTGTGTCTTTGTTCTCATTGGTTTCAAGTAACTTATTTATTTCTGCCTTAATTTTGTTATTTACCCAGTAGTCATCCAGGAGCAGGTTGTTCTGTTTCCATGTGGTTGTGTGGTTTTGAGTGAGTTTCTTAATCCTCAGTTCTAATTTGTTTGCACTGTGATCTGAGAGACTGTTTGTTATGATTTTTGTTCTTTTGTATTTGCTGAGGAGTGTTTTACTTCCAATTATGTGATAGATTTTAGAATAAATGCTATGTGGTGTTGAGAAGAATGTATATTCTTTTGGCCGGGTGCACTAGATCATAACTGTAATCCCAGGACTTTGGGAGGTTGAGGCAGGCGGATCACGAGGTCAGGAGATTGAGACCATCCTGGCTAACACAGTGAAACCCCGTCTCTACTAAAAATGCAAAACAAAATTAGCCGGGTGTGGTGGCGGACACCTGTAGTCCCAGCTACTTGGGAGGCTGAGGCAGGAGAATGGCATGAACCCAGGGGGCAGAGCTTTCAGTGAGCGGAGATTGAGCCACTGCACTCCAGTCTGGGTGACAGAGCAAGACTCTGTCTCAAAAAAAAAAAAAAAAGAATGTGTATTCTGTTAATTTGGGGTAGAGAGTTCTGTAGATGTCTATTAGGTCCACGTGGTCCAGAGCTGAGTTCACACCCTGAATATCCTTGTTAATTTCCTGTCTCATTGATCTGTCTAATACTGACCATGGGGGTATTAAAATCTCCCACTATTATTGTGTGGTAGTCTAAGTCTGTTTGTAGGTCTCTAAGAACTTGCTTTATGAATCTGGATGATCCTGTATTGGGTGCATATATATTTAGGATAGTTAGCTCTTCTTGTTGCATTGATCCCTTTACCATCGTGTAATGCCCTTCTTTGTGTTTTTTGATCTTTGTTGGTTTAAAGTCTGTTTGATCAGACCTGCTTTTTTTTTGCTTTCCATTTGATTGGTAAATCTTCCTTAATCCCTTTATTTTGAACCTATGTATGTCTTTGCACGTGAGATGGGTCTCCTGAATACAGCACACTGATGGGTCTTGACTCTTTATCCAATTTGCCCGTCTGTGCCTTTTAACTGGGGCATTTAGCCCACTTACATTTAAGGTTAATATTGTTATGTGTGAATTTGAATCTGTCATTATGATGCTAGCTAGTTATTTTGCCCATTAGTTGATGCAGTTTCTTCATAGTGTCAATGGTCTTTATGTTTTGGTTTGTTTTTGCAGTGGCTGGTACTGGTTTTTCCTTTCCATATTTACTGCTTCCTTCAGGAGCTCTTGTAAGGCAGGCCTGGTGGTGACAAAATCCCTCAGCATTTGATTGTCTGTAAAGGATTTTATTTCTCCTTCACTTATGAAGCTTAGTTTGGCTAGATATGAAATTCTGTGTTGATATTCTTTTATTTAAGAATGTTGAATATTGACCCCCACTCGCTTATGGCTTGTAAGGTTTCTGCAGAGAGATCTGCTGTTAGTCTGATAGGCTTCCCTTTGTGGGTAACCTGACATTACTCCCTGGCTGCCCTTAACATTTTTTCCTTTATTTCAACCTTGGTGAATCTAATGATTATGTGTCTTGGGGTTGCTATTCTTGAGGAGTATCTTTGTGGTGTTCTCTGTATTTTCTGAATTTGCATGTTGGCCTGCCTTGCTAGGTTGGGGAAGTTCTCCTGGATAATATCCTGAAGTATGTTTTCCAGCTTGTTTCCATTCTCCCCATCTCCTTCTGGTACTCCAATCAAACGTAGGTTTGGTCTTTTCTCATAGTCTCATATTTTTGGAGGCTTTGTTTATTCCTTTTCATTCTTTTTTTCTCTAATCTTGTCTTCATGCTTTATTTCATTAAGTTGATCTTCAATCTCTGATATCCTTTCTTTCAGTTGATGGATTCGTCTATTGATACTTGTGTATGTTTCACAAAATCCTCATGCTGTGTTTTTCAGCTCTATCAGGTCATTTATGTTGTTCTCTAAACTGGTTATTCTAGTTAGCAATTCCTCTAACCTTTTATCAATGTTCTTAGCTTCCTTGCATTGGGTTAGAACATAGAAACTCGGAGGAGTTTGTTATTACCCACCTTTTGAAGCCTACTTCTGTCAATTTGTCAAACTCATTTTCCCTCCAGTTTTGTTCCCTTGCTGGTGAGGAGTTGTGATCCTTTGGAGAAGAAGAGGTATTCTGGTTTTTGAAATTTTCAGCTTTTTTGCGCTGGTTTTTCATCATCTTCGTGGATTTATCTACCTTTGGTTTTCGCTGTTGGTGACCTTTGGATGGGGTTTTTGCATGGTTGTCTTTTTTGTTGATGTTGATGCTATTGCTTTCTGTTTGTTAGTTTTCCTTATAACGGTCAAGTCCCTCTTCTGCAGGTCTGCTGGAGTTTGCTGAGGGGTCCACTCTAGACCCTGTTTGCCTGGGTATTACCAGTGGAATCTGCAGAACAGCAGATTGTTGCCTGCTCCTTCCTCTGGAAGCTTCATCCCAGAGGGGCACCTGCCAGATGCCAGCCAGAGCTCTCCTGAGTAAGGTGTCTGTTGACTCCCTGCTGGGAGGTGTCTCCCCATCAGGAGGCACGGGTGTCAGGGACCCACTTGAGGAAGCAGTCTGTTCCTTAGCAGAGCTCGAGTGCTGTGCTGGGAGATCCACTGCACAATACTAACACACACACAATACTGGGTGGCTGTTTGGGCAGACACTGAGCTAACTGCAGGAGTTTTTTTTCATACTCCAGTGGCACCTGGAATGCCAGCGAGACAGAACAAGTCACTCCCCTGGAAAGGGGGCTGAAGCCAGGGAGCGAGGTGGTCTTGCTCAGTGGATCATCTAACAATAGTTAGATGATGATTTGGGTTATTTTCATAGCACTAGACTTAAATGGGTGGTTTGAGGATATCTAGACATATTTGCTTTAGGGATGTTTGCATAGGAATCTTCAATGCTATAATGCAATCTGTTTCATGTTATTGAAATTTACCCATATATCTCACAATTTCAATAAAAATAAATTCTTTTATATAAAATGACTCTACAGCTTATAAATGGCATGACCTTGAGCAATACTACCTACCTCCCAGAAGGTGAAAACTAAATAATATAACATACAAATTATTTATTATGGTGTCTGGCTCATAGAAAGCACTCAGTAAGTGAAATTGAATCCCTTGTTTTCTGGGGATTGTGGCTTAAGTTCCAATGTTGAAGACAGTGGGAGATGGGAGCACTCGCATTGTTAGAAGGTAAAAATAATGGAAGTTATATATTTTCTCTCTATAAACTCTCATGGCTTATTAGGAATGATAGAACTGCTCTTGTCCCTCCCCATATGTCACCCCAACTTACTGACCTTCCTGGGTTCTCCAACCAATATGAGCAAAAGATGAAGAGTTAAGGAAGTCAACTCAGAGTGTCGTGATTCAAACAAAGCAGAGCTAACCCACCAGCTGCAGGAAAACAAACCAGTTGCAGGTACTGTTCTTATTAAAATACAGGCCAAAAGAATAGAAATTCTCTGCTTTCCTATTAATCTTAATTCTATTCATCCTAATATCAGTCATGTTTCCCAATTTATAATGCAACATTTATACTCTAACATTAAGTAACAGTGTTTTCTGAGTATAGTTTGCAGTTTTCAAATAGTTATATAGTGCTTTGTAGTTTAGAAATCACTTTAGCCTATATAATCTTAGTGAATCGGCCTAACATTTGATACAATGTGCTGGAGAGAAAAGTGACAATTTTTCCTATTTTCCATGGAAGAAAGCAAGTTTCTAAGATGTTAAATGACTTGTTGAAGTCATGCAACTAGAACTAGGCTGGACCAGCATCCTTCATCTGACATTTAGCATATGCATTAAATATGCCACTATGCCATGTACTCTTTAATACAATGGAGGTATAGCAGTCAATATGACATATAAAGCACTATCTCTCTTGGAGCTTACATTCTAATAGGGGTTGTCTGATAAAAGATAATTAGTTAAACAAGATTGTCTCAGTTAGTTGTAAGTTCAATGAAGGAAAAATATCAATGTACAGTGTAGAGAGTGACTGGGCGGTAGGGGTGGGAGGTCACTTGGGGCTCAGTGGTTAGGCGATTACACTTAACCATGGACATTAATGAGAAAGTGCAAGCCATGCACAATATCTAGGAGAATTATATTTCAGGCAGCAGGTACAGCAAAGTATAATAGACTTGACATGAGCTTTCACTTTGCAGGCAACGGAATGTGGCTGAGCTTTAGTAAGTGAGAGGAAGAGTGTGAGGGAAGATTTAGGAGAGGTAAGCAATGACCAGATCCTGTGGTGCCTTAAAGACCATGGGAAGGAGTTCGCATTTTTTTGTTTTTTTACTATTAGTGAGATGGGAAGCCACTGGAGGGTTTTAAATAGGAGTGATTTGCATTTTTAAAAGTCCTTCTTGCTGTTGTGTGTAGACTTGTCTCCTTGGAAGGGAACAAGCATGTGGGTCAAGGGAAATATTCCAGAAAGTTTCTAGGCAAGGGGTAGCCCTGAGTTCAGGTGGTGGCAGTCAGACTTCCTGAGTGATTGGATGCAGGATTGAAAACTGTGGTGTTGGATTAGAAACCTACTAAACCCTTCATTACGACACATCAAACTTCAAAGGTTCCAAATATGTCTCCCAGCTCTGGGAGGATCTTGGCAGCACAGCCCTATCTTCCCGTCACTCATGTACACCAGTCACTCTCAACCTTCCATCAACTCTCAGAACCCACCAAGCTCATTCCTTTAAACCAAACACTCCACTTTCCCCTGTTCTCAGTGTTGTCTTCTCATCCTTCAGTTTCAAGGCACACATAACCCCCTCAGAGACCTTCCCTGACTTCCCTAGAGAATTATATAGTCTCTTCTGCTCTCCTTTATCCCTGCTCATACTTCCTGTCAATTATTATAGGGTGTAACTGTTTATCTATTTGTTTGTCTGTCTGCACTAGAATGTGAGCTTCTTGACAAAGACTGTGTCTTCCTTGTTCATAGTTATGCTCCCAGGGTACTTAGTTATGTTCCCAGCTCATAGGGTACCCAATACACAGTAATAGCTACACTTTGAAGTATTAAACACATGACAAAGAGTATCCTAAGCACTTTACATACATTAATCTATTTAATCCTTCCAACAGTTATGAGAGGTGGAGTCTATTACCATTTACCTTTAATGGATGAGAAAGTTATAAAGAATTAAAGGCACTTGCCCAGGTTCTAAAACTAGTGAACAGATGAAATGAGGATGTACATCCAGGCAGCCTCTCTCCCAAGTCTGTGTTCCTGACCACTACCTTGTCCTGCCTTCAAAATCATAGATGAACCAATAATGATGGTACTTAATCCTCTGCTTAGCTCTAAATGATGCTTTTAACAATTTTTCACTTGACTAAAGTCTGTCATTACGGATGAATAATTACAAAACCTGAACAGCTTCTAGCTTCATCTATCCCTTATTTAAATGACTCAGTAAAGAAGATGTCACTTTCCAGCTTCCACCGGCTAAGGTTGGGTTTCTTTCATTCTTTTTTTTCCCTCCCAAATAATGGAGGAATGATTTTGCTCCTACTGCTTTTCACCCCGTGGTTTCTATAGATCATGTGATGTTTTGCATTTTATTGAGTTCTGCTACTTCTAAGCTGCTAAATTCACTGCTGAACTCATCTCCTAAATTATTTCACTAGTTCTTGAGCAATTAATAAAAGCAATCTTTAAAAATATTTACAAGACAGTTTTCTCCACAGCTTGCTGTTTACAGACTGATTTACATGTACAGGCATTACTAGGTGGATCAAAGCCAGGATTTTCTCCTTTCTGTGGTCTCAGCACCCAGCACAGTTCTGAGCACATAGTGGGAACTCGATGCCTATTTGTTCAATGAATAATGAACACAGCATATGAAACATTTCAGATAATTGTGGTCATATGTCTATTTGGTGAAATCATACAAAATGCATTCAACTGAGGGTCTGCTCAGACTCTGGCTGGTAGAGAAACAGCAGCACTGAGCACTGGTGGCAGGTGAAGAGTGAGGTCCCGATTTTGCTCATGCAGGTCCACCAACACCATGTTTCCTTCCTGACTCTCTGGTCATCCACCTTTGCTCATTCCATAGCTGATCTTCCACTCAGCCCCTCCAGCCTGAGTCATGGTATGACCTACTTTCCAGGCTCTGTGCCTTTCTCCTGGTTCCCAGACTCTGACAGGCATTCTCTTTCCTGGCACTGAGCTTCTGTGGACAGATATCTGGTAGCAACCTCATCTTGGCATGCCCTGGGTAAATTTCATCCTCCATGCCAACTCCACCCCCATGTCTCTCCCCTCCCCCAAATTACTAACTGCTATCTCTGATGGGTCTTGTCCCAGGTTGGAATGATCTATTTTAAATTCATCTTGCTCTTAGAACTCCGTTGGTTGCTTGAACTTCTTGCTTTTTTATACCTCTTTTGGTAACCTCATTTATCCCCCCTTTTAAAAAAATCTCTAGTTTCATCAAAAGTCTTGCCTGTTTCAAAATATATTCAGCCATTCTGAGGACAAACACCAATGTCTCTTTGCTCCTTGACAAGCACATCTTACCTGCAATACACTTGCTCTGTGCTAAGAGTTGTACACGCTGCTAGGCACAAAACTGTGATAACTGGGTTGTCATCCTTGTATTCCAGTGAGACAATAAACAGCAACAAGTATAAACAATATACAGCAATGAATGTCCTCTAATTTTCACAATAGTCACATTCCAGAGGTGGTTCCTATTTGTATTTTCATTTCTTTGTTCTGCCAACTCTCCAGTGTCTCTTTTCTTCAGACTATATTCCAAGTACAGTGGTATACAGTGTGGAAAAATTTGCCTTGTGTGTTTCCAGCATCAGAATAAAAGTCAATGGCATTTTCTACTGAGGAAAATCAGCTTTTAATTATCTTTGTTTGGATTTTTTGCTGTTTGTTTGTTCTGGATTTCCTGCTCCAAAACTCAACATCTCTAAATGCTATCAACTGCTTCAGCCTGGTTAATTTTTATTTCAACAGTGAAAATAAATTCTAATATTAAGCAGGTAGATTATAGCAAAATAAATTTCAGAGAAACAGATGGAAAAGTGAGGAAAATTCTGAGACCCTTCACTTTTATAGTTGTGGTGGTAACAATAATGTAATGATGATGATGATAATGATGAGTTGGTCAAATGGCATTTCAAGGCAGATTCCACTCTTTATTTTTTTTAATAACATCCAGCTGAGCCTGGCACAATTTTGGAACTTTCTTTTGAATTAATTCAGAGACCATAATTTTCTCCTAAAGTGGAACAGTCATTTGGAATAAGGCCATTTCATAACATTGCAAGGTTGAAAGAAATCTTAAAGTTTATCTCATACAAGCACCATCAATTGTTCTGGTGTCTTCTCTAACATTCCTGCCAAGAGGAGGGTTTGGCCACTGATGGAATACTTAGAGGAAGGTCTGTTCTCTGAAGCATTAGGAGGTCCTCTCTTTGATCGTTGATCATCTTTCTTCTCATTCCTATTGCAATTGTACTTTTACTGTGGTTGGTTGGCTGTACGCTCCAAGGAGGTTGGGGGTAAGAATTCTAAGACAGACCATCCCAGTCCAGTTGCATAAAAGCAGTTTGCTATGCTGGAATTAAACCAGCATAGACACCATTCATCTTAATAGAAATCTTTCTGAGTTTGAATCTTATCTACGTGAGCCAGTGAGAACATCAATTGCCTCTTGTAAGTTAACAACTTTGCATACTTTAGAAGTGATACACCTAAATAAAAAAGAATTCTCTTCCAGTAGTTTGTGGTAGAGCCAGTAGGAGCAGTAGTGCATACCATGTACAGAAGGGATTTACTGGATTTCAGAACAAATTTCCTTGTTGCTTATTGTTTATTGCATTAGTCTGAGCCCCTCTACTGTCCCAGTACTAACCCTGACTAATGTTAACCACTAGGCAAGGTATAACTTCTTTCCTTTCCTCAGCAATAGCTCATGCTTAATAACTGCCTTGACAAATAACTGTTCTAGTGTACTGATCTCTAAAAGGAATGGATAACTTTCTCATATTTTCTTTTACGCTCTGTTATTTCTCACACAATTAACTTTTAAAAGCTGACCTCACCTGTATCAGGACTGTAGTCATTTTGGGAATAATATGTTGCATTTATAAAACATATCTTGATGTGAAATAAATCCTTTCTCTCTTCCTGTTTTATATTTCACCGGTCAGAATTATAAAGAGGTAGGATTGAGCAGTAAGAACACTGATTAATGAACAGCCACTGAATACATCTTTGGAAGAATTGGGTCTGGGAACTCGTAGCAACTCGTGGCAGAGTAATTCTGTTTGGTGGTCTTTGAGCAGGACCACAGAACCACAGGCTTTGCAGAACCTTAGACGACGTGAGTGATCAAAAGCCTCATGACTCATTCAGGGGTGAGCTGAGTGGGGTGAGCTGGCAGGAGAGAACTTTTAAAGAGAAGCTAAAATGTAGCCGAATGACTAGCTGACTGGGTGGTGCTAGGAAACTCGTTGCCTTTTGTATATTGACCTGAACAAAAAAAATAGGGGTTTGCTTGGTAAAAAGGCCGTAGGCATTAAGTTTAGGTGTAGGATTGGATACATCTGCAAGATGTCTTACTGGGCCTGCAATTAGTAAGAAAGATACTAACATGCATGAGGCAGATTCATCTATTTATTCCACACCTTCTATGAGAGTCCAAACTTTAAAACTTTGGTCTGAATTTTTCAGCTGGGAAGAATTGAAATGATTTACCTATTCATTGATGTGAATTCTCCTTGGGGTGATAAAATGTGGCTACCATGGAAATGACTTAATTTTGTCAGACCCATAAGTTTCTGAACCTTCCAAAAAGTGATTTCTATAGACAAAAAATGGTCTATGAGTGTGTGCTTTGACCCCCTATCACCATGAGGAATTATGGTATAATTATATTTCAAATAATATCAGTCTGTAAGTGAAATGAAATCTATTAAAAAATGTTACATTATAAGTCACAATTCACTGATAATCCTTCCAGAAGACCAAAAGCAGAATTCAGACATTTATAGCTGTATGAATATATGTATCTGTATAAATTCCAGAAATATGTAAATTGTGAGTGCATATATATAATTGTGTAGAATTTATATAAATTTTTGAAAAAATTCTATATGTGTTTATGTAGATTAAGATCAAGATCACAGTCCAGATATGCTTTATTATTTTTTGACTGCTTGGGCTATAAGGGCTTAAGGAGAGGTAGGAAGAGAGGCTTTTCTATGAAAAAAGACTGTTCTCATGCCATTTTCAGTCTGGGTGGAATTCAAAAGTATTAGAGTTTTCACAAACAGCCTTCTTCTCAAAGGTTTTTTGGCCAAGTTTTGATACCCCAAGAGGCTGAGGAAAATATCTGGCCTTCTGAGCACATACCACACTGTCCAAACCTTTTTAGCCTGACCCGTCACAGGCAATGGCAGCAACAAAATAGGCAGCATCTTAAGCAAACAAGACAACTAGACTTTAAGACAGACAGCCTTAAATTTGTGTTCTTGTAAGAAACGTTCAATTCAAAAATGTTTTCTTTTAACAGAGTTAAAAATAGTTGAAACTGAAATAGCTCATCCTATGAAACACTTAAGAGTAAAATGTGTGTTTTACTTTATTTTCTTTCTTTCCTGAAAAAATGTGTTGCATTAGACGAATCAGGCCACTGCAGCCAGGATGGAATGTTAACCATGCCACTGGATGGCAAATTGGAGGGGCACATGCCTTTCATCTTAATTATAGGCTGGACAGGGGAATGCACTATAGTCTCTGCTACATATAAGCAGGAGAAAACTTTCCCAGGGTATTTTTCTTTTGCATTTCTGACTCTTATTGGATTGGAAACTTGTCCATGTGACCCAGCAGGGTCCACTTTCCTTAATAAGGTTAAAAATATTCCAGAAATGCTTTCCTTAGCACAGCCTATGAGTGTCAAATGTGAAGGTGACAGCACTCCCTTTCCTTTTGATTCTATTTCACATTTTCTTGGAGAAAGTCCCACTGTTATCCTACAATTCTCTTCCAATGTTACTCTTCTGATAGGGTCCATAAACTAGAGTGTCATCTGAGATGGAATAATTGTAGAGATTCATTTTGTGTCACTGTAAAATACAGATTTTGTTCTTTTTTTATGACTCTAATGACTCACCTTCACTAAATCACAGCCCTTGAGATGTTTTTCCTGTAATGGGAATGCATTGACGCTGAGTCATCCATACTCTTAATCAGGGTCCCTTATGACCAGGAATTGCATCTAGAATTGGGAGTAGTCTATAACTGCAACAGAGTCTATCTAATGGGCTTTTAAAAGGGTAATGAAGTGATCAAGAGTATCTACTTTAGTTAAGAAGAACTGGTGTTAAATTTGGGGATTGCCATTGGATCTTTGGTAGACTTTTTATTTTCAAATCTCTCCTTCATCTTGCAAGTTGGTTACATAAAGTTGTTGCAAGGATTAAATGCAATAATGCATCAGATGTATTTAACAGAGTGCTGAGGTTATTTTAAGGAGAATGCCTTAACCTTATTCTCATTTCTAATCAATTGAACCAAGTAGCTGTAGAAAGATTACATAATTCCATGGGTAAAAATGCTCTCAGTATGATTAAAAATATTCTCTCCTGATTTCTAAACACTACTATCATCCAAACCTTTGAGACCAGTGGGTCTCAAATAGGGATAAATTTTGCTCCCCCAGCAGACATTTGCCAACAGCTAGAAACATTTTTTGCTGTCATCCCTTCAGGGCAGTGGATGTATCTG
Organism: Pan paniscus; assembly: GCF_029289425.2. NCBI lineage: Eukaryota > Metazoa > Chordata > Mammalia > Primates > Hominidae > Pan > Pan paniscus. The sequence continues at coordinate 30,744,400 of NC_073249.2, read as the reverse complement.
ACACCTAGTGAATACAGGCCACGGATGTTGCAAAACATTCTATTATATAGAAGGCAGTCCCCGACAACAAAGAATAATCTGGATTAAAATGCGGATAGTGCAGAGGTTGAGAGACCCTGGTTTAGAATAAAAGCTTTAGGGTCTATTGTTTGGTCTGAAAAGCTATCACAGCGGACATTCAAAGAAACAAACCTATTACATTTTTCTCCATGCCTCATTTATTCTAGGAACAGTTTCTAGTGTCTACTGCATTTGGAACCCAGCATTGTTGGTGGTTCTGATAGGCTCTGGACTTGTGAAGCCAATGTGCTTCTGAAGAGGTCATGAAGCCATGTAATGGGTAAAGGACAGACAGAGGAATTAGTTAAATCCTTCTGATGGTAAATGAATGCCTTAAATCCTAGAGATTAAATATAAATTAGAAACAGTTTAGATGATTTAATACCATTGCTATGACTAAAAGAGAATTTTCTGAACTAAATTCATCTTCATAAGAGGTTGATATTTTCACCGATTGACAAGCTTTAAGTAGGTTGTGGTAAGTGTAGAAACTGGCCTGTCTACAGACTAGCTGCTGCTTTTTCAAATCCAGGTGATGCCCAATGCCAGGTTTGAGGAATGCCAGATTCAAGGTTTACAAAAATAATATTCACTAAAAAAGATAAAATGGCTAATTATTATTGAATTTAAAATTAAAACTTTCCCAGTAAATTCAGGAAATTTATGAATTTCCCTGTTAATCAGTAAAATACTTTGTTTTAACCACACATCTTTTAAATATCTAAAATTCACTTTTCTTTTAGGGAAGTATAATCTTCTTCTGTCAAATTGCAAAAAAAACTGGTTTCAGTATTGAGATCTACATTTACGTGTAGTCATATTCATCAGCTAATAACAATTTGTAGTGTATGTTATTTCCCACATGTATGTAGTAAGTGTTTTCAGGGTTATTCTACTACTTGTTCCCTTCCCCTACTCTGAATGTATCTGTCATAATTTGCTTTTGATGATTTTTTTTCTGATGTCCCCAGGATCAATAGGCCACTCAATTCACCACAACTAAATAAGGCAGTTTCATAATCAGAAAAATAAATGAGTCCAGACCTCTGTCATTTGAAGTCTATGTTTATGGTTCATGGCAAACCAAAAAGTTCTCAGCCACATATTATTCTATTCTTGGCAATGAGAAATTATTTTGCTCGTGTTGGCATGTTGCTCTGTTTAGATCCAACTTTTATTGGTACTAAAATTGTTGTGTTGTAATTGACTGATTGATTAAAACTAGAAAAAAAATTAGGAAAGCTTAGTATAAAATATATATAAAGCTACTTTTATTTTTTGTTATTTTAGCAGCTTTATTGAGGCATAATTTACATACTACACAATTCTCTTGTAAATGACGAATTCAGTGATATTTAATACATATACAAAGTTGGGCAAGCATCACTACAATCCAATTTTATAACTTTTCCATCATCCTCATGAAATCCCTGGTGCTCATTGCAGTCACTTCTTCCCACCAGCAGTCCCAGGCAACCACTCAATTACCTTCTGTCTCTATAGATTTGCATTTTCCAGTTCACAGAACTGGAATCATACACTATATAGTTTCTTAAATGTCTGGCTTCTTTCGATTAGTGTCTTGATTTTGAGGCTCATCTATGTTGCTGCATGTATCATCACTCCATTCCTTTTTTATTAATGGAAAATATCCATTGTAATACCACATTTTACTTATCCATTCAAGTATGGATGGGTACTGGAGATGAAATTGTTTTGTAAAATGTCTGCAATGGCAGCATGTCCTCATGATATTAAATGCACTGCCCTTTATTGTAACTGATAAGTTAGCTGGAGAGCATGGACAATGGAGAGTGTGCACAAGAAAGGGCATTGTCAAGGGAATCTACAGATTATGGTTTTACTCCCAGATGTGGACTAGATAAGTTCACTTAGTCCTTCAAAGTGTCCAATGACTTATTTATAAAAATGAAAGAACTGAACTTCGTGGTCCCTTTTTAATGCTATAATTCTACAATTTGGTCAAAATAACACTTTATTCCAAGTAACTGACATTACCTAGAAAGGTCTATAATTAAAGTTAGAGCCCAGACAGCCACTTGATTAAATAGTAAAGTAAGCTGTTTCTTAGCAAAAATACCAAGAAGGAACCTGTGATCTGCGAAATCTGTCATGCTCATAGCTCTGTTTTGAGAAACTGCCACTGGGTTCCTTCCACATCTGCTGATACTCTTATTGCCCCATGAGTTTACTGTCTTGATCACAGGTAATTAGAAGATTGGTCCAAGAATGCACCTGATACAAAGGCAGCAATAAATATTTTGGCCAGTGGCCCCCATATTCTATGAAATATCTCTTCTATACTATAAAGTAAATGGCTGAGCCAATCCTTCTTGAGAAGTTTGGAAGGAGCAGAAGTCAGCAGATGGTAGAGTCATGGAGAAACCAAGAGAATCATAGGTCAAAGGCAATAAGTAGAAGAGATGAGGCATCAGAAACTACATGAAAACAGAAGCCATGGGGCAACAAAGGCCCAAGGTAACATTTAATTCAAGTAAGCAGAAACCCTGAGGTGCCAGCTAATGCTTAGTACAAAATGTCTGGCCACCAGTCACATATTCAGAAAAAAGCAACCCTTAGACAGACACATATATTAACATAAACATCAATTTTTTTAGATTGGAAAGTCATCATGGATTTCTATTCATAGTATTAATAAAAGTTAAAGACTAGGAGAAGACAATAGTGAACTTTTCTTAAATGGGATGTATTGTAGACAAATGCTACTTATACACCTATGAGCAAGTTTGATCCAGTGTCTCTGATGGTGTCTCTATACTATGCCTTGACTTTGGCTCTGGCCTCAAGGACAGTGAAGTTTGAATTGTGTTAGCTAAAATGTAGTATCATCTCTGGGTGGTAAGTAACAGAACTTCAATATCCCCTCTTGTTTCCCTTCCTTCTCCTTCTGCCCTTCTTCTTCCTCTACCTCCTCCTCTTCCTCTTTCTCCATGTTTGTGCCTTACATGTGGCTTTTTAGAATAGGAATATCTGAAAGAGACTAGCCATTACTAACACCATTTGCATTCCTGACAACAGCCTGGCATGGTGCCTCACACATAGTAGGTACTCAATGAATATTTGTTCAGGTAGTGAGAATTTCTTTTTCAAATATATATAGTTCTTATTTCAAATATACATATTTCATAAAGTTAAGGCACTTGAAATAGTGAAGGTATTTTCTACATCTTAAAAAAAATGAAGAAATATATGTGGGCTGGACATATTAAACATTCCCTGGAATATCCTGGCTCTATTACCTAAAGTCATCGCTGGTTCATGCATTCACCAGAGGTCAAGGCTTGGAGAATGCTGCTTTGAAGCTTCTCTGAATAAGGGTGTAATTTCAAGTTACTAATAATTCAGGAACACTTGATCTCTTCCCTTATTCTTGCCCAGATGAGTCATTTTCTGGTAGTTTACCTTGAGCTTCTCCTATTTATACACACAGACTAGCTGGCATAGAAAATTGTGTGCATCTGTCTTTCATTTTGAAATATATGTCTATATGTATTTGTTCTTCCTTACTATTTTTTTCTCTCAATTTTTCATTTCTCTAGTCCCACTGTTTTTGCCTAAAACTAGGGAAGTTGCTTCCAGGGTGAGTTAGTTTTGTGTTTATCATGAAGATGGGGTCTCTACCTTTAACTGAATTATATAAAAACAAAATAGCGAAAAGATCAACCGCATTGTTTCCCAAAAAATTGCCCAGAAGAATTTCTACTTTTGTGAGCCTCATTTGTTTTCTAAATCCCCAAAGAGAGATTTGACTCAGCAGAAACGATCTCTGAGCCTTCTTCAGCAGCAGCAACAGCAGCTGAGCTGTGGATCTTGGCTCTAGGACTGGCCTAGTTATTCAGCAGATACTGTCCCAGCCAAGCCCTGGAACAGCTTTTAGCCACTGCCACAAATGCTGCCTACCAACTGTTGCCTAGGTGAGGAGAGCCTTGGCCATAAATCCTGGCACTCTCTTACCCCCAAATCTGACTGATTCATTTGTTCACACCACACCTTCAGAGTGGAAGGTATGATTGCTTGCTTTTCTTTCTTTCTTTCTTTTCTTTCTTTTTTTCTTTCTTTCTTTCTTTCTTTCTCTCTCTTTCCTTCTTTCCTTTCTTTCTTTTCTTCTTCTTTCCCTCCCTCCCTCCCTCCCTCCCTTCCTTCCTTCCTTTCTTCCTTCCTGCTTGCCTGCCTGCCTGCCTGCCTTCCTGCCTTCCTTCCTTCCTTCCTTCCTTCCTTCCTTCCTTTCTTCTTACTTTTCTTGCTTTCTTTCTTTCCTTACTTTCTTATTTTCTTCCTTGTTGGCAAGTGATCAGCCAAAAATGGATTAAAGAAGGCATCCGCACTCATGGATCTCCAACAGACAAAACAAGAAAAGTGACTATTACTTATTTAAAATAGTTTTTGGGTTTTAAAACATTTCCATCACTTTTTTTTGGAGAGCATCTTGTAGTTTGAGCAAGAGTTTGCTTTTTGTAGGTTTGATTTGAGGATTTATCTTTTTTGATTCTATATAGTTGCAAGAAACGCAATTGGCAAATGGCTAATAAATGGTGCGCTATTGCTATATATAGAAGTAGCACACCATGCTGTAGGGGAATGGCCTCCCACCCTGTTCATATGTTGAAACTTAATCCCCAGTGTGATTGTATTTGGAGGTGGGGCCTTCAGGAGGTGATTAGGTCATGAGGGCAAAGTCCTAATGAATGAGATTAGTGCCCTTAAAAAAGATAACCTAGAAAGCTCCCTTGCCTCTATTGCCATGAGAGGACCCAGGGAGATGATGACCATCAATGAACCAAGAAGCAGATCCTCACCAGACACTGAATCTGCTGAAGCATTGATCTTGGACTTCCCAGCCTCCAGAACTGTGAGAAATAAATATCTGTTCTTTATAAGTCACCTAGTTTATGATATTTTGTTATAGCAACCAGAGCTGACTAAGGCAGCCGCAAACCTCAGAAGTCATTAAGTCAGAAGACATATGAATGAGGGGAAAATGACTAAAACTCATCTTACAGGCAAAGAGCTAATTATTTATTTATTTATTTATTTATTTATTTATTTATTTATTATTTTTTGAGACAGAGTCTTGCTCTTTTACCCAGGCTGGAGTGCAGTGGTGTGATCTCAGCTCACTGCAACCTCCACCTCCTGAGTTCAAGCAATTCTCGTGCCTCAGCCTCCCGAGTAGCTGGGATTACAGGTGCACGCCACCACTCCAGGCTAATTTTTGTATTTTTAGTAGATATGGGGTTTCACCATGTTGGCCAGGCTGGCCTCGAACTCCTGATCCCAAATGATCCACTTGCCTTGGCCTCCCAAAGTGCTGAGATTACAGGCGTGAGCCACTGTGCCCTACCTAATTTTTTTATATGTTAAATGTTCCAACAAATCAGCAAGAATAAGGTCAGCAACTCAGTAAAAAAATGGTAATATATATAAGTAAACAATATATATAAATTGAGATACCATTTTTACTTATCAGCATGGAAATGACTCAAATGTTTGAGAATATGCTGTGCTGGCAAGATTGTGAATGGATAGACACTTTCATACAGTGCTGGTGGACACAGAAACTAGTGCCCACTCTAAGAAGACAATCTGACAAAATCTACCAAGATTATAAATGCACATACGACTTGACCCACAATTCTGCTTCTAAGAACTTACCCTATGCTTCTACTCACCCTTGTCTATAAAATGGCATGTGTATAAGGTCATACCTTGAGTCAGTGGTTATATAGCAAAAGATTTTAAATGACCCAAATGGAATACTACTCACCTGTTTTAAAAGAACAAGGAAGGTTTTTGTCTTGAACTCACATAAAGATCTCCAAGAAATATTGATTAGAAAAGTTAACATGGGCAGATTATGAGGTCAGGAGATCGAGACCATCCTGGCTAACATGGTGAAACCCCGTCTCTACCAAAAATACAAAAAATTAGCTGGGCGCAGTGGCGGGCGCCTGTAGTCCCAGCTACTCAGGAGGCTGAGGTAGGAGAATGGCATGAACCCAGGAAGCAGAGCTTGCAGTGAGCCAAGATAGCGCCACTGCAGTCAGGCCTGGGCGAAAGAGCGAGACTCCGTCTCAAAAAAAAAAAAAAAAAGAAAAAGAAAAGTTAACACGTAGAATTATATGTACAATACATTATCATTTGTAGAAAAAGAAGGAAAAATTACTGTCTGATACAGAATATCAAAACAAGAAATACAAAATTTCTTATATTTGCATAAAATATCTAGAGGCAGGATGCACACAAATTCCCATGAGAAGGGATTAAAATGGCTGAGGGCATTTAAAAAAATTTATGCTATGTCTCATTTAATCAAAAAAAAGAATCAAAGAGGTTATTTGTAAAGAACGTGTTCATAAAATAAGGATCAAATACGGAAGACTGGCAGGAGCAACCTGAGGCTTCACTCCAAAGTGCAGGGGGTGTTTATGGCAGGTGGTCTATAGCATGTGTCACTTGAAGCAATTGGTTGCATCATTATTCCCCTTACACGTGCCTTTTCTTATATTTTAATTTCCTTTTCTTGCCATTTTCCTCTTTCCACCTCTCATCAATTTTCTAAATACATTTCTGCTCCTAAATTTTGTCATCCTATAATTATGTCTTTATAATTCTAGTGACCTGTACATGCATAACTTAGCCTCCTTAGAGCTTAAACAGCATTAAATCATATTTGTAAATTTCATTCAGATAGAAGACTGAGTGAGGTTTTAAACCCGGAGGCCTTATTCTGAGAATCAGTAGAGACAACAGAATAGTTTTGATTTATGGCATGGACAAAAGATTTAATCAAGCTGCTTCCTTATTGCCCAAGGAAATTTCCTTATAAGTAAATGGGCTTAAGCCAGATACGCTGGCCAGGCTCAAGCAGATTGAGAAAACCTTCCAGTCCATGTCTTTCTTATTCTACTGCAGTTTTGTAGAACTTCCACTGAGTAATAAAAGGAGATTTATGATTGGTCAGTGAGTTCCAAGCCACTGTGACCAAGAAAACCCCAGCAACTAAGAACAACTTACCAGCAACATGACCTTGTTCAAAGTCTTTCAGGCCGGGTGCGGTGGCTCACGCCTGTAATCCCAGCACTTTGGGAGGCTGAGACGGGCGGATCACGAGGTCAGGAGATCAAGACCATCCTGGCTAACATGGTGAAACCCCGTCTCTACCAAAAATACAAAAAATTAGCTGGGTGCAGTGGCAGGCGCCTGTAGTCCCAGCTACTCAGGAGGCTGAGGCAGGAGAATGGCATGAACCTGGGAGGCAGAACTTGCAGTGAGCCGAGATTGCGCCACTGCACTGCAGCCTGGGGGATAGAGCGAGACTCCGTCTCAAAAAAAAAAAACCAAAACCAAAAAACAAAAACAAACAAACAAAAAAGTCTTTCAGAATCCCAGTATCTTCATTTCTACAATGTGGATGTTTTTGAGACACCAAAGAAATTATAAATAAAGATAACAGCAATAACCAATGTGGTAGTCAGTCTCTGAGATGGAGTCCTACCTCCTGTTACTTATACCCTGGTATTTATATCACTCCTCTGTCATTGTACCAGTGTTGGCCTGTGACCAACATAATATGGCAAGGGTGATGGTAGGTTACTTTAGAGGTTAGGTTACAAAAGATCTGTCTTAGTTATGCTTTTTCTTTCTCTCTCTGTCTCTCTCCCTAGGGGAAGCCAGCTGCCATGTTGTGAGCAACCCTATGGAGATACCCTCGTGGTGGGCACTGAGGCCTCTGCCAGCAATAAGCTGAGGAGCAGATCCTTTATCCCACTCAAGCCTTTGGATGACTTCAGCCTTTGCCAAAACCTTTGAGTGCCACCATATGAGATAACCAAAGAAAGAAGCACTGGCTAAGCCACTCCTGGATCCCTGCTCCTCAAAGATTCTGTGACATAATATATATATTTTTAATTTTAAGTACAACACTTTGGGGGTGATTTGTTATGCTGCAATAGATAACTAACATGACCATATAACAATAGGAATAATAACCAACAAATCAGGTCCCTTTTCTTCATCAGAAGGACTTCATGGTATTGCTCAGGTCTAGACTTGGGTATTGTAATTCCAATGGAGTGACTTCATCCTTCTGACTCAGCATCTAACTTCTGATGCTACATTGTCCATTTACTGGAAAACTTGTTGCTTATTCCATGTTGCCTTCATTAATTGCCACTACTGATACCTAGTACACGAGTCTCAAGAGCAGCTATTCAGAAGACAAAGGTCTCTGATAGAAACAGATGTTCTGTTCATCTTTTTTGCTGCTTATATTAAACCATTGCAACAGATTTGTTGCCTTGATTCTGATTGTAGATGTTTTGCACAAATTATATCCATTTTTAAGTGGCAACAACCACTCCTAGAATACATACACAGCATGATCAAACCCTCATCATTTACACCTCAGTCCTGAGCCACTTGTTTTTTTTTTGTTTTTTGTTTTGAGACGGAGATTGCTTTGTTGTCCAGGGTGGAGTGCAGTGGCGCGATCTCGGCTCACTGCAAGCTCCGCCTCCCGGGTTCACGCCATTCTCCTGCGTCAGCCTCCTGAGTAGCTGGGACTACAAGTGTGTGCCACCATGCGCGGCTAATTTTTTGTATCTTTAGTAGAGATGGGGTTTCACCGTGTTAGCCATGATGGTCTCGATCTCCTGACCTTGTGATCCACCTGCCTCAGCCTCCCAAAATGCTGGGATTACAGGTGTGAGCCACCGCGCCTGGCCGAGCCACTTCTTCCATCAACCCGATTCCTTACCTTTTTGGCCTTTTTTTTCTCACCACTGGGTCCTTGTCTTATCTCTGCTTCCCTAATTCTGGTTTTCTATTCTTCAGTAAATGTCCTACTCCATCTCACTTGGTTCTGAGATCTTTCTCTCCTGGTGCTGTCTCCATTGTAGAGAACTGGCCATATATTCCTTGACACTGTCAGTCAGACTCAGAGAAAGTCTAGCTCTGTTGTTTGTTCTCAACTTTAAGACACTGCTTCTGAGTATCTGGTTCGAAACAATGCCCTGTCTCTCTTGATTCTTCCGGATGCCCCATGTGGAATTATTCAGCCATCATTAGTCTGGGCCAGGGTGGCTTCTGCACCTGTCTTCATCCTTAGATTTTTCAGCTTTATCTTGTTGTTTATATCAGAACCCCTTGTTGATGATGATGTTCATTTCTAAATGTAGACTGCAATGGTTCTCAATCATGACTGGCATTAAAATCTCCTGGAGAAGAAAAGAGAATGCTTACATACTATTGGCGGTAATGTAAATTAGTTCATCCACTGTGGAAAGCAGTTTGGAGATTTCTCTAAGAACTAAAAACAGAACTACCATTTGATCCAGCAATTTCTTTACTGGGTGTATATCCAAAGAAAATAAGTCATTCTATGAAAAAAACACACGCACTCGTACATTCATTGTAGCACTATTCACCATAGCAAAGACATGAAATCAACCTATGTGTCCATCAATGGGACTGGATAAAAAACATGTGGTACATGTACACCATGGAATACTATACAGCCATAAAAAAGAATGAAATCATGTCCTTTCCAGCAACACGAATTCAGTTAGAGGCCATCATCCTAAGCAAATTAACTCAGGAACAGGAAACCAAATATTGCATCTTCTCACTTATAAGTGGGAGTTTAATATTTGGCACTCATGGACATGAAGATGAGAACAATAAACACTGGGGACTACTAAAAGGGATGGGAGGAGAGTGAGCATAGAAAAACTAGCTGTTGGGTACTATGCTCACTACCTGTGTGATGGGATCATTTGTATCTCAAACTCCGCATCAAGCAATATAACCATATCACAAACTTACATGTGTACCCTCTGAATCTAAAATAAAAGGTGAAATGGTTTAAACAAATCTCCTGAAAACATTGAAAAATAGTCAGATGCCCAGATCCTATTCCAGATCAGTCATAAATATTTATGAAAAGCTTCCAGTTGATTTTCCTGAGTATCTAGGGGATAGAACCAGTTGTATTCAGTGAGGGCCAAGAAAATTGTAATGCTGTACCCACTAAACAAAAACCATCTGGGAGCCAGATTCCCACTAGGGTGGCCAGTTTGTGACCTCTGACTAGAGGGTGTGTTGACGGTCTTGCTGGGAAGCCAGGGGCTTTGTTTGTGTACTCCCACAAGATCCTCCAGATGGGTAAAGGAAACAGTGAACAGAGAATTCAGAAGCAATTAGCTAGTGCATACGCTTCCAGGGCAGCCCTACTCCAAGAGGACATCTGATAACCTGCAGATAATTATAAGTTTATGGCGAACAAACTATTGCTGAAAGATGGCATCGTGCACAGCTGTTGTTTAGACAAACCCGCTGTAGAGTTTTGGACTTGGCACTAGGAATCCCTAACCGTGGCTAAACAGAAAAACTCTGTTTGTGCAGATGGAAATTCAAGATAGAATGAGTGTCAAAGCTTTAAGAACAAAAGAAACAGAAGCTTGTCTGTTTTGAAAAGAATAAAAGTGCTGGTGTATAGTGATATAGTTCTTAATCTACACATGTGAATGTCCATATGCTACTGCAGTTGTTAACTCCAAATCCAACATTAAGAAAATGGATTTGATCTTTGCATTAGTGTGTAGAGCAAGATTCTCAAACTGAGTAAATTATAATTTTAATTGCTTTCCAATCTATCTCCCTTAACATGTTTATACATAGTGTTTATAAGAGGTGCTAATAATATACATAGCAAGTGCTTTCTGATTTCTTTTTAACATTTTAACATAGCTGTTCAAGAAATTTTAATATAATCTCTGCTATGCTGATTAACTGATAGAAATGGTATTAATGACTTTTTAAGATTTTAGTTCATTTTATTCATAAGCCAGATGCACAAGGATTAAACTGTATCCATAGTCTTGAGGAATCCATAATCAAAGAAAATTCAATATTTAAAATTGGAAGTATTTAAAAAAATTTATCAGTATTCCAGCCTCATTCTAATTGGTGATTCAACTTATTGGGGGTAAGAGCACCTAGTGGGGCACATGGGGTCTGTCAGTCCTTGAGATACACACAGACCTTTTTGAATCCCGGCTTCATCACCCACACATTATGTGACTCCAGCAATCACTCGACCTCTCCCACTGAGTGTCTAAAAATATCACAATACCTGCTTTCCCAGCTGATTTTTGTTATAATCAGAAACTGTAAATATAAAGCACATCATATACAAGGTACTGAGTGCACACTCTGAGCAGATACTTGGTTAAGTGCAAGGCAAAGAACAAGAAGTACAGGGTACAGTCTGTCCTCTAGCAGCTGACGATATATTTGAGACAATATAGGCAAATGATTAAAAGGAAATTAATTAAAAATACAGGGTACTTGCATTAAGTATTTAAGTTCAGATGAGATATCTATCTTTTATAATTTGTGTATCTTGCATCTAATATGCCGTAAAGTTTCCTGTTATTAAATAGATCCTTTAACCCTCACCCTAACTCTAACCTCATGTGTAAAAAATATATAGTGTAATTTCATCCTTAACATAATCATTAAGAGACATCACTTTATTGATAAGAAGTAAGTTAAAAATTTTATCGTAATGGTGAGATATGTAATTCATCTATGTCATTAGTCAGAGGTTCAAATATGAATCAACTAAATGCTATTTGTAATACAGATGGGATTAATAATTCCATCTATATGTTAATAATATTAGCCTTGAGACAGGCGAACTGCAACTGTCAATCTGCTGGTATCTCAGGCCAAGTGGGTTGAGATCTAGAGCAAGTAAGCCCCAAAGTGTGCGTATAAGTCAGGGTTCTATAACTACCAGTGGTTTGGTAGGCAGGCTACTTTCCAAGGACTGATCTTCAGTACAAAGGTGGTCAAGAGGCTGCTGGAGCAAAAGGTAGGTGTGAATCATCCTAGGTGCTAGTCAGAGTCAATAAAATTAGGATAACCAAAAACAGAGCGGGGATTCTGGACATACAAATTCAGACAGAAAATAGGAGGTTTAATTTCTTTCCTTTTCTGTGAAGTTGCCCTAAAATGAAAACTTTTCATTTTGCATTAATGACAGTCTAATATTAATGATGGGTAAATTTCATGACACTTTCACAAAGATAGACTTTATCTTCATAAAATTATTAAACTTGGTTATAACATTAGCGAGTGTTCAGTCAGTGAGGTTATGGGTATATGTTTTCTATGTTAGATTTTTGAAGATAAACCTCCAAAGATAGATTTAAATCTATGGTTAAAGGTAATGTCATAGATAAGTGACATGATTCATGGTCATCTAAATTTTTGTTGTGTCCTCATGATACAAATTCCTTTGACCACTTTAATTAAAATGGTGTTCAATAAAATATTGGGAGCTCTATAAACTAAGCTTTTTGATGTAGTATAGAGCAAAAAAAGAAAAAAAAAGATAGGCTATGCTTTTCTTTCATTTTGCAGCCACAACAAGAATTCTGTATCTCAAAATTTGAAGACTCATGGATACTCATGAGTACATGAATAGTATGGAACTCAGGACACACAGATTTTCTTCAAAGATACAATTTCTGAAAGCCTGGAGGTCTTTAAAGACAACAAAATAATCCCTTAAAGTATTTTTCTTTAATTGTCTGAACAAAAAAGTGTTGTGCTCTTAGAGGAGACACTTTTAATGTCTGAAGAACATATGAAACCCAGTGCCTTAGAACAAATTCGAATTCAGAGGGAAGGTAACTTTATTTGGAAGTTATAGTGTCCTGAAACTAACCGAACTTGTGGAAAACAAGCAGCCTTCTTTCCCTTGGAAGGCCTTTGGGAAAATATGTCTACAAGTGTCCCTGTGGAGTCAGTATTTCGGAGACAACATAGGAACCACATGTCCTTTTCCTTGCCTGTCCAGCGATGTCTAATGTGGGTGTTCATTGAGCCTGACAACCAGAGTGTCCTTAAAAGCAGCTGATCTCATTCTCTGTGGGCGCTGAGTTCCTCGTTCTCAAAGTCAGAAGTCATGGATGAGTCCAGAAGCTCCAGCCCTGCCCCATGACCCACCTCTCTGCCTGACAGTCTCGGTGAGAGAGCCAGAGCCAGAGCCCTCAGACCCCTGCTGCCATCAAGCAGCGGAACAGCCTCTTTTGTTATCAGACAGCTCCAAGAATGCGGATGCAGCAGTTAGCTCACTCTCTTAAGCCTCTTGTGGTTAACATGAATAGCATTCTTTCAATTGCTGCCGATATGAAATATCCTAAGTCTTCAAGTCAACAATTAAAAACTCAAGGTCATATTTTTACAGGAGATACTGAAAATATTTGCATTTGGGAGGTAAAACATTTTAAATTGGAGTGGTATGTGTATTTATTCTGCATCTAGATGTTGTAAAATGAAGTAGAGGTTTGTCAGTTATTCAGGTTTTATGAGGCTGGAGAAAGTCAAGACAGATGATATGCTCCCCAAATAAGTATCTATCTATCTATCTATCTATCTATCTATCTATCTATCTATCTATCATCTATCTATCATCTATCTATAAAGATATATATATATCTATATATATAAAGATATCTATCATCTATCTATCATCTATCTATAAAGATATCTATATAACTATATATATAAAGATATCTATCATCTATCTATCTATAAAGATATATATATCTATATATAAAGATATCTATCATCTATCTATCTATAAAGATATATATATCTATATATATATAAAGATATCTATCTATCTATCTATCTATCTATCTATAAAGTTGCAGAGGCTGACTACTTAGAAAATAGTTATTTTTGGTTGCGTAAACCAAAATGAACTTATCTTCTTTATCCTTCAGTTTTCCTATAGAGCATATTTAGCTCATGAAGATGAGCATAATTTTTACTTCACGAAGTTAGAAAACCCTACCCCTCTAACTTTCAGTTTTTATATCTGTAAAATGAGGTAAGACTACTACTTACATAGCCTGTCTCATCCTGTTTATCTGCAGGTATTATAGAAGCATAGCCAAGATGTACTAACATGCTCTCTGGATTTGTTTTCTCAAAAGTTTGTGTTTTCTCCTTTTTTTTTTTTTTTTAAATCTGTGTCTCCACCCCAATTTTCCACCACTTCCCTGGAGTACTTTTTCCATAGTCACTCTTGTTAAGATTCTAACAGTATTACCTAGCCTCCCACTTTCACTATTCCTTGGAATGATCCCTTTCCTCAAGCTAATTAACTGCCTCTGTACCTTTAAGGGTCAGTTTAAATATCACCAACTCTAGGGTCCCTGAGAGCCCCACTAGCCCCACCAGGTGTTACACTCCTACCATCTTCCATTAATTCCAAGGACCCTCCATGCATTCTGTGCATACCATTTCATGGCACTTATGCTGAACTGTAATTTCTGATTTACATGCCTGACCTGACCATATTTATAACACTATATATATTTTAATACTGAAAGTTCTGGCAGAGTACTTACTTGACACATAGTAAGTGCTTATTAAATGCCCATTGAGTCAATCAATCAAATAAATAAAATAAGTGAAGTATTTTATGCACCATTTGATTCTAAATACCTGCCTAATTTCATTTTTTTTCTAAAAATTATTGATACATTAGAACACAGGGGAGAAAGATCCATTCATCAGATACTTCTCAATACTGTTTGGAAGAGCTGACATGGAAGAATGCAGGAAACTTGTTTGCATACTGTGTCTGTGCACTGAACTCCCTGTTTTGTGTAAAATATATAAGTAATAAATTTGAAAGTAACATACTAATATCTCCAGATCTTCATGGGTTGATAAATGTATTAAGGTGACCAACATTACAATTGCCAAATAGATAAATTTATTCCTTTTAGGAAGCTGAACAGTAGTCCAAGTTAGTTTAGCCACCAGGAAAGAGGTTCTGCCATGGAAGACAGGGTGGGAAGAATGCCACCATGGACCAGCAGCAAAGTCTTGGATACAGAGGGCCCAGACCTAGAGAGGTAGGGAAACAATATGTCTTAGTGTGCCCGGGATCATCCCTGTTTATACAGGCTGTTTGAGCATAATTATTTGTAGCACTCTGTTTCTCTCTTAAAGGTGTTCCAGGTTGGAAAGTAGTTAGAAGGTAAAAAAAGATGGATTTATCTGCTCATGAGTGTTCTCATCTTATTTCTTTCCCTTGTCTACCAAGGAAGAACAACTCTGACGCTACATTAACTAGACCATTTTGCATCAGTGGGTAGTTATTTCATTTTTAACTGGTCTAATATTACTTCTATCCTTTCTCTTTATAAAATAACTTGGAATAAACTCTATCATTTCATAAATTAAATTGTGTGAGTAAAATTAATGGTAATTTTACTGAAATCTAACCATGGGAATTTTTTGTCCTTATTTTTAGTCATTTTGTTCAAACAACTTAGAGCTGAAGTGGAAGCATGCAGACTTTTCCCAGAGATAAGTTCTTCCTGCTTGACCTTCCAAAATATTAAGTACCTGTAAATTTAGAGGAAAAGTGCAGCAGAATCAGGATAGGCACAAAAAGTAGCATAGAATAATTCCTTTTAGATGGCCATTCCTGTCTAAATTACAAGTTGAGTCTTCCCAGTATAAAGAAACAACTAATTGTGGTTGGCCTCATACATGGTTTGGGCTGAGGTTGGGGAAAGGATAGCCGCAGTGGCTGTAAACTCAGCAACTAAATCGAGCTCTTTGGGTTCAGTGCACGTGTACAAATGCTCCTGCGAAAATCCTCAAGTTTAAGACGCAGGGTTTTCCCCTTTAACGGACAACAGTATGCCATTGAACTGAGAACCCAAAGGCTTTGTCAGGCAGCTGGAGGATTTGTCTGGTACATGGAGAGGAAACAGACAATGGCAGAAGCAGCTCAGATAAGTTTTGGAGAATTTCAAAAATGTGAGGGATCAGAATCAAAGTGTTCTAAGGAAGAAAGAAAAACCTGCTGCCCTTTTCTCATTTCTTATTCAGACTATAAGCATGAATCTGAAATCCTCTAAGCCTGCATGACTTGCCCTTCCTTACTCCTAGTGGGACAACTTTTCAGAAGCTCCTTTTCCTCTTTTTTTTTTTTTTTTTGCATTTGACTACATGCATTTACTAATGAGCATATACAGGTAGAGACCTGCAGTCTCAGAACACCTAAAAGTTTCCATTTATCTCAGTCATGTTTTTAATTATCACCACCTGTTTTCCATTTCCATGTATATGAATGTAATCATAAGACCAATATTCTGTAACATATTGGATAATTGCACAAACTGCTGTGTAGGCAGTCAAAATGGAGCTTTTCCCTGGATAGATGGTAAAGACAGATAGTTCTATGTAAGAGCTTGAAATGTTTGTCTGATGATGGATGAATGAAAGTACATATTGGGCGTAGCAAAGACTAGTTAAGGGTGTTCATAGGAAAGTATGGGATGTGCAAGGTTAGATGTATGAAAGAATACCTACACATCACACATACACATATGCACATCTACACCTCTATCTACACATATACCAATGGCTCCATGGGTGCTCACGAAATTAGTTTCATAATTCCGTTCTCAAGACCCTGTTTCCCACAATGTGCACAGGGAAGGCTGAGCCACCATTACTAAAGATTAACTCATCTTCAACAATAGCCTTTTTATCAAAAGGAAAACAAAACAATAAAGCAATCCTGCAGAGAATAATTCAACCATCCTTATGTTTTCCTTCAGATTCCTCTTTCATTCTCCACAGTGGCCATTTAAAATATACATGTTCCTCAAATTTATTTACCTATTATCTCCCCTTTCCAAAAGATAACCTGACTTCCCAACTTCCTACTTTCCAGGGAAGGTGGGTGAACTATGATGGGCTCTCCGTCAATCTCTACCCACCAATCTCGGGGCTTAATAGACCACTCCTGTCATCTCTCTCTCTCTCTCTCTCTCTCTCTCTCTCTCTCTCTCTCTCTCCCCCATTGTAATGGAAGAGAAGTAACTTCTTTTAAAGACAAATATCTCATAGTTTGTTCTGGATCTCATTCTCTCTTGCCTTCTTACAGACACCTTCCTCCTTTTATTTCCTCATTCACTTTACAGAAGCTGTTTACTATAAGGTCACCAACACCTTCTTTTTGGAAATTTATCAGCCTATCATACTCACTTTCTCCAAAATATTTGACACTGCTGATCACTTATTCTTACTTGAAATTCCTTCTTCTGTTGACGTCCATGATACTAGGATACCATGATCCATGTATGTCATGTATGTGCAAGCATGTGTGTGTGTGTGTGTGTAGCCCCTTCTCTTGTCAATCTTTTTGTCTATTTGGAGAATTCAGAAAAAAAATAAATTCTTTGATAAGTTAGAAAGTAATAAGGGAAGAAGTAAAGCAAGGGAAAGAGATAGGAAATGCTGGAGTTGAGGAAACTCAAATTTTAAATAGGGTGGTCAGAAAAGTCCTCACATTAAAAGAGAGAAAGAGAGCAAGCCATGAAGCTGTCTGTGGAAAGAGCTTTTCAGGCAGGGGGAGCACCTGATGCAAAAGTGCTGAGGAGGGAGACATTAGAAGTTTTCTAGTAAAGGAGTGACATAGTCTGACTTATATTTTAACAGCATCACTCTAGTTGCTCTGTTAAGAATAGATAATAGTGGGACAAGAGCAGAAGCTGGGATGCTAACTGGGACGCTACTATAATAATATGTTGTAAGGGAAATAGTTGTGTTTTAGGTGGGGTGGTAGCAGTTAAAAAAAGTATTTGGAAGTGCTCAGATGCTGTATAGCTGGAGGTCAAACAAGTAGATGATGAAGTGGTGGTGGGGGGATGAGAGAGACAGAGAGACAGAGACAAAGAGACAAGGAGACAAAAAAGTATGACATCAAGTCTTTGACCTGAGCAATTGAGAAGATTAAGCAAAATAAGGAAGACTGGGAATAGAACAGATTTGAGGGGAAAGATTTTAAACAACTTGAAAGGTCTGAAATTTTACACCAAGCTAACAAATTGGCCTGGCAGAAGACAAGGAACTTACGGCAATAGTGGTAGCCAAATCATGTCATGTCATGTGCAGAGGAGTAAATAATTTATTATATTTTCTTTAAGAATTCCTGTAGGATTAAAAATACCAGATTGCATAATGTGCATATTTGGAGCCTGGAACTACTGCAGCTAATTTATTGCTGTAACTAATCAGTAACTACTAATTTAAGAGCAGCCAGCCTGAAACAGAAGTAACACCTGGGGTGGGTGTAGAGACTACAGAATATGATGGAGGAAGTGGAGTAGAAGCTCGGAGCAAATTATTTCTAGAGCTTATATATGTCTGGAAGATTTTCTTCCTTCTTTTCTAGTAAAATTTCCATGAATAAATTTCCTTAATTATTTAACCCAGTTTGATTTAGACTTTCTGTTGGTTGCCTCCCAAAGCATTCTAACAGATAGCTATCTATCTATCGATTGATCAATTGATTGATGCCAGAAACGGGTACTCACCACATTTCAATGAAATGCAAGACCAGGCATTTCAATGTGGAATTTGCTGAGTAGAGGAGATAGGAAGGAGAGCAGTGAGGGCCCCTTTTATTCCAGAGTAGGAAGTTGGCAATCTTTGTTATGTGCAAGCAAGAAAGGTGTCTAGGTTGCGGTTTTATGTGTTGTTATTAAGACTTGATGAAGCTGTAGCTTTAGGCAACTTGATAGGTCATTTCCTCCACCTGCAGAAAGATCCTGTAAAAAAGAGGCAAGTCTAGGCTTAAGGTGGCATGTCTGAAAAAGTATGTGTTGAGTGTCTACTTTGCCAAGCAGTGTCCTCATCATTGGACATACCCATCCACGGATCTTACTTTCTAATTCATACACATATGCTACTAGAAAAAAATTACCCAAAATAGGTAGTTAAAGATAAAGCAGTTGTTAAAGATAAAGCAGAAAAGGGGGATAGAAAATGATGTGTGCTGCTATTATAGATAGGATGACTAGGACATCTGAGGGAAACTTTCTGGGCAGAGATTTCAGCAAGCATAAATTCCTCAAGGCTGGAGTGTGCCCGGTATTTCAAAGAATAACAAACTAGATGTTCCGGATGGCAGAAGCACAGTGAGCATGGGGGTATAGGATCAGAGGAGATGCACCAGACCACATGGGAATTTAAATGAAGTTATGGACATTAGAATTTGTTTATATGATGATGGGGCCCACTGGAGAGGTTCAAGCAGAGGAATGACATGATTTCATTGAAATCTTAGAAAGATGGCTCTAGTTGATGATTGGCACATGATCGTTTGAGAGGGGATAAGAGAGGAAATGCAAGACCAAGTTAGGAGACTACAGTGGTATCTACAGCAGAGATAGTGGTGGATCGATTGGACCATCTATGGGCTGGCAATGGATAGGGCAAGAAGTTTTCCAGTGTAGGAAATATTTTTAAGGTAGAGCTGACAGACTGCCTTATGGATTAAGTATGAAGTGTAAGAGAAAAAGACAAGTTAAAGTTACATGTTGCTAGAGAGTTCACTAATCTAATATGGAATCTTGTAGGGATAGAAATATCATATTCTCTACCTCAAGCCAAGATTGGAAACAATAGATGCAGGGAGTTGGGGAATTAAGCAGGAAATGAATGAGACCAGGCTTCTTCCAAGCTTCTCTTGCTAAGCGTATTTTTGCCAAACAAAGGAAACAGTCACACCGGGAAGACAAAGATAGGGGTATAGTATTTAGGGGTATCCTAAATACTATTAGGACCTCTGTCAATAAAGGTATTTTTTCAAGTATCTTCAAGGCACAGGCCAAGAATATGGTTGAAACCATTAAACAAGGGGCTGTGAGGTAGGCTGAGTACAGAGATATACCCAAGGAAGACAAAAATGCCTAAATTCATGAAGCCCTGAACCGACAAGGGAGTTGGCTTTGATTCTAGCCCATGGAATTGATCACAAGCACGTAGACCCAAAGCAAATAGACCAGCAGCCTACCAAATTTTTAAGTGAGCTGTACTGCCAAATACCCCTATGACTGGCCAAAAAGAGCCTGTATTTCTCAAACCTTAAGATAATCCCAAGGATCCAGGAATCACATCAACAGGAAGTGGGCTGCTCAAGTGGTCAGCTCCAGAAATTGCATCCTTTCCAAAATTTGTCTCCATGGGAGACAACAGACAAGGAAAATCCATTCATTGCATAGAACCAGGGGCCTTCTTATTAATCGACCAAGGAATGCCTTTGTCCATTGCCAGGGCAGGTTGTCCTTGTTATTTATGGCCAGAAGATTATAATATGTGCCATGTACTAGTGATTTCTGTGTGTTTCTCACTGATCTGTTTTCCAAATGAAAATTTTGTTTCATTTATCCAGTTCTCTACTAACTTTTGTTAATGGATGTGTTGGGGATCTATTACATGTTATCTTGGCCTGTGTTTCCCAGAAGGGAGAACCTGAGACAAAAGCATATGTGCTAGTACTTTATGAAGATGTGCAAACCACAGAAGCCAGATTGAGAGGCAAGGGAATTGCATCACGTAAGAAGAGAGAGCCAGTAATAAGGTTACATTATTGGGTTGGCTGCTGCCAAGTGCTTAAGTGCTAAGTGCTTATCTCACAAGACCATCCTCTGTGGAGCCAGATAAAATGTGTCTTAGGATAGTACATAGGTGAGGTGGAAGGGTGGAGGGAGACAGAAGGAAGAGCTTTTTATTAGCTCTTGTGTCCCAACCTTGAAAGTTTACCCTTTGGGGTTCTATACTTTTGTACCTCTGGGCTGTGTGTATATGGGCACCAAGTGAAGTTCTATGGTATCTGATACCCCAGAATCAACAGAGATGCCACAAGGAAGGAGGTGATGTGAGGTGGTGCCACGTGCCACCTACATGAAGTTGGTTGAACCCCACTTACATATGGTATGGTGATAGTAGCAGAAAAGAAGAGGCAAGTGAGGCTGAGAGTATTCGAAGCAGTCTATAAGAAGGGTCTGGTGAGGAGACTGGCTGGGTCTGATGAAGGAGACTACCTATTATGTAGTAATAGGTAGTATAGGATTACATAGTAAACCCAGACTCCAAGTAATCCTAGATGACTAGACTCCTGGAGTCTAGGATTACTGTTATGTCTAGTTATGGATTCACTAGGTGAGAATTTGACTTGCCTGTGTTTTTGGAGGGGGTTCATGCAATTTATGTAATACATTTTTTGAAAGCATATGTACAGAAACATGATATAAATGAATGTGGTATAACCAAAGACTAGACTGTAGCTGTCTTCCCAACAATGATTACACCTGCACCCACCATTGTAATTTTTGTAGCCTTGACTCTCACTTCCTTTTCCAGGGGTGAGCAGAAAAACAGTAGCCTGATCAATATTGTCTCAACCCCTTTGGGACCACAATGATTGGCTCATAAATGTTCAGGAATCCAAGGCCAACACAATTCAACCTCACAACAAATGGTCAAGACTTTTGTTATAAAGGAATTGTTCTGAACTGTATGTTTTGCAGAGGTGAGACCTGGATCTGCTGTAGCCCTTTGTTAACCATAAAGGAAGCCAGTCTAAGGATGAAGCCAGCTAACAGAGAAGCACATAAATGAAGATATAGCAGAAAAACATGGTTAATGTCTGAAACACACTGTGCCTGAAAACTAGGCTACAGCTTACATGAAGCAATAATTCTCTCTATTGTTAAAATAGTTTGAATTTTCCTTTTTCTTGTAACCAAAAACATTCTAGCTGATATATTCATTGGTGGGTCAAAGCTGAGGATAGTTTTGCCTGGGTTATACATTTCTAAATAGTATATCTATGGAGTCATAATAGTAACTTAGGTTAACCGTGAGTGTGTGGTGGAGGACCTTTGCAAACCAGATTCTATCAGGGAGACTAGCATATAGGCTTTTAATATAGTTGCAAGGAAACACCACCAGGATATGCTCTAACTACATGTGGTATAACTAAGTCAACAAAATTGTAACTATAAAAAGAATGTGTTGTCAGAAGGGATAGGAGCAGCATGGGACCTAGAAATGGTAGTTTCCAAGGAAAAATGATTTTTAGTGTTTATCCAGTACTGACTATGGATATGAAATACTGGGTCATGAGCACTCTCATCCCCAGAATGGTATATCAGGACTTTCAAAGAGTCATCACACTAATCCATTTCTCTTTGCTCAGATTCTATGCTTTTAAAACAGCTTTGAGGAAAATAAACTACAAACTTATTGGAAAGAAATATCTTTCAGTGCAGTTTTTTTCTGGCAGAGCAGCTATAAAATTAAAGCTAAAACTTAGGCAAATCAAAACAAAGACAGAATATCTTTTTAATTGTGTAGTTTCACATATACTAATTAGTTCCAATGCACTACAGGAATGGTAATATTTTGGCATCATTTCAAAAGCTAGTACTTCTAGACATTTATCATATCACTGTGAAATTTAAACTTCAACAATTTTAATAGTGTGTGATAAATGGAACCCATATTGTTACAACTCTGATTTGGTAATGAGTGTATTCATCATTATCATCATCATCATCTTAAATCTGGAAGAATAGTAATGTTGGTGATGAATAAGACATACATAATTATCTTCTCCATTATATATGCCTATGATAAGTGCCTCAAATATGTCTACATCACATTTCAATATGCTGCATATACGTGCTTAATAAATATCTGTAAAACTTTTGGAGAGATGGCTTAACAGGTGAATGGTAAAAATAAATGAATTGTTAAACCTGGAATAAACCGAAGCAAAACAAGATCTTAACATGTAGAATTATAAAATTTACTAAATGCCTTTACATATATTATCACATTGAATCTATGTAACTTGTATGGTCGGTATCATTATTCCCACATTATAGATGAAAATGAAACTTGAGATTCACAGAAGCACACAGCTAGTGATTAAGAGGGTTAACCTTAGAATCAGACCACTGGCATTGAATCTTAATTCATTCACTTACTAATTGGACCAATGCCACAGCTGTCTCACCTATAAATGGGTAATAATAATGATGTTGAGGGAGTTAAATGAAACATTTCATGTAAATGCATAGGGATATGGTAAACATTAAGTAAATAAATGGTAGCTATTAGTGTTGTTTTTGTCACAAGGTAATGTTCTAATCAAGAAAAACTAACAGGAATATAATGAAAACTAAAATGGCATCTTATGGAAATACATTGGACCTGAAATAAAAAAGCCATTGGGGATCTTTTGTGTCTGTCTCTGTTTGTGGCCACAAGTTCTTTAGTTTTGTTTCTCTCTGTATGTCCATCCCATTGCTTTTCTCTGCAGAAGGAATCTCTCTCCCGACTCATCAGTAGCAAATGACCAAGGTGCCAGTCTCTTACCTCTGTATGTTCTTTTCTATAGAAATATACGTGTATTCCTTTAATTTAAGTACTCATCGTCTGAATAAGATTTCTCAGTGCCTCTAAATTGAGCTCTTCAATTTGAGAATTCCATTGTTTTTCAGCATCCAATAGACTCTAGACTTAGACCAATCAGAAACAGTTGGATGATCCTAAGGTCCCAGCACAGGCACAGAGACCCAAACCTTGTCCAAGACTTTTCTTTCTCAGGGAAGGCAATGTGAGAGAGCTGGACAATACCTCAAAACATTACTTCAGCAAATTGCTGGGTACTGAAAAACAAATGGTCTCCAGTGGCTCTCATTCTGGCCATCTTGATTTCCAAGTGACTCCTATCATTTGATTCCATTCTGCTTTCACATACTACTATCCAATTTCATAATATGCATTTCTAAAACTCCTTTTTTGATGGCATACAGACACAGTAAAAGACCACCAATTTCTTTAGTGGTTCAGACAAAACCTGTGCTTCTGATGGAGAGCTCAAAGCTTAGCTACTTGCACTTTTTATTCTCAAATTGGTGCTGAGTCAATCCTATCATCTTGCAGAGTTGGTTTTACCTTTCCTGGACTCATCTCCAGGTAAGCCTCTGCAGCAGCACAGTCACCCTTCTTTGCTCACTATTGCTGTTGTTAGTACCATTATGTGAAAACCCAGTAGACAAAGCAATGGTGCTGGTCTATCATTATTCATTAAAATATTGTTACTAGCACTGAATGACTTTCCTCCCTGTGAAAATGTTTTTTCTTTTTGCTTTCTGACATTCCTACAGTGTTGATGTGCTTCCATTGAGAAACATGAAATAAAGACTTGGGTCTGTGATTATTATTATTCTAAAGTATTAAATAAATATAATTTCTGTCAGAAACTTCAGCAAAATAAATTCAACACCCACATAGAGCTGCATATTTTAATTTCACTGGAAAAAGAAGACATTAGAGTCTATCTGTTAGACTGATTAATCTCCAAATACTGGGCCTATGTTATTCTCTGAATATTATGAAACTTCAGTTGTTGCTTTTCTTTGAATACTAGAGTATTATCTTTATTTTTTTATTTTTTATTTTTTTATTTTTTTGAGATGGAGTCTCGCTCTGTCCCCCAGGCTGGAATGAAGTGGCCCGATCTCAGCTCCCTGCAAGCTCCGCCTCCCAGGTTGACGCCATTCTCCTGCCTCAGCCTCCCAAGTAGCTGGGACCACAGGCGCCCACCACCATGCCTGGCTAATTTTTGTATTTTTAGTGGAGACGGGGTTTCACTGTGTTAACCAGGATGGTCTCGATCTCCTGACCTCACGATCTGCCCTCCTCAGCCTCTCAAAGTGCTGGGACTACAGGCATGAGCCGCCGTGCCTGGCCTAGAGTGTTATCCTTTTAGAGGAAGCAGTGCCATCTTCTTGAACCATTCTGACTGCTTATTCTTTTATTCAAATGACTTGCATGAGTCTACATATGACTGGTTTGATGAATTTTATCTCTGTGTTGACCAACTGTTCCAATAAACTGCCTGAAATTTGTTGGTTGTTTTAGTGCTGTGTAGAGAAAAACAATGTGAAATCTTTCAGCACCCACTTCTGTGGGAGTGACTCATTCCCTTAACCATAAACACAAGGAGGTTTATTGAGATGGTGAGGAAATAAAAGAGCTTAAAGGGAGAAAATGAGAATAAACAAAGCTCTTAAAATTGATTACTTTGTCCAACTAAAAATAGCCAAATAATCAAATCATATTTTTGCCCAAGCCATTCTATCCAAAGTCCCAAATTTAGAAAAAAATTGGACAAAGCTAATGTACATCATAAGGTCATGCTTGAGATAATTAAATATATGAGCAATTGGAAAGGAAAAGAGCTAAATGACATGCCAAACTTCTGGCTCCAGTTTTAATAACCCATTTATGACTTACTTGACTTGTGATTTTATGTAGCCTCTAATCATAGCTTATCTAAGACATAAATTTCTATAAAATATTTGAAGTTGTTTAAATTTATTATCTGTTTTCACTCTTTTTGGGTCCTTGAAACCATTCTTGGTAAGGTCACCTGTATGCACTGTGTTATTAAATCTGATGCACATTTTTGGTTTATCTTCCCTGGCTTCTGTAACTCATCATGCTTTCATTTTTCCTCACATTCTGGCTGTTCTTTCTTGACATCCTATTTTAAGCAACAGGCTCTTATTGGATTTTTAAACATTGATATTCCTCAAAGCCAAATCCAGGGTCTCTTCTTCTTACTCTATGCTGTACTCTGTAGATGAATCTATGACTTCAATTATTATGAATTTTCTCAAGTTTAGATCCCTCAACTGAGTCCTGATGTCTTAGTCAGTGTGGGCTGCTATAACAAATACCACAGACTGGGTGTCTTGAACAACAATCACTTACTTCTTGCAGTTATGGCTGCTGGGAAGCCTGAGATCAAGGTACCAGAAGATCCTGTGTCTGGTGACGGCCTGCCTCCTGGCTTGTCAATGGCTGCCTTCTCACTGTATCCTCACATGGGAGAGAGAAAGAGAGAGAGAGAGAGAAAGCTCTATAGTATCTTTTCTTATAAGGGCACTAACCCCTTAATGGAGTCTCCCTCCTGACCTTATTATCTCCAAAAGTTCCATTTTCAAATACCATCACTTTGGGGATTAGGGCTTCAACACATGAATTTTGAGGGGATGCAAACATTCAGCGAATAAAACCTAGTATATCTAATTTCCTACTCAAAATCTCCACTAGGATGTCTCTCAGGCCCTTTAAATTCAACCATCTAAACCTAACCTCCTAGTTAGGATTCAGGGAGGGTGGGGGCTTAAATGGGCCTCAACTCTTCTGTGCTTATATCACCAGCTAATCCACATGTCCATACCTAATTAACTTCAGCATGCAGCAGGTTGGCAGACTGTTGGGGAGAGAATGGTTTCTGAGGTTCATAGAGTCTTGAAGAAGAGATCTGACACTTTCTTCTGTTTGATTTCGACAGGAGCTGGGGCCTTTCATCAGAGAGCTCTGCAGTGAGGATCAGAGGCAATTGACGTGAATTATGGTGAGATTTTGGACACAGAGGTCTTGGGAGGAAAGGTGACAATGGCTCACAGGAGTGTGGTATTTTCTCTGGCTCCTAAAGAACTGAGGAACATCTGAAAGGAAGGTGAAGTTCTTGCTGCCTGTGAGGTATGTGAGTATGAGTCTCTTTGGCTGAGGAGGCTGGACAGCAGACAGGATTTCACTCAGTCTCTCCACAGAGGTCAATGACTTGTGTGACACCGTGGTACCTACCCATGGGAGGAGTGGTTATTGCCACCTCTGAGTCTAACCCTGTTGGTCTGAAAAAGGTTCTGTTTCTGAAGTAATTTAAAGACCAGAGAGAGGGGGAACAATCAACATGAAAAACACAGCTGGACCAGAACTGCTGGAGAAAATAGAAAAGGAACAAATAAAGGAGAATATTCAGGAAAAGTTCAAAGCAGATTTTCTGAAACAAAAACCACAAAAATCCCAAACTCAGTGATTTTTAAACTCAAATAATATGGTCCATGAAGATGAGAATGATCACTACTGAGAGTTAAATTAGTAGCCTGAAAAAATACACAGGGGTGGAAACATTGAGGGAAAAAGTAAGAGAACTTGAAATTTGGTCTGGAGACCTAAATATGGAAATAACAAGAGTATCAGAAGGATAAAAAATGAACTTTAAAGTTTTATTGAATAACTCAACAGTTTAAGCTACATTTAATTTTTGTCTATACTTTAAACAAATTACTATATTATATTTGTGTATAAATAGAAAAATAAACCAGAGAACCAAATGGAAAGTCTAGTGATAGATCCCAGACTATATATGTGATTTTAACATGTGAGAAGGATGGCATTTTCAATACAATAGAAAAATTGTGCTTTATTTAAGAAATGGAGCTAGTATAACTGGCTTTTTCTACAATAAAATCATGCTGGACCCATACTTTATACAAGAATAAGTCCAGATGGAGGAAATATTTAAATTTAAACAAATAGAACAATAAAGGATGTTAGGAGAAAATATAGGAGATGACTTGTTCAATTTAAGATACGGAAATAATTGAGACCATGACAGAAAACTCAGAAGTTATGAAAGAATTAGGGTAATATTTTGACTTTATAATATTAAAATCATGTAGAGCAAAATATATAAATAATGATAGATTTAGAAAAACAATACAACACAAATAAAGAAAAAATTTAATAGCCATAATGCATAGTCTCATAAACTGATTTTTTTTAAAAAAGCAAAAGATATTAATAAGAATTTTATAGAAAAGAAAATCCAAGTGATCAACAAAATGATTTTCAAGCCCTCTGGTAAACAGGGAAATAAAATTTAAAGAAACAATAAAAATATAACTTTTTACCAACCAGTCTAGCAAGAACTAAAAACAGTGATAAATGCTAGTGATGGTGAAGTCTTTCATGCAATATTATTAGAAATACAAGTTGCTTCAGCCACTTTAGAATATATGCTGATATTTACTAAAATTATAAGTAACATACATTTGAACCAGCATTAGCATTCTCACTTTAAAGATCTAGTGTAGTCCCACTTTTGAAGATGAAGTTCATGAACATAAAACAATCTCAGGAGGTAAGAATAGCTATATAAGGATGTTTGAAGTTCAAGGAGGTGGTGGCTAAGCTGGAACTGTTAATCCACATGTGGCTTCTCCAGCATAGCAGTTTCAGTGGGACCAGTATTGTACACAGTGGCTCAGGGATGTGTGTGTCTGTGTGTGTGTGTGAGAGAGAGAGAGAGAGACAGAGAGAGAGAGAGAGACAGAGAGAGAGAGATTTCAGAGACATAAAGTAAGGGCTTCCAGTCTCTGAAAGCCTGGCTTCAGAAACTGGCTCAGAATTACTTTTATATTCTATTTGTCAGAATAGTCACAGAGGTCACTGAGTATCTTAGTTATCTATTGCTGTCTAACACTATCATCACAAATTTAGCAGCTTAAGACAACAGAGAGTTATCATCTCACAGGTTTTGTGGATCATGTGTCCAGGCATGGCTTGGCTAGGTCCTCTGCAAGCCTGCCACAAAAGTCTTGTCCAGGGCTGAGTTCTCATCTAAAGGTCAGACTAGGGAAGGAGTTGTTTCCAAGCGCATATGGTAGTTGGCAGAATTCAGGTTCTTGTGGGCTGCTGGACTGAGGAACTAGATTTCTTGCTGTCTGTTGACCAGAAGTCATCCTCAGTTGTCTGTCCTGTGAGCCTCCCCAACATGGCTGCTTACTTCATCAAAGATAGCAAAGGAAGGTGTCTGCTAGCAAGTCCAGTGTTGCAATCCTACATAATGGCATCATTTTTGCTGTGTTCTAATGGTTGGAAGAATATCACTGATCCGTCTTACTCTCAAAGGAAAGGTGTTACCCAGGGGTGTGAATGCCAAGAGGTGAGCATAGGAAGGCCATCATAAAGACTGCTCATTACATTCAGATTCAAGGGGAGGAGCCTAATTCTTAATGTCCATGGGAGGAGTGACAAATAATCTGTGGCCTTCTTTAAGCTGCCACAGATATTTATAGCCCTGTGTAATATGGCCTCTTTAGACTCTTAACTTTTTGTGTTTCTATGTCATCTTTTGTGAATTATTCTTCAGGATATCCATCTTTCTATCTGTCCACTCAACCATTTCTTTCTAGAGTCTTACTACTAATCAGTCCACTCATTCATTCCTTCAATATATATTTATTAAGTGGCGATTATTGAGGCTCTAGGGATAAATCAGTAAGTGAAATGAAGACTTCTTTTTTCATACAGCACACAATCCAAAGGTAAAAAACAGAAAATCAGCAACGAAATGCTAAATAAACCAGGTGGTGATACAGTAAGTGAAGTGGAAAGCAAAAATAGGGAGGCTAAAGAATAGTTTATATGTGCTGCCCTGGTATGAATATTAATAACACTCAATGTATTCTTGAAAGTTCTCAATGTGGACAATAAATTATACAATCACCTTAGCAATGGGTAGGGGAAGGAGTCACTATTTCCAATAGTTTGGATTCACAGAGCTCTATCACAAAGTAACATTCAAGATGTCACTGGATGAACTAAGGAGTGAGTTTTGCTTATGTCTGGGGGTGAGAGTTCCAGGTAAAGGGAACACCTGGAAAGGACTGGAGATAGGAGTGCACTGGTGTGTCTGAAGAATGATAAGAAGGCCAAAATAGCTGGGGGACAGTGAAGGAGGTTGACATTAAAAGATGAGGTTGAGGAGCCAGTGTAGGAGGTGATGACATGGTGCCTCCAAGGTCATTACACAGACTTTTATTCAGGGCGATATGGCAGCGTCTGGGGCGTTTTGAGGAGGGGGATGATGTGGTCTCACTCATGTTTTAACAGGCTCCTTCTGATTGCTGGGCAGAGAATAAGTCATAGAGAGACAAGACAAGGGCAGGAGCAAGGAAGCCTCCCAGGAAGCTACTGAAATAATTAAGGAAATACATGAAAGGAGGCTACTGAAATAACTAAAGAAAGGGACAAAAGCAGACTATTGAAATGATGCAGTCTTGGATCCCTGTCTGAAGCCAGCAAAAGCTAGCTAGATTCTGAAGGCAGAATTGAAAGGACGATGCAATTAATTGGATGTGGGATGGGAGCTAAAGAGAGGAGTCGAAATGTCTTCAAGGAAAGAAGTCTTTTCCTGGGAAAAAGGCTATAGGGAGAACAAGTTGGGAGGGAAATCAAGAGGTAATGTATAGGTTATTAATTTTTGGGTGTCTAATGAACTTTTCCAGTGCTTCTAGAAGACAGATTCTGGGTCTTCACAGCCTCAAAATTTACCAAAATTTTTGTGGTCATTCTTTTAGATCTTCCCATCCCCCTTATTCCTCTGGCTCAGCTATCATCTTCTAATGAGGGAAGGTGTGGAAGAAAAAGTCTACTCTCTGCTTCTCCTTCGATGTGTTCTTCCTATCCTCAGGAATTTCCCACATTATCTTCCCACAAATTATCTAAGATCTCTTAAGACCATAAACTTTTAGGGGAAAAGTCCAGAAAGACTTTTGGTTAATTTGGCTAGCACCCTACCTTTTATTCCCCTGGAGAAAATGAAGTACACCACTCAAAATATTCTCCAGCCACAGTAATATTACACAGCATGTATTAAGAGTGTATTCCATTTCAGACCTGTGCATTATTTCACTCAATTATCTCTGTAACTCTTTGAATAAATTCTGGTAGTGGCACTTCCTATATTGTGATTTTTGGAAGTTTTCCTAAGTTCGCTAAGTCTCTACTCGCTTGATTGTTAAATAGAAGGTATCTTGATCCCCTCAGGGTTGCTGTGGGAATGATAAGTGCTGTTGGGTCTAAAGTCCTCAGCAGAGAATCTGACATTAGATGCTTCTTGCCTGGTAGTTCTCTAATTTGTGGCAAAGGTTGTGTGTCTTAAATGAAGTAGATAACATGTTTAATTAATAAAAAGGTGATTATAGAAAATGAATTATTAACATTCTTATTATTTAAATATAGTTTGAGAAACAAAAGATAGACAACAGTTCAAAAACCTTATGTTAAGTGACTGTTAAGTGCTATAGTCTGGAGAAGAAAGCACCCATCAGGCTGTAGTGTGGGAAGTACAGGAAGAGAAAGTGAAGGGCTTTTAGGCACAGGATATTGAGTAAACCAAGATGTGGAAAGGGGATTGTGGATGATTTGTTTAGGGAGCAATGGATAGACTGATTTGACCAGAGTGGCGTTTTCAAAGAAGGGAGCATGGGACATGAGGTTTAGAAGTAATCAAAGGGACCAGATAATTGATGGCATTTAATTCTGGATGAAGGCTTCAGATTTTCCTTAATGGGAAATAGAGTAGTTATTAAAGGCTCTTGAGTCAAGGATTGATAATCACTTATAGAACATATTTATGAAGTAACTATGAAGAGTTCAGAACTCTGCATTAATCATGCAAGGAGACATCAGAAAAGTTTCATTTGGCTGTGATATTTCAGTTTGACTGGATGGAGACAAAGTGAAAATAGGGATCCCAGTCAGGAAACACACACACAAGAGGTGAGGCTTGAGATGATTAGGGCTGAGTGAGGAGGCCAGGAGTAGCAATTAGGAAGGAAAGAATAGCTGTCAGACACACTGAAAAGCACAAGCTGACAGCACTTGTAGGGTGAATGGACGTGGTGGAAGAGAAAGCAGAAGAAGCATGTCCTGGACAACATCAAGGTATTTAGCTTTAGTGATTGACAGAATCATTGTAGACAGAAAAAGGGACCTTAGGAAAAACTGGCGCAGACAGGGAGATAAACTCTTTCTGAGGTGATAGCTTTCTGTAGTAGATGATAATTAGGAAGAGGAGAAAGGGTTTTATTTTTATCTATACACAGAATGTTTTCAGTAAGATAAGAAAGCATGGTTTTATACATTAACAAAAAAATGTACATGTGCCGTATTCACAAATTTGCTTATGTGTTAAGATTTGGATTTGGATTATCACTAAAATTTATGGTTTTAAAAGAACACACTTTATTTTCAGAGCACATTTTCGCCCAAATAATCTAGCTAATCCTGCTAATCATAGACAATGATTAGTATGGTCTTGGAAATGCCACTGCAAAATTGACAGTCCCTCCTGCTCACCACGACCTCTACATAACTGTTCTGCCCGGACAGATATACACTTGCTTTCAACATCAGACATTTAATTACAAAATTAAAATCCCTAGAAAGGGAACCTGACAATCACGTGAGAGTTAGAGGGAATCTTAGTGATTATCAAGTGCTGGTCCATACCAGCAGCTTTGTTTTTTTGTTTTTTTCATATTGTTTTACTTGTTCATTTGTTTGTTTTTAGTCTAGATGGGTTCTAATCACAGAATTCTCTTCCCACACAGATCCCCATTCAACAAATTATGGCTTACCCTTCAGCGTAGTTTTTACTCCCTTTATGTGGCCTCTGTCTGTTTCTACTCTGCCAAACTGTAGCTTTTTATTAGCCTAAACTCTCCGGACTGCAATTGTCTCTCTGCACATACCTGCTGAACTGTTCAGCTATTACTTTTCCAATATAGAAATGGCCTTAACTTAGAGGGTTATGCCTCCTTTAAAGGGAAAGAAGAAAAGTAAGATAAAAGGAATAAAAACTTTATCCGTTTCAGAGGCATTTTAATAGCCTTTAAAAAGTCTTTAGGCTTTCTTTGATATACGTGTAGCATTTAGTTTTGTCCTTAGCTCTTAAATGCATTTAGAGAAAGGAGAATGTATTCCTTGTTTGTGAAAAATAACAAAGAAGAAAATATATTTGCATGCTGTTATCTTGACTCTTTAGTTTCCCGAAGAAGTTGGGGTATAAATAACCCCAAAATTTTAGTACTGAGGGTGGATTGAGTATGTTATAAGTGGCAACAGGTGGAAAGCATGCTCTAGCAATTAAACTGAGTATAACCATGTTCCTTAAATTTCCAATGAAAATTCCATATGCATATTTGATCATTTTAAAGGTGGTGGAATTTTTGACTGGCTCAGAGATGACTCGAGAGAGGAGATAAATTATGTGTTTTACGATTTTTTTTTAAAAAAAATTAGTATTAGTTTGATTTGGAGTAAAGGATGGGGTAAGAAAAATACTAAGTGTTTTTCAGCGTCATGGTCATATTATTCAGAAATGCCATGCAATGCGAATCTAAAAGCTTTACCAAAATGATTATTTCATTTTTAATGTGGGTTAGCTTGGGCTAAATGGCTTTTTTGTTGGATTCTGCCCTCCCTCTTTCCTTGGCTTCTAGGGCCAAATGTAAAAAGAAAACTAAATTCAGAATTAGGATATAAAAGGGAAAAAATGCAGATAAGTTCCTGGCATCAGCTGCCTCAGAAATGCAGGCCAGGGAGTGCTTTGCATTTTGTTCAGAAGATTTGGAAGTGAACCTAAATTTCAGAGATGCCTACCTCTGGGAACCAAAGCACCAGGCAAAGGAATCTGCCAGCGCTTGGAAAAGATGATGAATGGAGCCAAAAACGTTTTTCCTGTGGTATGGTACAGGGTTGTTCAGTGTTGCCCACCCACACTGCCATCTCCCACACACACCATTGCAAACTTTCTCAGGACTTGAGCAGATTCAAAACTGGGCAGGGCCCTTTCCTTTGGCAGAGTCAAAAACATAAGCGGAGGTGCTTTCTGGCTTCTGGAAGCAGCACGGCTTGACGATTCACAGCTGATGTAAGATTTAGAAGGGGCTCATCTTTTGAATGAGGGGTATAAACTGTGTATGCTTTCTGCAATTGGCAGGGGTGATGGGTGAGGGTCGAGGGATAAGACAGTGAGCAAGAAGAGTTCCCTCTTGGTTGCTTGGTTTTGACCTGAATTTGCATGGGGACCTTGAGAAAAACTAACCTGTGGTGCCTCAGTTTCCTGGTGCATAATGTCACTGCTTCTCTGAAGGAAGCCTGCAGAATAAAGCCTGGGTTAAAATTCCCCTCCATTTGTTGTTCGTTTTCTCTTCCTGTTTGTGCTTTTATCCTGCATCCCTGTGTGGCTTTAGGGGTTTGGTTTTGGGAGGAAGACAAGGAACCACATTAAACAAAAAGATGGGGAAAGGTGTGTTGCCAAGTTTAGAACCCATTCAACCGTGCGGGTTTGGAGTTTTCCAACAACCTCCTGCCTCTTGAGCTTTCAGTTTGTTTATTCTTGGCAAAATGTAGCTTCCTGTTTTTAAGAAAACCAGCCTATAAAATGCTTGAAAAATCTTCTTGGACATCAAAACACCCTTCCCAAACAATATTTTGATGATTTAACATGTAAATGAGTCAAAACAATGTGAGCAACATTTCCTATAAAGTACGCATGGGTTTTAGAAATTAAGAGGGTAGTGCTTAGCTAAACATACTTTGGTTATAGAAGATCAAAAGCATTTGAAAACCAGTTTGAGATGTTTGCTAAGTCTAAAATGAGGCCAAATCCAACCAATCTCAGCTGAAATGCAAGCAAACAATTTATTATTAAAATAGCTCACGGATGTGATTCCTCTTCCATCTCTGGGCTTGTGACTCTTGCAGCCAAAATAATCTCCGTGAAGTGACTGTAATAATGTTTATGAGCAATCATGGGACCAGAGCTCTCAGCTCATCCATGGAAGTGAACAAATAACTTGAAAGACCAAGCACCTCAATGTCTCGGCTCACTTGTTTTTATGTTCAAGGTTATGTGATATTCTCTATCACTGCCAATTGAATGGTTTTTGTGTTTTGTTTTTTTGGTCAGATGAGAGCAACATATCTTCAACTCTCAGACTCCAATACTCAAGTCTCTACGTCTACTTCTAGGTTCAGAAGTTGAGAAGGTTAACATCCTGCTGGGATGGATTGCTCCTCAGATATGTAATTTCTCCCAGTCAGGATTCTGTATGTGCATGGATGTATTAGGAAGTAAACAAATTCCATTTTATCCCCAACAAGACCTCCTACAGAGCAACCACAGTGACAGCCGTAGGTGTCAGTAGATTTAAGTTCTGGACTAATCCATAGATTTTATTAAGCATCAACTATAAATATGTTATTATAATAGGCAAAACTCTGAATAAAAAAAATAGGAATAAGAGGCAGTCTTTGGGCCAGGCATGGTGGCTCACGCCTGTAATCCCAGCACTTTGGGAGGCCGAGGCGGGCGGATCATGAGGTCAGGAGATTGAGACCATCCTGGCTAACACAGTGAAACCCTGTCTCTACTAAAACACAAAAAATTAGCCGGGCATGGTGCTGGCGGGCGCCTGTAGTCTCAGCTACTCAGGAGCCTGAGGCAGGAGAATGGCGTGAACCTGGGAGGCGGAGCTTGCAGTGAGCCGAGATAGCGCCACTGCACTCCAGCCTGGGCGACAGAGCGAGACTCCGTCTCAAAAAAAAAAAAAAAAAAAAAAGAGGCAGTCTTTGACCTTAAAGAGCTCTGAATCTCGCAGAGGGACTTCTGTGACAGAAATAATATATGAGGTTCTGTGTGACAGCACCTGATGGAAGATATCTGTGAAAATCTAGACTTTTTTTCATATGAGAAAGAAATTCCTCTTTTGAAGATAATCATAATCTTTTTAGAATATGGCACTTAAGTTAGGAAGAATGGGTAGAGTTTATAGACCCATGAAGGTGGGAAGAGATAGAGGCATTCCGGTGGAATAGAACAATTACAGCCAAAGCCCTGAAGAAGTGAAGTACACAGAAAGTTTGTGAAAACGTCTGGAAAAGCTGGAAAAGGATCAATATAACGTTTCCCAACTGTATTCTTTTGAATAACACAAGATCCTTGAGAAAAGTTATATAATAAATTAATTTAGGAAGTCTTGTGTGAAAAATACTAAAATTGTTTCTTAATTACAAGATTTTGTGGGAATATTTAACAGCTTCTCTCCAAGAGAAGGTATAAAGACACAATACTTGTTTACTTAGACCATTTGACAAATACATGTAGCAAAAAGACAGTATTACTAATTTGGCACATCAGAGAAATACAGTATAGGAGTTACTGTAATGGTTTAATGAGCTTTAATCTGTAAATTGACATTATTTGTATATGTCTGGCACATACCCGATAAATTGTTTTTGTTATAGTTGTTGTTACTTGGACGAGGTATTTGACAAGGATTTTCACGATATCTTTATAGACAAAGTGAATACTTATTATCTGAATGACATAAAGAGTTAGGGGACTTTGTAACTGGTTGAATGGTCAGTCTTGGGGAATTCTCATTAACAGAGGCTGCCAACCCAATGGCAAGTCTTTAATGTTGTGCCAAGGGCCTCAATCCTCCTCTTTAACCTGGTTAAAATATTTACTAATGATTTGAGTTAGCTTATAAAGGTGTGAAAATCAAATTGGCAGGTCATGGGAAGTTGGGAAGGATTATTACACTAATTCACAAGATCTTAATAAGAACAAGAGTCTCTATGAATTGGCATGATGGTCTAAAATTATATAATAAGGAAAAATGTACAGTCTTATGTTTGAACCTTAAAATCAACTGTACACATAGAAAATGGCAGAAAGGAGGCTTGCCAGAAATCAATTAGAAAAAGACTTGAGGATTTATAGGTGACTATAAGCTAAATATGTGATAACAAGGAAATATGGTTTACAGAAAATGTCATGTGATTTCAGATTGTATCAGTAGACACAGAGTATCCAGATTTAGGGAGGTGGGAATTCCACTTGTTCTGCGCAGGTCAGACCACACATTTAAATATTTTATCGAGTACTTGTAAGAGACGAAGACTAATCAGAACTAGCTGGAAGTCTATGCCAAGATAGTGAGTGAACTTTAAAAATGACCCACAAATTATAGACATATTGAGAATTTTTAGTGAAGAGAAGCTTTAAGAGCAGGTATGGTAACTGCATTAAAATATTTGGACTTTTTCATTTGGAAGAGGAATTAGACTTGATTTCCATAATGCCATATGGTAGAATTAGGGCCAAGAATTCCACAACAATCCTTTCACAAGTACTTTTTTAATGCCAACTCTGTGTCAGGCATCATGCTAGGCAAGGAAACACACTTGCCCTAAACAAGCCCACAATCTATTAGGAGATAGACACCCAGGCAGCCTTATCCAAGCGTGATAGGTGGGCCCCTAATTGAGCAATGCACTATGGTGAAAGAGGAATGAACAATTAAATTTGCCTGACAGTGATTTTTTGGACCAATGTTATACATCATATAATGTAAACATTCAAACAATTCTGTAAGATTTATAAAATTTTTTAAAAGCCTAGCATTTTGCAGCTCTTGTTCTACAGTGTCTCTTTCTCCAGAACAGTCATTGTCACCTTTTTTAGGTGGTTATCGTACTATTCATTTCCATGTCTCTTCATGGCATGGTTATATAGCTATTTCTTAATTTTCCAGTTTTAGGCTTTATCTATTGACTTTCCCTTATGGAAGATGACCATTTAGCTCCTTTTTTTTTCCCATACACATGCATCCTTTCCTTCTTCATCCTCCCGATATAATAATGTGGTGTTTTTGGTTAAAGCTAATATTCTGTTACTGTGGCTATGAAAACTGTATTCCCAGCTGAGTCATATAAAATATGGTTACTTTTCCTTTCCTGTACATCTTTGTATTTTCCCCATAATTAATATATTTTTATCTTTAAATTTACTTTATTATATATGTACTTATCACTAATTCAACCCAAAATACTGTATTCATTGTCTCAATCTTTTCTTTAAAAATTCAGGATCATTAGATTGCCATTTAATTTCATCTTCCACATTTTCTCCCGAAGTCTTCTGAGCTACTCATACTGCTGGTTGTTCCATGCCTGGGACATAGCTCTATCTTGGGGTCTCTGCACAGACAACCTGAGGATTCGTTTTCCCTTTCTCTGGTCTTCAGTCCCCTAGTGCTTGCATCTCACATCTTCTTTTTAGTGACCTATCTTCTTTGAATGACCACATGCTCCAGTAGTTTTCTGCAAGAGAAAAATGGAGAGAGAATTTTGAGACATTGCAGATCTGACAATCTCTTTATTTTACTCTCATACTTAATTGATAGTGTGTCAGGGTTCATATATCTAGATCAAAAATAATTTTCCTTCAGAATTTTGAAGGTGTTGCTTTATTGATTTCTTCTTTTCAGAGTTGCTGGGAAGTCCAGAGTCTTTCTGATTCCCGATTCTTCATATGTGACCTAATTGTTTTTTCATCTTTGGAAACTTTCAGGATCTTCTCTTTGTTGAAATTTCACAATGAGTTGCCTCAGTATGAGTCTATTTTTATTTATTTTTCTAGGCAGTTGGCAGGCTGTTTCAATGTATCTTTCCATTATGGAAACTTTTCTCGAATAATTTCACTGATGCTTTCCTTTTCTCATTTCCTTTTAGACCTCTTGCTTTTTGAATTTTGGACCACTTGTATGGGTCCTCTTATGTTGATATTTTTCTCTTCTATTTACAACTTCTTCCTTTCTCTTTTGCTTCTTTTTTTCAAACAAAATATCTGGTTCTTATTACATGATTACATTAATTTTTATCTCCCTGATGATATTAATAAAAGCTTTTGGAGTTACTGAAGTTTTCTTCTGTCTGCAAGTTTTTTTCTCAACCAAGTTGTTTTGTGTGATATGTGTGCACAAGGGGAAAAGGTTTCTTTTCTGTTCTATATATACCACTTAGGAAGCTTTCCTCTAAGATCTGGTAAATTTTATACTTAAGGGCAGGACACTCTTAAGCTGATTTGATGTTCTGAGTGCATGAATGGGGACTGTAAATTGTCAGTTTCACTGTAGAGTGATTTGGCTGGACAATTTTAATAGGAAATCTCTGCCGTCAATACCTTTATAGCTTTCTTTTTAGCAAAGAAATATTTCCCAAGGAAGATTTTTTTCACTTCTTGCCTGGCCGCTAATGTTCTGGGAGCAAAGTGGACACAGAGAGCTAGGGGTGTTTACTTTCAGTATGCATAAAATGACTTTTTTCATTAAGATACCCACACCATCAACTATGCCTGCTGCTGCTTAAGGCCTGGTGTTTCATACTTTTTAGATAATAAACTGGGAAAGGACAGACAGCCTGGCATAGTGAGCTAAGGAATTGAT
The DNA here is from genome assembly GCF_029289425.2 of Pan paniscus. NCBI lineage: Eukaryota > Metazoa > Chordata > Mammalia > Primates > Hominidae > Pan > Pan paniscus. The sequence continues at coordinate 30,705,452 of NC_073249.2, read as the reverse complement.
GATGTCTATTTCTTAAAAAAATACTTTGAGTTAATCTTCTTTATCTACTCTCTTTCACTCTCACTTCTCAAGGTACCTGATAAGGCCACATGTTGTGCGTTTGGGGATCATGCGGCATAAATCTGGGCTGATTTTTAGTTTTCCCTACTGGTGACTTAGTAGTTCCATTCCTTGGGTATCTAAGTCATTTACCATGAATTCATCTACTTCCTAGCTCCTAAATTTGTTTCTTCTCTCTTGTTCTTCTTTTCCGTTAAGATTATATACATCTAGCTATACACTATTGATTTAGGGTCAGTTGTATGCATGTGATTAATCTACTTTCTTTCCCTGGAGGATCTGGGACGCTTTCAGAGAAAGTAACATTTGTGAAGGACTTTGAACGATGTCAGATTTTTCAGTGAAACCAGTGAGGAAGAACAACACGAGCAACAAAAGAGATGTCAGCACTTTTATGGAGAATTCAGGAAATGCTGACTATGGCTAAGACGTTGTTGGCAGCAGCAAGAACAATATAGTTTTTAGATTGGAAAAGTGGTGACCAGCAATTAATGAGATTTATGAAGTGTACATTTTTATACACTTTAAAACTCGTGTGTATCCCACAACGGACCAAGTTGTCTCAATGATGCATCCTTCTCTGTAACTGCTAAGCCCTTAGGTGGACAATGATAGACAAGGTTTCAAATTGCTTGGTGTATGAAAAATGCCAATATTTTTTAGCATATATATGTAATGTTTTTAAGCTACTTGATCTCAGGTAAGGTTTGAGGAATGAGGAGGAGGAGAAAGAAAGAAAAAAAAAGTAGATAAAGAAGAGACACAGAGAGAAAACCTTCATACTGATGACATCATGGCTGTGTTTTAAAACTGAGCCTTAAGTCTGTCGGAGTCATTTATGTTCTATTTCAACAGGGAGAAATGTGCTGAGCTCTTGGGGTCGTTGACTAACAGGTCTACCAGATGGATCCTGAGTTTGGCTGCAGGAGCAGAGCATTCCATCGCAGGGTTTAAGATGCAACAATGCATTATTAAACCTGTTTGTAACAAAATGTGCAAGATGACATCATGTCCCTCAACAAAAATGTGTGCCCTGCTGTGTGGGAACAGTGAACCCCAGGATATAGAAAGTCAGGCAGAAATTATAGTACCTTATAAATAGCTGCTCATCCACCCATTATACTTTTCTCTCTCCTCCCAAATCCAAAGTGTTCTTTAAGAGAGGAAGAAAAATATTCTATGCAATTCTACATCAAAAAGTTGTAACCAAGAAATGATAAATAAGCATCTGCAATGAAAGAAAAATGGATATAGCCTTAGGAGAATGATTTTTAGTCTGAAATCTCAGTCATAGTCTGCCAGGAAATAAAAGCCATTGAATATTTAGAACAAGAGGACTTTAATGCAGGGAATTGGCTACACTGGTGATAGAAGAGCTAGGAAGCCTAATGGGACAATGAAAGAACTCAGAAATTAGCAGTGTCAGGATGACGCTGCCACCTCTGAGCTGAACACATGAAGTGTGGGAAGCCTACTAGGCGAGAGGGAGAGATGCAGCTGCTGCCCAAAGATGTCATGAGAGGCAGGAAGAGAAGTGGCCTGGCCTTCCTTCCATTTCTTGTACCCTCCAAACTCCTACCAGTGTTTCTTTCTCATAGGATGAGTCCAGGGAAAAGCCAGTGATGTAGGAGCCTGGGAAACCCGGCTCTGCAAAGCAAAGCAAAGCAAAGCAAAGCAAAGCAAAGCAAAGCAAAGCAAAGCAAAGCAAAGCAAAGCAAAGCAAAGCAGGGGAGGGTGAGAAATGGATTTGAAGACAAACAGGTCCAGAACCAGCACATCCAGAAAGATCAATGCTGCCATAAAGGGGAGAGGATCAGTGTCTACGAAATCATCACTGATCTGAACACAATGAAGAGATGATTATTCATCAGATCTAGAATTAGATGTGGAAGAATTAGGAGCAAACTTTAAAAGTGAACAGCATAGAGTGCAACCACCTCTATCACCCTTACAGCCAGAACATTGGATTGGAGTCTTGCAATGGACCCGCCTAGTATATCTCACTGCCTTTCAGTTATTATGCACTGATAAAATGAGACATGGACAACATTAATGGAAAACATTATTTTGGCAGGAAAAACTAAAATTTGAATTTCATAGATGTCTTTGTTGTTGATGTTGTTATTGCTAATAATAATGATATCCAGTACTCATACATGTATTTATAACTCAATAATTCACTGCTAGCAGTCATGCTGTTTTCATGGGTCAATCCTGTCCCCAGACATTCCAACTGTAAGACTGAAGTAATTTCTTTAAAAGTGATATTCAACAGTTGACTGTTGAAGCAATGTTTTCTTATTAACTAACATGTAATTAGTTCATTAAAAAATACCTCAACTGAATAGCACGTAACTTAATACAATCTACCAAAGTGGAGAAATCCACAGTTTCTCACAAATGGCAGCAAAATTACAGTGCAGGGAAACTGGAAATGAGAAGATGCCAGCTGGCAGGACACTAAGTGTTTCAGATTACTGTGTGTTTATGACTTCTGTGTTCTAGAAAAAAAATTAATTAGATTATGCTATTTGAGAATCTTGGAATGCCATGGCTCTGGGCCAGGCTTATCAGAACCACACATTTGAAGTTTAATTAAGCTGTTTTAAATTTCCCCATTATTTCTGAGTTTTGAAAAAGCAATAAATGTAGGAACTAATAAATAACTGTAGAAGAATGCTGAGATTCCCTCAGATGGCAGCCTTCAGTATAAAATTATGGACTGTTTCAAAGTCTACTATACACTCATGTTATTGAACATAAACATGATATGAAGCAGTACTCTTTGTTCAAGAGGTTTTGGAAAATAAATGGATGCAATATAGGGGCCGTAATTGTAGAAACTTATTATGTTGTTTTGAAAATTCAAGTCATTGTTCAATAACATGTCTATATCTCAGGCTGGGGTCAAATTGGGGAAAGGCACATGAATTCCAGCATAGAGAGAGGGAAGCAAGGGAGATTTGCTTCTTGTTCACTTTGATGAGAGAATCTTACTGTCTGAATTTTTAGCTAGCTAGTTTACACAGGAGGAAAATAGCTCAAGTCATAATACAACTGGGCTTAAATTTGTTTAATTAATTTTTTATTATTTATTTTTTAATGGCAGTAAAATATACATTACGTAAAATTTACCATTCTAGCCATTTTTAAGTGCACAGTTCAGTGGCAGTAAGTACCTTCATGTTATTCAACCATCAAGCACCATCCACTCCAGAATTTGGCTTAAAGCTATTTTGCTAATTGCTTTCCAAAACAAAAAAACCTTTAAAAATTTTCCTAGGAATAGTTGGTCAAGGTCTGAAAATATGGAAGACACTACATCTGCGTCTATACATGTGGGAGCCAGTATGATCCTGCCTCATGGCCCTGCAATTGAAGTATCTAAGGGGTTTGACAGTATACTTAGAAAAAATGGGTTGTGACTAAATAACAGTTTTCAATCAGACTTACGGAAGGAGAATATTAACCCCTTTTGAGAAAATAAACAAATTTGGCAAAACAAACACTGATATGACTAACTGCTTTGGTTAAATAATTTTATTCATTCATTCAAAATACCTAGTGAGCCCTTATTTATTCTAGATATTGTTCTAGGCATTGGGGAATTTGTGGTGAACAAATATACTAAGTCATCACTTCCAAAGATGTTATAGTCCAGTAGGAAAGACAATGTACCGATAAATATACCACAGATGGTGATAAATGCTACGATGCAAAACAAGTATGGATAAGAAAAGTAAAATCAAAGTTGAATCTTTCTTTCCTAATTCTTCCCATTTATAATATTTTAGAGACAAAAACAGAATACCTTCTTAGAATGGAAACCCCATTGTCAAAAAAGACTCTGGTACATGAGGTGATAGGCTAAGGAGATGAGGCTGAGCAGGTCAGAATATGAAAGCCTTGTGTTGCTTTGCTCTCCTCTCTCTGTTTCTCAGTTTTTTCAGCATCTTGATTCTTTTTACTCTTCTTCCTTCATTTCACTGAAAAAGCAGGTAACTAAGGATATATATCTACTCATTTCTCCAGCAAATATGAATTAGAAATCTGCCATTATGGAACACTGTGCCAGCTGCTGCAGGGAGTCAGGAATGCATAGGGCACAGATGATCTCAGAATGCATTGGCGTTTATTAGGTTGGTGCAAAAGTCATTGCAGTTTTGCCACTACTTTTAATGCAAAAGCTGCAATTACTTTTGCAGCAATCTATTAGATATGTAGTTGCAGAAGGAGGCAATCAATGCTATGTGTCCCATGAACAGCAGAGATGACACATGCTTTGAGGCTTTCAGGAGATACCAAGACAACTTCTATTAAGGAAATCTTAGAATAATTCATAGAAAAGGTAACTGTAGAGATGGAGTTTGTTGGATGAGCAGCACAGAATTATGAAAGAAGAGAGGTTCTCAATAGGGAAAATGTGACCAATATGTCCACTGTGCAGAAAAGTAGAGGGGGAGAAAGACTGAACAAGGTTTGATCACAAGTGAGTACATTTGAGAGAGTATCTGTGTGTGTGTGTGAGAGAGCAGGGGAAACTGGCAGAAAATTAAAATTTAGGACGTCAACTGTTTTATCTAAATAATACCACCTCACATACTTGGCTGACTTTACCATGGAATTAAGCTCATGTATTCATTCATTCAATAGATATTAATGGATTGCCTATTGGGCCGGTACTAGGGATACAATAGTGAACAAAACAGAAAAATTTCCAAGTTCTAAATCCACAGAGCAAGCTAGAAACTCCTGAGCAGGAGCTGATGCTCCAGTCCATAGGTAGAACTTCTTCAGAGAGACCTCAGTGCTGTTCTTAAGGCCTTTCAACTAATTGGATCATTTCCACCCAGAAAATCTAGGATAATTTCATTCACATAAAGTCAGCTTGAGTGTAGATGACTACCAAATACATTTACAGCATCATATCTACCATATACCTTTATAGCATCACCTCGATTAGTGTCTGCCTGAATAACTGGGTACCATAGCCCAGCCAAGTTGACACCTAAAACTGACCGTCACAGATGACTCACCAATTTTTACCCAGTAACAAACTGACTGGCTTTGTGTGGACTATGACACCTCTTTCCTCTACCTTCTGTTTTTTTAACTGGCTCTTTTGAATTATGTAGACGGCTTCAGACTTGGATTTCCTGTCTGGCAGGCTATAGTCAGGTTCCAAATGACAAAATATTAATTAGGAGGACTGTACATGATCTTGTTTACAAATTCATTAGCACTGGGAGCTTGGCTTTGGCAGTTGTTTGTCCTGATGCCATGGGGGTACATTTCAGCCCCCAAATAGCACCATCTGGATCTCATGTCCAACTTTGTGGCCATTCTAATCTTCATCTCTTTAATATAAGAAGAGTGGTGCTGCTCGCACTGCTGCCCATAATTCAATATTAAAATACTCCTTTAAGAACAAAATAGTGCCTGTGTGACTTGGTGTGTGTCATGGGGAAATTCTAGGGAGGAGAAATAACTGCTATCCACTTCATCCTATTGACCCCAGTGAACTCTGTTCAATAAATATTTGCAGAGTGACTGAATGCCAAAGCATGTCTTGAGTTTATGCAACTTGGTGACATTTCCACCGCTAAAACTGTTACTACAAACTTTATCTTGGAGAACTCATGATAGGTGGTGAAGTTGCTCCGAATCTAGGAAGCTGCTATTGGCCAAATTATGTGCTGTTGGAGAGAAACATTTCCTGTGTATTCAAAAAAAGTGGAGGCTCGGCATGACTAATATGGTAAGAATGTTCTCATCTTCTCCAGGAGAAGAATGGAGTCAGGTAGAGCTTTGCAACAATCCGTGGTCACAAACCTCAGTAGACACCCAGGTCATTAACTAACCACATGCATGTGGCACATGGAATGGAACATCCCAGAGCTCTGAAACCACAGGCATCTCTCTGCTGGATTAAAGGAAGCAATTTCACAGGCCCAGACAGAAAAGGGATGCGGTGATTTTTCAAACGATTCTGATTTATAGTCAATAAGGTGCAAGGTTATGATACACAGAGTAAATGAATCGTTTACACTCCTCCTCATCACTCCCTTCCAGAAGCCCTGGCTTCTGCTGGTTTCTAGGAAGATACCAAGAGTGTCACCTTTATGAGCACTATGCCTGGTCTTTGTATCTGTCATCCAGCCTCCCATCTGTGAAGTGATTCTTCAGAAACCCCTGACTTCGGTTACTAGCCAAGCCTGGGTGTGATATTTTTTCCTGTTTAATTAACAACAACAAAAAAAGGCTTGCCCATTTACTTTTGCCAGCTATCTGAAAGTTCAAAAGGTAAAGAACATTTCCCTCCACAAATAAGCCACGGAATGTATTTGGAAATTGAGTTTTCATCAGTAGTTGCTGTTTTGAGCCACTTATTCCACTGCTGAGGAAAGTGAAATGGGAGTTCTTTCCTGAAAGGGGGAGAAAAACCCATAAACTTTGTATTTAGAATTTCACATCTATGGTAGAGGCTCTAGGAATTTGAGGTCATCTTTCTGACACTGATTTAGGCTAGTACACCCTCAGATGGGAGGTACTTATCATACCCATTGGTACAATGAAAGTTCAAATTTATACTGAAAGAAAATAATAAGATAAAGGCATGGCCATTTTGAGACCTTCTGATGATAGGCCATGATGGTACTTCATAAAACAACCTATCCTTAGCAAAAGACTCGTTTCATAAATTGCATTTTTAATTTATAATGGTGCAAAGCTGAATGCCATATTTGCTGTGTAGGGCTGCCCATTACAGACCAGGCATCCTGTCCATAGAACTTGGTAGAAAACCCCCAAAGTATCCCCTTTCATACCGATCCAAGAGTCCAGATGCCACATTTTGTGCCACTTTATGAAGGAAGTGGCATTTGAATTGAACGCTGAAATGCAAGGAGGATTTAAATGACAGGGAAGGATGTAACTTAAGTGTCTGTCATCTGTCTGATCTCATCTCCCAACATTCTGAGGCTATTTTTCAAGGATTTGAGAAAATTGGCTTGAATCCCCATCTTGCATACAGTACAAGGTCTAGTACCCTTCCTCAGCATACCTCAGAGGTCTTTAAGGGTCTATGTGTCCTTTGATCACCATTACCTATAATGTCTCGCTTCCACTGACTTCTCAGTCTCTTCTGTGTCTCATCTTCTCAAGCAATTTTTTTCCAGCCCTACATCAATGTGGTTCTAAGTTTCTCAAGATACCACTGATATAAAGCTGTTCAACATTCAGATTTTAAGGCCACCAAGAAGAGTTGCAACATGGCACAGAAGTGGCAACATCTTAGATTTTATACCATATATTGACATGGTATCTCATGTCGAATTGTAATTCCCCGTGTTGAATGAGGGGCCTGGTGAGAAGTGACTGAATCATGGGGGTGGACTTCTCCCTTGCTGTTCTTGTGATAGAGTTCTCCGAGATCTGCTTCTTTAATAGTGTATAGCACCTCCCCCTTACCTCTTCTCTGCTGCTGGCCATACAAAGACGTGCTTACTTCCCCTTAGCCTTCTGCCATGATTATAAGTTTCCCGCAGCCTCCCAGAAGCAGAAGCCTGTGCAACCAGCAGAACCAGGAGCCAATTAAACCTCTTTTCTTTATAAATTACTCAGTTTCAGGTATTTCCTTATATCAGTGTGAGAATGGGCTACTAAATATATTCCTCATCCAATTTCTGTGGTCTTCTCAGCCACAGGAGATATCTTACTAGCCTTTCTATTTAGGATGCCACTTGTCATTAATCTGGGGCCACAGCTAGAGTTACAGAAGGCTGATGTAATAAAAAATAAAATGTCTCCTGGTGTTATGACTCGAAGAACTAAAAAACTTTCTTTTTCACATAGCAGTCTGAATTAAGGTTTCCAGGCTAGCCTTTGGTTCTGCTCCATATAATCATTCAGGGACCTGGCTGTTAGTGAGTTGTTGCTTTGCTGGTCTCTGTGTCTTGTATTGTTTACATGGCCAAGGCTGGCACACCCCAGTGGTTACATCCAGCATGAAAGGGGAAGATATTGCCTACTGTCTATGGCTCTAGCTCAGGAGTGGCACACCCTACTTTTGCTCACATTCCCTGGGTGAGAATTCAGTCATAAGACCAAACTAACCTCGAGGAGTCTGGGAAATGTAGTACCAACACAGGTGGCCACTCGTTTATCCCAATTTCCTTTACTACAAAGGAAGGTGAGAATAAATGTTGGTGAAGAACTAGGAGTTCCTGCTACATCTTTCGCTTGTCTTTCAGAAACTTCTTCCTTTGGACTCAACTTTTTTTCTCTACTTCTCAGCAGCTAACTCCTAGATTTCTATCCCATTTTAAATGCAAAACAATTTGGTTTCTCATGCTTTTAATACTCTCCTCCCAGACCACACTCAGTGGCCTCAATTTTTTTTTTTTTTTTTGAGATGGAGTCTCTCTTTGTCACCCAGGCTGGAGTGCAGTGGCACAATCTCGGTTCACTGCAACCTCCGCCTCCCAGGTTCAAGCGATCCTCCTGCCTCAGTCTCCCAAGTAGCTGAGATTACAGGTGTGCACCACCACACCCCGCTAATTTTGTATTTCTTGTAGAGACAGGGTTTCGCCATTTTAGCCAGGCTGGTCTCGAACTCCTGACCTCAGGTGATCCACCTGCCTCAGCCTCCCAAAGTGCTGGGATTACAGGTGTGAGCCACCACGCCTGGCTAGTGGCCTCAACTTTTAACAGAACAGCCTGGTAAGCTCTTTTGCTATATAAAGAACCAACTACCACTGTGATAAGTATTCCCTGTTCCTATAAGGCAGTCATCTACCCATTATTTTGCTTGGTGTGTGCACATGAGTTCCCCACTCATGTACAAGCATGAAAGTAGTAATTATTCCTCTCTGCTGCATAAGGGACTGTATGCAGTGGAGTGAAGGGAGTGAGTATTCCCTGAAAAGGAAACATTGAAACAAAAAAGTGGAGAGAGGAAAGCATGGGGTAAATTCAGAAGTCAGAGATGGGTCTGGATGACCTGGCTTATAGGCTACGTGGAAAGGAATGGGGGCATTAAGAAGGATTCCTTCCAGTTAAAAGTAATAGAAACCTAATGCAAATCAACAGAGGCTAAATAGGGTTGTTATATGAGAGGTCATAGAGGCACTTACAGTTCCAAGTTTGGCTAGATCTAGGGCCCCAGAAGATGTCAGATAGAGGCAAGTCTTTGTTTCTGTCTCTGAACTGTTTGGTCTGTCTTCTCAAATAGGATCTCTCCATAGGATCCTTGACCTCTCTAGGCCATATATTATCTGTAAAATTTTCAAGCTGTTTCCAGTGAGCCACCAAGGTAAAATAAAGGTGGATTCCAGTGCCAGATTATGCCATGCAGAATTTACAAAGTAAAGGACAGAGAGCCAGTTCTAACCACTCTTGGATTCTCCTGACAGGTGAAGGTTTTTAAAACGATGGGGTTGTGGAGAAGTTGCGACTGTGAAGAGGGGAAGGATTTTTTTAAAGAGGTTGGGTGTGTGTGTGTGTGCACATGTGTGTGTGTGTGGCAGTAACTCTTCTTCATGTTGTCACCTCTTCATATGAGATACCTCTTTCATTTCAAGCCCAGTGAGAATTCATCTCTGAGAGCTCTCTAAATTGAGAGACATAGACAACTGATATGCAAGTCACAGCTGACCAAGCTACAGACACCATGACAGCAGGGTAGAGGAGCTGCACTAAGATGGGCCCACCTTCACAGAATTTGCTGACATAAGAGATGTGTCAGTGTTCCTAAGGCCTAGAGGAAGGCCAGGTAAGAGAAGAGCCAGTGTGGGCTCAACCTGGGTCTTTCCCAAGAAGGTCACAAAGAAGGGTGGGGGTAACCCCAACAGCAAGAAACTGGAAGTGAATGGCACGTTCTTAGGGTCTGCAGAGGGACTCACAAGAAATTCATCAAAATGAGTCAGAGGAATGACAGAAAATAGCTTTCCAATATTGGGAATATTCAAAGGTACTTTGAAAGTACCTGCAAGAGGTACCCAGATAGCATGAAGACAGCTTAGTTGAGAATCATTTTAAGTAGGGGTCTTTCTCACTTGTTAGCATCCCTTCTTCTCCACCCATCACTCTGATCTCAAAGGGATCAGAAACTACTTAACAAGCTTGGGGATTGAGCCATTAGGAAAATAGAGAAATATGGTAGAGAAATGCAAAAAAAAAAAAGTCAACCATGTCATTCCTCCCCACCCCTATTCCCTGCCGCCTCCCAGCCGGAAGCAGGCCTAAGTTGGGGAATAGGAGAATATTTTACTTTAAATCAAGTTTAAAGTTGTCATTAACATTTTGGACTCAGCATTGTAATTTCTAAATTGGGACTGTATTGGTGACTTCAAGTAACTCTAGGACCAATGTATAATCCGAAATTTGGCCAACAAAAAGTTTTATCTAGGTCAGATAAAATTTTGAAGGGATAATGGAAAACAAAAATAATTTCATTTGATTGCATTATAAGTACTGTTTACATCTCCCTAGAGATCATGGCTTCAGAGGGAAAAGCACAGTCACTCTTCCAGAATCCATAACAGTTCCTGAAAAAGACTTCTTAAGTCAGCATCCCCTCCACACCCACCAAACCTGTGACAAGGAAGCCATATGACTATTAACAGCCCCACCTGGGTCATTTAGAGAAAGCAAGAGGGAGATTTCAAAAGAAGACGCTGGCAGCACATAGATATCCAGTACAACAGGAAGTGATGGCATGTGGATTCTGAAAGATTGTAAGATGAATCACTCCTAATGAAAGGACTCAATCAATGCAGAACCTCAAGTTCTGTTAGGTGGGCTGGCATACAGAATATGGGAACATTCTGTTGGGACTCAGATCTCGAAAGTTAGAAACCAGCAAGGTGAAAGAGTGACAGCAGGGGCTTCCTTGTGGGCTTTGTCATTCCCATGTCATCCATGGTGCCACTCATAGGCCACTTGCTTCAGCCTGGTCATAGGCGCATACAACCCTCTCAGATATGCCTGCTGGGCAGGGTGAAAGGCAAGCACCACAGCCATCCCTGTGGATTGTCCTAAACCTTGTGACGCTTCTATGAACCAGTTTAGTGGGTCTTCCAGTAGCCTGCAGACAGGTGTGAAGAGGCTAATACTTCCATATAGTATTGCAGAAAAAATTGAAAATACTTAGTCCATACTTAAAAGGCATCTTATCTTGTAAACATCTTGTGTTATATGTTCATTCACTTATTAAAAAATTAATATATATATTTATACTCTGACTATATGATCAGCATTGTGTTATAATCTGGGAATATAAAAAGTATTTAGAAAAAAATGACTATATATTTGTCTCCCTCAGCAGAATTGAGTTCTTCTAGAGTGGATACCCTGCCTTCCTTATTCACAACTGGGTCTCCAACACCTAGAAAAATTGCTGGTATACAGCAGGCACTCAATTAATGTGGCTTGATTAGATAAATCAGGACAATCACTGTCTTCAAGAAGATTAAAGTCCAGTGGAGGAGAAAGATATGTAAGCACAATGAAGTGTAGTAAGTTCTGTGACACAGGAAATCATAAAACTATATGTCAACAAACAGAGGGTGGGCGTGAGGGAGGAGTGAATAAGCTTCCAAAAGATGATGCAATGTGGGACATCAATGGATGAACGGAACATTGCCCATTTGTGCCGTGGTTCTCCTCCCCTATTCTTCTCTTTGAGGATTCTAGATTTCATGTGTTCTCTTTTGATGGCTTGGGACAATGCGCAGAGAGTGAGCACTCTGGGCCTGCTGTGTCCTGGGTGTGGCTGTGTGGCTCTTTCTGTAGCTGTGCCAGGGGAATGACTTTACAGGATCTCAGCAACAAGCCCAGGGGACTGTAGCTTGTGGGATCTTGGCAGAACTGTCTCAGTGCTAAGGTCAGAATTGGGGAAAGATGTTGTAATTGCCTTAAAGGCACGTGGACTCAAAGGCAACGCGGACACTGAACACAGCTCCTTTCGCAGACTGCACTTGCAGGGAAGTGAATGGGAGCTTTTCCCATGTGTGGCCAAATCGATGGGGTTAAACATGATTAAGCCCAAACATGTAAACACAAAATTCCCAAGTTAATGGTGATGTAATATTCTGTTAGGGTTAGGCCAGATTATAGCTGATTGCGTTGCTTCATATTGGAACCTGGTCCAAAACGTTGATTCCTGTTATAAATCCTGTAGTCATCCCCAGGAATAGCATTATCCACCAAAAAAAAAAAAAAAAAAAAAAGGCCTTTCTAAAGTTTCTAGAGAGTTTCAATGAGAAATTTCTTAGCAACACCTGGAAAAACCACAAACAACACAACTGGCCGTTGGGGAGCCCCAGGAAAATGCCACACATCTAGAGTAGGGAGCCTGCTGTGCCCTTCTCAAGCATCCTAAGAGCGCAGGCCTGGGTTGAACGTGCTCTACCCCACATCCTAACAGGGAAGAAAAGCACGAGGCCATTAAACAAAAAGGAAAAATAATACCACACGTCGCTGAAATCACATCCAACTGGGGCTAGGGCTCGATCTGCAATTCTTCATCCTTTCTGGTCTTCATTCAGCAGCCACTGACACCCCCACAGGATGGATTCTTTTTCCAGGGCAACAAATGCTCAATTCATCAGGGAACCAAAGCACAGCTCCTGTGCAATTTGTCCAGGATCCTTACAAACATTGAATATAAATGGAAACCAAAGACATATTATTTTCGGAAGTGAACATATTTTCACCCTAGTTTAGGATGTTGATCCTTATCACTCCCTTCCACATAGAGAGTGTCCCTTCTTTGCACCTTGCTCTTAGTGACTTCAAAGGAAGCCTGGAAGGAGCCCCGTAACATGGGTTACCCTGCTGTGTTCCAACCATAGTGTTTCTGACAGCACTTAAGTGCAAAAGCAAATGTTTCATCTAGGTAAGGACCTAAAATAACGAGGCTTGGCTTTTTAAAAGATTAGGTACAAGAAAGGAAAACGCTACATGAAGTCATAACAGTAAGAGTTATCATGGTGTGTATATGCAACATCTGGATTCTAGGGATTATGCCAATAAGCACAGCAGTGTTGTTAAAGCCCTGGGCACAATTAAATCTCAACCCTGAGTTAATTAAAAAAGAAAAAAAACTGAACATAGTTATTTAATTTTGAATCTGAGTCCGTTTTGTAAAGCTGTTAGAATTGAACAAAAGCTGGCAAATGATTTTATGTTAAAAGGTGAGATGTTTTCTTGTTTAATCAAAAATATACAGTAGACTCTATATACTCAATTTAAATATAGCAGAGAGTTAAGAATGAAAATGCTTATTATTGCTCGCATTATTCCCAGACTCATCTTGGAAATTTCCAACCGCATAATTTCTCCTCTGACCCTGTCGTTGGAGCTAACATGTCTCCCAGATTCTTCAATGCTATCACCTGCCTGGCCTGCTGTTGATGGTGTAATGGAAAAAAGGAGGAGTCTGCAAAATGAACCTCTAGTCACCCTCTCCCGTCTGCTGATGGCCTGGTGACAGGTTAGTTGGCCTCCTTAACCTCAATTACTTCATGCAAATAATAATATTTTGCCTGTCTAAAAGCAGGAGGCTAGACAAGATAAAACATGTATATCCATTCCATGTATAGTTTATTGACTTTATCTTAAATTAGTGCCCTGGATCAACCAAATCACTATGCTATGAACACAGAACTTATATACAATGAAAAAGAATTAAGTAAAAATATGGCTTGTCCAGGTGTGGTGGCTCACGCCTATAATCTTAGCACTTTGGGAGACTGAGGCAGGCAGATCACTTGAGGTCAGGAGTTTGAGATCAGCCTGGCCAACATGGCAAAACCCCATCCCTACTAAAAATACAAAAAAATTAGCCGGGTGTGGTGGTGTGTGCCTGTAGTCCAAGCTACTCGGGAGGCTGAGGCAGGAGAATTGCTTGAATCCGGGAGGCAGGGGTTGCACTGAGCTGAGATCATACCACTGCACTCCATGCTGGGGGACAGAGTGAGTCTCTCTCTCTCTCTCTCTCTCTCTATATATATATATACACACACACACATATACATATATATACACACACATATACATATATATACATACATATATAGCTTATGTAATTTTGCTTATACCTACTTGTTTTCATTTGAGCAACTTGATGTTTTCTCAGTTTATGATGAATTGTTTATATCAGCAGATGATTCCTTGAGGTTTCATCGCCAGCTAGAAGAAACACAGCTCTATTATGTTTTTCAGAGGAATTTAAAATAACGTTGAAAACAAAAAGTCAGGTTGGTCACTAAAATGTCCCTTGAAGGCACCCTTTCTTTCTCATTTTTATAGCTCTGCCTGACCTTAAGCCTTCAGCACTTCCTGCCTTATTACCATAGCTTTCTTATTGGTCTGCCTGTATTCCAAATTATCTTCCTCCAATTCAATTATTTTTCTACCACTTATTTTTCTAAATGTAGATCTAATTATTTTCCTTCTTTGCTTAAAATCTGATCATGCTCTTTCTTTTTGAGAAGAAGTCTTGCTCTGTCACCCAGGCTGGAGTGCAGTGGTGCGATCTTGGCTCACTGCAAGCTCCGCCTCCTGGGTTCACGCTATTCTCCTGCCTCAGCCTCCAGAGTAGCTGGGACTACAGGGACCCGCCACCACGCCCAGCTAATTTTTTTGTATTTTTCAGTAGAGATGGGGTTTCACCATGTTAGCCAGGATGGTCTCAATCTCCTGACCTCATGATCCACCCGCCTCGGCCTCCCAAAGTGTTGGGATTACAGGCGTGAGCCACCGCGCCTGGCCGGTCATGCTCCTTCTTACAGGCCTTTCACAAAGTAGCTCGAACTTGAATTTTCATCTCATCTCCTGTCATTCTTCAACATGAGATGTCTGACTGGTGGCAAGGCACATTGGCCATCCTACTGTGTCTGGAATTGGTTCCTTCCGGTGGGTTCTTGGTCTCGCTGACTTCAAGAATGAAGCTGCAGCCCCTCGTGGTGAGTGTTACAGTTCTTAAAGATGGTGTGTCCAGAGTTTATTCCTTCTGATGTTCGGATGTGTCCGGAGCTTCTTCCTTCTGGTGGGTTCGTGGTCTCGCTGACTTCAGGAGTGAAGCTGCAGACCTTTGAAGTGAGTGTTACAGCTCTTAAAGGTGGCACTTCCGGAGTTGTTCCTTCCTCCCGGTGGGTTCGTGGTCTCGCTGACTTCAGGAGTGAAGCTTCAGCCCTTTGCAGTGAGTGTTATAGCTCATAAAGGTGGCACAGACCCAAAGAGTGTGCAGCAGCAAGATTTATTGCAAAGAGCAAAAGAACAAAGCTTCCACAACGTGGAAGGGGACCCGAGCCAGTTGTTGCTGCTGGCTCGGGTGGCCTGCTTTTATTCCCTTATTTGGCCCCACCCACATCCTGCCGATTGGTCCATTTTACAGAGTGCTGATTGATCCATTTTACAGAGTGCTGATTGGTGCGTTTACAATCCTTTAGCTGGACAGAGAGTGCTGACTGGTGCATTTACAATCCTCTAGCTAGACAGAAAATTTCTCCAAGTCCCCGCCCGACCCAGAAGCCCAGGCGGCTTCACCTCTCACCACCACATTCCTCATGTACCTTCTCACCTACAAGATAGCCCATGCTATTATTTCTCTGTAGGATTCTCTTTGGTTTTAGTTTTCTATTGCTGTAGTGTCTTAAAAAAACACTCAGTGGCTAAGTGACTAAAACATCCATTTATTTTCTTATGTAGGCTAGAAGTCCAGGCCAGGCAGAGCTGAGTTCCCTGATTGGTATTCCATAAGGCTGAAGTCAAGTTGTCAGAGTCAGCTGGAGCCTTGAATAAGGAAAGATCTGTTTCCAAGCAGTTTCAGATGCTCAGCAGAATTAGTGCCCTTGTTGTAGCTGTAGGACCCAAGTTCCCATGATACTGCTAGCTATTGTCTGGGATCTGCACTCAGCTCTCAGAGGCTACTTTCAGGTCCTTGCCACATGGTCCCCACCATAGACCGTCTCACACTTTCAATCTCTGTGACTTCAGGAAGGGCTCAGACCCTTTTAAATGTTCAACTGATTAGATAAGGCCCACCCAGATATCCACCTTTTTATTAACTCAACTGATTAGAGACCTTACTTATATCTGCAAAATTTCTTTTGCCATAGATACAGTGCAATCACAGGAGTAATATCTCATTACATCCACAGATTTCATGCACTGTCAATTGGAGGGAATTATACAAAGTCAAGGTCATTTCAGTCATCTTCAAATTCTGTCCACCACACTTTCCTTTTCTTCTCTGCTAGAAAAACTGCTATTCATCATGTAGGATCTAGCTTATATGAGTCTTCTATGTTAAGTAGTCCTGACATCCTCAGGCTGGGGTGCTGGCTCTGTGATCACCATGGATCCCCATTCATCCCAATAGCATTATACTTACCATCTCCTATTAGACCTAAATATATGTAGTTGTTTGATTAAAATGTAAGAAAGGAATATTGAGAAACTCTCAGTTTTGTTTTGTATACCCCAGATCCCTTGTTTGTTGATACTGTGTTCTCTGCGTTAAAATGCCTGTCTAAATATTGTTTGTGCTACTTGAAAGGGAGGTATGCCATGCTACCAAGTAAGGAATATTTTCTCAAATAAAGGTGGAGGCTTCATGTCAGGTGAAGTGTGAGTCTCCCTTACCTTGCATATTAACATTACACATTCAATAGCTCAGGCTTTTCATGGCCAGTGGCATTGATACAAGGAACCCAGTGTAAGATTAGAACTGCTAATCATTCATTATGTATTCCCATTTGCTTACAAAGGACAAGATCATATGAAAATACATCCTCAGGAAATTGGTTAGACAAATGCTGAAGAATAGGTGTAATTTTCTAAAATTTCAGTTTTAACAATTACTTTGCATCTTTATCCAAATGAATAAAGCCGGTGGTGGCCTTAAACGGAAGAATGGCCTAGATACAATTTTTTTTCCCCCTGTGAAACCTTTCTTTCATAAAAGAAATAGAAGGAATTCACCTTTAGTGTGCTTGATTTTTCCTCTTGAGAATCATTCTGGTCTCATTCAGCTTTCCAAGGACTAGTGAATCCAGCTTTTTGTATCATTCTGTCCAGGTGCACACAATTGAGATGAAAGCCGTGTGAGATTATTGGATAGTACATAGACACCAATGTAAATTCAAGATTGGGAAGAAACAATTGTTTTTGCCTACTTATCAATGCAAAATATATTCTGCTTTGTCTGTTTTCTGGAAAGAAAACTGGAATTTGAGTAATTTTATACTATAGCTGAGTTTCAGGATTCCTCATTTTGAAAAGAATGAGCATGGGAAATTATCCAGAACCGCAGCTCTTTCCTGTGACTCTCAAAAAAAACAAACTGGAACTTCCCTCCCTGTATTCTTTCATGCAGGACAGTACCATTCAGCAACTACTGTGAGTTCAGAAATTCCCAGATAACAGCCAGATGAAAGAAAAAATGACTCCTACCTTTTAACACGTTTGTATAGAGATCTGGGTTCTAAACTCTGCCAATGGAATGCTGGAAACAGGGGCACCAGTTAGGATAATATTTAACAAAGCATTTTGAACTGGCACCAAGCTTCCATTAATGGAATTAAAAAAGATCTGCCAGTGTTCTGGGGAAGATGATTCCCACAGTTCCCCTCCAAAATGTTTTAAAATGTGCAGGGAAAAAAAAGGGATGAATCAAGAATACCTCACAGACAATTTTTCTAAGCTGAGATGAATTATGTTAGCTTCTGTTCCCCCACAATATATATGGATCCTGCCATTGCCCTAATCAGCAGAGATGGTTTAAAAATTGATCTGAAAAATCAGCACTTGACCCTGTGACTCCGCTTTTTGTCGACACTTTCAATCACATCTGGTCTTTAACTGTAAGATTGTTGGCCTATTCCAGAGTCCATTGCTCTGACAGCTGCATGCATTTTGCACGCAGAATAACTCCTCTCCCAGAGATTTAGGAAACCAGGACAACACAACTTTCATTGCTAGATCACTTAACCACAAAAAAGAATTCTAATAAGTTTCCACAAAAGGGCCCTTTGGCCTGAGACATTGAAAAGGAAGAAGCACTGTGAGAGACTATTGGCAAGGGCATACACTTGGGTACAGGGAAACTTTGATTTAAATTCAAACTCTATCTTTCAGCCTCAGTTATACAAAAAAGTAAGACATTATGTCCTCTGGAAACAACAACAACAACAAAACAAATATATTGTAGAGATTAAAATGAAGCACAACTGTCTTGAAAATACTTTTAAAAATAATTGTATAAGTTATATTATTTAACTGGGCAGCATCATACTGACCTTCTAGTCCAGAACAACCTGGTAGTTATAAAAAATATGTATATTCATTAATTCTACAAGGATTTACTGAACATCTACAATGTGTCAAACTCATTTCTAAAAATATGTGATGTAAGTTGCCTCCATATGATAATAAAGAAATAATTTTGTTGAATAGAGAATCAACCTTTTCATTTTAAACTATTGTTTTATAACATAAGCCATATGCTAAATGGTCCTCTCTTCAAAATTTTACATTTATTGCACATCTACTGGGCTACCTCATTTAAACCACCTAAAGAGCACGTGAAATAAGATACGACTTCATAACTCATATTCAGAGGGTTTAAACCATACGCCCAAGATCACATAGCTTGTTGAATAGATGAATCAGCCAAGATTCTACGTCTGACTGCATAGTCTATGTTTATATCACCCTGTTATGTTAACTTCTTAAGGATGCTGATTATTTGAATAAGCCAAAAGCTTCAGCATTTTTCACAGGCTTTCAAAGAGATTGACCTCAATGCAACACAAAAACAATCCAGCGTATTTAGGTCATCTGAAAAAAGTTATCTTATAAAAATGTTAAGACTTTCTATAACTTAGGCTAGAGGTTTTATATAAATTCCTTGTGATGGCACCTAACTTTGCTTGTCCTATGACTCCATCTATGTCTCCAGCTTCCTAAGAAGTTCCTGTCATCCATCCTCCTGGTCTCTGTGCCACTGCACTCTGGCCACGTCATGTGACTTATCATCCCCCACATACCCTGAGTTTTACCTGACTCCATGACTCTCCCCAGAGATCTTTTCAGCCACTCTTTGACTTCAGTAGTTGGAATTGGGGATTCCCTTCAATTGGCTCCAGTGACCTTCTGTGTGTATCTTTATTATTGTATGGATGGTATTTAAATTATAGATTCATATTAGGTTATGAATTCACTATAGCTTACTTATGTTTGTGATCCTACTGTCTGGTATAGTGTTAGCATGTGACTTAATACATGATCATTAAATGAGTAGATAGTAATTTCTCTATGTAGCATTCTCCATGTTACAAGAGAATGTACTTTCTCTTTTTGTTCTTTTATGTTCATGAAAAATTAGAATGTTAGATGACTTTTTATTGTAGTTGAATATTTTCAAAGCAAGGCTTAGGGTGATTTTCTCAACATCTCTTGTAGTCAGACATGGAAGTGACCAGTCATATATCCCTAAACACATGAAAGCAGAAAAGCATGATCATTTACACCACCCTCTCCACCACCATACATGTTCTAGTGCAAAAGAACAAACACACAGTGCATTCTTTCATTCATTCAACTAAAATTCGCCACTTAACTTCTAAGACATTTCAATCACAAATAAAAGGATTAGTTTTCCTTAAAGACTTGATACTCTTAATTCTCGTGATTACAATTAGCAGCTCTGATCTCTGAGATTTCTAAGAGATTCTTATTTAAGTGTTATGGAGACTTCCCATTTCTGCCAAGATGTCAAAATAACATAAGACTCTCTCTTCCTCTCCTAAATTCAACTCTGAATATAACACAAGTGTAAGAAGAGGGTGAGATTGACCAGTCTGAGAAAATAATGCTGCAACTTTGAGAAACCCCTGGAAAGAGAAGATAAATGAAATCTGATAGAGCTGAGAGCAGCAGTTCAGAGAAGATGAGGGTTATGTACAATAGGGATTGGGTTGAGAAAAAGCCTTTCTATCTGCTCTTCTCTCACCACAACATTGCCCTGTCAGGATCACTGCTCATTTCAACATTTCTGCAAAGCAAAAATTGAGCAGCTTCTTACCAGGTCTGCCAGGTTGAAAGGTGGCACTCCAGTGCATCTAGAGGTGCATGAAGTGGGAAGCAAAGAACTGCAGATGAGCTAGAAGATTTCTTCTTCCCTCCTCCCTTGTTGCATGAATTCAGTTATGACAATTGAGGAAAACAACTCTTAGATAAGAACAGGCTAAGGATGATGGAACAGGAAGTTTTACTGAGGGACAGGATTAACTGGTTAGGAGGGTGGTAAGTGGTCCTAGATTAAATACCAATATTCTCCATTGTAATGCATATATATATATATATATTTATATATTTTTTGAGATGGAAATATATACATATATGTATATATATGGATAATATGTGTATATATATGTGTGTATGTGTATATATATATATAGATGGAGTCTCACTCTGCTGCCCAGGCTAAAGTCCAATGGCATGATCTCGGCTCACCGCAACCTCAGCCTCCCGGGTTCAAGCGATTCTCCTGTCTCAGCCTCTTGAGTAGTTGGGATTACAGATGCCTGCCACCATGCCCAGCTAATTTTTGTATTTTAAGTAGAGACGGCATTTCACCATATTGGCCAGGCTAATCTCGAATTCCTGACCTCAAGTAATCTGCCCACTCTGGCCTCCCAACGTGCTAGGATTATAGGTGTGAACCACCACGCTCAGCCAAGCCACCACATCCAGCCTCTAAGGCATATTTCCCCACACCCATTAAGTCTGTGTGACGTCAAAAGTTAGGACCTGGAGTTTAACTTCTCTCATTGGGCACCCTATTAACCAATGTAATAATGTCTCCAGAGAAATCTGAGGTTACAATGAATAACAAGAAATTTTATGAGTTACCTGCTATAAAAGAAAGGTAATACTTTGAACAATTTATAGTAGAGGATCAGAATAAAAGTATTAGACAGAAAACCAATTTAATCCAAACATAATATGTATTTTCAAAGAGATATGAAACCACATAGCTATTTGAAATAAAGGCAAAAAGAATATTTTTTTTTAAAAAAAGAACTATTTGAAAATCCTGGATAAGAAAAAACATAGTTGAAATAAAGAGTTTAATAGCTAAATTAAATAGCGTATTAGAGATGTGGCTGAAGAAAAAAATTTGTATTCTAGAAAGTAGATTGAGAAATTTATCCACAATATATCAGGAAGAGGTACAGATTATAAAACCAAATTCAAGAGCTATGAAGAGTTGAAACAGTTATTATCATCTGTATAGTAGTCCAAAAAAAAGGAAAACTAGCAGAAAAAAAAATATTCTAAGAAGCTCCCAGAATAAAAGATTTAAGATTGAAAAGAGGGCAAAAAAGATGGATAAGGTAAAGCCAATAACTACATAATGAAACTTAACACCATTAAATACAAAATTAAAAAAAATTTAACTTACTGAATGAAAATGAGATTACAAAGGAACAAGATCAGATCAACATCGAACTTCTCTTACTGATGTATAGATTTTTCTTATAACTCTTGATGTAAGAAAATAATAAATTATATTTCAAAGTATTAAAAAAAGAATTCTAAAGCTATAATTTTATACATAGCTAATCAATGTTTTAATACAGGCATGAAATAAAGAGCTGCTGAAACACCTATAAATTCCAGAGAGTTTACTGCAAAAAGATTCTCTTTGAAAATATTATAAAGAAAGTAATCTGACAAAAAGAGAAATAAATATAGAATGACACCATAAGAAAAAAATATGAGTAAAATTAGTAAAATTTAATGCTGGCTACAATAATTTGAAACTAAAATGCAAGGTGAAGGGAATTGAGGGAATGTGATATATTATTTTAAGATACTTGTCTTCTTTAGGGGGAAGACAAAAATATTTATAAAATTAAGAAATAAGGAAATAAGATAATAGTATGTAAGAATTTTAATATATCTGTAGTAACCAGAAGAAGAAAGAAACTAGGTTTAATAAAATATTCTGACCATGTAAAGAAATTCGTATTTCCAATGGAAGGCAGGAAAGAAGAAAACATAATATAAAATGTGTGGTAAATAAAAAATACTAAAAATGCAGAAATAATATGATGTCTATTCTAATACATGTAAGTCAATGAAAATAACTAATCCAAAGCTAAATTATAATACCTTGCAATTATAATATAACATTAGATTACAGTATTTTGATTACAAAACACGTGCTTAAAACGAAAAGATATGAAAAAAACAGAAATAAAAGAAAGAGAAACTCTAGGCAAAAATGAATCAAAAGAAAACCAGATAATTTTAATATCAGAAAAAAATAGAATTTAACTTGAAAAAATAACAAAGGACAAGTACGAACTATATATGCACATAAAGTCAAAATAATAAGAGGTCATAACTATCAGGAACCAAATATGTACCCCACAATGTAACATCAATATATATATAAAGTAGCAGCTGATAGAATTATAGTGAGAGATAATGTAATGATTGTAGTTGGAGATTTAAATATAACCACCTTGTAATTAAATGGTTAGTAAATAAGTAAAGATATAAAAAATTTGAATAGTACTAATAAGCTTATTAAGAGAGACAGATAAAAAATTACACATAACAAATGACAAATATTCTTTTACATGTAAACACGAACAAAATAGCCATGTACTAATCACAGATGAAACCAACAAATTCCAAGGTCCAACTTGATGAACACTATGTTACCTAAACATAATATATTAGATTTGCATTAAAATTAAAAAACAATACAAAAGCTTAGAGGACTTCTGTCTAAAATGAATGTTGAATGTATTCCCAGGCCCACTAAATTAGCAGTAAAGATTGTGTGTGTGTGTGTGGAGCATGTGTATGTCTAATATCTAAACCTACCAGAACAAAAAAAGGACACAGAAAGCTACAGTAAACAGAACCCCCAAAACACATAAATCACTGGCATTAGGTACCTCTGAAAGTCAATTGAAGGTGGGGCTATGTTTAAAAACAGGTAGATTCACCAAGATCATCTGTCCCTTTGTGCCATAAAGTGACTGCTTCTCCTCAACCAAGAAGAGAAAGAGATTGAAGATCTGAAGAGGGAAAATAGATTTAGAGACACAAGCACTAGCCTAGTAGAGAGAGAGCATACCACGCATAAAAAGAAGGGAACTAGGCTGGGGCACGGTAGCTCACACCTGTAATCCCAGCACTTTGGGAGGCCGAGGCGGGCAGATCACAAGGTCAGGAAATCGAGACCATCCTGGCTAACACAGTGAAACCCTGTCTCCACTAAAAGCACACACACACACACAAATTAGCCTGGCGTGGTGGCGGGTGCCTGTAGTCCCAGCTGCTTGGGAGGCTGAGGCAGGAGAATGGCGTGAACCCAGGACGCGGAGCTTGCAGTGAGCTGAGATCGCGCCACCGCACTCCAGCCTGGGCGACAGAGCGAGACTCCGTATCAAAAAAAAAAAAAAAAAAAAAAAAGTAACTAATTCGAAGGCTACACTTAAACTGTTGAGAATTTCAAGCTTTTTTTTCCCACTTAAATCTCAAAATTGGTAGCCAGGATTATATTCTTTAAGTAGAATCTTCACTGGTGAAAATGACTAGCCCAAGAGGAAACACTAATAGCACTTCATTGCGGGTTCTATAACAAAACATCCCAGAAATATCGACCTACATTAAGTACATGATCAACAAGCCTATCTGTGTTTCAATCAACTTTTTTATGGACATTTCAAAATATACCAGAAAGTTAACAACGAACAGATATTTGAAGATTTCTAAAATTAAATATAGAGGTTAAAAAACAACATAAAACAGCAATTTAGGGGGGCCTAAGATCATTCAGGGAGAAGAAGTCTTCACATAAACTATCAAATTGCTAAAGAGATGAAATATTGCTCTCATAAGACAGTAGGATGATATAACACACATAGAACACAACGTAAACAACAAAACAAAAAGGGTCCATAGAAATTACAAACATTATAACAGAAATAAAATACTTAATAAAAGAATTGAAAGATAATACTTAGGCTATTTTCCCTCCAAAACAAAACAAACAAAAAACGGAGCAAAAGACAAATAATTGGTAATAGATAAACCTCAAGATATTGATTTCCTAAATATATAGGGTAGCTGAGCAAAGTCAAAGTCCTGGTTTTTATCTCCTAGAGGACAGGGCTATGCAGAGAATGGTCAAAATAGAGCAGGGCCTAATGGCACTCCCCATATGAAAAAGGTCGCGAAGAACTCTTTTGGATAACTGAACATAAATATAACAATAACGAGCTAAAGGAATTGAAAATGTTTAGCTGGGTGAAATGCGCAGCATAAGGGAAATTCTACTTCATAGAATTGTTTTATTTTCTGTATTATATGCATGTGCAGAAAGAAATAAATAGATTAATTCAGTGCCTAAACTGTGCAGCTAACACATTCGTCCCCTAGCTGAGGCAAATAGTGTCTACTGATGGCTCACAGCTGATTTTCTTGTTGGAAATTGCCCTCAGCTTTAGGAAACTTCGCTGCCCAAGATTATGCCCTCTTCAAGTGGCCAGTGATCAATAACTGACTGGTATGGAAATACAAAGGCCTGACCCACTTCCATTTAGTTAGGAAAACAGTGAACTATTACCTCAGTTTCATAACTCGCCATAGAATCAGCTGAGGCATCAATTGCCAATGTATTAAGGTCGGCTTCTTATGCCCAATCCTGTGTTACTTCTTTTCTTTTCTTTCTTTCTTTTTTTTTTTGAGACGGAGTTTCACTCTTGTTGCCCAGGCTGAAGTGCAATGGCGCGATCTGGGCTCATCAAAACCTCCACCTCCTGGGTTCAAGCGATTCTCCTGCCTTAGCCTCCCGAGTAGCTGGGATTACAGGCATGCGCCACCATGCCCTACTAATTTGGGATTTTTCGTAGAGACGTGGTTTCTCCATGTTGGTCAGGCTGGTCTTGAACTCCTGACCTCCGGTGATCCGCCTGCCTCAGCCTCCCAAAGTGCTGGAATTACAGGTGTGAGCCACCGTTCCCGGCTATCTTATTTATTTTCTTATAGGTTTGTTTACCAAAAGCACTCCCCAATAAAAGTTATTCATGTGAATTTCTGTGTCAGAATCTCTTTCTTGAGAATCTAATCTAAGACAACATCCAACATGTATTTGGAAGGCATCTCAATCTTACTACTAATTAGAAAATACAAACTAAAATCAGTGAGTAATCTATTTATACTCATCAACGGACAAAAATTAGATAATACCAAGACAAGTTTAGAAAAGGATAATCTCTTCCTTTTAATTGAGGCTTTTAGACTATTTATATTTGATATTATTGGTAAGATTAGGTTTAAATCTATCATCTTATTATTTGTTTCTATTTGTTCCATCTATTCTTTGTTCCCTCTATCTTATGCTTTGAATGGATCTTTTACTCATGCATGATTTTGTAATATGATTCACTAGCCTTTGGAAAATATTGGTTCACTGAATTATGCAGAATTTCCAAATGTTGACACAAATTATTATATACATCAAAATAATCATACTTGTTAATTTAACCCCCAGTTTCAGAATAGTCTTTAAGTCATGATGACTACCAAGTTTACAGTGGTGAATACAGGTTTCTCAAAATCTAATTTTTGCTTGAATGCTCAAATTTTATCAGACAACAAATAATGTCAGTTGTTCTCCTTGAAGTTACTGGTTCGCTTTGTTTAATTTCAAGACGATATCATCCAAATACTCAAATCCTGAATGATCATAATTTGTGATTTGTACACAAAAATGTTCTATGAAAAAATGGCTAGTTCCACTCAAAGGACGGCATAGCACATGTGTTTTCCCTGAAGACTCCCATTGCACTTCAGTGTGCTACAGAAGTGCTTCTGCACACTTCCCATTTTGTCACACAGAGTACTAAAAAGACATGTGCACAAGTGTTGGAATTTAATATAATTAATAATTTTTACTGCTTCATCAAGGATGTTGTGAAATAAAATTGGATTTTCTAAAAACTGTAGTCCATGGCAGTAAAGAAGATAACTATTAGCATGATTTACTGCCACTGTCTTGATTTGTGTTAAGGTGCCAGGTGTTTACCTACCCTTGATTTTGCACCACCAGTGCAAATTTGAACTCAGTGAAGAAGGCAAATAACATCTTAATACTGTGGTTCCCAAACTGTGCACCTAGGTCCTCTGGAGTGCCACAATAAACTCACAGGTTACCTCCAGATATTTTAACATTTCCAGGGAAACTCAGCAATACTCAACATCTGCTGCACATTGTGCAAGTACTAGTTCAAGGTAGTTCAGTTTTAAGGTAGATTTCTCTATGTTGTTTATGATAAAATATCTTTGAAAGCTTGCTTTTCAGTGCTTTCTATGATAAAAAGCAATGTGGAATAGTAAATGAGAGTTTCAGTATTCCATCTGATTCCAAGGCTTGAGAAGTTGTGCCCACAGATATACACATCCTATTAATAAATAGTTGTGGTTATTTAAGAATAAAGTAAAAATACATGATTTACTTGTATTATTATTTCAAATGGCTGTTAAGCTTTTAGGACATAAACGCTTGAGTTCTTTTGACCGAACTACGTAATAAACAGACTGCTAAGTATTTCCTTTAGCCTAGAAATGCTGTGAGGAAAAAGTATTGAGACTCTAAGGGTGCCATGAACTGAGAAGTTTTGGGAACTTCTGTCTTTGTATTATCATGAAAAAAATAATTTGAGCTTGGAGGGTCCGTGAAAAGGTCTCAGGAACTTTCAGGGATCCACGGACTCCAGTTTGACAACCAATGTATTAGTTCAATTATATGCTTCTCAAAAGTCAAATGAAATTGTTAAAAGTTATACTAATTACCTGTCATCAAAAAATGGGCAATCTCTTTATCTCTCTTATTTTATTGCATGCCCATCTGCTTGTTTAAATTCTGGCACAGGCTACTGTCCTAAGGTGCATTTATTCATTGAACTAACATGAATTGAATACATACCAAACACTAGGCCCATTCTTTGGTTTGGAAGTAGTTATGCACATAAAACCTTCCCTCTGCCTTCAAGGAGCTTACAGCCTTGTGGGAGTGAGTGGCAAAAATATAGATTGCCAATAGTCTTTAAGAAACATTACTGTGATCGCAGTGAACAGAATGCTTTGGGAAAACATAGGTTTTCTAACGTAGCTTTGGTGGATTATGAAAGATTCTCTCAAGAGATAATAAGGTGACTATCTCAAAGAATTAAAGAACGAGAGCAAGGAGAGAGAAAGAGAATACCTGTATGGCTGTACTGAATATGTATTTGAGGCAAAGAATGGTGTTAAATTAAGTTACAGCGGGAGGTAGGAATGTACCACTGCCAAGCTGGAAAGTTAGGACTTTATTATTGAGAGGCTAATGACAAGTCATTGATGGATTGCAAGGAAAGAACTGATTGATAGATTTGTAAAAATCTCTCTGTGATAGTAATTACAGAGAATGGTCTAGTAGGGGGCAAACTTGTTAGGAGCTGGCTGCAAAATTATGGTGAGAAACAGTGAACACCTGAGCTAGATTAAATGTAGGGGCAATGAAGAGAAGGTGTCAGATTAGAGAGGCTCAGGATATTGCATTGATTTGGCTGCGTGGTGGGTGGAAGAGTCTGAGTGGGGAATGAATGACAAACAAAGGTCAATTTACTTTTTTTAAAAATAGAGGGAGAAGGGCAGGTTTTCAGAGAGAAGGCCTTGAGTTCATTTGTAGTAACCTGAAGTGTCTATTGGATACCCAGCCGACAGGTGCTTACACTGTAGTAGAGCTAACATCATTTTGGTAACCATACACGGAAGCACGACCAGGCTTTATGCCATTCAATTCTTCAAAGAATTATTGCCTAAGGTAGGTTTATGATATGCCTCCCAAGCATTGAGCAAAGAACAGGAAAAAAAAAAAAAAGGAGGAGTTCTCCTGTCATTTGTAGTAAGCTAGAGTTAATATTGATAACACAATCCAATGATGCCCGTAATGCTTTCCCATGACACCTACATGGGCAATCTCTGACTGATTTTTAGCATAGCACCTAAGAAGGGAAGCTGATCATGTGGCTATTTATTTATTTGATTGAAATTGTACTTATTTCTCACTTTGTATAATTTCAAACAGGTGAAAGCTGACAGGCAACATGATTTCACTTAGCTTGATAAGATAAATTTAAAGTCTGCATCTATTTACCCCCAGTTGAAAAATATCAGTAAGTTCTGTGAAACAGATAACTTCTCCAGCATCTGGAGCTCTGTTTCCTTTCCCAGAGGGAATTATATGCAGCCTGTCTCTTTTCCTTCTCATGTAGATCCCCCTCTCCCAGGCCCAGCTCTGTGTGTAACCAATGAGACTGAAGGCCACTTACTAAGCCTGGGCTACTCAAACAAGAAAGCCTTGACACTGAGCTGCAGCCACTTGATCATTCAATGTGGGAGCTGAACAATCCCCTCACCCTTAGGCTGAACCCAAACAACCCAAAGTGAATCAAAGATATCCCATCACATTTGTCTTTGAAAATAGCCTGGGGCTCTATCGTTTGAATTGATCCTTGAGCCAAAGATCCAGGCCATTTGCAGAGATCTTGGCAATAGGAACCTCAGCTGTCAGCAAGCAGAAGCAGTGAGTTAACACGAACATATTTAGTGAGGTGGAGTTAAGGAAAATCCATTTTCCAAATCCTACATCAAGACATCTGACATTCTTGATGGTACTTTAGACAGAATCTGGCTCTTTCCAGGATAATTTTCCCCAAAGAGTAAAACATCTCTGTCTTGGACTCCACTGATTAGAAATTCAGACCAGAGAGTGACAGAAGTTTACTTTTGTTTTACCTAAGAAAAAAGTATTTTGCTGTAAAAGAGTCATGTAGTAAAAAGACCACTGGACTTAGAAGACAGGAGTTTTGGTGCATGCTCTATCACCTGCTACTGTGACAGGACGTTTTATGAGCTATTATAAATTTTACTGATTGTATTTTATTGATTTTATTGTTTTCTTCATCTTTAGTTTCCAAGCTGATATCTAGGGTCTTATTATTTCTTTGCACTAGGAGTTTTGCAGGACTGAAAGCAGGAGTTATATGAGGTCAACAGCTCCTTCCATCTTTTGTAAATTCCCAACGTGATTGAATCAAGGTTAGTCACAAATTTTACAAGGTTAAGATTTTGGCTTAATTGTTCTGCCTGTCTTTTTCCCTGGCACTTCCCACTATACCAATGCTGAACACAGAAAACAAGCACATTGACTGAGGTGTGCCAGGGAAGGTCAAAAAATAAAAGAAAGAAAAAGACCTGTGAACATAGTAACAAATTCTGCTGGCACAGACGTAACTTCTTTATTAAAAAAAGGAAAAAAACAAAAAAAGCAACTTAGTCTATAATATCTGTGTAGCATCAGAACTGACCATCAAGTTGAAGATTTTCTACCATCATAGAATGTCAGATTCAGTAGCAATTTTGAATATCATCTGCAACCTATTCATTTTACAAGTGAAGAAACTGAGATTTTTTTGATCCTAATGACCAGCAGCTATGCATATCTCAAATGCTGAGCTACAGCTTGTTGGTTGATGCAATCAGATTTAAAAATACAGGTATAACAGTTTGTTATAGGAGGAGATTAAATGTCTTATCATTTGGGCTTTCCTTCCAGTTAAGTTTTTGGTAAATTATTAGCACGATGATACTGTCACAGTATCTTCATATGCCCCCTCTCACACTACAAAAATGTGAAATTCAAGAATGCAGGTTCCCTTTGCTGACGTTGTTATTATTCTGGATGGCCTCAATCTAAATCAGCTGACTGCTCCATAAGACAAATTGAATTGATGCTTCTTGAGTTGAAGTGCCATCTGAACGATCATCCAAACAAGCCTGACATCTTTTTCTCTGTTGATCTCTAAAAATATATATTTATATCAGTCTGGCTTCAGAAAAGGAAACAAACTAACAAACAAAGAAACAGCCTTAGGTATTTTAAGCAGAAATAATTTGATATAGGGGATTCAGTTTGCAAAATTTTTATAATGATTATAAAATAGGCTCCAAGGTGAGCCTCCAGGAATGACTTCTAGAACACGGAAGAATTCTCCACAGGAAAATTGTTGCTTTTTTGATCATTGAGAAAGTGGAGAGTCAAGAAGTCACCACCGGAACTACTGAATTTGTTTACCTATCAACACTAACTGTGAGCTAGGCATCAGGAAGTTATGGCTACCACTTCCACAACTAGTTCTTGGTAGTCATGAAACTGGTGACTGAATCCTAGAACATTGACCATTAGCTGGTACATAAATGGCCTCTTGAAAGACATGAAACTAGGATCTGGACACTGAAACCCTGCTGCAGATTATACCCACAACTCCATGATCTTGCTCACTCACAGAAATCAACCAAAGCAGCAAGAAGATGGTGTTGGCCTTACTTGTACATGGCAGATTCTATGTCACTGCAAATTTTTGGTGGAGCCTAGTCTATATCTACAGCTAACATCCAGATACAAGGGGGTATGCATGATGTTACTTCTAGTTGTATACTTTCTGAAGTATAGAAAAACTGATCAAAAAAGGGGGGCTGGAAATGGATGCTAAGTCCAATTTGCCACATCCACTGTAACATCTGAGGATGTTTACCTCAAATGACATTAGAAATCTAAACTCATTATTTTTGTTTTCAAATACTGTTTTCCTCCTTTGTTCTACCTTAGTTAGTGGCACTAAGGTACATCTAGTTTTCAAGTAAAAAACCTAGAAGTTATCCTTGATTTCTCTTCTCTCCCTTTCCTGTATCACCCGGTATAACACAAAGATCTTTCTCTTACACCTCCTAAATCTTTCCACATGTGGCCTTTCTCTTTATTCTTATGGCCACTTTTGATTTCATACTCTCTTATTTTTCTCTGGGACTACTCCAACAATTTATTTATTTATTTATTATTACATTTTTTTAAAGACTGATTCTTGCTATGTTGCTCGGGCTGATCTTGAACTCCTGGGCCCAAGCAATCCTCCCGCCTAAGCCCCCTGAGTAGTTGGAACTGTAGATGTATGCCATTGTGCCTGGCTAGTCCAATAATCTCTTATTTTAATGTGCCTCTCAGCCCCGTGGATCATCCACTCTGCAGCCAGAGAAATCGCTCTGAATGCCAATGTGATCATTTACATCTTTCCTGAAATAACTGCCGTGTCCATGTTTCCAGCAAGGAACATGTCTCCCATTCCCTTCCTCAACCAGTGCCTGAGTCCTTTTCCAGATTTATTCTCTGATGCTTAGTCTTCCTTATGCTTTGCATTCAGTCTTTTCTGAAATAATTGTAGCCACATCGAAAATGTCTGCCATCAATCTATCTATTCACCCATTTATTAAATATCTCATATTTATAAAATATCTAATATAGTCAGGGAAATGAAGACCAGTATTGCTTGGTAATTATCTACAAGGAGTTTACTGTTACAGTTTATAGTAAACAGAGGATGACAGTATAGTGTAATAAATAATTTCTCTATACAAGATTATTGGATGGGGTAGTCAGAAAAAGTTTTCTCACATTGTGACACCTAAGCTGAGTCTTGAGTGGTGAGTACCTGGTAACTCAATGAAGACAAAGGGAGGAAAGAATAAGGAAATAAACTCCAGATAGAGAAAGAAGGGTACACAAAGTTAGTGAGGCCAGAGACAGCAAGGTTTTTTAGAGTTCAGATTGCCGATGAATATGGAGGAAGTGAGAAATTGTGTAAGTCACAGTTCTTCAGAAAAACAGAACCAATAGGATGTATATTAAAAAAAATATTTATTTTAAGGAACTGGCTAATGTGGTTATAGTGGCTGGAAAGTCCAAAAATCTGCAAGGCGGGCTGGCAGGTGGCGACCCAGAGAAGAGTCAATATTGCAGTTGAAGTCTGAAGGCCATCTCTTGGCAGAATTCCTTCTTGCTTGAGGGAAGTCAATCTTTTGTTCTAGTGATGACTTAACTGATTGAATGGGACCCACTCACATTATGGAGGGTAATCTGCTTTAGTCTGCCAATTTAAATGTAAATCTCATTCCAAAGCATTCCTCCCAGAAACCACCAGAATAATGTTTTACCAAGTGTGCTAAGCCAAATTGACATATAAAATTAACCACCACAGGGATAAAACTGAACTCAAGGTAAGAAAGGCCAGATCATGAATGCCGTGCTTGGGAATTTGGACTTTGATTTTGAGGTCAGATGGAAACATCAAAGAGTTTTAAGCAAGGGGGTCACTTGGGCAGATCTACGACTACAAAAACTAGTTCTGCTAAGAGAGTAGAGGATGGAATGAAGTAATGATAAGGGTTACAGCAGAGAGGGACCTTCAGAAGAGGAGGGAGAGAAATCGGAAACTGAGAAATTAAACACAGGAGGCTCCTGCAGCAATCAATATAAGTAAGAAATCATGATGTTCATATACCTCTGCTGTATCAGCCTACTATATGTTTCCACCCGTTGCCCAGTTGGAAAAATCCTATTTAGCTATCAAAACCTACTTGTGGTAAACAGAATTCCAAAATGACCCCAAAAAGTCACACCCTTATATAATCCCCTCCCACTAAGTGCTGGTGAGACCTGTGACTGTGAGAGGATATTACTCCTGTGATTACATTATTTCCTATGGCAAAATGGGGGGGTTTACAGATATAATTAAAGTCTCTACTCAGCTAATTTTAAGTTAGTAGAAATGAAGATTTTCCAGGTCTGGCCTGACCTAATCAGGTGAGCCCTGAAATCAAGGTTAAAAAGTCAGAGATGGAAGCAGCAGCAGCAAACGTTTCACCCCTGGTCTTAAAGAAGCAAACTGCCATGTTTAGGAGAGGGCCATTTGGCAAGAATTATGTGGCTAAAGGTCTCAATCCCATAATCACAAGGAACCGAATTCTGCCAACAAAGCCTCAGATGAGATTGCTGCCCTAGCCAACACGTTGACTATAGCTTTGTGAAGCCCCGAACAGAGGATCTAGCTAAGCCATGCCTGGATTTCTGAAATATCGAACTGTGAGATAATAAATGGGTATTGCTTTAGGCCATTGAGTCCAGGGCAATTTATTCTGCAGCAATAGAAGATCGACATACCTCCTTAAAATTTCTCTCTTCTGAGATCTTTGATTTACTTTTCTCCCTGAATGGAATTAGTTACTCTTCCTTCTGTACCACTACTATGAAGAGTAAATATTTATATTGTTGCATTTATCTTGTATTATTACGTATTTGTTTACGTTTATTTTCCACTAGACTCCCAGCTAAAATCATCTCTCTATCCTAGAGCTCTACCACAGTGAATAAAGCATAGCAGGTGCTCCTCAAATTAGGGAATTGAGTTGATCATAAAGATAATAAATATTTCCTAAATAACACTCAGGAAATTGAATCAAATCAAATACTAGCTTTATCTTTGGGATTTTTGGCCACTCTTTCAAGCATTACAGGTAAGATCTAAACAAGGAACACATCATATTAATTATGATAGAATTCTAGGAGCTTGTAGAAGTTTCTTAGAAAAACACAATCAACTTTCTAGAATGAACTATATATCCTTCGCCGAGTCAGGGACTGATTTAGTCACCACTAAAAATCCCTCTAATTATGCCACAAGACATAATTTCCCAAGAATACAACTAACATAACAGAAAATAGCTTCTTGAGCTAGAAATGCAAGCTACCTCACATTTGGTAGCAGTTTATAGAGACATTTCCCCTTTTCGATGAGATGAGGTAGGTGGTGATAGGAATAGTGTCTGAGGAGAGTCCGGAAGAATATGAGTAGCTGGATTTAATCTGAACAAAAGAGAATTGTTTACATCCCACATTTGGACTAGAAAATGAGAGGTGTAAGTGCCGACTGCCAAAAGCCATCATCTGGGATCTGGACATGTTTCAAGCTCCTCCAGATATCATTCAAAGCTATTTTAGCTCTATGAAGACAGGTCAAGATGGATACATTCAATATGCTGATTTGCCCACTCAAACAAGAATGAAAAGTTGAAGGAGTCATCTTATTAACTCACACTAATTCTAATCATGGAAATAGTAGTGGTAATGATGCTTTCTGATACTGAGGTTAAAGGAGAATTAGACCATAAGTAAGTCAAATGCCAAAAAAAAAAAAAAAAAAAACTATTCGGATTTTATAATTCCCCTATTGCCCATCCTGCCTAATGAAACACAAAATATGAAAGGAGGAAAAAAAAGTTCTGCATTATATTCAGTGACTAGATGTTTGAGCAAATGAAATTTACACATTAAATTAGCTGGTGAACTTCTCTAGAAGCTACAGGAGAGGAGCACCATGGTTTACAGGCCTCACTCTGCATCCCTAGCACCAAGCACAATGCTTGGCAAATTGTAGGCAATCAATAAATATTTGATGACTGACTTTCCAGGAAAACATACTAAAGCAGAAAATAATAGCAAAATCTTAACTAAATGAAATTACTAAAATCTACAGCTGGCAAGCTCTTCTCCCTCCCTTTTTCAGGAGATTAATTGCTGTACTTAACATTTGTAAAGTATTTCTGACACATCAAAATGGCCAGAGGGGAATTCATACTGAAAATCTAATTCGTTATTATTAATAAATTGCTTTGTGGTCCCAGCTATTCCCTAGGGATGCAGATATGGGAAAGAAAGGGAAACTCACTTTTAATATTTTTCTCAATGTCTTAATTTGGGAAAACTCTGAGGTTTTTTTTTGGTGGTTCATTCTGAGGTCTGGGCAAAGGTTCAAGCCCATTCCTGAGTTATCTAAACTGATTCATCCTCCCCCATCCAAAGCCAACAATTGCAGAGGTTTGCAACAGTACTATGCCCTAACTACTTAGTGCTGAGAGGTTTTTAATCTTTTTCTTGTTGGTCTCCTTATCTTCTGGTGCGTCTCTGTCTCATCCCCTTTTCCAGAGGCTCCCAACATAATCAGCATCTCCTACAGCTGATGACAGACACAAGGAGCAGATGAACTAAAAGGTTAATGGAAGGGGAATGGTAAATCCAGCCTGACCTAAAGAAAGAAAAGGCCACTGGAAATTTAGCTGGGTTACAAGTGAGCAGAGATAGCTAAAAGAGACTTTAAAGAGCTTAGAACTGGAGTCAGAAAAAGGCATTCAACAGGTCAGCTGGTCATTCTGTCAGCCCCAAGTAAATTTATTGTCTTGGAAAATTAAAAAATGTATGTATTTTGTATATTGAAATTTCCCGAAGAGCCAATACATTCACACAATACATTCCAGTAGCTTGCCAACTTCTTCTCCTGGAAAATTCTTCCAAATTCTTATGATCATGTGTTAGTGTTTCCTTTCCAGCACCCATCCTCTCTTATTGTGACAAGATTGCCCATATTTGATTGTGGAGAATGATTTCTCTGCCATTGAGCACTACATTGATGAGACTCTGAATCAGGATATGCAAGGCTGAGCAAGTGACCTACAGTGATACTACTGGGCTTTTCCTCTTAGGGCTTTGAAAACGGAGTGAAACAAAAATGAAATAAAAATGATTTGTGCTATCTCAACACAGTGGTGGTGCCCAGAGAACTTTAGCAATAGTTTTTGCTACATAGAATCTCAGAGTTGGACTATATTTTTTGTCCTTTTTGAGTTTGTTTATTTGGTGTTCTCTCCAGTAGATGGATGTCCTACTCCCTATCCTTCCAACAAATTTTCTTTTGCTTTTAACTTAGAGTTAGTCTCCATTGCTTGCCACAAAGAAACTATAGGAGACAAATACTCAGCTTATTCTTATGTGGTATTCTTTCAAGGAAATATATGATGACTGATAACATAGGTTTATGATAAGTTCTCAGACAACAAGATGGAGCAGGCAAAAGAGTCTAGAACTAAACAATAGCATTCTAGTTCAAACTGTTTACTCCGCAGTCCTGTACCATTACAAATCTTTCAAAGTGTTACGACTGCAGCAGGTAAAACTTCCCTCTAGCTGCACTTGTGGTTCTAGCTGGAAAAATGAATTCTATATAGACTGGTAACTAAGTGTGATTCCAGTGCTAAGCCTGGTCTCTCAATGGTGGAAACAACAAGCTCACTTCTGAAAGAAGAAAAGGTTCAAAAATTTTCTTTGAGTTACAAACAAGCTCCAGCTACATGGACATGAATTATCATACCTGGATCTCTAACTGCTTAGCTTTTGTCATCCCCTAGAGTCAGGGCATGACATAATTGTGGAACTTCCTGAATTCTTAAAAATTAGTATGAAGAGATTGGGGGCAACCATATTAAATATATTGGGCTCAGCGAGAGAGAACACCATAGCCTGTGGTCTTCTAGAAAGGTTTTGTGGACAAGGTGGGATTTGCTTTGGACTTTGAATGATGAATAGCATTTGAAAAGAATAAAGTGGTAAGGCCTTTCAGGCATGAGAAATCAGATGAGTAAAGGCATTCAGGTAGAAAAGCACAAGGCGCATCTGGAGGACAGTGTTTAGGACAATAAAAGTATGTTTCAGTTGGATGGTGGAGAACCTTGAAAAACCAGCTAAGGGGTTTCAGTTTTACCAACCAGG
This sequence comes from Pan paniscus, assembly GCF_029289425.2. Classification (NCBI taxonomy): domain Eukaryota; kingdom Metazoa; phylum Chordata; class Mammalia; order Primates; family Hominidae; genus Pan; species Pan paniscus. Next base: position 30,668,821 of record NC_073249.2, on the reverse strand, counting down.
GTCTTGATGGAGTATAAAAGAAATGTGGTGAAATGATGGATAGAAAGGCCAATCTAGGGTGGGATACAGGAGAGGAAAGCTTGGAGAAACTAAAGGTAAAGACACTTGAGAACTATAGGTAAAGGTTTGGAGGAAAAATATTATAACCCCATGATATAATTTTTGATGGCCACTTGTTTTGTTACCACGTTCCTGGCATCAATTAGTTTTCTAATGGCTCCCATTGCTTCTGTAAGGAGATTATAGGAACTTTTCAGTTAACTAAAGATCCTAATGGGTTAGATCTAAATAATCAGTTTTGCTTGGCCTGTATTGAGTCACAGATAAATCCTGGGTGCCACAGTAAATGCCAAGCCAGCCCAATGCACCCATTCCTGCCATTTACATTGGGGCAATGAGGATTTATTTACCTTTTGCTACGCTTTACTGCTCTTTTCTTCTGCCATTCAAAAATATGTTCAGCAAAACTGCTAAATCTCTTTGGGTGCTAACTTAGCTTTTCTTGGCCAGGTATCAGAAATTTAGGCCAAATATTCTTACAAGTCTTTAGTGTACCAATGAAGAGGAAAATAAATTTTGTCGTGCTTGTGATCCTCAATCAGTCAGTATTGACTGACTAGGGCGCTGAGGTAAGAAGAATTGTAAGAGTCTGTCTGGGCTCAGTGGGAAAGAGTCATGATTGATTAGGAGGAACATCCACGGGTGAGGAGATGCCACTCTGATCCGGAGACTCAGGTAGCAGGGCTACACTTACACTAGGTAAAGCATGATTTCCTTCACAATATAGTAGTAGGTCTCAGGAAAGCCCTAGTGTTTCCAAGGGTCCATTCAAATAATCCCAAGAGATCTTAAAGTTGAACTAATTCATTTACAGCATAAAGAACTTAACATTTTTTTCTGCTGTGTGTGTGAGGGGCAGAGGATAAGATCCAAGGGTCTGAGGAGGAAAACAGAATCATTATCTTGGAGATTAAAATGAAAATGGAATTGCTTTGCAAATGGTTTTTTAATGCAATGATCATCTTTTCTAAACCAACAGATGGAGACACTATATAACAAGGAATTCTTTGTAACTTAAAAAAACAATTATATTAACATTTTTTAAAACTATAGTTAATAAGTTTCATTTACTTATGAAAATAAATGATGTGAACTTGAGACTGTCCCTGAAATTCAAAATATCTACTTAACAAATTTCAAAGTACTAGACATAGTATAGTGTACATAGTATTATTACCATTTGACTTGGATTTGTAAGGCATATAAAGATTTTCCTGCCCATTGGTTATTTTGATAGATACTCTGGTTTATACTTTAGAATTCTGAGGTCATCACATAAAGCCTATAGTTTAAATGAAACTGCATGTGGCCAGATGTAAGTAATCAATGATAAAAATGTGTTTAACTTTAAAAAACACCAATATTATAAATCTTATAAATCTTTATAAAGCAGACTGATTGGAATTGGAGACTCATATGATGAAAACTATGAATTTTTATAAAAAGTATATTTTCTTCTTTATAGGTTAAGTTACATTTCAATGATTATTTTCTTGATACAGGATTTTGGATGAGAAAGAGTGAAAAGGATATTATACACATTGAAATCAATCAGAAATTGGGTAAAAGGATCTTTACAAAAATAAAATAATCCTTTGTTAGTTTTGGTTCAAGTTGTAAATATTTGATTAATAAAGGACATGTATCTATTCTAATAATTCAACCACAAGTCTCAGGTATAGTCATTGTGGTAATCTGATTCTTGAAGTCCACTCCATAAGTAATATTAAATTGGGAAATTTTCATCACAATCACATAGAATAAGAAAATATTTCATAAAATTTATCATCATCATCATCATGAAACATTTATTGATCATCTACAATGGTCAAGAATCTCTATTAGCACTCAGATAAACAAGAGCCTGTATTCATAAGTGCCTAGTTTATAAAATGGCAAACATGTACTACTAAAATAAATTAGTTTGGAAATAATAGGAAGGGAAGCAGTACCATAACCCTCAAACAAACATTAGCCCAATAGCGAATTAACTGAAATACTTCTTTTAAAATGATATATACTATTCAGTCATGTTAAAGGAAGTCCAAAATGTTCTTTTCTATGATGCACTAGTTGGGTCAGTTGGTTTTGTTATTTGACACCCCCTTGGCTTGGATTCCACGCTCTCCACCCTCTTTCCACTCCTCCCCTTGCCCAGCTGGTGTCTGCGTGTGGGGCTGAGGGGAGGCTATTGCACAACACCACACAGCAAGAAAGGGACAGACTCTGGCAATGGGGACCCCAGAGATTCAAACCAGCTGCTTTAAAAGGCATCTCTCAATGTCCCCACCCTGCCCCTGACAAAATCACAGTGATCTTGGAAAAGTTACAAGATCAACTTGCCTATTTGTGCAGATGTATCCAATGTAGGCATCACAGCCTGTAGTAAAAAGAGGAAACCATTAGGTGTTAAGACCAGCTCCTTCACTACAGTGTTCTGTGATGCACGTTATGAAACTCTTTCTGCTCTTTAACTAAAAAATGGACCCTCCCCCACCAAAAAAAGGACACAACTATTCCCATTTCTGGAGGACACTGTGAGAACACTCCAAGAATATGAAGTAGGTAAGAACACATTAGACATTGCCATTGTCATGAAGAAAAAAATAAAAAATAATAAAAGTTATAAATACTTTGTAGTGAGATATTTTGAATTCCAGGAAACATTTAAAACAAAGTTTTATAGGCTGAATGTGGTGCTAGAAATGTGACCATGTAAAATGAGAAACTCTGCTTATTCTTATTGAGGCGCCTGATTAAATAATCATTAAATCTGTGTGTGCTTGGCAGATTTCAGATCACAGTCTCATGCATCTCTCATTGGGTGCACAGAAGCCACATGTAGCGAGCTGGGCAGCCAGCATAATCGCCACCTTGTAAATGAAAACACTGAAGTTCAGAGAGTCTTGGTGGTGTGACACAGCCCAGGACTACCAGATTTAGAATTAAAGCATGAAAGGTGTGACTGCGGAAGTGACTTTGAGGATAGATTTTTACACTAAGGAATATTCTTGAAGGTTCTTTCTGGCATTTCACCAAGATGAATCGGTAAGTAACCCCAAGTAAGGAGGCTCATTTCAGGATTGGTCATTGCTCCTTACAATGCTTCTTAAAAAGTCAGGATGCCAAATATGTCTGTAAACATGAATTTCATAAGGATATACACTTAAAAAGAACCAAAGAAACGGAAGCTACAAAGATGTTAAGTGGGTTCTCCAGGGGAATTTAGGTAAGGTGAAACTAAAGCTATGCCATGCCTCCAGTGAAGAAGGAACATTCATTTGTTGATGGCACTCTTTCCTTTGCCTCATCTCCACTTCCAAATATTTTACTCTGAAATCATTTTCAAACATGCAGAGAAGCTGTGATAGGCTATGGATTTGTATCCCCACCCAAATCCCATGTTGAACTGTAATCCCCAATGTTGGAGGAGAGGCCTGGGGGGAGGTGCTTTGATCATGGAAGTGGATTTCCCCCTTGCTGTTCTTGTGGTAGTGAGTGAGTTCTCACAAGATCTGATTGTTTAGAAGCGTGCAGCACTTCCCTTTCACTCTCTTCCTCCTGCTCTGGCCATGTAGGACGTGCCTGTTTCCCCTTCTGCCATGATTGAAAGTTTCCCAAGGCCTCCCCAGCCATGCTTCCTGTACAGCCTGCAGAACTGTGAGCCAATTAAACCTCTCTTTTCTATAAATTACCCAGTTTTAGGTATTTCTTTATAGCAGTGTAAGAACTGACTAATAAAGGCTGAAAGAATATTATCCTGATAGCTCATATTCCACTAGCCGTTTGCTGAACTACTTCTAAGTTAATTACAGACATGACATTTCACTCCTGAACATGTCTACTTGTATCTCCAAAAAAGAAGGCACTTTCCTACATAACCTTAATACTGTTTTTACATTTAAGAAAATTAACTGAGTCCGGGCGCGGTGGCTCATGCCTGTAATCCCCACACTTTGGGAGGCTGAGGCGGGCAGATCACAAGGTCAGGAGATCGAGACCATCCTGGCCAACATGGTGAAACCCCGTCTCTACTAAAAATACAAAAATTAGCCAGGTGTGGTGGCATGCACCTATAGTCCCAGCTACTTGGGAGACTGAGGCAGGAGAATCACTTGAACCTGGGAGGTGGAGGTTGCAGTGAGCCAAGATCGCACCACTGCACACTCCAGCCTGGGCAACAGAGCAAGACTCCATCTCAAAAAATTAAAAAAAAAGAAAAGTGTATTTCCTTAATAGCATCCAATATTCAATCCATATTCAAAATTTCTAAATTGTCAACAAAATATTGTTTGTGGCTTTTTTTCTGAAACAATCCAGCCAAACTTCACACATTGGATTTGATTCTTTTGTTTCTTTAGCTATTTTATTCAAGAACAGTCCTCAACCTTTTTTTGCTCTTAACTTTGACTTTTTAAAAACATACCACATCAGTTTTCTTGTATAATGACCCACATGTTAGATTTGTTTGTTTGTTTCCTTGTGGTGAGATTTAACTTATGACTATCCCATATATTTCCATTGGAAATATCTAAACAAGGGCTTGTTTAGATTTTGGTTAAATTGTTTTTGCAAAAATATTCCACAGATGATGTTACATACTTCATATTGCACAATATCAAGGGATCCCACTATAACAACGCTAAATTTGGTCATATGATCAAAGTGCGACCACAGGATATTTCTATAGTAAAGTTATGTTTTTCCTTTGGATTGGCAAGTCGTGTGTAAGATGCCATTTGGCATCATAATAATGCCTTATTTTCCACCAACGTTTAATCTAATGGTCTTAGTAGACTTTCTTGATCCTTGTCTAATTTAATTATCTTGGGGGAATGGCACAATGGTGATTTTCTATCTGTTTATAAGCTCACATTACTCTTTATAAAGAAGGACTTTCTTCTACCATCTGTAAATAAACATCGTTTATTTTAAAAAACAAAAAACAGAGGGGAGGTGGAGCAAGATGGCCAAACAGAACCCTCCATTGATTGTCCTCCCTACAGGAACTCCAAATTGAAAAACTATTCACATAAGAAAGCACCTTCATAAAAACCAAAAAGCAGGTGAATGATAACAATACCTAGTTTTAAGATCATAACAAGAAAAGAGGCACTGAAGAGGAAAGGAAAGACAGTCTAGGATTGCCAGTACCGCCCCTCCCTGATTCCTGGGAGTAGCAGTGGCCATATGGTGTGAATAGAATATCTGCACATCTCGGGAAGAGAGAGTGCAGTGATTGTGGGACTTGGCATTGTAACTTACTGCTGCCCTGTCACAGCAGAAAGCAACATGGGGCAGAATTCAGCCCAGGTCCACAGAGGGAGCATTTAGACCAGACCTAGACAAAGAGGAGTTGTCCAGGCCAGTGATCAAAACCTGAGTTCCAACTAACTCTGTCATTGTGGGCAGAGAAGAGGAGAGGGAAAAGTAAAGAGGATTTTATCTTGCGAATTGGATACCTGTAGCTCAGCTACAGGCAGATTCCTGAGGCCCCCCATTCCAGGCCCTAAGTCCCAGACATTTCTAGACATACCCTGGGCCAGAAGGAGACCTGCTGCCTTGAAAGGAAGGCCATAGTCCTGGCACGATTAATCACCTGCTGACTCAAGGGCACTTTGAATAAACATCAGTAAACATCAACAGTTGCCAGGCAGCATTCACCATAAGCCTTGAGTGAGACCCAGTCTTCACTTCAGGTGTGACCCACCACATTCCCATCTGTGGTGGCTATGAGGAGGGTCTCCTTCTGCCTCAGTGAAAAAAAAAAAAAAGGATGGACGTGGTGGCTCACGCCTGTAATCCCAACACTTTGGGAGGCCGAGGTCAGGAGATCAAGACCATCCTGGCTAACGCGGTGAAACCCCGTCTCTACTAAAAACACAAAAAATTAGCCGGGTGTGGGTGGTGGTGGGTGCCTGTGGTCCCAGCTACTCAGGAGGCTGAGTCAGGAGAATGGCGTGAACCCGGGAGGCGGAGCTTGCAGTGAGCCGAGATTGCGCCACTGCACTCCAGCCTGGGCGACAGAGCAAGACTCTGTCTCAAAAAAAAGGAAAAGTAAAGGAACTTTGTTTTGCAGTTTGGGTTCCAGTTCTGCCACAGTGAGACAGAGCACCAAGTGAGCTCCTGGGGTAACCAGTTTCAGGCCTTGGCTCCTGGATAACATTTGTTAACCTGCCCTACATCAGAGGGGAGTCCACTTCCTTGAAGGGAGAGATTTAGGCCTGGCAGCATTCACCATAAGCTGACTAAAGAGTCCTTGGGCCTTGAGTGAACATTGGTAGTAGCCAGGCAGTACTTGCCATGGGTCCAAGGCAGTGGTAGCCATGGTAAGAGACTCCTCTACTTAAGGAAAGGAGAAAGGAAAGTGGGAAGAACTTTGTTTTGTGGCTTGAGGGCCAGCTCAGCCGCAGTAAAATAGAATTTCACGTAGATTCCTAAGGTTCCAGACTCCAGGTCCTGGCCCTTGGACAGCATTTCTGGACCTATCTCGGACCTGTGGGTAGCTTGCTGCTCTAAAGGGAAAGACACAAGTGTGGATGTTTTCAATACCTGCTGATTGTAGAACTCTGGGGCCTTGAGGGAACATTGGTGGTAGCCAGGAAGTGGTTACCTTGGGCAAGACTCAGTGCTGTGCTGGCTTCAGGTCTGACCTGGCATAGTTCCATATGCTTGTGTCACCCCTCCCCCAGCTCTAGGCAGCTCAGCATGAAGGAAGAGAGACTCCATTTGTTTGGGGGAAAGTAAGAGAAGGAAACAAGAGTCTCTGTCTAGTAATCCAGAGAAATCTCCTGGATCTCACCAAAGACTAAGGAGATACCTCTATGAGTCTGTAAGAGTCACAACATTACTGCCCTTAGGGTGCCCCCTAAGGCAGATAGGGATACAGTGATCAAAGATGTAGATCACAACACACAATTTTCTTGAAAAGTTTTCCCAAGACAGACAGGCACAAATAAGCCCAGACTACAACGACTACAATAAATATCTAACTCTTCAATGCCGAGACATTGACAAACATCCACAAGCATCAGGGTCATCCAGGAAAACATGATCTCACCAAAGGAACTAAATAAGGCACCAAGGATCAACCTCAGAGTGACAGGGATATTAAGCCTTTTAGACAGACAATTCAAAATAGCTGTTTTGAGGAAGTTCAATGAAATTCAAAATAAGACAGAGAAGGAATTCACAATCCTATCAGATAAATTTAACAAAAAGATTGAAATTTTTTAAAAAATGAAGCAGAAATTCTGGAGCTGAAAAACTCAGTAGACATAAAAGGAATGCATCAGAGTCTCTAACAGCAGAATTGATCAAGCAGAAGAAAGAATTAGTGAACTCGAAGGCAGTCTACTTGAAAATTTATACTCAGAGGAGACAAAAGAAAATAGAATAAAAAAGAATGAAGCCTTCCTACAAGATCTAGAAAATAGCCATAAAAAAGCAAATTGAAGACTTATTAGCCTTAATGAGGAGGTAGAAAAAGAGAGATCAGGGTAGAAAGTTCATTTAAAAATAATAACAGAGAAATTTCCAAACTTGGAGAAAGACATCAATATTCAAGTGCAAAAAGGTTATAGAACATCAAGCAGATTTAACCAAGGGAAGACTACCTCAAGGCATTTAATAATCAAACTACCAAAAGTCAAGGATAAAGAAAGGATTCTAAAAGCAGCAACAGAAAAGAAACAAATCACATACAAAAGAGCTCCAATATACCTGGAAGCAGACTTCTCAGTGGAAGCTTTACAGGCCAGGAGAGAGTGGCAAGGCATATTTAAAGTGCTGAAGGAAAAAAAAGCTTGTATTCTAGAAGAATATATCCAGTGAAAATATCCCTCAAACATGAAGGAGAAATAGACTTCCCAGACAAATAAAAACTGAGGGATTTTATCACAATCATATCTGTCCTGCAAGAAATGCTAAAGGCAGTTCTTCTATCTGAAAGAAAGGGATGTTAATGAGCAATAAGAAAATATCTGGAGGTACAAAATTCACTGTAGTAGTAAGCACACAGTCAAACAGAATATTATAACACTGTAATTGTGGTGTTTAAACTACTTGTGTCTTGAGTAGAAGGACTAAAAGATGAATCTATCAAAAATAATAACTATGACAACTCTTCAAGACAGAAACTGTATAATAAGATATAAAAATGAACAGCAAAGAGTTAAAAAGTGGGAGGATGAAGCTAAAGTGTAGAGTTTGTTAGTTTTTTCTGTGCTTTTTTGTTTGTTTCTGCAATCAGAGTTAAGTTGTCCTCAGTTTAAAATAATGGGTTATAAGATATTATTTGCAAGCCTCCTATTAATCTCAAATAAAAAAAACTACAACAGATACACAAAAAATAGAAAGATATTAAAATATACCACCAGAGAAAAATCACCTTCACAAAAAAAGGCAGGAAGGAAGAATGAGAAGACTACAAAACAACTTACAAACCAATAAGAAAATGGCAGGAGTAATCCTTACTTATCAATAACATTGAATGTAAATGGATTAAATTCTTCAATCAAAAGACACAGAGATGCTGAATACATTTTTAAAAAGACCCAGTGATATGTTACCTACAAGAAACACACTTCATCTATAAAAACACACATAGAGGCCGGGCGTGGCACCTCACACCTGTAATCCTAGCACTTTGGGAGGCTGAGGCGGGTGGCTCTCCTGAGGTCAGGAGTTCAAGACCAGGCTGGCAAACATGGCAAAACCCTGGCTCTACTAAAAATACAAAAAAAAAAAAATTAGCTGGGTGTGGTGATGGGCACATGTAATCCCAGCTACTTAGGAAGCTGAGGCAGGAGAATTGCTTGAATACGGGAGACGGAGGTTGCAGTGAGTCAAGATCACAGCACCACACTCCAGCCTGGGTGTCAGAGTGAGACTCATCTCAAACAACAAAAACAAAAACAAAACCTCCTAAGAAAACAACAACAACAAAAAAAAACATGCATAGACTGAAAATAAAGGGATAGAAAAAGATATTACATGCAAATAGAAACCAAAAAAGAGAAAAAGTAGCTACATTTATATTAGACAAGATAGATTTCAAGACAAAACTATAAAAAAGAGACAAAGAAGTTCATTTATATAATGATAAAGGAGTCAATTCAGTTAGAGGACATAGCAATTGTAAATATATATGCACCCAATACTGGTCCTCTCAGATATATAAAGCAACTCATATTAGAACTAAAGAGATAGACCACAATACAATAATAGGTGAAGATTTCAACGTCCTGTTTCAGCATTGGATTGATCATTCAGACAGAAAATCAACAAAGAAACATTAGACTTAATCTGCACTACAGACCAAATGGACCTAATAGATATTTACAGAACACTTTATTCAATGGCTGCAGAATACACATTCTTCTCCTCAGCCCATGGACCATTTTCAAGGACAGACCATATGTTAGGTCACAAAACAAGTGTGAACAAATTTTAAAAAATTAAAATCATATCAAGTATCTTCTCTGACCACAATGGAACAAAATTAGAAATCAATAATAAGAGAATGTTTGGAAACCATGCAAACACATGAAATTTAAACATGTTCCTGAATGACAAGTAGGTCAATGAAGAAATTAAGAAGAAAATTTACTAATTCCTTGAAACTAATGCAAATACCAAACAAAACATACCAAAACCTATAGGATAAAGTGAAAGCAGTACTAAGATGAAAGTTTATAGCAAGAAGTACCTAAATCGAAAAGTAGAAAAACTTCAAATAAACAACCCAACTATGCATCTTAAAGAATTAGGAAATCAAGAGTAAGCGAAACCCAAAATAAAAGGGTTTAGTAGAAGAAAAGATATAATAAAGACCAGAGTAGAAATAAATGAGATTGAAACAAGAAACCCACAAAAGATTAACAAAATAAAAAGTTGGTTTTTTGAAAAGTTAAAATTGACAAACATTTAGCCAGACTAGGTGATAAAAAATGAGAGAATACCCAAATAAATAAAATCAGAGACTAAAAAGGAGACATTAAAACTAATATCACAGGCTGGGCGCGGTGGCTCACGCCTGTAATCCCAGCACTTTGGGAGGCCAAGGTGGGTGGATCACGAGGTCAGGAGATCGAGACCATCCTGGCTAACATGGTGAAACCCTGTCTCTACTAAAAATACAAACAATTAGCCGGGTGCGGTGGTGGGGGCCTGTAGTCCTAGCTACTTGGGAGGCTGAGGCAGGAGAATGGCGTGAACTCGGGAGGCGGAGCTTGCAGTGAGCCAAGATTGCGCCACTGCACTCCAGCCTGGGTGCAGAGTGAGACTCTATCTCAAAAAAAAAAAAAAAAAAAAAAGCTAATATCACAGAAATGTAAAGGATCATTAGAGACTACTATGAGCAACCGTATGCCAATAAATTGGAGAACCTAGAAAAACTAGATGAATTCCTAGACACATGCAACCTACCGATATTGAACTATGAAGAAATCCAAAACCTGAATAAACCAATAACAAGTAATGAGACTGAAGCTGTAATAAAAAGTATCCCAGCAAAAAAAGCCCAAGACCCAATGGTTCACTGCTGAATTTTGCAAACATTTAAAGGAGAGCTAATACCAATCCTACTCAAACTATTCCAAAAAATAGAGGAAGAAGCAATACTTCCAAACTCATTCTAGAAGCCAGTATTACCCTCATGATAAATCCAGAAAAAGACACATCAAAAAAGGAAAACTATAGCCCAATCTCTCTGGTAAACATTGGTGCAAAAATCCTCAACAAAATACTAGCAAGCTGAATTTAGTAACTTACTAAAAAGATCATTCATCATGACCAAGTGGGATTTATCACTGGAATGCAAGCATAATTCAACATATGCAAATCAATGTGATACATCATATCAACAGAATGAAGGACAAAAACCATATAATCATTTCCATTGATGCTGAAAAAGCATTCGATAAAATTCAATATCCCTAGATGATAAAAATCTTCAGAAAACTGGGCATAGAAGGATCATATTTCAACACAATAAAAGCCATCTATGGCAGACCCACAGCCAGTATCATACTGAATGAAGAAAAACTGAAAGCCTTTCCTCTATGATGTTGAACATGACAAATACGCCCACTTTCACAACTGTTATTTAACATGGTACTGGAATTCCTAGGTAGAGCAATCAGATAAGAGAAAGAAATAAAGGGCCTCCAAACTAGGAAGCAAGAAGTAAAATTATCCTGTTTTCAGATGATATGATTTTTATACCTGAAAACACCTAAAGACTCCACCAAAAAACTATAAGAACTGATAAATTCAGTCAACTTGAGGGATACAAAATATAAAAATTAGTAGTGTTTCTATATGCTAACAGCAAACAATCTGAAGAAGAAATCAAGAAAGTAATCCCATTTACAATAACTACAAACAAAATTAAATACTTAGGAATAAACTTAAAGAAGTGAAAGATTTCTGCAATGAAAACTATAAAAAATTGCTGCAAGAAATTGAAGACACAAAAAATGGAAAGAATTCCATGCTCATGTGTAGCAGGACCGGTCACAGACAAAACCTTGTGGGCACTGGTTTTAGGAAGGAAGAGGCTTTAATTGGCTGGGAGCATCAGTAGACTCAGGTCTCAAGATCCGAGCTCCCTGAAGTAAAGATTCCTGTCTCTTTTAAGGGCTTACAAATCTAAGGGGTCCACGTGAAAGGGTCGTGATACATTGTGCAAGTGGAGGCTACATGAATGAGGGCTACATGCATCAGTGATGGGGGCTAGCAGAATAGAACATTCCCTGGGCTACACACTTTACACTGAGTGGCATTATATAAGTAAGTCCCTTTCAAAGTTCCCAGACATTCATAATAACTATAAAACAGAAAGATTGTTTTAACTTGTTGCCCTACCTCAGTAATCTGATGAATACACTGGGTACAGTCCTCCATGTGGGGAAAATCAGCTGAAGTTCTTACTGTACAAGTCCAAATTTTGAGAAAAATGAGTCCCACGATGAGTTTCCTCATGCTTTGGCCGTGCGTAGACAAGTCAGCTTCTGGGTGTGACTGGAATGGGGCTTGTCGTCTTTTTCAGAGTCACTTTGCAGGGATTGTCTGGGGTTGGTCTCACCTCCAAGGTCTCAGGTGCTGTGGGTTTCACGGGGCTGTGGTGGATCCAGGCTGGAATTCCTTCTACCTTCACGGCGGTGGGGGTGGTCAGGATGATGGTCTGGGGTCCTTTCCATCACAGCCGCAAAGGGGCTATTTTCCAGTTTTTGATCCACACTCGATCACCTGGGGAGAAAGGGTGAACTGGGGAGAATAAGCTAAGGGGCATCTTTCATTTACCCAGACCAAAATTGTTTGTGTAACTTTTCCTAAAGCCTGTACCTGTCGCTGTAACTCAATTTCTCCTAGCTCTTGAGGAGTGCCTGGAAGCCACTGTAATATGGGAGGGGGTCTATGATACAATATCTCATAAGAGGAATATCCCGTTCTTTTAGAAGAGGTGCACCTGATCTTAAACAGTACCATGGGGAGAGCCTGTACCCACTTTAAACCTGTTTCTTGACACACTTTCCCTAAACTATTTTTGATAGTCCAATTCATCCACTCCACTTTTCTGGAACTCTGAGGTTGATAGGCGGCATGCAGTTTCCATGTGATCCCCAATACTTTTGTTGTCTTCTGTACCAAGTCAGCCACAAATGCCGGCCCATTGTCCGAGCCGATCCATAAGGGCAGTCCAAACCTAGGGATGAGATCTCGGAGAAACACACAGGTTACTTCATGAGCTTTTTCAGTTCATGTTGGATAGGCCTCTACCCACCCAGAGTATGTACACACTAGAACCAGCAGATACTTGTTACCTCCACATTTGGGCATCTCAGTGAAGTCTACTTGGAGATTTTCAAAGGGGGCTGCTCCATAAGCTTGTATGCCAGGTGGGACGGTTGGACCCTGCCTAGCATTGTGCTGCCTGCAGGTGACACATTGCTGTGTTATTATTTTGGCAAGGGCTGACAGATGTAAAATGTAGAAGTACCAGCCTAACAACTTTTCAAGTGACTCTTGGCCTAGATGGGTGGTCTCATGCACAGCCAACACAACTGCGGCCCCTAGTAGCTATGGCACGGCTACTCTTCCGTCTGGTAACCGGATCCATCCTTCCTTTATCGCTTGTCTCCTTTCTGCCTGGAAAAAGTCTATTTCCTCTTTAGAATAAGTAGGCACTAGATGGGGTGCCTGAGGGAGCAGGTGGGCTATGACTGGTACTCGGTAGGGGGTGGACGCTGCTTTGCGAGCTTCTGAGTCTGCTTGAGAATTTCCTTCAATTAGCTCCAAGGCCTGAGTTAAAGCAATGAGTTCGGCCTTCTAGGCTGAAGTTCCCTGAGGCAGCAGTTTGGCTTCAAATAACAGTGTCCCAGGTTACCACTGCATACCCAGCCCACCTCTTTCCCTGTGAGTTAATGAAGCTGCTTCCGTCCACGTCCAGCTCCCAGTCTGCAGACATCCAAGGTTGGTCCCGGAGGTCGGGTCTGCTAGAATAAACTGAGTCCAACACCTCTACACAGTCATGTTTAACTGGGCTCTCTGAAACTGGGAGCAAGGTGGCAGGGTTCAAAGTGTTACAAACTTCAATGGTTTTACTGGGATTTTCACAGAGCAAGCTTTGGTACTTAGTTAGCTTAGCATTTGTTAGCCAATGATGTCCTTTGGTATTCATTAAAGTCACCACAGCATGGGGGGGTCTTTATGTTCAAGTTTTGCCCAAGGGTTAGTTTATCTGCTTCTTGCGCTAGCAGGGCAGTTGCTGCCAAGGTTCTCCAACATGGGGCTACCCTTTAGAAACCCCGTCTAGTTGCTTGGAGAGATATGCCACCGGCCTTGGCCAAGGCCCTACAGTCTGGGTTAAAACTCCAACTGCCATTTTTTCTCTCTATGACACACACAGTGTAAAAGGCTTTGTCAGATTCAGTAGCCCCAGGGCTGGGGCTGACATAAGTTTTTCTTTTAACTCATGAAAAGCTCGCTGTTGTTGGGATCCCCATTCAAAAGGTTCTGTGTCACCCCTCTCTTTGTAACTTGATACAGAGGTTTGGCCAGTACTGCAAAGCTTGGGATTCATAACCTGCATAACCCCACAGCGCCTAAGATTTCTCTCACTTGCCTCCTGGTCTTAGGCTCTGGTAGGCTGCAAATGATCTGCTTTCTTTCTGATCCCAGGCTGCACTCCCCCTGTTAGATAGTGAATCCCAGATAGTGCGCCTGCTGTCTGCAGATCTGAGCTTTCTTCTTGGACACCTTATACCCACAGTCCTCCAGGTGCCGAAGCAGGGCGTCTGTGCCTTCAGTGCACCCGATTGCCATGGGGTGTCCCAGCAGGAGGTTGTCCACATACTGGAGCAAGACGCAGCCTAAGTCTGGGGAACTTGGGGAGGTCTTGAGCTAGTGCCTCCCCAAAGATGGTGGAGGGGTTCTTGAACCCTTGGGGAAGCTGGGTCCAAGTGTACTGAGTGGTGATACCTGATCCTGGATCCTCTCACTGAAAGGCAGTTTCTGGCTCTCCAGAGCTAATCTGATGCTGAAGAAGGCATCCTTCAGATCTAGGCAGGTGGACCAGCTGTCCTCAGCTGGCAATAACCCCAGCAATGTGTACGGGTTAGGTACAATTGGATGTAAAGTCACTGTGGCTTGATTGACCAAGCGCAAGTCCTGTACTGGCCTGTAGTCCTTGGTCCCTGGCTTGGGAACAGGTAGGAGGGGGGTGTTCCATGGAGACTGACAAGGCACTATAATTCCAAAAGTGCTCACGTGCTTAAAATGAACTTGGATACCTTCCAGGGCTTCTCTGGGGACTGGATACTGTTTTTGGCTGACTGGCTTAACTTCTATGAGTACAGGAGCTTGACTGACTGCCAATCTGGAGGGACTGTCTTCTGCCCAGACTTTTGGCCACCGCTGGGCCAGAGCTGGCCCTGTCTGTTTGCCTGGTTCAGTTAGGAAGAGTCAGCACTCTTCCTCTCTGGGAACCGTCAGGGCCATGATAACTCCTGTTCTGGGCAAATTCCGTTGTAAAGAGCCTTGCTTTGTAAAGGAGATAGTAGCTCTCAGCTTGCTAAGCAGCTCCCTTCCTAACAAAGTCAAGGGGTAGTCAGGCAGGTACAGAAACTGGTGAATCACTTCATGTCCCCCCACTTAGCAGGTCCGGGGCAAACAGAAAGGCTGCTTTGTTGAAACTCCTGTTGCTCCGATTATATCAATAGTCTTTTTAGATAAGGGGGCGACCGGGGTGGTCACTACTGAATGTTCAGCACCAGTATCGAACAGAAACTTAATGTCCTTGCCCCCAACTGTCATTCTGACCATGGGCTCCTTGGGGGCACTTGAGCCCAGTCCCCTTCAGTCCAGCAACCCCTCAGCCAGATTGAACAAATCTCCTTCATCCTTTTCTGGGGTCTTTTGCTCTAAACCAGCTTGCTTTTCTTTCAGCTGAGGGCACTTATCTTTCCAATGTCCTGTCTCTTTACAATAGACGCACTGGTTACATTGCAAGTGTGGATGGTCAGACTGGGTATTTTTCCTGGAGCCTCCCTTCCCTTGTCCTTATGGGAGACCCCTCTAATAGCTGCAGCTAGTAGGCCAGCGTTTCACCAGGCTTGGCATTCACCTTCTTTGCGGCTCTCTCTGCGGCTCGTTGCATCTCCATTTACAAACACTTGGTTGGCTATTTCCAGTAATTGTGACGTATTCACACCCGCAAACCCAGCCTGTTTCTGCAGCTTTCTCCTAATATCCTCTGCGCTTTGACTAACTAAGGCCATGTTAATCATGCGCTGATTTCCAGGGCTGTCTGGGTCAAAGGGAGTGTAGATGTGATAGGCCTCACACAGTCTCTCATAAAAGTGCGCTGGACTTTCTTCCTTTCCTTGGATAACCTCAGAGACTGTTTATGTTTGTGGCCTTTTGGGCTCCTCTCCTCAACCCTTCTAAGAGTGCTTCCCTATACCGATTTAGCCTTTGCGTGCCTTCTGTCTCGTTTGGATCCCATTGAGGGTCAGTTCCTGGTAGCTGGATCCTTACATACTCTTGGGGGTTCTGATAATCAGCTGGAACATGCTCTTCCAGCCACTTAGTTGCTGCCTGGAGCACTCTCCTCCTCTCATCCGTGTTAAAGAGGTACATGAGCAACTAGTGGCAATCAGCCCAAGTGGGGTTATGAATTCGGATAATAGTTTGGAGAAAGTCAATCAGAGCTTGTGGCTTTTTGGTATAGGATGGGGTGTTATTTTTCCAACTGAGGAGATTGGCAGAGGTAAAAGATTGGTACAAAAAGGCACGCCTTTCTACCATATGTCCCTCCTTGTTTACCCCAGTATACCATTGCCTTCTTAGGGGCATTTGTATCCCAGTTTTAGGTCGCAAGGAAGCCACCAAGGGAGGGGTCTCTCCCGAGACTTCACATCCTCTTCTGTCTACTCTAGTGGCTTTGGGGTGCGTGTACCTTGTAGAGGCTCTGGTGCTGTGGGCTCCAATGTGGGGAGCCTCTCTTCTTGGTAAGGGGCGGGGGCATCACTGGTGCCATTTCCTGCCATGTATCCTCTGATGTTGGGTCGGACAGAACCTTAGGAGCTGACTTCCCTTGGCAGGTGGAGCAAGATTTCTCCTTGGCTATCTGTCCCTTTGCTACTAGTACTGCTGCTGACTGTCCTCTTAGCCACTGTGGGGGGTCTAAAACTAGCTGCGACCAAGTATCTATGTATGGAAACTGATCTGGGTGTCCTGATTTACCAGTTCCTTTGTGCCATACCTTTGAAACTAGAGACCTGTCTAGGCTTCCTTCTGATGGCCATCCCACCTCTACTGCCGGCCAATCTACCTCACACAAAGCCTTAAGCTTTCCAGGTGTCATAGCAATTCCATAGTCCCCATTGAATCTTTTCTTGAAATTCCTTAACATAGTTCCAAACATGGTAGGCTTACTCTGTGTTTTACCCATTTTCCTCTCTCAGGGGACAAAGTGACACTCTTACTACAAAGAGAGAAGGGAAAAGGGGCAAAAAGTCACTCACTCACCAAGCAATTCATACTTAATTAAAACTAAAACCAAAGGACAGATAAGGAGTTACTCATTCATCAAGCAATTTGAGCCAAGTCAGAACTGAAATAAAAGCCAAAACAGTTCAAATCTAAAAGTCAGAACCGAAATCAAAGCCAAAACAGTTCAAATCCAGTCAAAATCAAAACCAAAACCAACGTGCTGATAAAGGCACGCTGTGGGTGATTAGGCCACGCTTCCACTCAGATGGAGTGGGCAAGTTCCAAGACCAGTCTTACCATGTTCCAGAAGTCAGGACTTCAAGCACTGATTCCTCCCGGTGTTCAGCCACTGCATTAATCCTCCGTAGGGGTCTGCAGCACACCCGTCTGGCGAGGCATTCTACTGGGGCCATTGCCTACCCAGAGCACTCTCAGGATCCACGTCGCTTAAGCTGGCCGGAGTCCCCCGCAGGGATGCTCCACAGGGCAGGCCTAAGCTGCCTAAGGGGCTGCCTTGACTGTCTGTTAATCACCTGGCTTCCTGGTCAGGAAACCAAGAAACGTAGCAGGACCGATCGCAGACAAAACCTCTCAGACACTGGTTTTAGGAAGGAAGAGGCTTTAATCAGCTGGGAGCATCAGTAGACTTGCGTCTCAAGATCAGAGCTCCTGGAAGTAAACATTTCTGTCCCTTTTAAGGGCTTACAACTCTAAGGGGTCCACTTGAAAGGGTCATGATACATCGTGCCAGTGGGGGCTACGTGACTGAGAGCTACATGCATCAGCGATGGGGGCTAGCAGAACAGAGCAGAAAGTTTCACAGTGCTTCTTCATCCAATGTCTGGAATCTATAAATAACACAAGCAGTTAGCTCAGGAGTTGATCTTTAACTACCAGGCCTGATTCTTGGCACCAAGCCATCTGCCTATTGCTTTCACTTCTACTTCTTCTTAACTTTTTGCTTCCTTTTCGAAACAGGAGACAATGGGAGAGGTGGTCTCCTTCCTTAATGGATTGGAAGAATTGGTATTGTTAACCTTACCAGTCAAAGAAATCTGCCAATTCAATGCAATGTCTGTCAAATGATATTCTTCACAGAAATTGAAAAAATAATTCCAAATTTATATGGAACCCCCAAAGACCCAGAATAGCTAAAGCGATCCTAGTCTGAAAGAACAAAACTGGAGGAATCACCTTGCCTTATTTCAAATTATACTATAGAGCAATAGTAACCAAAGCAGCGTGGTACTGGCATAAAAACAGACACATAGACTAATGGAACAAAATAGAGACCCTAGAAATAAGTTGATACATCTACAGTGAAATCATTTTTGACAAGGGTGTCAATAACGCATATTTGGGAAAAGACAGTCTCTTTTATAAATAGTACTGGAAAAACTGAATATCCATAGGCAGAAGAATGAAACTAGACCTCTATCTCTCACCCTATAAAAAATGAAATCAAAATGGATTAAAGGCTTAAATATAAGATGTCAAGCTATGAAACTTCTAAAAGAAAACATTGGGGAAACTATTCAGCACATTAATCTGGGCAAATATTTCTTGAGTAATACCCCAAAAATACAGCCGATCAAAGCAAAAATGGACAAATGGGGTCACATCAAGTTAAAAAGCTTCTGCACAGTAAAGGAAACAATTAACAAAGTGAAGAGACAACCAGCAGAATGGGAAAAACTCTTGAAAACTATCCATCTTACAAGAGATCAAAAACCAGAACATATAAGGCGCTCAAACAACTCTATAGGAAAAAATCTAATAACCTAATTAAAAAATGGGCAAAAGATCTGAATAGACAGTTCTGAAAAGAAGACATATGAGTGGCAAACAGGCATATGAAAAGATGCTCAACATCACTGATCATCAGAGAAATGCAAATCAAAACTACAATGAGGTATCATCTCACTCCGGTTAAAATGGATTTATCCAAAAGACAGGAAATAACAAATGCTGGTGAGAATATGGAGAAAAGGGAACCCTCATGCACTGTTATGGGATGTAACTAGTAGAGCCACTATGGATATCCGTGTGAAGGTTACTCTGAAAACTAAAAATTAAACTACCAGAACTACAATCCAGCCATCCCACTGCTAGGTATATACCCAAAATAAAGGAAATTAGTTTATCAAAGAGATCTCTGCACTCTCATGTTTATGGCAGCACTATTCACAATAGCCAAGACTTGGAAGTAACCTAAGTTTCCATCAACAGACAAATGGATAAAGAAAATGTGGTATGTACACACAATGGAGTACTGTTCAGCTGTAAAAAGAATGAGATCCTATCATTTGCAACAACATAGATGGAACTGGAGGACATTCTGTTAAGTGAAATAAATCAGGCACAGAAAGACAAATTTTGCATGTTGTCACTTGTTTGTAGGAGCTAAAAATTAAACTAATTGAGTTAATGGAGATGGAGAGTAGAAAGATGGTTCCCAGAGGCTGTGCTGTGGTGGGGGATGGGGATGTGAAATGAGGATGGTTAATGGGTACAAAAATATACTTAGATGGAGTAAATAAGATCTAGTATTTGATAGCACAACAGGATGATTACAGCCAACAATAATGTATTGCACATTTTAAAGTAACTAAAAAGGTATAATTGGAATGTTTGTAACACAAAGAAAGGACGAATGCTTGAGGTATTGGAATACACCATTTATCCTGATGTGATTATTACACATTGTATGCCTGTATCAAAATATTTTGTGTGCCCCACAAATGTACACAGCTACTATGTACCCATAAAGATTAAAAATTGAAAGAAAAAAGAGAATAAATGCTTAATTCTTTCCCTTTATCACTTTTAACAGGAAATTACAAAACAATGTAATAATAAAATGTTAAAAGTTGAAAAATATCCTTTTAAAGCATTTAGAAACCCTGAGATTCTTTTTATAACTCGCAATTAGGTTAAACTATCAATATCACTGTGCACATAATCTATTCTATTGCAGATTTATAAAAGCCAGACAGAGGACAATTATTAAGTATGATCTACTTGCTTTATAGTCCATTTGGATCTTTATCAACTACAATCTCCTTACTTTAGAGTCCATTTTGATCTAGATGATCAAACAGTTTATCTTCTACTCAGGTGAAAGCAGGGGTGAAATATCAGATTATGCTTACAAAGGAGAGAATAATACTGTTTTGACATTGTGGTGGAATTTGACCAAAAGTCATTGATAGGAAATTTCTTCTCTATCAAGTGGTGAGAATGTTTACTTCATAGCTAGGTATTGGGAAAGGGAAAGGAGAAGCATCACCCTGATATAAGAAGAAGTGAAGTGACTTGGGGTCTTTTTATTGTTTCCCTGCACTCAGCCCTCACCATCTCCTTTTTCACTAGTAAGCCATTTTGACTCATGAAAACAACAGCATTGAAGTACCAGAAGAAAAAACTACAGGTTTAGTTTTCCCCATTTTTCATTTATTTATTTTACCATAGGACATAAAAGGCATTTATTTCAATGCAGACCATAATACCCCAGTGAATAATTTTCCATGCCAGGACGAAGTCATCAAAAGTTCTGAGATGCCTTAGAAAATACTGAGTTTTTCTTGCCTTTCTCTGCTCATCCCACTCCCCATTGTCTCCTTCCCCTGAAGAATTGTAGCATCAAGAGCTAATAAACTTATTGAACACTCTGTCTTCCCTTGTGAGGTGCCAGGCATTGATTTTGTTCAAAATGCCATAGGTGGTGGCTACTTGCTCCACACTCTATGCCAATCACTGGAATGACAGACAGCGTGGGAAGAAAGAGAACCACAGAACTACAGTGCAGGGAGGGAAGGAGGAGCTGGGGGTCAGTTCTTTACCTATAATAGTCTGCTCCATGACAAAAAGGCAGCCAGAACTGTGGTTTTCCAATTGACAGTGAAAAAGAAACATCCATACTGTAGAGAGAGTGCTATAACATTCTATCCCTCCTTGTCTCAATTATTTTACTTTTGTTTCCCAAAGAAATGGTCAGTTGAAAATACCAAACTATGTTGGGCCAAAGGATCAGCTTAAATGTAGCTTCCATGCATGTGGGAATAAAGTAAGAAGGGGGCAGTCCAGCAGAAGCTGAAAGCGGGAAGTCGGATCAAGGAAAGACCACCTCAAAGTTTCACTGTGGCGACCCAATCCTGGAGAACAGGCAGAAAATGAATGCCAGCACAAATGTTAATGTAACAGGATAAGTGGGGGGAGGTTGCCCTTGGCAAGAGAACTAAGCATGTTCATTTTTATAATATAAGAGAGAGAACGAGAAGGAGATTGTGTGCTAGCTCACCAGGTGCACTTTGCAAGCTTTCCCATTTCCCATTTCATTAGTTCCTCTAATATTATTGCAAGAGGCTTCAAAGCTATATATAAAGAGGCTTGCCATCCTGCTGGACTCATTTTGACTTCTGTTTGTATTTCATGGTTTGCCTATTAAAAAATATTTTTGCCAGAGGAAAATAAGAAGCATTTCAGAAATGAGCGAGCTTCTATTTACAGAGGTCAGATGCAAAAGTAAATTTCCAGTAATGTTTTTTAGAACCTGTGTGTCATGGGTTTACACAACTTATGGTCAAGTGAAATGTTTGTAGCATCTATGTGATGCCTTAGTTTTTATATACTGTTGTTTTATAAATTAAATAAAAATGCCATGGCAGAATGTTTAGAAGTAGGTCATGATTTCTTTTCATGTAAATGCAGTGGAATAAATTTTTAATTTTAATTTTTTGTCTTTTTCCTAAAGAATGTGATTTGTCTCCAGTATTTTCTCACACCTGTACCTTCCCACCTCACCCCACTGACCTGCATCCCCTTCACTCTTAACTACCCCATGTCAGGCAATTAAATATTCTGCTTTCATTTCTTTAGCAAAGACATGATGCAGAACAAATGCAGAAAGAGAGACCTTCTGTGGCTTCTCAGCTTCAAAACAAAAATTTCAAACCCATGGCAAAAAGTATAGTTTGAAAGCCCCTAAAGTTTGGGATTGAGGAATTTCTAAAGTATTTGCTCAAAGGAAACAGGTATGCAATGATCAGATTTAAAAAATCAGGCATGTTTTTGGCTCTTAGCATGAGAAAACAAAGAAGGAAGCAGAGGTTTGATAAGGAATTGGAAGTTGGGATGGGTCCCTGAGAGGTAGCCTTGTGTCCTGCCCTTTCTTCTTCTCCAGCAGTCCCAGACTTGAGTAAGTGAAAATAGAGGTGGGACTCTGTTTCATTTTCAGGTAAAATCCCAAAAGACAACAAGTATCCTCCTTGTCCACAATGGCTCAGGAGGAGTAAGTATCTATGGTGGGTCTAGCCAGGGAGGACTTATGATCGAGACAGCATGATTTAGTTTCCTTCAAAAGACTGTGGCCTAAGACAGTGGTGAATGTTGTCTACATGCCCCACATGAGCGCAGAATCAACTAAGATGGACAAGTCAATGACCCAGCAGAGACCACTGTAGACTCATGACTGGAGGTAGATGAAGCCTGATTATATCAGCAACCCATGAAAACTGACGATATGTAGGGATGCTGTGTATTTCAACAAGAATTCCACAGTTATCTATGAGATTTCAACATCAACTGGATGGCAAAAAAACATCCTCATGCTTTCTAAAGAAAAACTCAAGAAACTCAAGAAATCTCAAGCTTTCTAAAATTTTTAGAGCTCTAAAAAAGACGGCATATTTGATTAAACGTGTGCATCTCCCCTCCCTAACTCTCCCTCACTCCCACACCCAGGTTGGAATGAGGAGCAAATGAAAAGGTAAACACAACTGGAAATTTCCATCCATTCCATCTCGACCCTTATCTACCTTTTTTCACTTTCAAGACAAGTTAATTTTTGTGGCAAGCAACTGTACAATTGATATTTACATTTACATGTGAGTACCCAGTCCAGTACTTACTCCTAAAGAGGCTTCACTGCTTCTAAACAAAGACAGAAGGACTCATATCTAGGTTTCTAGGTTTAATAGAGGTAGGCCAGCAGAAGGCAATGAAAACAGTTTTTTCTTAAAGAAGAAAATTGCCTAAGAGGACAGTTGATGGGTCAATTAGAAGCAGTTCTTTGAATTTGGGAGAATACATAGTCAGTCTTCTAGTGAAGGCAGCTGGTAGTTTATTTTTGTGCTAGACTTTAATTAAAAATTGAAGATTTTTTTTTTTTTATTTCACAAAGCATTAAATTGGGTTAGGTCTTGTCAATCTATACAGCTGGGACCTGCACTATCAGTCATTGAACACAAAGGAAAACTTGTTTAATATTAACCTCAGAAATGTATAATTTGGAATGTAAACCTACTGCCAAAGGAGGGAGAAAAAAACCTAGTGCATTCCAAGGAGAAATAGAAAGTTGTTTCTTGAAAAAAAAAACAAAAAAACAAAAAAACTTGTGTATCAGATTACCTGGGCCACTACTTCATTAGTAGTAGGGAGAACAGGATGTAAACTTATAATAATGTTGTATATTATTTAAACTCTCTCTGAGTATAAAGTAAGTTATTATGTGAGTAATGAAATGTTATTTTCTAATTGCATCATGACCCAGGAATACAGACATGGGATTAGATTGTAGGAGGAGAGTTTTATAATAAACTTAAGACAGTTTGTAAAACCCTGGAAGGTGTTTCAATAGAGGTCATGAGAATTGCCAAGAAGGTAAATCCTTGAGATGGTAACAAAAATATTAAAATTAAAGTGATACTGAAAAAATATTAAATAGAAAACTGTTTAGGATTATTGGAAAATAATTATTACTGGAAGAAGAGAAATTGAACAAATAACACAAGGCTCTAAGACTTCAGAATTTCCCCGATAGAAGATCTAGTCTCTGATGTTCTGGCCAGCCTTAATGGAAAGAAGCCAATGACATGGTGAACCTGTGAAGTCCTTCCTGTCTTCAGCATCTGATTATAACACCAAATATTCTGAAAATATGTGCGATGTTTGGCTATGTTTTCATCAATGAAACTTGTTGACCTTTTCACTAAATAAATACCAAATAACTTTAAAATAATTGAGATGCTAATGTTTTTACTCACTATCATAAGACCTTTCAAATCTTAACCTAAAACTTCCTTTCCTTTTACTGTAGAAAATTACGATAGAGCAAAATCTTTAAGAGCTGATATCCAAAAGCAAGATGACTTGAGAGAGTGAAATGCTTGTCCAACAAAAATTTACTTTGTCTTTTTTTGGGGGGGTGGTGTGTAGTATATTCCTCCAGGTATGTGCTTAGGAATAAGAAAGCTGATAAAGGTTGGACTTTACCACCAGACAGAGTGTCAAACCCTGAGTTTCTGACCCCTGTATCAGAATCATTTCGGTGCTTTTTAAAAGTTCATATTACTGGGCTTCAACCCAGACCTCCAATGAGAATCTCTAGGGGTTCAAGACTCAATAATCTACATTTTAAATAAGATCAACGGATGATTTTTTATGCCCTAAATTTATGAGTGAAAAGTCTTATAAAAATTATGTTGGGAAACTTTTTGTTCAGGTTCAGATTACATTTTAAATAAAACATGGAGATGTTCAAATTCTCCTGAATGTTTCAAATCAAATTAAAAATACTGGAAAGAGGGTGGATCATAGGTATTGGCACAAATGCAGAGCTGTCTTCAAACTATGTTCATTGTGCGAGAATTTTATAATTTATCCCCTAATCTCTGTCATGGTTTTGCACACATCTAATTTAACAGCCTTTTCTCTTTTTTTTTTTTTTTTTTTTACTGACTCACCTTCATGGAGTCTTACCTGCATATTCTATCTAAATTTCAAAAATGTATAATCTTAATGTGTACTTATATTTTATCAATTTATATAATATTTAATTAAAGTACATAAATACTTTAAAAGACAACTGGCATAAAAAAATTTGGGGCAAACACAATGGACTCTAGACAACTAAACTGGTGGTAGCAGAAATATGTGAGAAATTAGCCTTCTGGAGCTAGGCATTCAGTTTACCAGTGAGTGTAGTTGATAGAGGAAATTCTGATCATTTAGTAAAAGTGATCTTACTGTATCATTGTTCCCTTTTAATATATGAGTTTACCATGACACTGAGAGTAAGCAATTAGGACACATGTTCTCTCAGTGACAGAGACAGCAATCAAAACCAAGTCATCCTAAGAGCAAGGCTCTCTCCTTTTTCCTACACTTGGACCTCCTTAACATAATTTCCTCCCTAAGACTAGCTTTATTAGTAGTTGGAGGAAGACACTCATCTATTTGTGATTGAGGAATCTTGCAATCCTCCCATCCAAGAAGTGCCTCCTCCTGCAGCATGTTGCAAGGTCTGGAATATCTACTTTCATTCTATTGTCTAGCTCTGTGACTGACAGTCCAAAATAAAATGCAAAATACATTAGCTGAGAGGATTCAAACATAAAATGCTTAGACAATTATCTAGGGTAATGCAGATTTCTAAATAAAACCAAACCAAAACAAACAAACAAAAAAACTTGCCAGCACATTTTGGCACATTTTGGTTACACCTGGCAGAGAGATAGAGCCCCAGGGAGAGAGGTAAGAAAGGGAGGTAAAGAAGCAAAATCACTTTTCCCATTTCATGCTGAAGGTAGGACCTGATTTTTTCCAACCTCAACAATACTGAATGTCTAAGAATCCAAAACTTCTGCCCTTTATTGACCAAATAAAGAGTTTTTCGGCATTCTTTTGCATAAAAACTACATCGACTGTAGAATAATCCTTTTGAACTGACTTAAAAGCTCCATCATCCTCTGACCCCGTTCTCTCCAGCCTCATCTTTCTCAGAATTCTCACCGTTTCAGACTACAACAGGTTCTTCCGGGACTTTGCATAGAGTTGCAAATGACTCCTCTCAGAAAACCCCTGTTTTCTTGTGGAACCTGGCCAAATTGTCACCTCAACTATTGAATCTACCTGTATACTTCTAGACAGAATTTTTCACTCTCTTGTGATCTCAGTATCACCTTGTGTATACTTCTATTGCTGACTCATTGCACTTTATTTAGTTCATCTGTTACTCGTCTGTCTCCCTAACAGGGCTGGGATGTCTATCTCATCTTTGTATTTCCAAAGCTACTTAGAAGAGTTGCTTATAAGTGAGTGAATTAACAGATGAAAGCTCTAGGCCATCAGCATTTAATCATGGGCCTTTAATGAAAATGGAGTTAGGGAGTATTGACCCATATCTTAGATCTATAGTGAATAGGGTGATAACATCACAGCCTCACCTGTTGGTGGCTGACCACGACAGCCACTGAGACTGAAATAGCCTTTGTAGGTGGTCATTCTAGGATGCTATTTCCCTTTTTAGGTTTGCGATCTTGAAGCAGTTACTTTTGTCCCATTGGCAAATATATTTCCTGCTGCAATTCAGCCTGCCACTGATGCATTTCAAGAAACTCAAGCTTTTACCATAAGGTCCTGCATCTAAAATATTTGTGAGAATTTTTCTACCTATCATTTTTGGGCTGCAATGCTTTAAACCCTGCAGAGCATGGCTGTTCTGTTCTCTGCCTCCTGCATTGCTTGCATCTTATTTAAGGGCATCAGCAATTCTTCGGCACTGCAAATCAAACAGTGTGCACTAGTAAATCAAAAACTATGCTGGACAATGCAGCCCTTTTCTAGGTTCATGCCTGAGAACAATTGTAAGCTTTTCATCAGAATTTCAAATGCTGCCAAAGTATTTTTTAAGACAAGTTATTCAACATGCAACAAAACAAGTTTCTGCACTTTTTTTCTAGACTATGTGGGATAATTTTCCATATAGCCAAGAAGGTATAAGGGAGACAGTCATTAAATCCACCCCTACTTATTAACCTTCTCTTTTATCAACAGGATTATAAACTCATAAGAGTTATCAGTATTTCCGATTAAATTTGTTGGGGCTGGAGCAAGGAGAGCCAAAATCAAATAAAGGTAGGCTTAAATCTAAGACTTTCTTCAAGATTAGGTTATTGTTTACTAGAATTTTCTAGCCAATGTCTAAAAGAGTCAAATTCAAATTAATAAGAAAAATCTTTCTGAGGCTGCCATGTAGGAGCCCACTGAGGTTACAGAGATAATGTTGTTTCTTTGCCTCTAAAATCTGTTTTATATTTTTCATGTGACATTTTTCTAGTCATTGGAGAAATGATCACCACAACTGGGAGAGATTTTTGTACTCGCAGGAGAGTCAGCACGGCCTATAGGAAGGCAGAATAAGTTCATATCCCTGCACTGTATTGATTCAGGCACAGGAACAAGAAAAGACCCAATCTCTCTCCCAGCCATCCCAAGGAACTCATACCAATCAATGTCTTGAAAAAGCCAGGGCTCATAAGAAGTACTGGTATTTGTTTCCATCCCACAGGCCTAAAACCAAACAAACAGTTGCATTTCAAGGGGCCTACAAAGGAACTTGTTTTAACTTCCACCACAGAGCTGTTAATTTCCAGTTAATGAAAGTCAAAGGTTCTTTTGGAATTTTTTTTCTTTTGGGTGCCTAGAACTTAAACTTGGGATGTTGTATGGTATTATAACAGCTTTTACTCAAAATTTAGCACCAGACTGAATGACATCTAAATTATGAGCTTTTGCTTCATGCGAGGCACCCTTTAAACACTTTGCGTATGCTAACTCACTTAAGCTTCAGAATGAACCCAGTGAAACCCAGTGAAACCCCATTCTACAGATGAGGTCAAATAGCTTAAGTAAATTGCCTGAAGTTACACAGTGAATAAGTGGCAAAAATAGGCTCCAGGGCCTGGGCTAATAATTATGCTAATAATTCAAATTGGCGTTATTTATAAGATTTATGACTTTCTAGCCCTCCAACAATAGAAGATGAGAACATTAACTATATCTCATCTATACAATTGAAAGCCACATAGCCACATATTCACGTAGGAAAAGTTTTCTCACTAATATGGAAAAATAAAAGCAAGTTTTAGAGCCCTATAATAGCATGCAATTTTTATCAGAAAGATAAATAAAATTATGTAATATATTTAAATGAACATATAAATGTTTAGCTAATTTATAAATATATAAAATCTAGAAGAACATATACGAAAAAGTTAACAGTGGTTCTTTGTGAGTGATAGGAGAACGGGTATTTTTTCCCTTTTTGTTTAAATTTATTTTCCCATTTTACTACAATAATCATATTGTAGTAAATCAGATTGTTTGATTTAAAAAGTTATATAAAGTAAAAATTAAAAGGGGACCTCTAAAAATAAGTAGTTTTGTATATAAAAAAAGGAGTTCTTCTGTGATAAGGCAGCAAAAAACTTGGACTTTATATTGTGGAATGGCAAACTAGTGACGAAGAAGGAAAATACTCCATGTGCCCATGGGAAACCCTAGAGAAAGGCCCGGGGGTTGGGTGATATCCCCGGCTACAACTGAATTTCACAGACTTACTGGGCCCTGGTATCACATCTAGGCATTCATTTTTCCTAGACTTCATATCTCATAAGAGATGGAAACAATCGTTCTAAATTTAACTGATTGGAAAACAGGAAGAAACTTAGACAAGCCCATTGTATAAAGGAACTGTAATCTATGAAAGGCACAAAAGCCCATTTTCTTATGAAATGCCCACAATGGAAGTTTTTCAAGGCACAAAAAGTATCCTTGTCACTGACCCTTTACAATACTCTGAAAACAGTTTTTAATTTTCTCAACTCTAAAATAATAGAACCATTGCTTTTTGACTTGGATACTTAAGTTGGGGGGCAGCAACTAAGAAACATGGGAGAGATATGTTTGTAGTGTATGAAGGGGTTGTGATTGCTTTGCTGCAGTTATGGTGTGGTATTTGACTTTGTATCTTAGGGTCAAAAGCAATTCTCGATTGAGTAAAGGGCAATGAGTAAAGGGTCTAGACTGAGTCTGACTTTGACCCAGACCCCTTTATACATCCCTTCTTTAGAGATGTATGTTACCTTAGATTTCCAGGCATGACATCGTCCTGGCCACCCTTTCTTTTTCCCTTGTTTCTCCTTTTTGCCCCATCTCTCACATGTCAGCATGTCCCAAGACCCTCTCTTCGGCCCTCTAATTCTGTATCTCACCTTACAGAGAACTCACCTCCTCTTCTGCCTTCACACCCGCACAAGTAATTGTCAAATTGATGAGATTAGTCCTGGGAAAATCAGGGAAGGCTTTATAGAGGAGGCAGGCTTTTTGAGAGGTGATGACTTTCAGCTGGGAAACCGTGTGCAGGGGGAAAAGGCTCTCAGATAAGGGAAACTGTACTAACTAAAGCACAGAGAGGTAGAGAAGTTCTGGGTCTGTGAGGGAGACTGCTAGTTTGATACGAAACTTGTTCATTGATCCTTGGAAACACTAATAAACAGTGCTTTCATTTTTCTGTCACACCTGCATGTTTCTTTCTTGCTTCTGTGTCCGCAAGTACCTTCCTGGACAAACGAAGCTTCCTGGTCCATTTGTGCTTCATTTACACACTGGTTATTTTTCTCACTTCTGAGTGTCTGAGGCCATCAAGGGAAAAATCCCAGTCTTTCCCTGCCGACTATTCAGACAAGAGCTGAGTTCTTCTCCTTCTTAACCCTTATTAGCCATCAGAGTTTATTCTGATGCTCAGTGTTTAGAGTTGTTTGCTCATGTAATGTGTCTTTTTTATGGTTTGGTCTTTTACTCACAATTTTAAATACCTGGAGCTAGCAGGACTCTAGTGAGACAGCATTTATGGCCTTACGTTACACTTACTTAGCTTATTTTAGTCCGTACTTGAACCGGCAGGACTCATACATATATCTCCTATTGTACTGTTTTGGAATGTAATAGTCAAAGACCAAGTGCCTTTTCCCCCTGCACACGGTTTCCCAACTGAAATTCATCACCTCTCAAAAAGCCTGACTCCTCTTTAAAGTCTGCCCTGATTTTCCCAGGACTAATCTCATCAATTTGACAATTACTTGTGCAGGTGTGAAGGCAGAAGAGGAGGTGAGTTCTCTGTAAGGTGAGATACAGAATTAGAGGGCCGAAGAGAGGGTCTTGGGACATGCTGACATGTGAGAGATGGGGCAAAAAGGAGAAACAAGGGAAAAAGAAAGGGTGGCCAGGACGATGTCATGCCTGGAAATCTAAGGTTGTTTGATATAGTGTTCTTTGCAATGACCAACTCAGTTTAATTTGCTTGGAACAATATTCTACACAGCATTACACAGAAATGGATAATTCATAGATGCCTTTTCACAAATATGATATTGATGATCCAATCTTCATAAAGAACCTTTAGTTTCATGAAAAAGAAATCTTCTAAATAGATTAAATGAATGCAAATATACTTTTATTTAGAACTCTTACTCTCAATCATTTAAGAAGTAGTTTTACGAAAAAGTGTCTCGAATGAAGACATTCACTGAAAAAGTTTTAAGTTTCGAATCAAAATTACTTTTAAAAGCTAATACAGGCTGGGCACAGCCACTCACGCCTGTAATCCCAGCACTTTGGGAGGCTAAGGCGGGCAAATCACGAGGTCAGGAGTTCGAGACCAGCCTGGCCAACATGGCGAAATCCTGTCTCTACTAAAATACAAAAATTAGCTGGGTGTGGTGGGGCACTCCTGTAATCTCACCTACTTAAAAGGCTGAGGTAGTAGAATCGTTTGAACCCAGGAGGCAGAGGTTGCAGTGAGCTAAGATACATGCCACTGCACTCCAGCCTGGGTGACAAAACAAGACTCCATCTAAAAAAAAAACAACACCTAATATATGTTGAGGTCTTCTTAAATGCCAGACGTTTAATAATACCCTTATGACGTAAGTATTATTACTACCATTTAACAGATGACAAAACTGGGGCTATAACATTACCGTAACAGGAACAAGGTCATAGAGCTGGTAAATGTTCAACAATAGTTAAGTAAATTACGTTACATCAACACAGGGGAACTATTTAAAATCATTAAAATGACCATAATACTGACTAAAGAAACATTAAAAAGTTCTTTAAAGTCTAATGAAAAATTAAACTATGGCATTATGTATACCTAATGGTTATTGACATTTGACATTTTAAAATTATAGACACAAATTGTGATAGTCTAGGAAGGAGAAAGAAAATAAAATGGTTGTATTGTTAGGATGATGGGTTTAGTGCTGTTTCATTCTTTTAGTCCAAGTTACTATTAATGTAATTTTATGTGATTTTAAAAAATAATTATGTAAAAATAGAATGAATGTGAATGTCAGCATATTCTCTGGAAGGATACCTCATTTTTTTTTTTTGAGACCCAGTCTTGCTCTGTTGCCCAGGCTGGAGTGCAGTGGCACGATCTTGGCTCACTGCAAACTCCACCTCCCGGGTTCACGCCATTCTCCTGCTTCAGCCTCCCGAGTAGCTGGGACTACAGGCGCCTGCCACCACACCCGAATAATTTTTTTGTATTTTTTTAATAGAGTCGGGGTTTCACCATGTTAGCCAGGATGGTCTCGATCTCCAGACCTCATGATCCGCCTGCCTCGGCCTCCCAAGGTGCTGGGATTACAGGCGTGAGCCACAATACCTCATGTTTCTGTAAGAATTCTTGAGAAAGATATTATAGAATTCCATATCTATCTCTTCTTTATTCCCATCTATATATTATCCACTTTTGTAAATAATTATTCCCTCTTGGAAATGGAAAAATGATTGAGAGGGCAGAGCTTTGATCCCAAATTTATGTATTTTTTTCTCTGGTGTCTCTGAAAACTGCTTTGATTACATAGTCTAAAAGATATAAGAAATTGGAATATTACCTAAGGAACTGGGTTGAGTTGGATTGCCAATGTAGATTTTTGTATGAGTTGGACGGAAATGATTTTATCAGCTTCCTCAGTTTGCTTTGCAGATGTCTTGCTTCTTGTTGAAATGAGAAGGGAGAAACAACTTAGCTGTGGAAGCTTCCTTGTATGCCTGTTGACAAGTACTGTGCAACATATTTGACGTTTTTTGGGGTAGACATAATTATGGCTTTAGTTCCCCACCCTACCCCACCCCCACACACAAAGGGGAAAAGTACTTAAAGAGAAAACTACAAACAAACAACAGTATGGAAACAGATTTTATATGACCCCTGAAATAAAATGTTAATTTATTTCTATCACAATGAGGCATAATCCGAAATAGCAGAAAAGCAACCTCCATAAATTGAAATAGGCAAAGACTCTTAAAAGAATAACAGCCATTTATGGAAGCATTTAAAATAATTGAAGGGAACTGGAGTGCAAAAACAAACTCTATACCCATGGCTCCAAATCCCTGGTTCCAGAAAACAGGCAAGGACATTTGTTTCCGCACACATCTGGATCTATGATGCCTGCCCCTCCACCCATTGACCGACACTCACAAAAGCTACAGGGATAACCTACCATCGAAGAGGAGGCTTTCCTACTTGTATGTAGTATGAAATCATAAATCCTACATTATTTAGATGAGCAGTGAAAATGGAAACCTTTAAAGTTTGTACTTTCCACAGGAAGTCTCAATCCTCCCTGAACAGATGATTTTGATTTCAGAGTACACAGTGGGCCTTTAACTTCTTCAGCTTCAGGGGGATGTTAAATTCCAAGACTCCTTCACTATCCTAAAGAAACAGCAATAAAACATGTTTCAGGATTCAGTTCCTCCAGCTTCAGAGGCTGAGATGGATGAACTAGTTTGGGGGAAATGAGACATGACCCAACCCTTCACCTAAACAAAAATGACTCCAAATTGAACTTTTTAGAAAGTTCAATACTATGTAATAGAAACTTTCTTAAAAAGAGATACTGATTTTACATTGTACACTATCCAATTCCCATTGTGCCTAGAAGTAGAAGACCTGAACTGAAATGGAAAGAAGGGATGGATTTCTTTCCTCCTACCAGTACAGGGAAACAGCCAGGAACACCAACAAAGAGACAGGGGGCATGTTCTCCTTGCAACCAGCCACTCTGGAAAGTTTATGCAAGCTATTCATAAGCACTCATTTGGTTAAAGATGAATCTTCATGGCAATTTTTAAGCCATTTATCTCAATGGATCCAAAGATATGTTCTGAATTAAGCTAACTTAACACCAATTCATCTTATAATTTCTTTTAATCTATAAGATAATTCTTCAAGCCATTGGAATTGGCCATATATGAATTAGAATTGATGACATAGGACCATATAAGAAATTCTTTTATCAAAATAAATGAATGAAAAAGTATGTAAGTTATGCTTCCAAACTTTTTCAAATAGTGAGTGATTAATTTATTTTTTATCATCTCTGCAGTCTGATCTGTGAGCAACAGGCTGAACTATAAGACAACTGACATGGATTTGAGGTAATTCTATGGGTATTATGGGTATAGAAGAAAGGAAATGTTACTTGCTCTTATGAGGAGTGAACCTATATATTCAACTATTTAACACTTCATCGAGACAAAGACCACAGAACTGCCAGTTACTTAGGAGGTCGTGCCACACAGTAGAAAGCACACTCGGACAGCTAAACTGGGAGTCAATTCCTGGCTATGTTTATGTGAAGCTGGACAAGCTACTTAATTTTTAAACTAACTCTCCTTTTTTAATTCATAAAAGCAGCAGAAACCTACTTCATTCCTTTGTAAAATGCCTACACGTAATAGGTACCATAAAATGGAGTATGCTAGCCCTACCAAGTTCTGATAGGCTAAGCTATTCAGACATTGATAGAAACAAGAAACCATTACCACACAGTAAGTAGTGTACATTTTAAAAAGGCTACTTAAGCTTCATTCAAGAAAGGTCTTAATTCTCTAATTGTTTTTAAAAACCTGTTTTGTTTATTCTTTGGCAGCAAATAATTTAAAGTGTGCTCAGGAATGGCGGAGAGAAGGAGAAAAATGGAGCCAGGGAATGGAAGGGAGATACTCTTTAGGAATTAGTGGGTTCACTGACAAAGAGTATCTGTCTGTGGGTTACAGTCAGAGGGAGGAGAGCATAACTGACTGCCTGTTAAAGGAGACAGCAGAGGAAAGCCTGGAAAGCCGGGGAAGTATCCTTTGGTAGGCGTCAAGACATGGGGAGGTATTATAGCTCTTCAGCAGTCTTAGTAGTAACTATCTCATTACAATGTGGGGAGAAGGTGAGTGACTCATTTTAAGTAAAAGAAGATAGTGCTTGATGTAGGGAGGATCACAGAGACAAAGATGGAATACTAAGTATTTCACTCAAAGAAACCATATTTTAAAAATCCCCAGCAAAGCCTTCCTTTCTTCCTGTTTAGAAAGTTGAATGAGCTGACAGTGATTCTGTGGAAAGGGGTATCAGAGGGGACAAAGGTATTGCTAAACTCAAACTATAAACTCTATACTTCAAAAAAATATGTAAAATTAAGGTGTCTATTCATCCTCTGGAACAAATCAGATACCTTCAGCAATTATTACACTTGATCTGATTATAAAGTTGACAAAAAGTGCATTTTAATGAAGCTCTCTTGTGATCACAATACCACAATGCTGTTCAATAAATTATTCTCTACACTTTTCCAAAAGCTTGAAATACTTCAGATGTTTTTAAATAAAAAATTGGAAAAGGAATTGTAAACATTACAGACACGCATGGTCTTACAAGTTCAGATAATCCCACTGGGGCAGTGTTTAAGTAATTGATTTCGAGTAACTTTGGCCTCAAAGTGAAGCCGTGCTGCTTTCCCAGGTAATCTGGGGACTGTATGGGAATGCAGATGGTGTGATGGAAAATTGTAAAGACTTCACCTAAAATGCTCTATTCTTTTATTTCACCTTGTTGACTGGAACAAAATAAATCTACATGTCTGTAATTCCAAGAAGCATCGTTTCTTGTGGATACACAAGGTCTAAAAATGTATAACATATGTTTAAGTTGCACCAAGAAATATGACCACAGTAAACTCAAGTAAACCTCAAACATATCTACCTCAAATGGTTTGTGCCTGCATGTTTGCATGTAACGTGCCTAGGCGAGACCAAGTTTGCACCAGATATTATTAGTAGCATCATTTCTACTCGACTGGATTCTTGTTGTATTGTCATCTCTAGTTTTCTTAAGAGATTTAGGAGGGAGGATCTCATAGTCTGCACATAGTCAATGCTCTTTTCCTAACACAACTCCTACTCCAACCAAGATTTTCACGTCTTACGTAGGTTTTTTTGTGTGCTACTTTACTGACAATTTATAGCAACTTGTTTACTGAAATTCATCTGTTCTTTTCCCTCGCAAGTAACTTCTTGGTTCACCCGTTTCTACACCTCATAAGTGATGAGTAATATTCACCACTGGCTGCATCATCAAAAAGTCATAATCAAAACCACGTTATTACAATGTGAGTTTTCTGTGTTAGTGAAATTTCCCAGCTTTATATAACCCACTGGATGTAATTTTTACATAACCTCACACTGGTACGGCTCATAGTTACTCTGCATGACCATAGTCATTTGCTTTTACACTACAGCTATATTTTACCTTTCCAGGAAGAAAACGTATTCCTTTTCAATCCCTGTATTATGAAAACCTCTCTGCTTTATTTTTTCAGAGGGAGTTCTTATCTCCCCAAACTATTGAATGCTATGGGCAGAGAAAGCATTCTAAACACATTCTAGTAAAATCTTCTCTAATGTCAGATAAGATACTGGTTTGCAATTCAATTGAAATATATTTCCATGCTGTAGATATCAGGTTACTATTTAAATCTTTAACAGTAGCCACCCTTCATAATTTGGAACCAAAGAAAAAGCATTGTTTATTTAATTTGTTTTGGAATTATTTAGCAATTCCTGAAGCAGATTTTTAGGAATTCTTTTTTCTTTAGTATTGATCCTTTACCTACTTACTGAAAATTCTTGTTTGAGAGAGCTTCCAATAAGAGGTAGGCCTGCATTTTCTTTTTTTTCTCTCTACTTTCCACCCCTAAATGATTCTGGTTCTATACAGAACTGAAATTTTCCCCAAACATGAGGGCAGTTGACTTCACTTGTGCCACTTTAGGGAATGAAGAAAATGCTTAGTGGAAAATTAGTCTTATTGCTGTTGTAAGAAACTACCATAAATTCAGCATTTTAAACCAATATAAATATTATATCACAAATCTATAGGTCAAAGGTCTGGGTGGCCTTGGCTGGGCTCTTTGCTCATGGTCTCACAAGGTCAGAATCAAGGTGTTAGCCAAGCAAACACTTATTAGGAGGTTGGGAGAAGAATCCTTCTCCAAGATCAATCAGGTTGTTGGCAGAATTTAGTTTCAATGCAGTTGAAAGACTGAGGTCCCTATTTCCTTGATGATTGTCACCCAGGAATCATTCTGGAAAACCACTATGTTCCTTGGCTTATGGTCCCCTTCTTCCATCTTTAAAGCCAGAAATGCAATAGAGACATCATACTTTAAATCCCTATGTCTCCCCTCATCCCCATCTCTTCTACCTCTTCTGCTGCTGCGTCTTGCTGACTACAGCAGGACAAATTTCTGTTTATGGGGGCTTATGTAACTGCTTAGGCCCACCTGGATAATCCAAGATAATTACCCTATTTTAAGATCCACACCTTAACCACATTGGCAAAGTCACTTTGGCTATGGGAGGTAATATATTCATTTCCGGGATTAGGGAGTGGAAGCTTTGAGGGGAGTGTTATTCTGCCAAACTGAGCAGAAGAGGTTTTTCTTTTTCTGTTAGTAGTGTGGGCATCAGGAAGACTTGAGAAAAACGGAATGTTTTCTTCTACTACAAATGTAATTGCCCAGAAAAAAATACCAACTAGGTAAACTGGTGACTCTGAAGGTCCTGAGGAAATTCTTATGATGATGTTGAGAGATAGGAGTTCAGTTAGTTAGCACGTGCATTCCTGAAATCTAAATAATTTGATAGCGCTTTTTGTTAATAATACTTTTTGTAAAATACTACATTAAGACCTATCAGGCTCACTTTCCCAAGGCTTAAGAGGGATTTCAACCAATAGAAGTGTCTGAGGCCTTAGTAAGTGACTTGTATTCTTTGTTTAAGGGTATATTTATAATATTTTACAAAAAGTGATTTTTTTGGTGTCACTTTTGGTACTGGAAGTGGGTGTTAGGTTGAAGTTTAAGAAAATATAAACTGGATTTGAAGATTATGGAAAGGAAACTCATATATACTGATCAGTTCTGCCCTCAACTCTTATAAGTTTCAAAATATATGAGTGTGGCCTAGGTGAAGAATACAAATGAATCAACGCATGGTGACCCTCATGTGGATTGGTTTTAGGTGGAGATGACACTCAACAAGCTGAGGGCCAGGAATTTGCCAATTTTGAGGAGTTTTCTCAAACTGTGACCTCCCAGGCTTTATCTTCCCCTTGTCCTTCTCCCTAAGGCACAAGCCCTGCATAGAATGGACTAATGTTCGGGACCTAGGTTTTGACAGTTTCATTGTTCATACTTACATAACTTCCTTTTACCTGCTCCTACACTGAAAGCTAGGGACTTCCATTTATGCTTACGTTGAGATTCCCCTGGGCTTGGCCCACTGCAAATACCATTAGGAAATGGGACTAATGATTACATAGAACCTGCTATATGTCATGCATTGTTAACATACATTATGAAACTTCATTTAGGTTTAAATGATCCTATGAAGCAATAAGAAAGGTATTTTTAATTTCCTCAAAATGAAATTGAGATACAGAGAGGATCAATGTCTTATCCAAAGTCACATAAATATCAAATGGAATTGGGGTGGTGATTTGAACCCAGAAATGTAAATGGCTATATGATTGCCTGGCACCCTTTCATCAGCAATATTAGAGCGAACTGCAAGCTTTAGGTAAAGAAGCCATTAAGGACGTTCCTCCTCTCATTCATAACTGATAAGTGAACTGATTACAGCAGATCTTTTCTTACTTAGTTCCTTAGACATGGGCCTCTAAGACATTTCTAAGGTTTTAAGCTTCTTTTTCTGTCCCAATGAAATTGAAGATATGATTTCAATTGAGTTATTTTCCTGGACACCTTTGGAACACTAGGGGTTAATTCACTTTTACTTTGTTTGTAAATCTTCCCTTAAGACAGTGAGCATGGGCATGGGCACCCCTCCCCCACAACACCCCTCCTCATTCCCCCAGAGAGAGGCCCAGCACCAGAGATTAACTGGGAGCTAAATGCAGGCTGGTGGCCAAACCAGAGTGATAAGCATCCTGATTTTGATGGAACACTTAAAAATCATTTTAGCTTTTCCAGACCTAATCCAGTTAAAGGATGTGGGGGTGGGAGGCCTTCTTGTGGGTTATACAAATAACTTCCCTCCAGTAACTCCTCTTAACCTAAGATTGAAGGGGCTGTGCGAATGAGGGGGAGGGGGCCCCAACTCTATCACGTGGCCTGCTTCTACTCTTCAACTGGGTGTTTTTTTATTTGTTTGTTTTGGTGGTTACACAACCTGGCTTATTACTGTCAGTCTATTAAAAAATACCCCATTTTTCACAGAAGAGCTATGTGAGTGCAGGGCGTCCTGATTTACTGCACAATCTTTGGCTGCATAGTTAGGGCGCCATCTTACATTTGTCTTTCTGTTTATGTGGGGGCCATGATAAGAAGTGAGGCTGACAAACTCCAGGTCATTTCTGCAGATGAGGATCCTGAACAGGAAGCACTTTTTAGAGGCCTCCATGACAAGAATTTTCTCAGAAATCTATACTGATTGCATAGTTTTAAGAAGTATTATTGGCTTTTGTTGCAGTGGGAATTGTGGGAATGGACTTTAGCTAATGATGTCTGAAAGTGCAAGGCAGCTCTGAAAATGAGAGATTGAAGAAGGTGAGAGACCCAAGCCCCTTTTTTTGCTTATTATCAAAGCTCTACCCATTACTAGCAGTTTGAGGAAAACTGTGAAATTCTTCACACAAAGGCAAAACCCAGGCATGATTATGGTAAAAGCAATACTAACAGTGCTTGGTATTCCCAAACTTTCACGGTGCCCATCATCAGCATGGGCATTTCTGAGATAATAGGTAAAGCGGAGAGAAGGATAGAAATGAATTTAGCTCCTGCACGTTAGTGTATAGCCAGGAGGTTTGTGAGAATATTGAAGTGCTCCTGTTACAGCTAGTACATAGTTTCTATAGTGGGCCCTCTAAGTGCCTTCTGTAAGCATCCTGACCCTCCCACCACTGTGATTTTAGCCTCTACTGTTTTTAACTACTTTCAATCTTGTCCCTGAAGAAGAAGGAAAGCCTTTTGGATTTCCTTGGGTGTTGACAGGGGTTTGGGAAGCAGAGTATAAACTTAATTCATCTAAACAAAAGAAAATGCGTGGATCTGGGCTATGCTGAGGACCACATATATAAAATGGGAATAATATAAAGCTCATAGGGTAGTTTTAAGGATGTTGTTTTTTTTCTGTGCAAAATGTACCAATCATCAGAGAGTTGGGGTGTGCAACACCTAGGTAACCCAGCACTGCATAGGACAAGCCATGGTTTCACAAGGAATTTACAGGACAGCCCTATCATCCTTCTTCCTATGTCTTAAAGTTTTGCCCATTTTAAACCAGTTCCACTTGGTTCAGATTACTCCATTACTCCCATCTTCCTCTTGGTGCTTATGTGTTTAGATCCACAAAGCCCTAACCCATTGCTCTACTTGATTATATATTCTTTTTAGCGTTTCTTAAATCTTTCCTGTGCTTGAGCTTTCTCACCTCTTATGTTGGAAACTCCTTAGGATTGGGAGCATGAGGTTTCCTGAGGACTCCACCTGCCCTTGGCCATCAGGGTTGGTGACTGACAGAGTGGCCCGTGCATTCTGCCTAGCCTGGACATGGTTCACCATTCTCTCCGCAGAGAGCATTGGGCAGAGGAGTAATATTGATCAGAGATAGCTACTATGGAATATATACAAAAGCCAGGGCTCTGTCACTTCATTTAATCTCACATTACACTTGTGATGAAAGATACTGTTATTTCCACTTCATAGATGAGAAAACTGAGCCCTGAGAGGCTACATCAGTCATCCCAGGACAGATGGCAGTTTCTCTTATCTCCCAGTGTGATGCTCATTTGACTTTTATCTCACCATCCCTCTGTGACCTTGTTCTCAGACTGTCTAGATGGCAGCTTGTTACTGGAGTCAAAGCTCTAATGGGTGAAATTGCAATCAGTTGTTGGGACAGCACATAATCCATCATAATCTGATATTGATCACCTTATTACCTAGACTTTTCATTACACTTCTCCTCGAGAAGGGTAATGCTTAAAGCACAGAGATCATATGTCTAATGACACCCAGTGGGGGTGGTTCAGATAAGGAAAGAGTTAAGGGTCTACCAGGAAACCCTCAGATCATGTTACATGTTACCAAATTATGGATTTGGGTAAAAGTAGAATTGATTGTGTCATGTGAGTAAGATTTTCGTAGCTGATTTTTCAACTCTCCAATAGACTGTCTTGCATGTACCAGGCTCAGAAGGGACACGGCACAGAGGATGCTGAGAGGCAGGGGAGGTGGTCAAGGAAGAGCTATGCAATGCCGAACTCCGAAGCCATGTGGTCTGATGGAGAAGGCAATCTGTGTTCAAATCTTAGCCAGGCCATCCTTTAGAAGTCAGATATTGACAGAATCACTTCAAGCATCTGAGCCTCAGGTCTACTCATCTGTAAAATGAGAATAATAACTGCCACCAACTCCCTGGATTATGTTGAGGATTTGATTAGGTAGTGTTTATGGAGCATGGCACGTGTTCTCTACATATCAGGTGGTTCCCTCTTACTCAACATTCCTTTATTCATATTTAAAGGCAAAAATGGACTGACCAAATACTATGTGGTAAACAAATGAGAACCAAACTCAAGGGATGGGTATCATTTTCTTAAACATACACAGACACACACACAGACTATGTGACAGGATGGGAAGCCGAGAATCTAGATGAGATTTTATCCAAGGATAACAAGTCCAGTGTGGGTTTGGATGCCAAAAAAAAAAAAAAATGGTGACAATGCTACACTCTTCATTTTGGAGAGTCATGATGGCTAATGAGTCACCACTATGGTTATAGCTTTGCTTTGGGTAATGGAGATCTGCAGATATATCCAAGGAATCGAATTTTCCCTAGTAATGTTGAAAAAAGATGCACAGATAAACTTGTTTCTCTATCACAAGCTGCAGTCTTCTCTGTTCAGCAAAGAAGAAATGGTAATGTTTGAGTCCAAAGCTGGCCTACCCTCCAGACCTGGAAAGTGCCCTCCATTATAGAATTCTGCTTGAGGTAATAATTTACATAAAAGGAAAGAAGACTAAAATTTAGCTAAAAACAGCCACCCAAGTCCATCCCCCACCTCCACTGCCATAAAGCTGATATAGCAACTGGGATTAAAATGTAACCTGAACCCAGAGAATTTTTGTAAATAAGATGAAAGCTGCCATTTAAGGTTTCTCAACGGCACCAACTGGATTAGACCTTCTCTTGAGATAGGAATCTTTTGACATTCCCTGGGAACTGTATCTGCTTACTGGAAGGCACAGTTGATGCATGCAAAGTCAATTAAAAAGCTAAATGCATAAAAGACAGTGGCTCCACACGATTCATGCTATGCATTTTCCAGACAACCCTGGCTTTGTTTACTAGGGTTTTATGCAGAGTGGCAATGTGGGTAGTGATTTGAGACTGAAATCTGAAAGTCAAAAAATAAAAATAACCAAACTAATTCCTGACTGTAGAGGATCAGAGAAATTCTATACCTGCCATAGATATTTCTATAAATAATAATTTAATCTGACATAGGACTTTAAAAAAATAAAGCCCTTTATATTGACATTTGAGTATATGTATGTATGACTCGTGTGTGTGTGTGTGTGTGTGTGATGCCAAAATCTTAGGTTTTTACAACTTGTGTCATTTCTTGCAAACTGCATCTCTTTTTCAAAAATACTAGAGAATAATACTTTCATTGTCAGTGGAGCCAATGATGGGTGAACTGGGCTCACTTACACACTATGACTCAGGTCTGGTCAATCAACATCTAATATTCAGGAATGTAAAAGTTCTCTCAAAGTCATTAGAAGCCATAAAAATTTGCTGAAACTTCTGGGACTCAGGTAGGTATTCTTTTCCCTTAGGCATAAATCTGAAAGAATGTAAATTCTGGAGCTGCAGTCATCATCTTGCCCTCAGGTGGAGCTTGTGGGCAAATAATACTAACAGCTAACCCTTACTGAGCACATGATAGGTGCTGGGAAGGGTTCTAAGGGCTTTATGTTTTTTAACTCATTCAATCTTCATGACAGCCTGTGAAGTATTTGCATGCTGCTGCTATTTCATGCCTGCTGCTCTCAGGCTCTGCTTGCTTTGTGAAGCTTGTGTGATGACAAGAAGAACACACACACAGAAACCAAGTCCTGGTGCCATTATCTGGGCTCTGCATTTAGCCATTCCTTAAACTAGCACTTAGAATTTTCCATTACATGAGAAAATAAATAGTTTTTCATGTAGGCATGTTTTGGTTGATTTTTATGTCACTTGTAACTAAAACAGTCCTAAAGGACACAGACAGACGCCACCAACCCAAGACTATCAATGTGCAAATAAGGAAACCGGGGCTCACAGAATTTAAGTTACTGCTCAAAATGACACAGCTAATTTAGGAGATGGGAACACAAGTTTCAGACTTCTAGTCAAATGTTCTTTTCCCTTTAACATTGATAACTAACCTTCATTGTGTACTCCTTATGTGACACACAGTTGTACACAACCATCCCCCTTTCCAGCTTCAGCAATCCTGAGAGGGTAAATGCAATTGGCTTCCCCATTTGACAGATAGGTAATCTGAGATTTAAGAGGATATATAACTTGCCTGATGTTACACAAGACCTAAGAGGAGGAGCTAGGGTCCAGACCTGTCTGTGGCGCGAAAGTCTGAGAGTTTACCGGGTGTTCCCAGCTTCCACCACAACACATTAACAGCAATTGGTACCTGTTTTCTGGACATAAAGCAACAGCCTGATATTGATTTTTTTTTTTTTCAGACAGAGTTTCACTCTTGTTGCCCAGGCTGGAGTGCAGTGGCGTGATCTCGGCTCACTGCAACCTCCGCCTTCCAGGTTCAAGCAATTCTCCTGCCTCAGCTTCCCAAGTAGCTGGGATTATAGGCGCACACCACC
Organism: Pan paniscus; assembly: GCF_029289425.2. Classification (NCBI taxonomy): domain Eukaryota; kingdom Metazoa; phylum Chordata; class Mammalia; order Primates; family Hominidae; genus Pan; species Pan paniscus. The sequence goes on along the minus strand of NC_073249.2, from coordinate 30,625,667 downwards.
ACACCTGGCTAATTTTTTTTAAATTTTTTTTAAATTTATTTTTAGTAGAGAAGGGGGTTTCACCATGTTGGCCAGGCTGGTCTCGAACTCCTGACCTCAGGTGATCCACCTCCCAAAATCAATGGGCATATCTGGAAAAGTGTTCAACCCTTTTTGATCCTTTATTTTGCATCTAGCAGAATGGGCTTTACATTCTAGCCTAAAAGTTTAAAAATATTATTGAAATTCCATTAAAGTCATGCTGCTTTCCATTGATGCCTGGAAATAAGAATTAACATAGCCTTTTCTTCAAGATTTTACTTAACTTTGATTGATATTTTGAAAGAAGTTTCATGGTTCAGAGGAAAGCTGATGGTGCTGTTAGTCAGAATACATGAGCTTTAGTCTTGCCTTTCCGGGTTAATACTATTTTGATTTTAAGTTGTTCTTTAAATATTGAGACCTCAACTCTCCCCCCTGAACATTTAAAATGGTAAGTTAGTATAAGAGATTATATTTTACTAGAATTATTTTTATTTTTAATGCTTACATTGACATATACAAAGACCAATGCCTTATAATTGTTCATATAATTTCTTGTGAGTTGGGAAGCAGAGACATTACACAAAGAGGAGGGGAAAAAAACGTAGTTTTCTCTAGTTTAGTGAATCGTTAGAGCTCAGAGCCTAGCATGCAACTATGGACTTGGTACAATAAGAATGAACATTATCATTTGAGATTTGTCATTGGCACCAACTAGATTACAGCAATTCATCTGGCAGTAGATAATTTTTTCAGGAGTGAGTCTGCCTTTTTCAAATATAACATGCAAGTAGAAAATTTCAAATGACAGAAGGAAAAACAAATTGGGACATGATCAAAATGTCATTGATTGGCAACCCTGAAAACTGTAGTTTTTCCTCTTCATTTGCACCAGAAGAGGGAAATACCCTCTACTGGTATCTTCTTCAGGCCAGGAGTTGCTGGCGTCACCTCTTATTTCTGATCAGTTCGACAAAGGCTAAACTATGGATGTTATGGTAATATCAGTGTAGGTCTAAGTAGATGCATTTTTTCCTCTTTCCAGTCTGCTTCACTAACCAGCTCTCCAGCTGGCTTCCCTCCCCTCCCATTTCACTAACCACACACCTGCCTATGTGCACATACCCTTTGTCTCACATATACCAAACTGAGTGGCTAGCACCTCTAGGGCTCAGAGCTAGTCACGACCATCTTTGTAATAGCATCATCACTGCTGTTGTGCTTGCTGTCATCATCATAGTCATCATCAGCACACCCGTCACCAGTATTATCTCTGATTTTTATATAGTAGTCCTTGGTAGTTTACAGTTTTTTTTCCATGAAATGCTCACAACAAACTTGCATGGTGATATAGTTTGAATGCGTGTCCCTGCCCAAATCTCATATTGTAATGAGATTAATATCCCCAGTGTTGGAGGTGGAGCCTGGTGGGAGGTGACTGGATGATGAAGATAGATTTCTCATGAATGGTTTAGCACCATCCCCTTGGTGTTGTTCTCCTTATTATTATTATTATTATTATTATTTTTAGATGGAGTTTTGCTGTCGTTGCCTAGGCTGGAGTGCAACGGTGCGATCTCAGCTCACTGCAACCTCCGCCTCCCAGGTTCAAGCGATTCTCCTGTCTCGGCCTCCTGAATAGCTGGAATTATAGGTGTATGCCACCATGCCCAGCTAATTTTTTTTTTTTATCTTTTTAGTAGAGATGGAGTTTCACCATGTTGGTCAGGCTGGTCTTTAACTCCTGACCTCAGATGATCCGCCTGCCTTGGCCTCCCAAAGTGCTTGGATTACAGGCGTGAGCCACTGCACCCGGCTGGTGCTGTTCTTGTGGTAGTGAGTGAGTTCTCAAGAGATCTGGTTGTTTAAAAGTGTGTAGCACCTGCTCCCCTCTCTCTCTCTTGCTCCTGCTTTCTCCATGTGATGTGCCTGCTCCTTCTTCGCCTTCTGCCACTAGTAAAAGCTCCCTGAGGCTTCTGCAGAAGCTGAGAGTTTTTGGTGCCATGGTTCCTGTACAGCCGGCAGAACCATAAGCCAATTAAATTGCTTTAAAAAATTACTAGGTCTTGGGTATTTCTTTATACAATGCGAGAACGACCAAATACACATGATGAGGAGAGCAACTGGTATTATCACTGGTTTAATGCAAAGAGAAAAGACTTTCTAGTTAAAAGGCCTTAGCTTAAATTCTGGCTCAGCTCAATTAAGCTCAGCATATGTGGATGAAGCATCACTTCCCAACAAGAGCTGTGCTTGGTCTTGGATTTCTTCAACCTAAAAAGTAGCTCATGTTGCCAGAGAGTACATGAACTGCCTCTCCTTCCCCTCACAATGCTAATGGTCTTTGTGGATAAATCGATGGTTCTCAATTTTGTGTCTCAGAGTCTCAAGGTGTTTACACAGGTGGAAATAAGGTCTTCAAGTTATTGTCAATATTTCAAAATTATAACCTTTACCCTGGAAATTGAACCTGACCTTCAGAAAACATTGCACAGGCTAATGCATGCATTTCTGAAATGTTGGTTTTGCAAGGAGGCTTTCTATTTGACAGACTAAAGAACGCTTTGCTTGCCACAGGACATAAATTCAGAGCTTTCTTTAACATGCTTGTCTAATCTTTTGCTGCTGTTCTATCCAGATCATTCAGTCCATAGTGCTAAACCTTCCCCAGGCAGCATTTTCCAGAACTGTCAAAAACTGTGGTGGTGTCATGAGCCTGTTTGCTGTATGCAAGCCACGTCATTCCCAATTTTGTTTTTTACTTCCAACACAAATGTGTTTGCAGAACTGAATACTAACTCTCCAGGGCCTGCCAGGGGATTCTATTTAGGGAAACTGAGAAGCTTCTGTAAACTGAGGAGTTGGATTAAAATTTTTCCTCAGAAGTCCACAAACATCCATTCTACAATTTCTCTCTAAGTGAATAGTATTTGAGTTACAGCAGTCAGTGGCATGGGGGAGTGGTATAGAAGGGGATAGGGTGGGTATTTTGTCCAGGTTCAAATTGCAGGGCTGAGGCAAACACAGTGGCTGCCCTGGCTAGAAAATGGCCCTCACCTCACCCCAGGTCCCAGCCCCACCACAAACCTGAGCGAGCTCCAGCCACGGAATATGTGCTTATGAAAGTAGCTCACCTGCCCTTCTACTGGATCTCATACAATGGCTCAGCTCTTTGTTACAGATGGAAGGAAACAGCTTCTGTGAGATCAAGCATTTTAGTCTTTGGAATGAACAAATTATTTCTGCCATAATTAAGTAAATCTCTTGTCAACTTCTAGTCAGTGGTTCACATCACTTGGAATAAAATGTATCAGGGGAAAAGGAGATTCACATTGAGAGTGGCATTATCATGCCAATCTCAGAGTACTTTAAAAAGTTAACATAAAGTCAGTACACACAAAGTAGGCTCAACAGTGACCCCAGAGAAGCCTTTTTCTCCTCTCCTACTGCCTACGAAGTAACCTGCAGGAATGACCTCAGATGACTACCCAAAGGTTACTGACACCAGTACCTTCATCTGCCACTGCAATGCTCCTTGCAGAACAAGGTCCTAAGAATACTTGTATGGGAAGGCTGCCTGTGTCCCTAGAGCCTTGTGCAGTCTGATGACATTACTAGGCCCTTAATATAGACTGCCATACCACATTTAATGTTAAATCATTATTAGTTTGCTAAGGCTAAGGGTAATGGCCTCCAGCTTCATCCCCAAACCTGCATATGTACCCCTGAACCTAAACTAAAAGTAAAAAAATAAAAAATTATTCTTAGACTAAATGATAAACAATTTTCCAAGTGTCCAATGATTCCCTGTGTTGCTCTCATATGAAGCCGGAAAAAATAAATTTTTTTCTCATTTAAGTTTTTAGGATGTTTTTACTTTCATTTCTTTGATATACTGGAAAAATAGCTAGAAGAGAAGATTTGAAACGTTCACAACCCAAAGAAATGATAAATATTTAACATGATGAAGATTCTAAATACCCCAATTTGATCATACATATTGTATGCATGTATCAAAATGTCACATGTACCCCATAAATATGTACAATAATTATGTCTAAATTAAAAAAGAATAAAGCAATACATACATTTTCATAAAAAATGGAATGAATGTCTTGTAAGGAAAATAGCAGCCATAATACCTTTTATTCTTCCTAGCCCCAAAATCTTGATTGCATACTGAGATTTTTCTGTGTGATTAAATTGGATATTAGAGCAATGTATTTAATATTTTTAATTGAATAATTCAAATATAGAAAAATGCATAGTTGTAAGTATAAAGTTTAATGATTATGACAAACATATACAATTGTGTGATCAATACCCAAATCAACATATAGAATATTTCATCATTCCAGAAAGCCCCCTGTGCCTTATTCCAGCCCACTGTTCTGATTTCAATCATCATGAATAATTTTGCCTGTTCATGAACTTTATATAAATGGAATCATATACTATGTACCCTTCCCTCTGCATGTTTCTGAGATTCATGTGCTATCAGTTGATTCCTTTTTATTACTAAGTGGTACTACATTCTATGAATATACCATACTTTGTTTATGTATTTTTCTGTTAATTAATGTTTTAGTTGTTTCCAGTTTTTCGTTTTATGAGTAAAACTACTATAAATATTTGTATACAAGTCTTTATGTGGATATATATTTTAATTTATTCTGGGTTATGAGTGAAATTTCTGGGTAATAGAATAAGTACATTGTCCAAATTTGTAAGAAAATGTCAATACATTTTCTAGAACATTCCACAATTTTTACAATCTCATCAGCAATTTCTAGAGTTTAATTGCTTCCCATGGTCTCCAATATTTGGTGTTTGGGCTTATTTGCCATCTTAGTAGGTATAAAGCTGTTTCTTAATTGGCATTTTTCTGATGATTAGTAATGCAGAACATTTTTTAAGTGTTTGTTGAGTATTTGTATCTCTTTGTATCTCTTCAATCTTTTGCTTAATATTTAAAACATTGGTTTGTCTTTTTAATAATTGAATTTGTAGGAGCACTTTATATTCTGTAGTTTTAAGTTACAGTTCAGATATATGTAATTGTAAATATTCCTCTCATTCTGTGTCTAGCATTTCAATCTTCTGAAAGATATTTTTTTATAAGCAGAAAATTTTATAGATTTTGATGAAGTTAACTTTATCAGTGGATTCTCCTAGAGAAATCTTGGCCTAGTTAAGGCTTCAAAGATACCGTCCTATGTTTTTTCCTAAGTACGTCTTAAATTTAACAACAGACAGCCTAGAACTCAAGCCCAGAATATAGCCTCATCTAAAGGCTGAGATGTCCAGTGAAGTGAACTTACAAAGAGAATCCTGAGGATTCAGTAGCTCTGTGGGTCCTGAGCATTGGAGTATCATCCTTCACAGCATGACAAGTGTGAGGAGTTTCAAGGCCTTAATTTTGGTGTTATTTTTGGAGATGATGTGGGTTTCTGTAGTTCTGGCTTTCTCTAGGATCAGAGTCATGCTTTGTAGCAAAGGCTGCCAAGCTAAACTTTTCTCTGGGTGAGAAAGCACGTGTTTACCCACGTGCAGAGCTGAGCGCCAGTGTCTTGCTGTAATTGCATCTGTAAAACCTCTTCCTCAAATATTACTCTTTGCCTCTGTGGAAAAACAGCATTTTTAGCAGAAAGGACAAGTGGGCAAAAGGTTTCTCCCGCACCACCAGAGGGGTAGCATTTAAAAATGGAAGTGGCTTGTGTAACCTACTTTTCCTTGGTTTTAAAATAACAGCTCACAGATTTGCATTTGTTTTTAGTTATTGGCCCTGTGACCCCTGCTTCTGTTTGACTTGATAAATTCCATCTCGCCTTCCACAGGCAACCATTCAATCCTGAACTTTTCCTAATGTGTTTCATCAATCTAATTTTAGGTAAGTTACCAGTTTTCTACACTGGGAATTTTGCATTAAGAAGAAGAAAAGCATTTGTCAGTAGTATTTTATTCCTGGATCTCTCATTTTAAATTATTTTTATAGCTGTCTGATATAATTACTATGCATAATTAGGCAGTGTATAGAATATAATACACAGGTCCTGGCAATTCTCTATAAAAGTGATTCTTTCCATTTTTTTGTTGTTATTCTATAGTCAACTCTGAGTTAAAACACAACAAAAGATAAATCTTGTAGACTATCTATTTTGCCCACTTAAACACACATGTTTACATATACAAATGTGTATGTGGCATGAATTTCATGAGAAAAAATAAAGGAAAAATCACTGTTTGAAAACAAATAAATGACTAAGTAAATTGAGAATTATTTCCAGAAACACAAGAACAAGCATCATTACATTATTTTCATTGATGAGAAAAAGAATAGCTCCATAGAAAGATTTTAGGATCCCTAACAAAATTCTGGTGAATACATGACATGTAGATGGAAATCAATATGCATATACTATACAAACACTAAGTAGGCACATTTTTGTTACTTTTCCCAAAATATTAGGTTAGTGAAAAAGTAATTGCAGTTTTGGACTGTGAAGTTTAAATCATTACAACTAGGCTCAAATACATCTTTATTAATCAAAATAGGAATTACTACTATCAACATATTTTTTGCTAATGAGAAATAAGTTTGCTCATTCCTGTAGAATAAAAATCCATACTTTGTGATTCAGCAAACTTTTGGGAAGCATTTTCTGCATCCTGCTGGTTGTGAAAGCGTTTTTCCTGCAAAAAGTTGTTGAGATGCTTGAAGTGGTAGTCGGCTGGCAAGAGGTCAGGTGAATATGGTGGATGAGGCAAAACTTCGTAGCCCAATTCATTCAACTTTTGAAGAACTAGCTGTGCAATGTGCAGTTGGGCGTTGTCGTAGAGAGGAATTGGGCCCTTGGTGTTGACCAACGCCAGCTGCAGGCATCGCAGTTGTTGGTGCATCTCATCGATTTGCTGAGCAGACTTCTCAGATGTGATGGTTTCGCCAGGATTCAGAAAGTTCTAGTGGATCATACTGGCTGCAGACCACTAAACAGTGACCATGACCATTTTTTGGTGCAATTTTGGCTTTGGGAAGTGCTTTGGAGCTTTGTCTAGGTCCAACCACTGAGCTAGTCATCGCTAGTTGTCATAAAAAATCCACTTTTCATCGCACATCACAATTCGATGGAGACATGGTTCCTTGTTGTCATGTAGAATAAGAGAAGACAACACTTCAAAATGATATTTTTAATTTTTACTCAGCTCATGAGGCACCCACTTATCAAGCTTTTTCACCTTTCCAATTTTCTTCAAATGCTGAACAACTGTAGAATGGTCGACCCTGAGTTCTCTGGCAACTTCTCCTGTTGTTGTAAGAGGATCAGCTTCAACGATTGCTCACAATTGGTCGTTGTCAACTTCCGATGGTTAGTCACTATGCTCCTTATCTTCAAGGATCTGCTCTCCTTTGCAAAACGTCTCAAACCACCACTACACTGTACATTCATTAGCAGTGCCTGGGCCAAATGGATAGTTGATGTTGCCAGCTGTCTCCTCTGCTTTATGACCCATTTAGAACTGGGATAAGAAAATTGCTCAAATTTACTTTTTGTCTAACATTATTTCCATAGTCTAAAATAAATATAAAATAAGTAGCAAGTAAGTCATTAGCAAAAAAAAAGCAAGAAATGCACATTAAAATGATGTATAACATAACTACATTTATTAAGAATGTATTCCAATATCAAATGGCAAATTTCAACAATGCAAAAACTGCAATTATGCTTGCACCAACCTAATATAAGTGTTCATCAATTTTTTTAATTGCAAAAGTATTCGTGCATATTGTAACATTTCAAGCAATTCAGAAATACTTACAAAAACAGTGGCTCTTTTCCTCAGTAGTCCCACCCCTGAGGAAAATAATATCAATTGCCTGACTGTCTGGTGTACATCCCTTTACATAAACATATAAAATCATGTACATGCATAATTTATCCTATTTTGCTTTTTATTTAAAACATAAAGTGAATCATACTGCGTATTACCCCAAAATTTGTTTTTGTCATTTATTAATTCACAAAAGGCATTTTCTGGTTCAATATATATATTTGAATTATTCCTTTTAATGGCAACATAAATGAATTTACTCACTGCGTTAAGTCTGCTAGAGATGTCATAACAAAATATCCCAGACTAGGTGGTTTAAAGAGCATAAATTTATTTTCTGACAGTTCTAGAGGCTGGAAGTCTAAGATCAAGGTGCTGGTGGGGTTGGTTTCTGGTGAGGGCTCTCTTCTTGGCTTGCAGATGACTACCTTTACTCTGTGTATGCATGTTACTGGTATCTCTTCCTCTTCTTATGAGGGCATCAGTCCTACTGGATTACAGCCTCAGCCTATGACCTCATTTATCTTTAATTTACCTCCTTAAAGGCTCTATCTCCATAAATAGTCACACCGTGGGGTAAGGCTCAACCTATGAGTTTTGGGAAAGACAATTCAGCCCATAACACTGACCAATTCCTCTATTAATTGGCACATAAAGTTTGTTTGTTGATCAATTTAACTACACCTTTCAAAATAACCTTAATTTTTGTAAAGATGATTTGCATACATCATATATATGTAACAGAAAAAAAATGCAATGTATAGAGGGAAATGTAATTCCCCAAATTCCTTCATGCCAAACAAATCACTGTTAACATCTGGTAAACATTCTACGTAGCTATATGTAAATAGACAGAAGGACAGATAGGTAAGTAAGTAGGTGGAACAATACATAGATATGAGATAAATTCTTTTCTTGGTGAAGGAGGTGTCAGTGAGTGCTACTCTATTAGTTCCTACAAGAGCTGATTGTTAAAAAGAGCCTGGCAACTCCCCACCCTTGCTTCCTCTCTCACCATGTTATCTATGCTCACACCAGCTCCCCTACACATTCTACCAGGAGTGGAAGCAGCCTGAAGCCTCACCAGATGCAGAAGCCAATCTTAAACTTTTTAGCCATCAGAATCATGTACTGAAAAAGCCTATTTCTTTATAAATTACCCAGTCTCAGGTATTCATTTACAGCAACACAAAACAGACTAAGACACCTTCTACCTCTTGTTCCCTCTTCTCTTCTCATCCCCAAGGAGACACTGATCCACATCATGTTACTATAGATTCACTTGCATTTTCTAGAAATTTACATAAGGAAATCATAGTGTGTATGCTTTTTTCCCTAGACTTCAAAACTCAGAATAATTATTTTGAGAGTTAAACAGCTAGCTGCAGGTATCAATAGCCGGCTCATTTTTATTGTTGAATTGTATTTAACTGTATAGATATAACACAATTTATTTATACAACTATCTTTTGATAGGCAGCTGGATTGTTTTCATTTTCAATTTTTGACTATCACAGGTAAATATTTGTGTACAAGTCTTTTTTTTTCAGACAGAGTCTCACTCTGTCGCCCAGGCTGGAGTGCAGTGGCACGATCTCAGCTCACTGCAACCACCGCCTCCTGGGTTCAAGCAATACTCTGCCTCAGCCTCGTGAGCAGCTGGGATTACAGGTGCCTGCCACCACGCCAGGCTAATTTTTGTATTTTTAGTAGAGATGGGGTTTCACCATCTTGGCCAGGCTGGTCTTGAACTCCTGACCTCAGGTGATCCACCCACCTTGGCCTCCCAAAGTGCTGGGATTACAGGCGTAAGCCACCGCACCCGGCCTGTGTACAAGTCTTTGTATGGATATGTGCTTTCAATTTCTCTTGAGTAAGTTTTAGGAGTGCAGTGATAGGATCACATGGAAGGTGTGTGTTTGACATTTTAAGAAACTGCTGAACTGTTTTTCAAAGTGGTTGTACCATTCTGACCAGTAATGCATAAGAAATCCAGTTCTGTCATATTTTTACCTTTATGGATGGGGGTAGTCTTTTTAAATTTAGCCTTTCTATACAGGAGTGTAATGATTACTCATTATGGTTTTAGTTTGAATTTCCTTAATGACTAGTAATGTTGAACATATTTCATGTGCTTATTTAACATCCATATATCCTCTTTTGGGACATATCTGTTCAAATTGTTTGCCCATTTAAAAGATTGAGCCTTTAATTTTCTTATTATTGAGTTTTGAACATTCTTCACATATTTTAGGAATAAGTCCTTTATCATATGCAAATAATTTCTGTCTGTGGCTAGTCTCTTGATTCTTTTAATAGTGTCTTTTAAAGAGCAGAAGTCTTAAATTTTGGTGAAGTCTAATTTATTGTGTTTTATGAATTGTACATTGTCATATCTAAGAAATCTGCCTAATCCAATATCACAAAGAGCTTTTCCTATGTTTTATCTAGAGTTTTATAATTTTATGCATTACATTTAGATCTCTTATCCCTTTTGAGTTAATTTTTGTGAATGGTGTTTGGTGTGGACTGGAGTTCGATTTTATTCTCTGTGTGTATCCAATCGACCTAGCCTTGTTTTTTGAAAAGACTATATGTTCTTCACTGAATCACCTTTGCCCCTTTGTCAAAAATCTCTTGTCCGTATACATGTGTGGGCCTATTTCTAGAATCTATTTTGTGTCACTGATCTAATTCTCTAATTCTCTGTTATTTTACCTGTATCACACTGTCTTTATTACTGTAACTTTATTCATAATAAATCTTACAGTCAGGTAAGATTAGTCTTTCAACTCTTTTAAAAACACTGTTTTGGCTATTATAATATGAATTTTGAAAGAGTGCATTTCTACAAAAAAGTTTCAACTGGGATTTCATTGAATCTAAGACCATTTTGAGGAGAGTTGTCATTTTAACAATATTATGTTTTCTAACCTTTGAACAAAGTATATCTGTCTGTATTAGGGTTCTCCAAAGAAACAGAACCAATACAATGTCTCTCTCTGTCTCTCTCTCTCTCTCTCTCTCTGTCTCTGCGTGTGTGTGTGTGTGTGTGTGTGTATGTGTGTGTATAGGTACATATAGACAAAAACAGAGAGAGAGGGTGAGGGAGAGATTTATTATAAAAAATTGGCTTACGTGATTATGAAGGCTGGCAAGTCCAAAATTTGCAGGGTGGATCCACATGCTGGAGACCCAGGAGAGCCAGTGCTGCAATTCCAGCCTCAAGAATGTTTACTGTAACACCAGAAAGAACCTATGTTGCAGATGAAGTCTGAAGGCAGTCAAGTAGAGGATTTTCTCTTGCTCAGGGAAGAAGTCTTTCAACTGACTGGGTGAGGCCCACCCACATTAGGGAAGGCAATCTGTTTTATTTGGTGTACAAATTTAACTGTTAATCTCACCCAAAACAACCTTGCAGAAACATCCAGAATAATGTTTGATTTAATACCTGGGCACTCTGTGGCCCACCCAAGTTGACATATAGAATTAACATATTCTTCATATATTTAGAGTTTTGATTTCTTTCAGCAACATTTCATCATTTTTGGTGTACAGGTTTTATACATCTTTTGTCAAACTTCTCTCTAAATTTTCAAGTTTTTGATGCCATTGCAAATTGTATTTTTGTTTCAATTTCCAATAGTTTGTTCCTAGTATGTATAAATCCATTTGATTTTTAAAAAATAGGTATCCAGAAAACTTACTATTACTGATTCCTTTAATGTCTGACTTATCAGGTCAAGGTCAAGTAGATTTTTTTGTAGATTCCATCACATGTACATAGAAAATCATGCATCCTGAATATAAAGACAGTTTTACTTCTTTTTTCCAATCTGAATTTCTTTAATTTCTAAGGAATGACAGAATAAATCCATTTCTACATCTTTAAATTCTTCTGTAAGTGGACTTTTGGTTAGTGTTCTGAAAAAGTTTGTGTAGATATTCTGTTTTCTTATCTAAATTTTAAGCTGTGTGAAATAGGGCAGGAATATATATTCTTTTTCATTTAGAGTTCATCAAAGTTCTCTGTACAAGGTGGATGCTCAGTACCTTTATGATGACCAACCAGCCTAGTCAGTACTGTGCAGAATACAAATAAGAACTCAATTGCAGGCTGCTAAATTAAATATAAGCAATGTATTTTGTTTCTATTGAAAGCCACTTAAAAAAACATTCTCGGTGAGAAACATCAATCTATCTTTTTCCATTAAATTTATAAAGTTACAAAACTGAAGAAACAATATATTTTATTCCATTTTGTTCTTCAGTTGCATGTACAAAGTCCCAGGAAATAACTGGAGAGCAACGGCTATAATTCAAACTTTCCATCTTCTGGGCTATAACACGGTAGTGTTTAAGAACAGAAGCCTTGATTCTATGCTTGTGTTTAGAACCCCAGATCTCTCACTAAATAGCATTAATATTTTGAGCAAGACAACTTTTATGTACCACAATTTTCCAATCTGTAAAATGGAAATAATAATACAATTTTACATTTAAATTGAGACTCAGTGTTCTGGCACAAAGATTATAGAAACAACTATAAAAATTTTAAAATATGTATGTTTCCAGCCTGAAAATTTAGTAATATATTTATTTGCTCTGACAAAAATTAATTTAATCTTCATTTTTTCTGTTTCTCTGTGGCATATGCATTTGTTTAAAGGCAGATCCAATTTCTTTTGGATGAAATAATTTTGCCTCAACTTTTAAGTATATGCAGGTCTCAAGTATCTTGTTTTACAAAAACCTTTTTCTAAATTGTTTAGAAATTTGACACACAGCAACCTTATAAAACATTTAAAAACAGTTGTAATGTGCATGATCTGTTCAATAAGTATAGTTGTTCAGATTATGGCAAAGGGAAGATTTAAACTGAAACCCCAATTTTTTTTTCATTATATTTGTGGTCTAATTTTTCTGAAAATGCACACACACATACATACACATAGCCCCGGCAGCTAGAAAAGGAACTCTTTTTTATTTCAGGACTAAGATTTCTACAGAATCACATATATTCTTCAAGCTGTAGCATCTATCATGATTCATTACATTTTAGTTTTATGGGCCCATCTTTTCTAGTAGACCATGAACTCACTGAAAATGAGTTTCAAGTCCTATTTATTTTATTTATTTTATATGCCAGTCGCATATTGGTGTTTCATAAAGGTTCGTTGCACTCAATTCTTACAAGATTTTGTTGTTTTCTTTGGAAGATGATAGGTGTCTGGGGGTGAGCTTGGAGAGAAACTTCCTTCTCTCTTCATGTCACTTCTCTGCCTTTATTTTCTATAATCTGATAGGTAAAGATAAAGTTCTACATTTGCTTTGTGGTGAGTCTTTCAGTGCACAAAGAATAAAGTCTGATCGATCTTAATTTTCAGATTACTTGGTGTGAGATGTATGTATCCATGATTAGGGATGTCACCTGAAGAACCAGTTCCTTGGCTGAGGAACAGGAAGAAGATTGAGCACATGTGGCAGTTTATTCTCTTTCCATTTATTCTCTTCACACCAACCAGCGTTGTTCCTGAAGCTCACATTTTAGGGGATCAAGCATGGGAGTGTGTGTGGGGTAGGGACTGTGGTCAGAGGCAGGTCCATGAAATGAGAGTCAAGATAAAGGGGAAAGAGAAAATCTGAACTTGAATTAGCTCATAATGAAATGTAATAGTGCCTCTGTCATCTTGTTGCAGGGCTTGTTCCTGGAAATCCTTTTAATGCAGCCCCCACAATGATGAATAAATGATATGATGGGTCAAAGTCTGGCTCATTAATATGAACAGTCATAATTGCATTAAATTAAGAGGAAACATGAGAGTTGATGTTTCCTAAGGCTTGGACAGGTCGGGATAGGGCAGAAGCATGAAGGGAAATGTTCCCTGGCCCATTCTGAAGGCCAGACCATGCTGAGATTGGTGCTCCTCAAAACAGACCCTAACAAAGTTACCATAGTAAAGAAATGGTGTCATTGCCAAAATAGTAGTCATGGGCTTAATTTCAGAGATTAGGGCTTGCATTGAACAGAGGGGAAAGTCACTTGGTAGACTCGGGCACTGTGGATGGTCAAGAGAAAAAGGGCCAAACAAGAGCAGCAGATGTGGCTGGCTCAGGCATTTTACTGCTTCCCAATCATATGCTCACTTCCTGTTGTAGCCCTGGGTGCATTTTCTACTAGTATTAAGGTTAACAGGACTTAAATAGCCCAGATATTCTACAAGTATTAAGGAAATGCATTCACAGTTATAAATTCAACAGCTACAAAAGGACTAATGTAACTCTTTCCATTTTTATCCTAGTAACCTGGCATAGACATATCAATACAATGTGATATACCTAAGAATGAATACCATGAGTGTATTTTATTTCAAGGGTAACAGGACCCTAAGCGTATGCCATTGGCAACCTAAACATGCCCCTGTATAGCACATTTCTTACCCATGCATAAAAAGCCAGAATAGTTGTGGGCATATGAACGTGAATATTACTGCTAATATGTCCATGGATGTGCTTATTAATGCTGATATTATCTAATTTACACCTAATAAATAAACATATTCTTTATGAAATGGAGAAAGATGTTCTCTTGCCCTCTTTTCTCCACCTTGGATGCCAGCAATTGAATCACTCTGACCTTCTTTTGTCACCAAATCTCCTTCTCTGATTCTGACTCTGACTCTCTTTTCCACTTTTAAGGACTCTTGCGATGACATTGGGCCCATCCACACAATTGAGGATGAACACCCTATTTTAAGGTCAAGCAATCAGCAACCTTGAATCCATCTGCAAACTTAATTTCCCTCTGCCATGTAATGTACCATATACACCGATTCTGAGGATTAGGAGGGAGACACCTTCGGGGGACCATGATTCTTCCTACCATACTCTGGATATTAGCAGGAGGGGTTTTTGTGATCTAGGCAGGCATTCTAGCTCTTTCTCAATCCTTGATTATGCTGTTTAAACAGAGGATTCCTCTCTCTTTGAATACCTGAACTGATTGTAGTCTTCAGTTTTATTTGATGCAGACAGCAATGGATTGGGGAGGGGGGTGGTGGTAATGCACATGATGGGAAGGTGGCTACTATAAAAACTATGCAAATTATGAAATTGTTAAAGTAACTACTTTTCAACCCAAAGCAAAATAAAATAAAACATTTTCTTATATTGGTAGCTTTGCATGGTAGTTAGTCCCTCAAAATTCTTAATTCTGATATTTTAAAGTATTTCCTCCATAGTTAGAGATTCTACAGATGATAAAAATTCATGTCTTTTTTTTTTTTTTTTTGAGACAGAATCTTGCTCTGTCACCAGGCTGGAGTGCAGTGGCACAATCTTGGCTTACTGCAACCTCTGCCTCCTGGGTTCAAATGATTCTTCTGCCTCAGCCTCCCGAGTAGCTGGGATTACAGGTGCACGCCACCACGCCCAGATAATTTTTGTATTTTTAGTAGAGATGGGGGTTTCACCATTTTGGCCAGGATAGTCTCTTGAAATCATGATCCACCCGCCTTGGCCTTTCAAAGTGCTGGGATTACAGGCGTGAGCCACCACACCCGGACACTCATCTCTATTTTTAAGGATAAGACTACCGTAAATATTTCACTCTTAATCCTGGAACAGATACAGTTTGGATTTTTAAAGGAGTACAGCAATTCTCAGCAGACTATAAGCTGACTTGAGGTAGAATGACATTCTCTCTCTTAACCCTGTTTTATTTACCCCTTTGCAAGTGATACTCAGACTGTTCCCTGGAACGGGTAAATCCCTGCAACCCCTACCACCAACTCTGGCCTCTCTCTTCCACAGCATAAAGCCCTGTGTGTGAAAGCTCACAAAATTTTGCTCTGGAAGGGGCCATGGATGTTATTTAGGTAAGTACAAGAGGGTCCTGGAGGAAGAAGGTGAAAAGAAATCTTCTGGCAGGATTATGCTGAGCAGTGGGAGTCCACGGCCCATGCCATAGGGGCTCATTCCATTGTCTCCTTGTCTTACTTTTATTTAAAGAGGTCATCATAAAAAGTGGTATTTTAGTCCATTTGGGTGGCTATAACAAAATTAGCTTAGACTGAGCAATTTGTAAATCATAGACATTTATTTCTCACAGTCCCAGAGGCTGGGAAGTCCAAGACAAGAGCACCAGCAGATTCAGTGTCTGGTAAGGGGCTGCTATTTGCTTCCAAAATAGCACCTCTTGCTGAGTTCTCACATGGCTGAAGAGCAAGGCAGCTCCCTTCAGTCTCTTTTACAAGGGTACTAATCCCACTCATGGTGTTGGAGGCCTCATGACTTAAGTACTTCCTAAAAGACCCCGCTTTCTAATACTATTAGTTTCCACCATATGAATTTTGGGGCAAAACCGATACTCAGACTATAGCAGGTGGTTTTAATTTCACATCCCCTAAGAGGTTTGTAATGTAAGATAAGAAAGGGTGAAAAATTGCTGATTTGGTCTAATCCCATCATTCTGAAAAAGCTTCAGCCTTAAAGACAACACTTAACGAAAGTAACCAAGGTAATAGGTAGCAACGGCAGATACTCAGGCTCATACACATTTCTCTGCAATGAGAAAGTAGCACCCCTTTTTCCTAGTGCTTTTTCTCCTTAAAGTATGCTTCGTCCCCTGCTGATGATTTCTTAAGACACGGAAATATAAGCAAATTGTTCAATGGAAAGTCGTAAAATATTTAGAGCCTCTTATTAACTATGTGTTCCACATTTGTATATTTTAATTATTTTTACAATGTAAGAAACTTTATAAGAAAAGCCAGGAATTCCTGCAATTTGTTTTTAACTAATTTTTCTAAGAGTTTTAAACATACATTTTTTAAACATTTTTAAACTTTTAATTAAAAAAGTAAACTCTGTTCTTTTCCTGGACATACAAGAAAAGTAACTTACTGAAGAGTATATGAAACAATATCTCAGGTCCATAACGAAAAACAGAAAACTGACTTTTCAAGTCCTTGTGGGTAGTTATCAAAATAAAATATAGCATTTTACTAAGTATTCACCATAAAATATGTTTATCACAATGCTGTTGTAATTTTTATATTCTCAACATTTACTTAAAGCAGAATATATTGTAATGTCAACATTAAAGTGCTCAGTTGAAACTGTCCTTTCTTTTCTCTAGTGTGCCTCAGTTGAGACCTATATGAAAGTAATACATGTACTCATCTTCATAGGCTTAGTTCCATCTGAGCAGCTTTTGCGTTTTTCTCTCCTGCTCTCTGCTTGCATCTTCATGGTGATACGTTACTTGTCTAGTCTTACCTTAATTTAGATAGCTATTGGCAAACTATGTTCCACAGGCCAAACCCAGTCCATAAAGTGTTATTTTATTTTTATTCCATGTGGTTTGTTTATAATTTTTTTCTTTCAACTTTTATTTATATTCAGGAGCTATATGTGTAGATTTGTTACATGAGTAAATTGCATATCACTGGGGTTTGGTATACAAATGATTTTGTCACCCAGACAGTGAGCATAATACCTGATAGGTAGTTTTTCAACCCTTACCTCCTTCTCATCCTCCACCCTCAAGAAGACACTGGTGTCTACTGTTCTGCTCTTTGTGTCCATGTGTAGTCAAGGTTTAGCTCCCACTTATAAGTGAGAACATGGAACATGTGGTATTTTGTTTTCTGTTCTTGTGTTAGTCCACTTTCGATAATGGCCTCCAGCTACATCTATATTGCTGCAAATGACATTATTTTATCCTTTTTTTTATGGCTGTATGTATTCCATGGTCTATATGTACCACATTTCCTTTTTTTTTTTTTTTTTTTTTTGAGATGGAGTCTTGCTCTGTCACCCAGGCTGAAGTGCAGTGGCGCGATCTTGCAGTGGCTCACTGCAACCTCTGCCTCCTGGATTAAAGTGATTCTCCTCCCTCAGCCTCTCGAATAGTTGGGACTACAGGCATGCACCACCACACCCGGCTCATTTTTGTATTTTTGGTAGAGACAAGATTTCACCATGTTGGCCAGGCTGGTCAAGTGATTCACCCGCCCTGGCCTTCCAAAGTTTTGGGATTACAGGCGTGAGCCACCACACCCGGCCCCACATTTTCTTTATCCAGTCCACCACACCAGTGATGGGCATCCAGGTTGTCTTCATGTCTTTACTATTGTGAAAAGTGCTGTGATGAACTATGCATGCATGTGTTTTTCTGGTAGAATGATTTATATTCTGGGTATATATCCAGTAATTGGATTGCTGGGTTGAATGGCAGTTCTGTTTTAAGTTCTTTAACAAATCTCCAAACTGCTTTCCACAGTAGCTGAATTAATTTACATTTCCACCGGCAGTGTACAAGTATTCTTTTTTCTCTGCAACCTCACCAACATCTGTTATTCTTTGACTTTTTAATAATAGCCATTCTGACTGGTATAAGGTGGTATCTTATTGTGGTTTTGATTAGAATTTCTTTAATGATTAGTGATGTTGAGCATTTTTTCATATGCTTATTGGCTGCATGTATGTCTTCTTTTGAAAAGTGTCTGTTCATGTCCTTTGTTCACTTTTTAATGGGGTTGTTTGTTTTTCGCTTGTTGATTTGTATAAGTTCCTTATAGAATCTGGATATTAGACCTTTGTTGGATGCATAGTTCACAAATATTTTCTGTCATTCTTTAGATTGTCTGTTTACTCTGTTGATGGTCTCCTTTGCTAAGCAGAAGTGCTTTAGTTTAATTATGGCCCAGTTATACATTTTTATTTTTTTTTTGCAATTGCTTTTGAAATCTTCATCATGATATCTTTGTGAAGGCCTATGTCCACAGTGATATTTCATAGGTTTTCTTCTAGGGTTTTTATAGTTTTAGGTTTTAGGTTTAAGTCTTTCATCCATCTTGAGTTGATTTTTGGATATGGTGAAAGGAAGGGGTCCAGTTTCAATCTTCTGCATACGGCTAACCAGTTATTCTAGCACCATTAATTGAAGAGGGAGTCCTTTCCCCATTGCTTGTTACCATTGACTTTGTTGAAGATCAAATGGTTATAGGTGTGTGGCTTTATTTCTGGGCTCTCTATTCTGTTCCATTGGTCTATGCATCTGTTTTTGTAACAGTGCCATGCTGTTTTCGTATACAAAGTAGCCTTGTAGTATAGTTTGAAGTTGGGTAGTATTCTTTTTCCTTAGGTTTACTTTGGCTATTCAGGCCTTTTTTGTTGTTTAATTCCATGTGAATTTTAAAATAGCTCTTTTCTAGTTGTATGAACAATGACATTGGTAGTTTGATAGGAATAGCACTGAATCTGTATTGCTTTGGGCAGTATGGTCATTTTAACCATATTCTTCCTATCCATAAGCATGGAATATTTTTCAATTTGTCTTTGTTGTCTTTGATTTCTTTCAGCAATACTTTATCATTCTCACTGTAGATATATTTCACTTACCTGGTTAGCTGTATCCTGTAAACTGAAGTTTCAGGATACAAAACTGAAACTGAAAACTGAAGTTTTCCATCCATTCTAGGAGACTTTGAGCAGAGACTCTGGGGTTTTCTAGGTATAGAATCATATCACCTGCAAAGAGATCTAGTTCGACATCCAGTCTTCCTATTTAAATGTCTTTTATTTCCTTCTTTTGCCTGATTGCTCTGTCTAGGATTTCCTGTACTGTCTTGAATACGAGTGGTGAGGGTGGGCATTCCTGTCTTGTTCTCGTTCTAAGGGGGAATGCTTTCTGCTTTTGCCCATTCCGTATGATGGGAAGTGTGAGGTTGGCTGTGGGTTTCTTATAGATGGCTCTTATTACTTTGAGATATGTTCCTTTGATGCCTACTTTTTTGAGGGTTTTTAACATAAACAGATGTTAAATTTTATTGAGAGCCTTTTCTGCATCTATTGAGATGATCATCCTGTTTTTGGTTTTAGTTCTCTTTATGTGATGAATCACATTTATTGATTTGTGTATGTTGAAGTAAACTTGCAACCCAGGGATAAAACCTACTTGATCATAATAGATTAGCTTTGCAATGTGGTGCTGGATTCAACTGGCTAGTAGGTGTCTATGTTCATCAGGGACATTGTCCTGAAGTTTTCTTCCCTCATTGTGTCTGTGCCAGGTTTTTTGATGTTTTTGTTTGTTTGTTTGTTTGTTTGTTTGTTTTTTGTGGGGGTGGGGGAGAGGGCAGCATTTTGCTCTTGTTGCCCAGGCTGGAATGCAATGGCACCATCTTGGCTAACTGCAATGCCTGCCTCCTGGGTTCAAGTGATTCTCTTGCCTAAGTCTCCCGGGTAGCTGGGATTACAGGCACCCGCCACCACACCCAGCTAGTTTTTGTATTTTTAGTAGAGATAGGGTTTCACCATGTTGGCCAGGCTGGTCTTGAACTCCTGACTTCAGGTGATTCACCTGCCTTGGCCTCCCAAAGTGCTGGGATTACAGGTGTGAGCCACCATGCCCGGCCTGTGCCAGGTTTTGATATTAGAATGATGCTGCCCTCATAGAATGAACTAGGGAGGCATCCCTCCTCCTCAATTTTTTGGAATAGTTTGATAGGTTGATACCACCCTTCTTTATATGTCTGGTATAATTCAGTTGTGAATCCATCTGTTCCTGGACTTTTTCTGGTTGGTAGTTCTGTAATTACTGATTAGATTTCAGAGCTCATTATTGGTCTGTACAGATATTCAATTTCTTCCTGGCTCAATCTTGGAAAGTTGGGTATTTCCAGGAATTCATTCATTTCTTCCAGGTTTTCTAGTTTGTGTGCATAGAGGTGTTTGTAATAGTCTCTGAGGGTTTTATGTATTTGTTTGTGGTCAGTGGTAATGTCACCTTTGTCATTTCTGATTGTGTTTATTTGAATCTTCTCTCTTTTTTTATTTATTAGTCTAGCTAGAAGTATATTAATCTATTTATTCTTTAAAAGCTCAAACTTTTGGTTTCACTTATCTTTTGTACGCGTTTTTATGTCTCAATTCCATTCAGTTCAGCTCTGATTTTGGCTCTTTTCTGCTAGCTTTGGAATTGGTTTCCTCTTGTTTGTCTAGTTTCTCTAGGTGGGATGTTAGGTTGTTAATTTGAGATCGTTCTACCATTTTGATGTTGGCATTTAGCACTCTAAACTTTCCCCTGAATAATGCTTTAGCTGTATCCCAGAGAATCTGGTATGTTGTATCATTGTTTTTATAAGTTTCAAACAATGTCTTTATTTCTGCCTTAATTTCATTCTTTACCCAAAAGTCATTCAGGAGCAGGTTGTTTAATTTCCATGTAATTGTACAGTTTTCAAAAATCCTCTTGGTATTGATTTCAATTTTTATTGCACTGTGGTCTTTGAGTGTGGTTCATATGATTTTGGTTTTTTGAGTTTGTTAGGAATTGCTTTATGGCCGAACAGGTGGTCAATCTTGCAGTATGTGCCATGCGCAGATGAGAACATATATTCTGTTGTTTTGGGATGGAGTGTTCTGTAGATGTCTGCTGGATCAAGTTTAGATCCTGCAGCTTTGTTAGTTTTCTGCCTCAATGAACCATCTAACCCTTAGAGTGGGCTGTTGAAGTTTCCCACTATTATTGTGTGGTAATTTAAGTCTCTTTGCAGGTCTATAATAACTTGTTTTATGAGTCTGAGTGCTCCAGTGTTCAGTGCATATATATTTAGGATAGTTGTCTTCTTGTCGAATTAAACACTTTATCATTTTGTAATTCCCTTCTTTGTCCTTTTTGATCACTGTTGGTTTAAAGTTTGTTTTGTCTGACATAAAAATAACAATCCCTGGTCTTTTTGTTTTCTGTTTGCTTGATAAATCTTTCTCCATTCCTTTTCTTTGAGCCTTTGGGTGTCATTGCATGTGAGATGGGTTTCTTGAAGAGTACACGCAGGTGGGTGTTACTTTTTCATCCAACTTCCCACTCTGTGCCTTTTAAGTGAGGCCTTTAGCCCGTTTACTTTCAACATTAATATTGCTTTGTGCGGATTTGATTCTGTCATTGTATTGTTAGCTGGTTGTTATGTAGAACTGATTGTATAGTTGCTATATTGTCAGTGGGATATGTACTTATGTGTTTTTGTGGTGTCAGATAACAGCTTTTTGTTTCCACGTTTAGCACTCCTTTGAGGACCTCTTGCAAGGCAGGATGTAATGAATTCCCTTAGGATTTGCTTGTCCAAAAAGGATTTTATTACTCTTTTGCTTGGGAAGCTTAGTTCAGCTTGATATGAAATTCTTGGTTGGAATTTCTTTTTCTCAAGGTTGCTTAATAGACCCACAATCTCTTCCGGCTTGTACAGTTTCTGCTGAAAGGTTTGTTGTTAGCCTAATGGGGCTCCCTTTATATGTGCCCTGCTCCTTCTCTCTAGCTGCCCATAATATTTTTTCTTTCATGTTGACAATGGAGAATCTGATGACTATGTGTCTTGGGGATGGTCGTCTTGTATAGTTTCTTGCAGGGTTTCTCTGAGTTTCCTAAATTTGCATGTCAATCTTTCTAGCGAGGCTTGGGAAATTTTAGTGGACAATATCCTTAAATATGTTTTCCAAGTTGCCTGCTCTCTCTCCTTCTCTTTCTGGTATGCCAGTAAGTGATAGGTTTGGTCTCTGTACATAATCCCATATTTTTGGAGGTTTTGTTAATTTTTTAAAAGCGCTTTTTTCTTTATTTTTTTCTGAGTTGATTCGAAGAACTGATCTTCAGGCTCTGAGATTCTTTCCTCAGCTTGGTCTCTTCTGTTGTTAATACTTTGTATTATAACATTCTTGTAGGGAGATTTTCAGCTCTAGAAGATTAGTTCAATTCTTTCTTAAAATGGCTATTTTACTTTTCAGCTCTTGCATCATTTTATTGGATTACTTGGACTGAGTTTCAGCTTTGTCTTGAATCTCAATGAGCTTTGTTGCCATCATAGGGTGTTTTTATACAGCCTATATGCTAAAAATAGTTTTTAAGTTTTTACATTAAAAAAATCAAAAGAAGATTTTTTGATATGCAATTACATGAGAATCAAATATTCACAATAAATGTTTCATTGGCACACACTCATACCTATTTGTTTATATATTGTCTGTGGCTAATTTCCTGCTACAGGATAGAGTTACGTAGTTGTAACTCTGGCTGTGTGACCTGAAAAGATGACAATAGTTATTATCTGGCCCTTTAGAGAAAAAGTTTGGTGACCCCTGATTTGGACAATTTGATTCTGAAACTTATCTGGTTATTGCTACATCCTTAAATTATGCTGTTTTTCAAAATTTTTTTTTTAAATTAAACTACACATATAATTTCCAACACTGGGTTTATGATACATTCATGTGTCAGGATTCTGGGGCTCCCTGACTCATTTATTGTATCTAGTGGTAATCCTGGAAGATGGGCCCATATAGCTATCAAGTGGGGATTTGGATATTTTGATAAAGTGAATTACGCAACAGAGAAATAAAGTGTGAGGTCCACTACCTCAGAGATAGAAAATAAATTGTTATATCTCTAGACAGACTTTGCAAGAACCCAGGCAAAATTGGGGACAAAACGACAACTTTAAGTAGTCTTCAGCAAAGAGATGACAATGGAAGTCATAACAAAAATGTAATTAAAACCCAAGAATTTATACTCCAAAATGGACTATTTACATACAACCTAGAACAGATCCTCTCTCTACATTATAGTACTTTTCTGAAAAGGCTGACTACATCATTTGTCATTTTCTGGAAGTAAAAGGATGATGGTTCTGGTTGTTACTCATCTTCACTGAATAGTTTAGGGTGGAGAAAAGAAATACTGGGCAGAATTGAAGAAGGAGGCATAAGAAGGGAAGCTAAGACTATTCTGGGCACATTCCTAACCTTTGTTGATGACTGCATGGAAAGCAACTTTTACATTCTCCAATAATTCATTTCCAGTATTAAAATAAATGCCAGACCAGCAGCTTGATCCAATGTAGTATTTCCAGATCTTTGTGATTTTGTGCCCCAGTGTATCAAAGAGAAAATCATTAACTGCCTCCTAAGTGCAAAGCTGGCACTTTAGACTTTTCTCTCTCTTTCCATCAGGCTATAAGAATTTAAGATTGTGAGTAGCGTGAGGCCAGAGATGTCATTTTACTCATATGTGTTTCATACTCACCCTAACCCCTAGCTTGGCATATGGCAATGATATCATATGCCTGAAGGAATTAATTGTCTGGTTTATCTGCCTGCTGTGAAACCACTAGTTTGTTACCTTAATAGATAAATAATTCATTTTTTGTGTGTGAACTTTCAATTTTTTTGTTCTTGTTTGTTTCTCCCCGGGAATAATGTATTACAGTCTTCCATACCATTAAAAAATTCTCTTTTACATCTTATAGCCTGCCATTTAGACATTCTGTCCTCACCATCTCTTTCCAAACCCTAATCTTTCATAGGAAAAATGAACAATAATTGAATGCCTACGTGCTCAGCTCATTTTCAAACTTTCTAATCTCCTATTTACCTCTTGGCCTCTTATAATTTGGGTTCCACCATTCCTTAGTCCAATTCTCAGTTTTTTCAGAATTTTCTATTTCTTTTCATGTTGGTTGTATTCTTCCTATAATTTTCTTTTTTTAGCTTTTTAATTTATTTGATAAAATATAGGCTTATTATATTAACTCTTTAAAAATCAAAGCTTTATTTTATTGAAATAATATTTAGACGTGGATTAGAAAAAGATAAATATAAGGAGTATAATGAAGAACAATAGTTTTCTATGTTTTTCCAGATCCTGCATGTTTACTGCTCATCAGAGGAAACCACTTTTGCCCCCTTTAGATATTTCCTATGGTATTTGTCTTATATTTGAAAATAATAAGGATGTTTGGCTGTATGGTCATTTCTCTATTTTTTTAGTTTTTGATGTTACCTATTGGATCTCTACTTTGAAAGATAAGGCATTAAATCTTTTACCTAATTTACAACTCATTTTCTTAGTTTTCATCTTCCCAAAATAGTTACATCACACATTTGATTATTTATTCTTTTACCAGGATATAGAACATTATGTTCAAATGTAATCCCAAAATCTCTGCCAAAAATTTAAACCATCTTTCAATATGGTCAAACAAGACAAGTTATCTTTCTGTCACATTATTCTTCTTAAAGACATATCTTGGAACCCTCAGTCCTTCTGTTCTAATTTGTTCTGGTTGTTCTCTAGACTGCCTGAAAAGGGAAGTCAATAGAAGATCTATAATCTTCCTATCCCTCCTAGGGACACCTGAAGCAACCTTGACCTTGGACTAAAACACTGTGAAATGATGCCTGCAATATAAACACAGCTAAAAGATATATGAAGATTCAATGGAAATCACTGTATATTGATTACTGACCCAGGAATGCATTCAATAGGCTGTACCTAGAATTTTTATTGTAAATAAGTCTGCAATTCATAGATTAATGGGCTATAGCTGCACTGGTAGTGGGAATTAGTCATGTAGTCAAAATATGACTATGTGATAAGATTTATAAACTGAGTGACCCAAAAACTTAGCAGCTTTCCCGTGCTAGCTTGCATCACACACAGAAATTAACCCAACACAACCAAAATGGGTAAGAGGCATAGGAAGCTGAGTCTTGTGGATTAGGGGACTCCCAGATATTGACAAGATAAAGGCTGTATGTGGCTCCCTTCTTGTGTTATTTGACAGTCATTACTAATTCTTGTGTTTCCTCTGAGTCTAATCAGCTATCTGGGTCTTTGTGATCACACACTGCTACACAGCCAATATTCTGTTTACTCCATCAATGGGAATTATCCTCATCTTTCTACTGTGCTGAATTCCCTCATTTGTTTAAGAGTATAGACTCCAGAGAACAGTTTCCTGGGCTTGAGTCCTGCTACCACTTACTAGATGTTGTATATTACTTAGTTTCTCTAGCCTGAAATTCGCTCATCTGTAAATTGGGGATAGTAATATTTTCTATCACAGTAGACTGCTATGAATGAATTACATGTGTAAAGCATTTAGAGAAGCACATGACAAAACAGAACTGTGTAAGTAATAGCTATAATTAAAGCATACTCTCAATAGTTTCATGAGAAAAGATATATGAGAGATATATATTTTAAACCATCATGCTGAAAACTTTATTCTCACATCCTATTTGACATGATAATTTAGCAGATTGGAGAATTGCAAGTTGGGAAGCACTTTCCCTCAAGTTTCAAAAAGTGTTTTTCCATTATTTCTAGTTTTTGTTGTTGCTTTTGAGAAGATCAATGTCACCTCAACTCTCAAATCCTTTATAAAGTCTTTTTTCTCTCTAAATGTTTAAAAATGTCTCTTTGTGCATGGTGTTGCAAATTTTACAACGGCGTGTCTTATTATGAATCTTTTTCCTTCATCTTTTGAGCATCCGGTCAACTTTTTTAACCTAGAATTTAATGTTCTTCAATTTCAGATTTTTCGGAGTTATTCTTTCATTATTCCCGCTCTGTTGTTGATGCTGTTGTTTTGCATTTTCATTTCTTAAATTTTTATTAGTCATATATTGGCTTCATAGATTAATCTCATTTTCTTATCAGTCTTTCTTATTTTTCACCCATTTTTCCTACTTTCTTAAGAGTTCTTTTACTTCAATTTCTTGCTCTTCTATTATAATTTTTATTTCTCCCTATATATTTCTAATTTCCAAGGGCTATCTTTTTAGTTCTCTAAATGTTCCTCTTTATTGTGTCTTGTTCTTGCTTCATGGTTCATAGAAAACTGTGTGTTTATACATATGTTTATACGTGTATATAAAATAACACATGTAAACATACACACAGATAAGCACTCATGGCTTTTTGAGTTAAATGTTTTCCTCAAATATCTAAGGATCTTTGGCCATTTGTATTTCAGAGTGAGGCACTACAAAGACAATTGGAACCTATGGTAAATGAATCAATGGTGAATATAGTAAGTACTACACTTACTCTCTTATAAACTGAAGCTATAAGAATTGAAAAGGGCATGAGGTAAATTTCTAGATGCTGTTAATGTTTTTCTGTTTCTTGACCTGAGTGATGATTGTAATAGTTTCTTTCTTTGTCATACTTCATTGACCTGCATACTCATGATTTGCATTTTTTTCTATATCGTATTTCAATACCTCAACAAAAGGCAGATTATCAAGGGCCTTTGCCAAGAAGTTGGCTTCATTATATGATAATTAACCAGAAAAGGGTTTTATTTTTTGGTGGGCGGGGTGTTATTAATTGAGGCAATCCAAGTGTTGCTGTTGATCTAATCTCTTGGACAATACCCTATACCATAAGAGTGGCCTAAGTTCTACCTGGGTATGTAGGCTAAGAATTAACTGCATTGTACTGGAAGCAAAATGGGGAGAAGAGCTAGACTTAGAGCCATTGTTAGTGGTTTTCACATAAACTCTTGTTTTTGGAGTGGCTCCCTGTCCTCAATACATCCTGGATACCCTGAGTTCAGTTTCTTATGCTTAACCACTCTGGAGAATCAACCACTTAATCTCCCACCCTACTGGGAATGGAATATGCCTGTTGGCTGTATGGAATCGATATAGAAAAGGATATGGTGGTTTAATACTTTATTTATTTATTTTTTCAGAATCTAAACCAGTCCTTCTGTATTCAGACCCACTGTTACTCCCACCTTCTAAGGCACCAGCCACCTGCAATTATTGAGCCTTTCCTAGACAGAGTTGTGAAATTTGGCTGTATTTTTGGCGTTGCCATACATGCTGTTACCTTCTTCATAATATTGGGTCAAGTACCACTTTTGTTCCTTTGTTTTCCAGCTTTTGAAATGTTGCTCTTCTCTTCTTAACTGTTCTTTTTGTTTAGAAGTTTCCTTTTAATCCTTTCACAGTCATTCTGGTTATGTTTTAGGAACAGTCAGAAGTAACTGCATGTTTTCAATTTGCTCTGCTTGAGTAGAAGTGTTGATTCTCCCTGTTTCTCATCCAGCTTGTCCTCGGATTTGAGCTCACACTTTCCCCAGACTTCAGTGACCGCATTCATAATGTTGACTTCTGATTCTAGTCCTCTAGCCTTGACCTCTTCAAATTTCTAACCTTATGTTCCAAATATGTTCCATGTGAGTGAATCATAGGTCCCTCAGATTCATCTTGATCATAATTAAACCCATTATTTTACCTTACCACTACAAAAGATTGACATATATTTGACTCATTCAGCTTCCTCATTACTTCTCATTTTAATCCATTATCAAATCCTATACATTCTGTCTCCAGGATTTCTAGCAAATTTGACTTCTTTCCACTCCTCCTGTTCTGCTTTGAATCTGGGCAGTCAAAATGGCCTCTTATACTTCCAGACTATTCTAAAAACATCTGCCAGGTTTTGATTATTTTAACTTTACCATTATACTAGAAGCAAATCCAAACTTCTTGAGCTGGCAATTTGAGATTTTTTATTATGTCCCTTTGGAACATTTTTCTACTTTAATCTTTTATGATCTTTCTCTTAATTTACCCACAAATCTTCTGCTGTAGAACCTCTGTACTCACTGTTCTGTGTGTAATTCTTTCTCCCTCTTTCCTTAGTCAACTTCTGTTTTTCCTTCAGCGTGCACTTCAGTTGTCTAAGTCAGTTTTCTTTCATACAGTCTTTCTTAGTTTTTTTTTTCTTTGCTGAGAATTCTTATTTCAGTTTGCTCTGATTACCCTATTGAGGGTGGGGGTGAGGTTTTAAAAGACAGTAGTTATTGTAAGCTGATGACAATATTCTTCTGGCAGTAAATTTTCCCCCAGAGAACCAATGTTTATTGGACAATAATGAGATACTTTAAATTTAAACTTAGCACCATCTGTAGCTAAAGAAGAATAGTTGAAGAGAATGGCAGGTGACCAGCACATTCTGTTAGAAAATCCAAGTTGATTGTAGCCCTTTACAGTGATGTAAGAACCCAGTACCTAAGTCTTCTGGCTAAGAAATTATCACGAATGGTCTTCAGATGTCAAATTGAAAATATTCATATCTGAGCAAGATGAAAGTTTCTGAGAGAATAATCAAACACAACTGGAAAATACCATATCACAAACTTGGTGTCGTGATGACTTTACAATCTTTTATAGCTATAAACCATTTAACGTTCTTCAATAAAAGCTTGGAAAAGGCCAAATAGCATGCAATTTTCTTTGGCAAAAAAAAAAAAAAAAAAAAAAAGCCTGATTTAAGCACAGCGAAAAGGTTTGTGTGGGTTCAAAAGGAGTGACAAAGACACTGCTTTTGCTGTCATTGGCCTGCTTTCAACTTTTATGTCCAAAACAAATGAATCTGGATGGAAGTAGTTAAAACAGCAAAGTGAGCTAGTTCAATTCTTTTAAAGATATTATTGCTACACTATCCTCCCCCATTTGTAATCTGTGTCAGGAGATAGAGACCACTTCAACTCAATCAGTCACTTCAACTTCCTAGCCAGAACAATTAAAATTCTTGTATAAAACAAGACCTGAAGCCTGCCCTTCACCACATCACCTCACCTCAAAAAGGCCCAAGGGTCACATCTGACATTTAACAGCTCACAAATTCAATTTTGTAACTAATGAAGCCAACTTAATGCTTTTACAAATGAATACTGGGTTATTGCAAATTTTCTCCTTCAACATTTGGGTAATATATAAAATGTATTGTCAGTTCAACTGCCAGCCTGAATAACATTATATATGGCTCTTCATCATGACGGCATGATGGAGATAGCATTTGTAAGCCAGTAGTAGGGAGAATTAGAAGAGGATAAGACAGTCTTCCATCCCTCACTCTCCTTTCTCCATGCACAGACCCCCCCAAGGAAAGAAAGTAAGGAAGAGGAAGCCTCAACAAATACAGCTCAGAAACACAGATGTACAGTTTGTCTAGCTAGTACTCCTGCTGACTAGATGAAGACGGTACTAGCCTCAAGGATTAACTGCACTGCCCTACCAGTTACTGAAACAGTTAATGCAATTTGCAGATTTGCCTCTTCTTTATTGCTAGCAGCTGAGCAGCTTTTTTCCTCCTCCTCCTTTCAGTTGTTATTGATGTCTTGCCATATTTTGCATACAATCCCCTAAACAGCATTAGCTCATTTTTACTCCAGTCTTGCAGATTACCTCATCTGGGTTATGTTCTTTGGTGCGTTGGTGTTGAGTGTTGAATATGTCTTAATTTTTCATTCTTAAAGGCATTCTCAACCATAATAGGTACTTAATAAGTTTGATCTTCTTTTACATCATGTGTTTGACCTGCCTATGAGAAGGACTCCCAGATTTTCATTTCTTCATTCGTTGGTATCTATAGTAGGTGGATTTATGTGGAAAGAGAGAGGGAGTGTTATGTTACTTTCCTTTATTTCTCAGTTGTTTCTGAAGCCCATCCTCTTCCTGGAATGTATATTTGACATGATTGCAATGAAGGTTCTATTTTCATCCAGCTTAAGATAACAAAGGCCTCTGCCACTTCATTTAAAAACAGATTTTTTTTCTAAGACATTTTTGTTTACACTTTGTTCAATCATACTCTCTACATTTTCTACTCAGGACTCAGAACTCAGTTTTAAAGACAACCAAATTTAATTCAGATAAATTAACCACATGTACATGGGAACATTGCTATTCCCTCCCCCAACCCTTATCAGATGCATACCATGTTCATGCAGTCTAATGCAAATTTAGTTACCACTCCTTTTTCCCCACTATGCCAATTAAATCTTAGAGTCGAAAACATGCCAAAGGTCTTGTGCCATCCTGCTTCTGAGCTTTTTCCCTTAGGTACTTGAAGCACCAACTCTGGCTCTCTCTCACTGTCTCTATCTTTCTCTGTATGTATCTTCATCTCTGCCTCTGTGCCTTTATCTATATCACCATCTACCTACCTACTTGCAGTATGAATGTATAAGCCTTTATGGTTTCCTAGCTACCTATAAGGGACTGGGCAAAAAAGATAAGAGGGGCTCAGTCCCTTTCCTTCAGAAGTCCATAGCTGAGTGTAGAAGAAAGAGATGTTTAAAAAGACACATTTCAGTTAAATGGAGTAAGAGGAGGAATAAACAAAGTGGCATGAAAGCTGCATGAAAGACTGATTAGCTTTGCTTGTGAATTGGGTTAGGTTTTACAGAGTGGATGAAATCTGCTGACAGATGAGTAGGAGTTTGCAAAACAGAAGTGGGGGTGGTGGTAGTAAAGACAGAGAGAACAGTATGTGCAAAGGCATACTCAGTTAAATGTTTGGTGTGTTTTGGGAATGGCAAGGGAGCCAATGTGGCTGGAGTTTGGGTTGTGTGGGAAGGAATGGCAGAAACCCAGGCTACAGGGATGGAAAAGACCCATTAGGTCATAGTCCCTTTTCCCCATCTCTTCCTTCTCTATCTTCAAGCCAAAGTATCCATGATGTTCTCATCCACGACTGGCCCAAGAAAATGTATTTAATCTCTTTGAACTAAAATAAAGGAGGTCAAGAATGGAGACAGACTAGAAGCCAGGTCACAACCTTTCTTCTCAATAGCAAAAAAACTCTTTGGTTTTGCATGTGAATGTCTTTGTGCTTTTTAAATTTGAGTTACTCAGTGTTTGGGTAGTGTTCTATTTTTAATCTGTTTGCTAAAGTCAGCCATTCCTCATCCTTAAGACCATTTATCTAGATCTACAAAAGGATAAAATGTCATTTGATGTATCTTTATGAAATTGCAATTGACTTATTATTTGAGATTCAGAGCTGGCCTTAACAGGAGTGATGAAAAACAAATTATTTACTGAGTCTTTCCTCTTTCCTCCCCACACACAGTCAAAACATTCTTCTCTCCCCCAGAGCAACCAAGCAAGCCCTATTATACCTCCACTAAGGGGCGATTTAATTTCTTCTTCCATTTAGTCCAAGAATGACTGCATGCCTTTTAATTATAGGAAGTATTCCTTTGTAATGATGGCAGTAGAAATTGCATAACTATAACTTCAGATAATACTCATTAGATTTCTTATTCAGGAAAACTTCCAATTGTGCTGCAAGAGACAGCAAGAACTTAGTTCATGAGATCCTTTTACCAAAAGTACTAAAATCCTTAAAGAGCCAAGAGCACTTTTTCCATTTGTAGATATTAAGTTAACCATTAAACAAGTATTGTGTTTTGCGAGTACCAAAAAAGGAAGGCCAAGTTGCCTTTGAGAATCACGTTAAAAGCCAAGATTAGAGCTAAAATGTATGACAGTGTCCTAGGAATCATCTAGTAATATGGACGGAAACAAGAAATTTAAAAGGAATTTTTAAATTTGAATAGGCTGGCTGAAATGTCAAAAGTCGATATCAAAATACACTAAATGAAGTCTCGTGCATATAGCATGAAGCACACAATTCCTACTATAAAGCAATTCCAAGAAAATATGATAAAATTAGAATATCATAAAAAATTAGAAATATAAATCAGAATATAGTTTTTAGTGACAAATATTTCTATTTAACCTTATTTTTTCTAAACATGTAGAGAAATTGATTTTTTTCAGTATAACTTTTAAGGTGTTCTTATTCACAATCTTACTTAAAATTTAACATCAAATGCATTTTACAGCAAGACGATAAGTATCAAAATTAATTTTTATGATCTATAATTGCCTATTTTAAAACATGTGATGTACAAAGTGCAATTCATCATTATTAGTGTTCACACACAAATTATACTGTACAGTGAGACTATGTTTTAGTTATCTTTGTTCTTTTTCCCTTAGTGATTTTATGTAACTACATAATTAAAAAAAAAAGAAACAAAGCATAACAGTCATTCATTATGAGCCCTTCATAAAGAGTGTAAAGGTTAATATATACTGTACATATATGTGTGTATGTAACAATCACTTTGTGCCAGGCATTTTGTCAATTGCATACATCCAATGTAAGCCTTAAAACAACTCCAGAAGAGAGGTAACATTAATCCAATTTTGCCGAAGAGAAAAAACATGAGTCAGAGAAAAGTTTTAAGTACCCAGCCTGAGTTCAAGGGGCCAGTAAGCAGCAAAGCTTGAATCTGACATGTCTGTTAAGGCTTACTTACATCCAAGCTCTTAGTCACTACTGTGTATAACCTTGCTGCCATTGAGGGAGTGGGTGTGTAATTCTTGGTTGACACGCAAAGTGGTCCTGATTTATTTCTTATATTAAAATAAAAATGGGCAATCTTTGGGTTATCAACAATAGAAACTAATGTAGGGAGAAACTGATAAACATTCAAATTAATGGTCTGTAAATAGAATAATTTCTATCCTTAATTATTTCCTTTCAAAAAGGAAACACTGCTTACTATCTTCACAGTTTGTTCTAAGAAACTGGGAATTCAAAAGTTCTGTGTGTTTTTTTAATCTGCCTAATCAAAGTCATTCTTGCTGTCATTTGAATGTATATTCTTTTCCCTGCATCATTTTAAACAAGGAAGCCAGGAATAATTGCTACTTAACTGTCTATTCTACATGATTTATTTTAACTCTGAAGTCATTGCTTAATATTTTTTCTGAAATTCTGATTTATATCATCAATTTTGAAAGAGAGAAGATCATGAGACATGAAGAGTTTTATAAACTCTTCAAAATATAATCTAGATGTGATGTGTGTTATTTGAGTGATGGATATTCTAACAGCCCTGACTTTACCACTATGCAACCTATACATGTAACAAAATTACACTTCTACCCCATAAATTAATGCAAATTATATACATACACACATACACATATACACACACTATATATATGTACAACCTGAAGAGTAAGGTGTTTAAAAATAAAAACTATTTTCTTAAAAATCTTATTAATGTAGATTGCATATTTCCCTACTTTCAGAAATAAAACATTTTGAACGTAATTGAATGCCTTCTGCATTCAGAGCCATTGCAATAATATTATAATATCATGATGTCAGCAGAAAGTTGACTGTCACGCTTTGATGGTCCTGGATTTATGTACTTTTAAAATGTTAGTGTCTTTAAAAAAAATTTAGTTATTCTGTTGTGTCACACTGTGAGGGTTCTGTCTTTCTGTCACTGAATGTTAAAAAGACGATAGTCCCAGTCCTATTTCCAAAAGCCCTACTTATTTTCTCTGCTTATGCATGAACAGATTATTGAAAAAAAGAAAAGGAATTAATCCTTAATAAGTACCTCTGGTGTGCTAGATATTGTGATAGATGCATAACTTGTGTTATTCCATATAGTCCTAATTACCCATTTGTGAAGTTAGAGTTATTAGCTCTAATTTTCACATAAGCAAACAGAGGCGCAGGTGGCTAAGTAACCTGTATATGCTTGTTTATGAGTCCGTGAGAAAGGTGTCCACAGCAAATGCTTATGTGTTTCTCTTGTGTGTAAAGTGCACAAGTACTACTAAGTTGCACAAGACTTTTATTTCACATTCTTCATGCTTCTTCTGCTGTGACCCAGATGGGTGATGTTGTTGAACCATGCAGATGTTTCTCCGTAATGTGGTACCTGCAGCCCAAAAAAAACTTCTTATTTTTGAAATTGTTCCCTTTGTGAGAAAGTAGGGGTGGGGCAGTTAAAACCTGTGCACGTTTGTAAACAGATTATTAGCAAAAGCAATAATAATACTGATACAATATAAGCGAAGCTTAAAAGTATTTTGAATTTATACTAAATAAATACCATGGGAAATATCAGACAATACTTTAGAAATAAAGTAAAAGACAGCTTGCTGAAAGCAATACAAAGGAAGGCATTACAGGGCAGAAGAATGCTGAGTTATAGAGACAAGGGTCAATGAACAAAAGGCAGGGAGAACTACTCAGAAAGCACAAAACCTACTGCCAAACTGAGCCAGTAGAAGGAACATGGGGTGACTGGGCATGGGGAACCATGCCATGTTCCTTCATGCGTTACCATATTCAGCTGGCTTGGTATACTTTGCATTCTGTTGCTGTGACTACTTGGCATAAAGTTGTAACATGTGAGGGGAAATTGTGTATGAACAGCAAGACTTCCATAGTATCCTGACATCATACCTTTACTTCCCAATAGGCTATCATTAATTTATGTGTCAGAAACATTTATTATACTAAAGTAGACTGTGTTGCCCTCATAGGTGAATGGTATGGCATTGTCTTTTTTGGTTATATTTTATAAAACATCTGGTAGTATGACTGTATGATTGTTAAAACTACACAAAGGCAAAGCCTTAGGAGAGTAAATCAATAAGTCCAATAATTAACAGAATATATGTTTTCTCAAACAATAGTTGGTATTGATTTTTTTTTTTTTTTACTCCAAAGGGTTGATTTTTAAGAGTATTCCTGGGTATTGAAAGCAAACAATATGTGAGCTCCCTATGCTTATTTCTTGGGTATAGGAATCAGTGTTCAGCATGGGCTGTTAACCAGGGACTTGGATGAAAACTGATGCCATTATTGAAGAAGCTGCACTGGCTCCATCATTCACTAAGTATTTACTTAGCATTCTCTTGCATTGAAGGCCTCTCTTCACTGACTCCAAATCTTGCCGCCTTGGCTGTAATCTTGGTGGTGCCATATTTTAGTGGGGTAATCAAATGCACCAGATAGAGAGGGACTCAATTATGTCCTACAATGTGAATGGTAAGAACATGGCTAGAATTTTTTAGGCTCTGTGATTTTAGACAAGTTATTTAATTTTTCTGAGTCTTACTTTCCTCAACTGTAATATGGAGATTAACAGTTCTCTTATAACTTCCTATGATTACCCTGAGGTTAATTTGTAAAAATGAATGTGAAGTGAAAAGATTCACAACTAAAACTTACTCAATAAAACGTGGTGGTGGTAATCACTACTACAACTACTGCTGCTACTACTACTACTACTAGAATGGCTGATTGTTTCATGGATTTTGATATGTCAGCCATCACACCACATGCCTTCTGCTAGATACATTCCCTAAACTTTACTATGTATATCATGATTAGCTAAAGATGAATTGTTCAACTGGTTTATAAAACTGAGGTTATAACTTTATTTTAACAAATTTACTGAAAGAATTGCCAGGAACTTTTGATAAAGGCTGCATAGAAATTAATAAAACCTCTTTCTTATTTTGAAGGAGCTGATGAATCAGTGGCAATACCCTGTAGACAGCAGTGTTGTAGAGTCACAGAAGTGAACGAGGTTACAAAAAATGCAAATTATAGTAGTTGACCAATCTGGGTTCAAAAATCTGCTCCACTATTGACCCCTGAAGAAGCTGATTAACCCCCAGGCCTCCATTTCTTTATCCTCAGGTAACATGAACCTATCTTTGGATAATTAAAAATCAAGTATGTAAAAGGCAGGCACTGTTACAATGCCTGGTACACAAAGTTGTTCAATGGACAATGACAACAATTAGCTAAAGGACACAGTAGATAATTTTGATGGGGAGGGATTAAAGAAGGATTTATATACAGAAAAATGAAACTTAAATTTGGCCTTTAATGAAAGACCACTTTAATATCATTTGTCTAGTATATATTAATGTGTGTTTTTTTTCAGTGATTGATTTTGCATAATGCGCAATTGCTTAAAAGGTCAAAAGTAAGTTCATCAGTCAGGTCAAAAATTCAGGGTTGATCTTAAGAAAAAATAAAAGAAAAATAATCAAATAAATATGAGATGTATAAGGAAAAAATTTAATTTTTTTTAAAATTTAAAATTTAAAATTTAAATTTTTATTTGAAGTGCACTTTAGGAGGCCTTAACTCCTACATGGAGGAGCTACTTCCTCAACTCACTAGGAAGCATGTGCTTGTCCTACTCCCTGTGGCTGTGTTAAGAACAGCTAGACCTCGAGCACAGCTCTGCACTCTGTGGAAAAGAGACAGCACAACAGGAGTTCTGTGATTGATTTCTCCAATTTTTTTAAGGTAGAAAAAAAATGTTCTAAGACAGACACAGGGCTCAACAAGTTGAAATTGGGATTTATTCCCTGTATTACTTGGATTTTCAAGAATTTTTGGAAATCTTGCCTTTCGGCCACAGCTCTCCTCAGCATTATGAGTTATTTGCCAGATTCATTTCAAGCTCTTGAATTTACAGTTAAAAGAGAAATAAAAAGTCTTTCATTTGTTCCTAAGCTGTTTATTTTGCTTATAAAACCAATCATAACATCTACCCAATAAAAAGAGAAATGCATAAAAGTTATAACTCCAGAAAAGTTAACTGTTGAAGCCTGAAATTCCCCCAAGCAAAGCCAGAAGTCATTTTAATGAGACAGAATTTTCTCTTTGAACTTGGGAGGGCACACGAAACAAACTTGCTGAGAAAATTCTTCTTTTATCCTTCTCTAGAACTCTCCCCTTCAAGTCAGACTGTGGCTAAGCTTGGGATTGGAATTACTGGCCTAAGCAGGCAGAAACCTGGAAACAGTCTTCTATTGCTTTGTAGCACAAGAAAAACTGCTTAAAGGGCAGTGTGATGTGCATGGTACAGTATGGCACAGGACAGCCTGCTGCAGGGCGGTGCGTACTGTGGGTGTGTTATTGACCCCACCCCTCCTCTACTCGTGCCCTATCACATAAACACCAACTCTCACTATTGCACACACAGACACACACCCGCCCCCCTCCCCTTACAGAGCCAGACTGGACATCTGTGCGTTTGGAACCTAAGATACTAAAAGTGTTATGAAATGGCCTTCTGCCTCCTCTCCCCCTGCAGCTAAAACCCCAGAGCAAGGCTGATAAGCTTACTGAGCAGCAAAACCCTCACAGAAATGAGGAGAAACAGAACAGCCAAATCTAAAAGGTGCATCATCCAATTTGTTTCAGACCTACTAAGACCAGCACTGGCCATATGGGATCCTGTTTTGCAAAAAAATTGGACACAAATCAAGGGTTTTGTTTCCTTGGGTTTAAAAACTTTTCATCACTTTTTCCTTCTAGCATAAAAATACAACACTAACTACTTTACCAGGAGAAGCAAAAGCGTTTGAAAAATAATTTCACCCCCTGCCAGCGCCTGCTATTGAGATCAGTGTCGGTTCCAATTCGTTCCTGACTCTCAAAATATTTTTTTTTCTCATTGGGAATTTTCTCCTTATGTGACTACTGAGGCAGGGCATCTGTGGCATACAGAATCAAAGAAGTGAATAAAATAACTTTATATGTGGAAGCTATGCTCTTGAGGATGGCTTTCTCTCTGGACTTTCTAAGATCCTCCTTTGTATGATACATTTCAGTCCACAGAGTAATTCCCATGCAAGGAAGCAGCAGCTCAGTGGTTGGGCTCTCCCGAGATGGGGCGGAGACAACGCTTTTGGCTGCATCATGAAATAACACACATTAAGTTCATTCTTTTCATCTTCAAAGAACAACATAAATCTTCATCCTTTAATTCTTCTTGCGGGGTGGGATCATTGTTATTGCTGATATTATTGTTATTACATCTTTTGTAACTCTTTTTACTACTTACCCTCTACTTGCCTTACCCCTTTTTATTGAAACTGAGGCACCAACTTGCAGAATAGAAGACCAAACAAAACCATACCAAAGGAAGAATGCCATTAAGGCCCCCAGACATGCCCTTTCCATTTTCTGTGCTGTGAGGACACCTGGGTCCCTCAAATTATCTCTCATTGTTGTAAAGTGTGTTCCACATAGTACGGCAGAGATCCATGAGATAAAATATCCCCTTGTGGTGAAGAAGATGTATTTCTTCAGATAACACTTTGGAGAAATATTTAAGAACAGGACTGTGACCCAAGGGTGACAGATCTCCTGTAATATCAGAGAACATAGGAGCACAGAGATTTTTCAGGGTTCACTTGACCACTTGCTCACACGTGTCCTTGAGATAGTTACTTACTTGCTCTAAATCATAGGTTCCTCACGTGCCTGGCATTTGAAGAAGATTTAGCAAGGTTAAGCATGTAGAATGCTTAGCACCATGCCTGGAGCATAGAAAGGGTCCAATAGATGTGAGCTGTGATTGTGCTATGGTGGTAAATTCACTTGCTGGTTGGTGCCTTTTTGCAGGCAACCATGAAATTCTTGAAGATCTATTTGCACTTTAACACAAGGTAGTGGGTTAAAGTAGATTGAACATGATCTCCCAGAAATGGATTGAATATCATTCCTTCATATGAGGGCTTTGCCAGCAGTTCTACCTCCATCAAGAAATGTGTATTCTTTGAGCTTTTACCTGTCCCAGGGTTATTTGAGGCTGGAATGGGATAACATAATTAAATTGCTCAGCTAACATTAGGCTCTCAGCAAATGCAGATTTCCTTCCTATACTTGTCATTCTTATAAGCAGAGATAGCTTAGAAATTTGCATGACTGAAACTATCCTTTTTTGCATTTGTTTCATGTCACTTTTTAAAAAATTATTTTACTTTAAATTCTGGAATACATGTGCTGAACGTGCAAATTTGTTACATAGGTATACATGTGTCATGGTGGTTTGCTGCACCTATTAACACGTCATCTAAGTTTTAGGCCATGCATGCATTAGGTATTTGTCCTAACACTCTCCCTCCCCTTGCCCCCAACCCCCTGACAGGCCCCGGTGTATGATGTTCCCCTCCCTGTGTCCATGTGTTCTTATTGTTCAACTCCCACTTATGAGTGAGAACATGCAGTGTTCGGTTTTCTGTTCCTGTGTTAGTTTGTGGAGAATGATGGTTTCCAGCTTCATCCATATCCCTGCAAAGGACATGAATTCATTCTTTTTTTATGGCTCCGTAGTATTCCGTGGTGTATATGTGCCACATTTTCTTTATCCAGTCTCTCATTGATAGGTATTTGGCTTGATTCCAAGTCTTTGCTATTGTAAAAAATGCTGCAACAAATCCAGCAGCACATCAAAAAGCTTATCCACCACATTAAAGTGGGCTTCATCCCTGTGATGCAAGTCTCGTTCAACCTAAGCAAATCAATAAACGTAATCCATCACATAAACAGAACCAACAACAAAAACTGCATGATTGTCTCAATAGATGCAGAAAAGGCCATCGATAAAATTCAACACCCTTCATGCTAAAAACACTCAATAAGCTACATATTGATGGAACATATCTCAAAATAATAAGAGCTATTTATGACAAATCCATAGCCAATATCATACTGAATGGGTAAAAGCTGGAAGCATTCCCTTTGAAAACTGGCACAAGACAAGGATGCCCTCTCTCACCACTCCTATTCAACATAGTATTGGAAGTTCTGGCCAGGGCAATTGGGCAAGAGAAAGAAATAAAATGTATTCAAATAGGAAGAGAGGAAATCAAATTGTCTCTGTTTGCAGATGACATGATTGTATATTTCGAAAACCCCATCGTCTTAGCCCAAAAACTCCTTAAGCTGGTAAACAACTTCAGCAAAGTCTCAGGCTACACAATTCATGTGCAAAAATCACAAGCATTCTTATACACCAATAATAGACAAGGAGAGAGCCAAATCATGAGTGAACTCCCATTCACAATTGCTACGAAGAAAATAAAATACCTAGGAATACAAGTTAAAAGGAACATGAAGGACCTCTTCAAGGAGAGCTACAAATCACTGCTCAAGGAAATAAGAGAGGACACAAATATTAGATGGATCAATGAGACAGAAAATTAACAATGATATCTAGGACTTGAACTCAGTTCTGGACCAAGCAGACCTAATAGACATCTACAGAACTCTCCACTCCAAATCAACAGAATATACATTCTTCTCAGCACCACATTGCACTTATTCTAAAATTGACCACATAATTGAAAGTAAAATACTCCTCAGCAAATGCAAAAGAACAAAAATCACAATGAACTGTCTCTCAGACCACAATGCAATCAAATTAGAACTCAGGATTAAGAAACTCACTCAAAACCACACAACTACATGGAAACTGAACAACTTGCTCCTGAATGACTACTGGGTAAATAACGAAATGAAGGCAGAAATAAAGATGTTCTTTGAAACAAATTAGAACAAAGACACAACGTACCAGAATCTGTGGGGCACATTTAAAGCAGTGTGTAGAGGGAAATTTATAGCACTAAATGCCCATAAGAGAAAGCAGGAAAGATCTAAAATCAACACCCTAACTATCCAATTAAAAAAACTAGAGAAGCAAGAGCAAACAAATTCAAAAGCTAGCAGAAGACAAGAAATAACTAAGATCAGAGCAGAACTAAAGGAGATAGAGTCACAAAAAACCCGTTAGGAAATCAATGAATCCTGGAGCTGGTTTTTTGAAGAGATCAGCAAAATAGATGGACCCATAGACAGACTAATAAAGAAGAAAAGAGAGAAGAATCAAATACACACAATAAAAAATGATAAAGGGGATATCACCACCGATCCCACAGAAATACAAACTATCATTAGAGAATACTATAAACACCTCTACGCAAATAAACTAGAAAATCTAGAAGAAATGGATAAATTCCTGGACACATACACTCTCACAAGACTAAACCAGGAAGAAGTCGAATCTCTGACTAGACCAATAACAGGTTCTGAAATTAAGGCAATAATTAATAGTCTGCCAACCAAAAAAAGTCTAGAACCGGATGGATTCGCAGCTGAATTCTACCAGAGGTACAAAGAGGAGCTGGTACCATTCGTTCTGAAACTATTCCAGTCAATAGAAAGAGAGGGAATCCTCCCTAACTCATTTTATGAGGCCAGCATTAGCCTGATATCAAAATCTGTCAGAGACACAACAAAAAAAGAAAATTCGAGGCCAATATTTCTGATGAACATAGACACAAAAATCCTCAATAAAATACTGGCAAACCAAATCCAGCAGCACATCAAAAAGTTTATCCACCATGATCAAATCGGCTTCATCCTTGGGATGCAAAGCTGATTCAACATACACAAATCAATAAACGTGGTCCATCACATAAACAGAACCAATGACAAAAACCACATGATTATCTCAATAGATGCAGAAAAGGCCTTCGATAAAATTCAACACTCCTTCATGCTAAACACACTCAATAAACTAGGTATTAATGGAACATATATCAAAATAATAAGAGGTATTTATGACAAACCCACAGCCAATATCATACAAAATGGGCAAAAACTGGAAGCATTCCCTTTGAAAACTGGCATAAGACAAGGATGCCCTCTCTCACCACTCCCATTCAACATAGTATTGGAAGTTCTGGCCAGGGCAATCAGGCAAGAGAAAGAAATAAGGGCATTCAATTAGGAAAAGAGGAACTCAAATTGTCTCTGTTTGCAGATGACATGTTGTATATTTAGAAAACCCCAACTTCTCAGCCTAAAATCTCCTTAAGCTGATAAGCAACTTCAGCAAAGTCTCAGGATACAAAATCAATGTGCAAAAATCACAAGCATTCCTATACACCAATAACAGACAAACAGAGAGCCAAATCATGAGTGAGCTCCCATTCACAATTGCTACAAAGAGAATAAAATACTTACGAATCCAACTTACAAGGGATGTGACGGACCTCTTCAAGGAGAACTACAAACCATTGCTCAAGGAAATAAAAGAGGACACAAACAAATGGAAAAACATTCCCTGCTCACAGATAGGAGAATCAATATCACGAAAATGGCCTTACTGCCCAAAGTAATTTATAGATTCAATGCTATCCCCATCAGGCTAATAAGTGAGAAAATAGATGTTCACCCAAACCAAGTAAAAAAAAATTCATAAATATCTATGTAACATGATTTACCTGATAATTCCTAAATAACTATTATAAAAGAATTACTCTAGTAGAATAGGGTTCTGAAAATGGGAAAAGTATGGAGGTGACTTTCAGTCCATTTTATAAATTCTAGCTTATAGGAAATTCATATATTACAAAGGAAAAATCTTAAAACAAATAGAATAAGTTGATTTGTGCTGTTCTTAGTATTGGCTTAGCAACTTCCACAGTTAGGCAAAATCATCACATCATGATAAAAGAATGCAAAAATCCTGTGTCTATATAAGAAATGTGACCTGCATTGCATAGTAGAAGAACCTCAGGCTTAGCCACATTGATGTGGTTTAAGTTAATATCTAACTTAGCTAGTTCCTTTCTTCCTTTAGTTCATTGCAAAGCTTTTTCTGTATCAAGTAGCATTCTCTCTCTCTCTCTCTGTTTCTCAGTAAATCAATCCAAAAATACCATTCTTAGCTTTTGAGTAAATCCTCAGTCATCTATGGAAGCTAGAGTTCAAAGCTTTGAAACACTGTTGTGCAATTCCCTTATTCCCCTAATATAGTATAGCACTTAAAAAACTTTCTCTCTGTCCTAATCATTGTCATCATAAATTAAAAGATCATAATCAGTGTAGAGTAGCTGTTCCTCTACTGGATGGAAAATTCTTGGCACTTACACGTCTCTTAATTAGAGAATGGAAGCCATGATGATTCAGCCAATAAATAGTCACTGTTCTCTTGGGTAGAGAGTAGAGAGAGGCTCAGTTACAGTTCTTTGAAGACTAAGGTAAGAAGAACACAGGTTTTGGTGCCAGACTAGCAAGAGTGCCAGAAGAGTCTAGACCATCTATGAGCTGTGCCCTATATTTGTTTGCTAGGGCTGCTGTAACAATGCACCACAAACTGAATGGCCTAAACAATAGACATTTATTTTCTCACAGTCTTGGAAGCTAAAAGTCCAAGATCAAGGTGTTGGCAGGATGGCTTTCTTCTGAGGGCCTCTTTCCTTGGCTTAGATGGCTATCTTCTCCCTGTGTCTTCAGATGGTCGTTTCTCTGTAACTGCTTGTGCGCCTAGATTTCTTCTTACAAGGACATCAATCATATTGGACAAGGGCTAGTCTTCATGATCTAATTTTATCTAAATTATCTGTTTATAGACCTTGTTTTCAAATATAGTCACATTCTGACATAATAGGGGTTAGAATTTCAACATAAGCATCTTGGGTGGACATAATTCAGTGCATCAAATGTGCCCTCATCCAGATTCCTTAGAATTCTGGGGCTTGGTTATTTGGAATGTGTGACATGGTCAATTGTGAAGAATTGTGGATGTTGACCATCAGGTGAAGACCATGCTTTACATACCCAAGGTAGGGGTCATTGTCTCAATATAAGCATATTCATGTCAATCTCTACTTTTCACCATTACAGTTGTTGCTTTTTAAATAATAACAATGGGTTTACCTGATGTATTCAAAGTATACATTTTTAAAAAATCTGTGTTTCCTAGAGTAATCGCCAAATCTAGCATACTACAAATAAAAGGATATTTAT
The DNA here is from genome assembly GCF_029289425.2 of Pan paniscus. Classification (NCBI taxonomy): domain Eukaryota; kingdom Metazoa; phylum Chordata; class Mammalia; order Primates; family Hominidae; genus Pan; species Pan paniscus. The sequence continues at coordinate 30,581,722 of NC_073249.2, read as the reverse complement.
CTAGGTTGAATCTATAAAGACTTGAGATTTATTTAGAATTTACATACTTGGAGATTACTGCATATTAAGATGGCATAGCATCATATATATCCCTATATAATCATATTTATTGATTATTTTTATTTCTTCTTTTCTCCCAACTTTCACATCAAAATAATCACCAGGTTCATGATTATTTTGTGAATGTTTGTGTCCCCCCCCAATTCATATGTTGAAACCTAACCCCAAGGTAATAATATTAAACAGTGGGGCCTTTGGGAGGTGTTTAGGTCATGAGGGTTCTATCCCAATGAATGGGTTTAGTGCCCTTATAAAAGGGGCCTGAGGAAGCTTGTTTGCCCCTCCTGTCATGTGAGTACACAGCTAGAAGGCAGTATCTATGAATAATAGGTCCTCACCAGACACTGGATCTGCAGGTGCATTGACCTTGGACTTCCAAGCTTCTACAAATACAAGAAATAAACGTGTGCTGTTTGTAAATGACCCCGTCTAAAGTATTTTGTTGTAGCTGCCATAATGGACAAAGACGGTCCACCAGCATCTGTTTGCTACATATGTTTCTCTCTCCATCTTTCCTGCCCTCATCATAGTTCAAGTCCTCAGCTTTTTTTTGGTGGCTGGGGTATGGGTTCTGCACCATTTTAACAGCCTTCTCATTGTTTTTTTTCCTCCTTCTAGTCCTGCCATGTCATATCCATAAATACTGTGGTCAAGCTAATGTATCAAACTGCAAATTAGATTACATCTCTAACTCATAATCTATCAATTGTGCGATATTTTATATAGCAGTCTACCTGAAATAATTGTTATATTGGGACAGAAACTGCGGATAACATTCACATGTGTGACATAGTCCAAGTAATAACTAATGCTATCAGAGGCTGTTCCATAGATAAAATTGACTTGATTGCTCCAACCATTATATACTTTTCTCTCCCATTTGTACGTGATCAGTCTATGCTAGCACTGATTTAGAAAATCAGATCTGAACTCCTTTTCACGACGTTCAACACTAGTGATTGAGAAACCCCCAGCCAGACCTGGGCCTGCCCTCCAGTGATTTGGAAGTCTCCAGAGTTTCCCTTGTTGTCAGTTAGAACTCCATTCCTCTCCTTGTTGCTTGAAGTTTTCCATGAACAGATATCTGCCTTCCGGTCTTGCCATCACATTTCGATGGTACGTTTTATGCCATAATCACATCAAGCTCTCATGATTTGTTTGCCTGTTAGTCTCACTCCTAGCCTAAAAGCACCTCCATAGTATTTTCTTCAACTTTATTTCTCTGGTGCACTTAGCAATGTCCAAGCAATAACCACTTGAGATGAAAAAAAATATCATAAGGTATAGAAGTGACAGATACTTTCTGCACCTAAATATTTTTAATCTTCATCATGTTTATGGATATCTTCATGAAGAAATTAGGATAAGGGGAGAAAAGAAAGAAATGAAGGAATAAGTATGGGAACAAAACAATGAAAAAGAGTAAGAGAAAGGGTGAATTCATCCTGATTTTGTATACCCTATCCCAGGATTCACCCACCCAATAATCACCAGACCTGTGCACACAACAAGGGTGGTCCAGCCATCCCAACTCTGCTGACTACAAGCAGGCTGATCTTGCTGCCTTCATGCTGTGTTCCTCCATTCTTGCTCTTTTTGAGAACATGCCCAGCTCCTGATCCCTTGTCTTCATCTTCCCTTCCTGTTTTTGTTCCAATTTTGAATCTTTCTCAGTCATTGAGAACCATTTCTGCTGTGGCAGCTTGGCCATCACTCCAGACAAAGCTTTGACAGAAAAGAAAAAGATTAAAAAAGTCAAGGAAGAAGAAATGAGAAAGCAAGGAAAAAATGAGGAAAAAGAAGAGAAGAAAGAAAAAGAAGAGAAGAAAAAGACAAGGAAGAGAGAAGGAGTCAAAGCATTTCATGGAGTTAATTTATCATTTTTCTCTCCATGATCTTTTATTTCTATTTGGATTATTCACTTGAATCTCATTTAGCATAAAGGTAGAAAATGTTTTCCTTAAATGCCCCATAAGAGTGGCTTGGATTTTTCACTCCATAGAGAAATCACAAAATTTTGACTCAATTGAATGTAACTAAAATTGTTCCAAAGAAGAATTATTATTAAAAAGCTCTTGGCTGTGAAAATGAGAGTAACTTTAGTCTGGAAAAGGATTTTTTGGAAAAAAAAAAAAACACACCCTCCTACTGCCTCTGAACTAAAGGGACACAGAAACCATGATAATAAGACAGGCCCATTCAACTTTCCATGGAAAGCTGTGACCCAAACACTTAACAAAGAAGGACAGTCTTGAATTAGCAGTAATGCTGGTGTTTTTTATACATACACACAAGAATGACTTTGAGGATACTTTTGTCAATCTTTTAGTCCTGATGAGCAAAGTTCATATTTTCTTTTAAAATTTTTAGGCTCAGGGGTACATGTGCAGGTTGGTTATAAAGATAAATTCGTGTCATGGGAGTTTGGTGTACAGATTATCTCATCATCCAGGTAATAAGTATAGTACCTAATAGGTATTTCTTTTCTGATCCTCTCTCTCTTCCCACCCTGCACCCTCAAGTAGGGCCCCGTGTCTGTTGTTCTCCTCTTTGTGTCCATGTGTTCTTGTTATTTAGCTCCCATTTGTAAGTAAGAACATGCGGTCTTTAGTTTTCTGTTCTTGCATTAATTTGCTAAGGATAATGGTCTCCAGCTCCATCCATGTTGCCACAAAGGAGATGATCTCATCCCTTCTTGTGGCTTCATAATATTCCATGGTGTATATGTACCACGTTTTCTTTATCCAGTCTACCATTGATAAGCATTCATGTTGATACCATGTCCTTGCTTTTGTAAATAGTGCTGCAATGAACATAACACATGTATGTGTCTTTATGGTAGAATAATTTATATTCTTTGGGGTATATTATATACCCAATAATCATATTGCTGAGTGTAATTCCATTTTTAGTTCTTTGAGGAATCATCACACTGCTTTCCACAGTGGCTGAATTAGTTTACACTCCCACCAGCAGTGGATAAACATTCTCTTTTCTCTGCAACCCTGCCAGCATCTGTTATTTTTTATTTTTAAAAATAGAAATTCTGACTGATGTGAGATGGTATCTCATTGTGGTTTTTATTTGCATTTCTCTAATGATTGGAAATCTTTCTTAATGATCAAAATAAGCATCTACCTTCCCTAATACACCTCAAGTTATTCTTTCTACAATGTTACATTTAACACAACTGATTGAACAGGGGTCTTTACATATAAAAAGAATGATCTAACTTTAAAAGCTCCATCCAATCGGACTTTTATATTCCAAAATGACTTTTAATTCATAGTTTCAGCAAATATATATTGAACACAAACCATGCAATAAGCCCTTTGCTGGGATGTAGGGAGATAGTCCTCTTTGAAACAATTAAAGTTGGGAAGTGTTGTCATTATTGCTTTTATTTCAATAGATAATCCATAGTTTAGGAATCTGAAGTATTTATAATTGAGTATAGAAACATAGATGAATTTTACATTTATAATTCGGCAAGCACTCGAAATCTACTTAAAGAATGCTGCCTCCGTAGCATACTTCCTAAGTGAAACATGTAAGGAGATTGCCATTTAAAATGGACTGCTCTACCTTAGTGCTGGCAAATGTTGTGGATGTAACTTAATAACCACTTATAGAGTCTACAGTGTTGCCTTAGCCAGTGCAAGATGTACTCAAACACACTCTGAATGCAACTTGTTCTTTGCCTACTATGCTAGTTTTTTGAACTGAGTTCCATTTAACTATCTCATTAGATTAGTGAATTCTCTTCGTTTACTTTGTGAATCATGTGAACCAACACCCACAGTTCACAGCTTTATGTTTCCCCCAACACTTCTGCTTGCACCATTGTGTTGTAGGCTTACCCAATGTCAGTTGTGTTTGTTCCCAACTGTGTTTGTATCTACAGTCCTTGTTCCTATAATTAAGCAGCATACAAGGCAATACAATGTGAGCCCCCAAAGAGAGTTATAGTTTCTAATATTTGTGTTAAATTAGGTGCAGGCAAGTTGACTATAAAAGACTGGGAAAGATTGTAAACATCTTTAAGCATCCTGGGCTCAGATTGCTTTGCATGTCTGTGTAATTTTGGCCTCACTTTAAAGAAAACAAACTTAATAAATCATGGAATAATGCATTACAGGTGTGAGTATATGAGAAAGACTATGTGAGCTTCAATCAGGCAGACACACACACACACACACAAACACACACACACACAAGCCATGGGTCTATTTAAAAAAAGATGGGGAAATAAATGTACATTTATTAAATTCAAATAAGCAGTGGAGGGTATGTATGCATTACTTTCATGATTCTCTCCTTAACAGGCTCTTTCAATTAACCAGCCAACTGCAGGTCCAATTGATTCAGGCTAGGTGAGACCTAAAATTGGGGCTTAGCCTGGGAGGGCTTTTGACTTCACCTAGGAAAGAATTCAAGAACAAGCTTGTGATGTTAAATAGCAACTTTTATTGAAGTCACAGTGTGCAGCAGCAGGAGAGATACAGCTCCTTGTAGAGCTAGGATAGCCCACAGGCAGTATGCCCAGAGTAGCAGCTCAGAGGCAGTTTTACAGTTATATTTATACCTACTTTTAATTATATGCAAATTATGCGATGGTTTATGCAGAAATTTACAGGAAAAGAGTAGTAACTTCCAGGTTTCCCTGTTGTTGCCATGGCAAGGGACAGTAACTTCTGGTTGTTGCCATGGCAATAGTAAACTGTTTTAGCTAGTCCTTAAACTGGTTCAGTGTCCAAGCCTCATCTTGGAGTTGATCCCACCTCCTACCCCACTATTACTTTTACATTGAAATGCAGGGATGGCTGAGAAAGAATATAGTGTGTTTAGCAAAAAGCACACTGGTTTCTACTCTTCCCTCAGCCACTTTGAGCAAGGCACTTATTCTCTCAAAATCTTGACTTCTTGTTTGTAACCTAAGAAAAACAATACCTGTTATACCCACTTTACAGATTTCTTTTGAGAACCAAATGAGGTAATTAATGAAAACATTTTATAAATTCCAAAATGCTAAAAAATGTCAAATAGATCTGGGCTCTAAATTCCTAACGATAGGAACTGTGTCTTGCATAACTTTAAATTCTGAGAAAGCCCATAGAATGGCACTTGCAGAGAGTTAAAATAATAAATCTTTAATAAATAAGTTAATACGTGAATAATCTCATTCTTTTACTTTTCCAAGAAAGAACACACTGCAGTGATGTGCTGCCCTTAGAAACATTGTCTCCTGGCCTGTCCTTTCTGACATTGTGTCAGGTTGGCATGATGGGCCTCTTAGCAATTGTCTGTATTGTGACTATTGTGCTATGTTATAGAGAAAGTACATGCCAACCTTCTTATACAGGTTTATGTGGTACAAGATAGGTATCTATTAAATTGAACTTATTGGGTGAATGAATGAATTAGGAATGAGTTAAAATGGTTGGACTTTTTTGGGAACACTTTTTTTCTAAAGATTACTGCGAAAGCAATAGAAATTAGTGGTTGTTCAGTTAACAATAACTGTATAGCACTCAGGAAATATTTACTGAACATTTTTGAATACATGTGTAGATACAATGTATGAACATGGAGATAAACCTGCCTTAAAGTCACTAAATGTTTACACTAACAACAAAAGGGAAATTAAGAAGGCAATTTTATTTACAATAGCATCACAAAGAAGAAAATACTTAGAAATAAATTTGACCAAAGATATGAAAGACTTGTATGCTGAAAATTACAAAATTTTGGTAAAAGAAATGTAAAAAGACACAAATAATTAGAAAGACATTTCGTGTTCATAGATTAGAAAAATTAAGATTATTAAAATGTCAATATTTCTCAAAGCAATCTTCAGTCAATGTAATTCCTATCAAAATCCAAATGACATTTTTTACAGAAGTAAAACAATCCTGAAATTCATTTGGAACCACAAAATGAACTGGACAGGGAAAGCAATTTGGAAAAAAAGAATAAAACTGGAGGCATATTCCCTGATTTCAAAACACATTACAAAGCTATAGCAGGCACAAGACTATGGTAGTGGAATAAAAATATACACAGAGATCAATGGAACAAAATAGCTCCAAGATAAATCCATGAATATATGGTTGGCTGATCCTCAATAAGAGTGCCAAAAATATATAATGGTGAAAAGATGGTATCCTCAATAAGTGATGTACATGCAAAATAATGAATTAAAAATTATCTCATTCCATATACAAAAGTCAATGCAAAATAAATTTAAAACTTGCATGTAAAACCTGAAGTAATAATACTCTTAGAAGAAAGTATAGGGGAAAAGCTTCCAGACTTTGACCTAGTCAACATTTCCTTGGCCGCAAGCCCAGAAGCACTTGCAACAAAACAAAAAATATACAAGTGGGATTACTTCAAATTAAAAATCTTTTACACGACAAAATGTAAAGTCAATATATGCAAAGGGAGAGAATATCTGCAGACCATATATCTGATAAAGGATTAGTATGCAAAATATATAACTCCTATAACTCAATAGCAAAAAATCAAATAACCTGATTTAAAACAGCCAAGGGGGCTGAATAGACATTTCTCCAAAGAAGACATACAGATGACCAACAGGTATATGAAAAAGTGCTCAACGTCACTAATCATTAGGGAAATGCAAATCAAAACCACAGCTAGATATCGTTTTTCACCTGTTAAGATGACTATTATCAAAAAAAACAAAGGACACAAGTATTGGTGAGTGAGCGGAGACAAGGGAACCCTGTACATTATTGGCAGAAACTTAAATTGGTGCAGCCACTATGGAAACAAGTATGATGATTTCTTAAAGAAATTAAAGATGGAAATACTATTTGATTGATCAATCCCACGTCTGTATGTATTCAAAGGATTTGAAATTGGTATGCCAAAGAGATATCTGTCCTCCATGTTAACTGCAGCATTATTCACAATAGCCAAGATATAGAAACAACCTATGTATTCATTGCTGGATGAATGGATAAAGAAAATGGGGTGTATATACAATGGAATACTAGTCAACCATAACAAGGAAATCTTGCTATTTCTGACAACATGAATGAATCTGGAAGACATGATCTTAAGCAAAATAAGCCAGACATAGAAAATCAAATACTGCATCATTTCATTTAGATGTGGAATCCAAAATAGTCAAACACATGGAAGCACAGAGTATAACGGTGGTTGTCAGGAGTTAAGGGGAGGGCAAAATGGTGAGGTGTTGGTAAAAGGATACAAAGTTTCAGCTATGCAAGGTAAATTAGTTCCGGAGGAAAATAAGGTATTAAGGGTGCCTTAAAACCATTTGCTACTAGTACTTGTAATAGAGTAGCTTTTTAAAAAAATTGAGAATTGTATCATGCACATGATAAAAAATTCAAACAGTTCAAAAAGCTATATAGTGAAAAGTAAGTATCCTTCCCAGACCATAGAACAGACGCTTTCCTTAGGGGAGCCTTTGTTAATGATTTTTTTGCATATTCTTTTTGAAATTTTACTTCTGCATAGAAACATATTTATATACTCCTTATATATTTTTGACTTACACACTGAGACATAAATATATTGAATGTATTTTGTTCCTTCTAAACTTAACAATGTGTCTTACAAAATTTTCCTTATCAGTATACATAGATGAATGTCATTGTGTTCAATAGCTTTACTATCACTCATTTAACTGTTTCCTCATTGATATTTAGTTTGTTTCACATTCTTTGTTATTCTGAAAATGTTTTAATAAATTAGTGTATATGCACACACATGCACACACACACAGAGAAACTTGTTTATATGCCTGATAATATCTGTAGAATTAATCCCTAAATATAGAACTTTGGGGATAAAATTTTGAAATTTTTAGCCCCAGGGAGCAGAGAAACAGGCTTATTAAACTTATTTTTTCGATTTTAATGATGTTTGAGAGTTATCAGCCCTGCTGGGAAAAGTAATCAATGGATTTTATTTCCCTTTAAAGTTAAAGTTGGACATTAATGGCACTTGGCACTTAAGGTGGGATAATACTAGACAATCAGTCTCAGCTCTGTACATGGGAACCATTTAATTTTAAGTGTAGGAAAGACTTTGTGGAAAATCTGAAAGACTTCCTGGAATAAGAATGTCAGGAGACCATCTTACTCTCTTTGGAAAATTCATCTTAAACGTGACAGAATTGATAGAAATGTGCTTTTTTTCCAGTTATTTCATGTGTTATTTTTTCTTTAGATGGGCTTGTCTTTTTTTCCTAAATAGAAATGATTAATTGTTTTCTTCAGCTTTTCCTCTCTTCCTGGTTTATTTTCTGTAAAGCTGTAAGAGGATAGTAATCATAAGAAAATTTACATGCATTAGCTATTCAACAGAGAAGAAATGTTCATATATGGGAACACTTATGGGTATATATAAATACAATTGATGAGCATGATTTTCCACTTTATTTGAATGACAATGGTTTAAAATATATCAACCAAATGAGTTTAAATTTGGCACAGAAATGAATCCTTCTATAAATAGTCACAATGAGTTCTTAAGAGAACTCGGGATATGTTTTTTAAACTAATTTATTATTAGGAATAGTTTTTAGCATGATTAGGGCTGTGTCTATAAACACAGAGAAAAATGTTAGTACAGACTATTCCGTCCAAAGATGTTGGTTGAAGCAGTAAGTCTCCATTTGTTTGTATTAGTTCTTCTCAGCCCTTGTTGCACATTAAAATCATCATTTCAGTTTTTAAAATAATACAAATATTCAACCAGACCAATTGAATCAGAATTTCAGCCTGAGAAAAGGAGTAGCAGGCATCCACACTTTTAAAAAGCTTTGCTGGTGATTCTAATTTGTAGTTGGGGTTTAGAACTGCTGGCTACAGAATGATAAGAAGTAGCAATTTAGAATTAACTCTTTTTGATAACTATCAGGACAAGAGAGTGAGTGTGAGATGGATCACCTCTGTCATTGCAGACAAATTTAGAAAGAAAATGACCCCAAGAGCCTGTTTCATTTTCTTGAAACACTCAACAAATTCAAGAATGTAAACATGGGACAGAGAAAAGATGTAAGGAGAATGTTAGTGGAGACCTCTTTGGAGCGAGCAGATGCTGTGCTGCAGTTCCCATGTTCCCCAAGTGAAGGAAACATGGTGGATGCTACCTTTTACACTACCTTAATTAGGCCTGTGATTTCCAATGCATTTTAACACACAATTCATCAAATGCAAATAAAACTAAATTTGCAACCATTTTAACACACAATTCTTCAAATGCAAATAAAACTAAGTTTGCAACCGTAGAATTTTGCTGAGCTCAGAATGTACTTTGTAATTTCATTCCGATGAGTACTGGTACGCTACATGATTGAGCTCTATACACTGTGTTGCTCTTTGTTGTTTGTCTACGTCTAAACATACAAAGAAAGACTTCAATGGGTATATTCAGAGAGTCATGGTAAATGTTTCTTGCCACTAAGAGACCAAAGACTGTCGTCTGATCTATGCAAGAGAGAGCTTAATTAGGCATAGATTGGAGTCTGTTTTCTACCAGCCAAATGTTCTGTTGGTGGACAATGGTATTGTAGCATGAGATTCAGTCTGTTTCTCAGAATTTATCAGGAAGCCAAAAGTGTTTTCCTGTAGAAAATGGCAGTGTCATGGGAGAGAGGGCCTGCATAGTTCCTGAACCAAATGGTTGACAGGTGAGGTGAGCCAAATTCAGCAGAGAGAGGTTAGAGGTGTATCATCAGAAGGAATGTAGGGTTACAGGTGATAACCTAGAGTAGAGATACATCCTCCTGGGTCAGCAGAAGAGCAAAACCCCAAATAGCCCACAAAACCACCCATAAGAAGGAGTTAACCAAAGCTATCCCCCAGGTCTACATTTTAACCAATTGCAAGAAAGAGAGAGAGAGAAAGAAAAAAAGAGAGACAGAGTGAGCATGAAGTCATTCAGCTCGGTAAAAATTGGCTTATTCCTGGTCTTCATTTCCTTTCTCTTACAACAATACTGAAAAGAAGAAAAGAACTAGCAAATACAAAAGGAGGTGAGCAGGAAGAGGAGGAGGTAAAGCCACCCATGTCCTCTTTCCCACTACAGGCTGCCAGCTTGAAGCCTGCCCCAGTTGGAGAGAGGAATTTAATGTTAAGTAGACAGTGGAGTTTGTACACTTTCCCTATGACTCTTGAGCTTGTGGAGTTCAGCAGAAAGTAAAGACTGAATTTTAGTCCATTGACATTCCAGATAATAATTTTAGTCATGGCATAATCATCCTTTTACCTATCAGACCTTTTGTGCCCTTGATCCCAAACGTCTTCTTGCTTCTTAATCTGTGACCTTAATTTAGTTTCTTAATCTATCTTGCCTACTTCTATTTGACATCTAGTACTTTATTTCTTTTCAACTCTTCCCTGAGAACTCCAATTTCTCATTTGCTTCCCATTCTGATAGGCAGTGACTATTTTCCATTGACTCCTGTGAACATCCAAGTCCTCATCCTCTGCACTGCCAACCCTCACCTGAAGCTACATGTCTCACCATGGAATAAAACTGGACTGTTGATTAGCTAATTTATTTTCCAACTTATTTTGTTAGAATTTTGGAGATGTAGACAAACAACAAAGAGTAACACAGTGTATAGAGCTCAATCATGTAGCGTACCAGTCCTCACAGGAATGAAACTACAAAGTATATCCTGAGCTCAGCAAAATTCTATGGTTGCAAACTTAGTTTTATTTGCATTTGATGAATTGTGTGTTAAAATGGTTGCAAATTTAGTTTTATTTGCATTTGATGAATTGTGTGTTAAAATGCATTGAAATCATAGGCCTAATTAAGGTAGTGTAATTTTTATTAAAAGCACATACAAAATTAGGTACCTTCACTTATACATGTTTACTTTGCTTTTAAAATGGCACAAAAAGCAGGCTTCAAAATGTTAACAACACTCTGTGATCAATTTTTTAAGGGCTTCAATTTTGAACAAAAAAGGAAACTCAGCCGATTATTGCAAAGATGACTTTTATATGCCTGCATAGTGTAATTCTTTGGTACTGGAAATTATATTCTTATTACTCGCTATAATATTTGCTAGTCTCTCTTGCAAACTGCTTTAGACTGGCTTTCTGAGCCAGTGTCAAATGAGACCTCTAGGGAAGGCTCAGCTGCAATGTAAAAGGCAGCAATTTTAGTTCAGTGTTGTATTTTTTATTCCTATTATGTAGAATGCTAATAACAGAGACATAAGATGTCACATACCCATATTTTAATGAGAAAATTGGTAATTGTGACATTTTGTTAATTCACACAATCTTTGTTAAAAGTACACACAATTTTAAGCAATGAGGTGTAGATTATCACTGTTAATTACCTATCCGAGAGTAGTAAGATGATTCTTGTATTCCTGCCACATTCATTCATTAATTCATTTAACAATCATGTATTGATAATCTAGAATGTGTCAGGCATTGTGCTAAATGTTAAGGATATAAAGTAGGGTAAGATACTATACTGCCTCTGTTCCTCAGTCTTGGTGTATTTGCAGAGAATGGGTTGTAAAAGGTAATTTCAGTATGTGGCAAGTGTTAAAAGTGTGCATCAACTCCAGTCATAGGACAGAAAAAGGCAGGACTAATTGTTTGGAATGATTTGGGAGGACAATGTTTCAGAGAAAAGAAGATCCTCGAATGAGTTTTCTAAGACAGAGTGAGTATTCTAAGGCAGACATGGCGATGGTGAGAGAGGCATTGTATACCATACAAAGGAGCAGCATGGCACCTTCAGGAAACTGTCAGTCATTCACTATGACAAGAGTTAAGGTATGAGAAAACACTCAGAGATACAATGATAACTGAAAGCAAGTCTTGGATCACAAAGTATATTTTACGTATTCTATAGAATTTAATGTTTATGCTACAGGCAATGGGGAGCCATTGGAGAATGTTTAGAATAATAATACCATTGTCAAATTTAGATCATTCTGAAAGCCATATGGAAGATTGTTTAAAAACTAAATTTTTTTTTTTTGATACAGAGTCTCGCTCTGTCACCCAGGCTGGAGTGCAGTGGCGCCATCTCGGCTCACTGCAAGCTCCGCCTCCCAAGTTCATGCCATTCTCCTGCCTCAGCCTCCCTCCCGAGTAGCTGGGACTACAGGCGCCCGCCACCACACCCGGCTAATTTTTTGTATTTTTAGTAGAGACGGGGTTTCACCATGTTAGCCAGGATGGTCTCAATCTCCTGATCTCATGATCGGCCCACCTCAGCCTCCCAAAGTGCTGGGATTACAGGCGTGAGCCACTGCGCCCAGCCCTGAAACCTCAAATTTAAATATTTCAAACCTGTGGTCAATTGACCTATAGATTCAGATCATCAGTTAAATTTCTGGAATTAAATGCAAAACTTACGTGCCTGTACACTTTTTGAGGGAAGTTCCATAACATACATCTGACTTTGAATTACTAAAAGGGGGTGATGTTGGAGGCCAGGATGCTGGGTGATAAACTCATCTTGTTTTGCCTAAAACTTTTCTGGTTTTAGTAATAAAAGCCATGCATCCTGGGAAGACTGCCAATCCTAGGGAAACCAGGACAGTTGGTCACCCTACTGGGAAGTCAGTTATAAGACTGTGACGATAGTTGCTTTGTAAGGAAATAAGAAACTTCAGCTAGAGAATAAGAAATGATCTTGAGAGATATTCCACAAGACTTAGTGTTTAATGGGTTTAAGGTATGGCAAGAAGTAATGAATTGAGATAAAGCCTGTATGTTTAGCTCTAGTTACTATATTTATGTGGTTGCCATAAAACAAAGTGTGTGTGTGTGTGTGTGTGTGTGTAGGAGGGTTAGTGAAAATGACCTCCATTTTGAACATGTTGCTATTGGAACAACCCAATGGGAAGTGAATATATGAAATTAGAGTTGTAGGAAATACATATAGAATGGATATGTAATTTTGTGAGTCATTATAATTTGAGTATTAATTGAAGAATTATTCTGGGATGATGTGTACAGTGAGAAACCATGGACAAAGAGAATATCTAGAAACAGGAGTTACTAGATATAAAGGCATCTATAGGAAGAAAATCCGGCAAAGGATGTGAAAAAAGTCTGCTCAGAACTATAAGCAGGTAACTAGGAGAAACTACAGTCTTAGAATCAAAGAGAAGAAAGATTATAGTTATTATTTGTATCTTCTGAAGTTTTAAATATCTTTCTGGAAATGCTAGCCAATGTAAATAATGAGAAAACAATTGGAATATAAAAACTGCAAAGAAGGAAATAAAATATCATTACTTGAAACACATATGATTATACACCATACTTAGAAAATCAGCTGGGAGAATGATTGCCAAACAATGAAAATTTAATAAGCTGACTAGATGCAAAATATGTCCAGATACCAATAGTTTCTATTTATGTAAATAATAAAAAGTTGGAAGATTTATGGGAAAAAAACAATCATCTACAATAGCAACAATGAGTTAATAATGAATTCTTATTATGCACTAGGCATTCTTCTGAGCGCTTTCACAGGCTTGTAGTACAAATGAAGAAATGGAGGCAAAGCATTTAATTAACTTGTTCGTGTTTCTACAGCTAGTAAGTTTTAGAACCATAATTTAAATTTAGGGAGTCTTAATCCACAGGCTATGGCTTTAACTGCTGTAGTATGTAGTCTCTTCAAGAAAAAAAAGTCTCTTTAAGAGAGAAGTAGTAAAGAATATACTTAACAAGAAACACATAAAATCTGTATGAAGAAAATGTTCAAATGCTTCCAGTGGAGAAAGGAAGTCTTAGACAAATATAAAAGCATATCGTATTTTGGAATAGGAAAATCTAACATCATAAAACAATAAATTCTCTCAAAATTAATCTATAAATAACACTTGATTCCAATAAAAATAACAAGGAATTTTTCTGTGGAATTAGTTTTAAACTTAATATGGAAAACTTTAAAAGGAAAATTCAGAAGAGTATTTTTGATAAAAGAATAGCACAACAGATATTTTTAAATGATTAAAATGTTTAACAGTAAAATGAGGCAGTGTTGGCACATTAGCAGACAGACATGTAAATAGAGCAAACTAGGAAGTCCAGAAATAGGTAGAAATACTTAGGGATTAGCGTATAATAAAGGTGGCATCATATAATATATGTCAAATATCTGTGGGGGAAAAGATGGATAATTCAATAAATGGTGCTTAGATAATGGGGAAGCCATCTGGACAAAAATGGATTCACATTTTGTCACTGAAACTAATTCAAGAAAATTGAAGAGTCCACAGTAAAAAATATAAAATCATAAAAGTAATGGAGGGAGAAAACAGTTTATAATTTCAGAGTATGAAAGACCTTTATGTGTGTGACACAAAGACTACAAAAATCACACTGATAAATACAGCTACAAAAAATTAAGACAGTTTATCCTTACCAAACTATCAAAAAGAAAATTAGAAGACAGATGATACAACAGGAAAACATAACAGCTGTCTTAGGTCATTTCCTATTGCTATAAAAGAGTACCTGGGACTGGAAAATCTATTTTAATAATGAGGTTTGTCTCACAGTTCTGTAGACTGAGAAGTTTCCATACTGGGTGGCTGTATCTGGCGAGGGCCTCATGGTACATCATAGCATGGCAGATGGCATCACGTTGCTGGGAGCCTGTGCAAAAGAGATAGAACACAAGGGGCAACCTAGGTTTATAACAACCTACTCTCAAGGGAACTAATCCAATCTTGCAAGAACTAACCCAGTATTGTGAGAAAGACATTAACCCATCTTAGTGACCTAACCACCTTCTACATGTCCCACCTCCCAACACCATTACATTGGCAACTAAATTTCAACATGAGCTTTGGGAGGGACCATAACAACAACTTACAAAAAATTTGCAACTTACTTTTTAAAAATAACTCTTACAAATCCAAAAGATCATCAACCAAAAAGAAGAATGAGCACATGATACAAACTGAGAGACTATTAAAATGTTAAAAAAGAAATTCAAATTCCCCTGAAATAAAAATACTCACCTTACTCATATTAAAATAAATTAAAATTTAAAGTATGCAAAATTATCAGATTATCAAAGATTCAAAAGTGTGATAATATACCATATAGATGAGGATGAGGACAAAGAGGCACTCTCATACCTTACTAGTGAGAGTGCAAATTCATACATTCACTGTGCAGGGCAATTTGTCAATATCAAATTTAGACTTTAGAAATGAGTATATCACCTATCATGAAGAGTGAATAGAAAGCCATTTGGTTCATTCTTCCCACTGGAAAGAAACAATAACAAAAATATGTGTCTAAAAACATCTAAACATTTTTGAAAATAATTCAAGAGGTCAAGTAAGGAAATGTTAATCCAAAGTGAAGAAAAAATAACTAGAGAAAGGAGTACTTAAGCTAGTTTATTTTGAGAGCATTTGCAGAACCTGGTAATGTTATTTTTAATCTTGATAGCCTTACCAAGTGATAAGGACAGAAATAAAAGCAGAAGACACCTTCCACCTGCCCACACACACGGAAGAACCAAAGGACCATGGTAAGGTAAGGGTTAACTGAATATTCCCATGAATCATTTAAAATCCTTTTGAGGGCCAGGTACAATGGCTCATGCTTGTAATCCTAGCACTTGTGGAGGCTGAGGTGGGAGGATAGAAGGATTGCTTGAGGCCAGGAATTAGAGATCAGTCTTGGCAGCATAGTAAGACTTCATCTCCACAAAATAGTAATAATAACAATAGCCAGCTGTGGTTGATCACACCTGTGGTCTTATCTACTCAGAAAGCTGAGGTGGGAGGATCGCTTGAGCCCAAGAGTTTGAGGCTGCAGTGAGCTATGATGGCACCACTGAATTCCAGCCTGGGTGACAGAGTGAGACCCCATCTCTTAAAAAAGGAAAAGAAAAGAAAAGAAAAATGAAAACCACCTTTGCATCTTGATTTGAGGTGATCCCAAACTGTAAGAGATCCAGCAATGTGGCAGGAACAATAGCAAATTATATCTAGATAAATATTCACATATTGTAGGCCTCAATAATTATTTCTATAAATTATTATTTTATGTAAAACATGTAACATACAGCAAAGATAACCAGGCATACAAGGAAATTATACTTGATAAATGGAGGCCACTGTAAAGAAACAAAAAAATAGAAACAGACTTGCAAATATTCAGATATTGAAATTACCAGACACAAAAAATTAAGTGTTTTTAAAAGATTGAATACATCTGCAGAGAAATCAACTATAAAATAACATAATAAACTTAAACAAATATGATTTCCAGAATTTAAAAAAAACGAAAATTTAAAACTAAATGGACAAGTTTAACAGGCGAATAGACACAGCAAAAGAAAGAATAGATGAACTGAAAGGTAGGTCAGACAAAATGTCTTAGAAAACAGCACTGATGTTTGAAAAAACAGCAAGACATTCTCTTCTATACAGTCTCTTGTACAACCTGTGGAACTGTGAGTAGAATAAAGTGAGAAATGATAACATAAGCTTAATCAGAATCCCAAAAAGAGAGGAGCGAACCAAACGGAAGAGACAATATTTGTTAAGATAATGGCTGAGAATTTTTCACAACTAAAGAAAAATGCAGATCTACAGATAAATAAATCTCAAACACAATAAAAAAATCTCCTTATCTATTCTCTTGCTACTGAAACTCCAAGATATTAAAGACAAGGAGAAAACAAAAATCTATAAATCAGTAAGAGGAAAAAAAAGCCCTCTTTACCGTCAAAGGAGCAACAACTAGACAAAGAGGTGACTTAGCAAAAATAAGTCAGAAATCATTACAATAATATATGTTCGAAAGAAAATAGTGTCTGGGCACAGTGGCTCATACCTGTAATCCCAGCACTTTGGGAGGCCAAGGAGGGTGGATCACCTGAGGTCAGGAGTTAGAGACCAGCCTGGCCAACATAGCGAAACCCTGTATCTACTAAAAGTACAAAAATTAGCCAGGGTGGTGGCAGGCACCTGTAATCCCATCTACTCAGGAGGCTGAGGCAGGATAATTTCTTGAACCCAGGAGGCAGAAGTTGCAGTGAGCCAAGATCATGCCATTGGACTCCAGCCTGGGCGACAAGAGAGAGACTCCATTTCAAAAAAAAAAAAAAAAAATCTACAAATTTAGATTTCTCTTCCCAGAAAAAAAAAATCCATCAAAAATCAAAGTAAAATAAACATGTTTAGATTAACAAAAACAGTAAGTTTGACATTAACATATCTACACAAAGGACAATTCTAAAGCATGTATTTCAAGTAAAATAAAATGATCTCAAAGGGGGTGTCCAAATTGCCAGAAGAAGTAAGAAAAGAGAGACTTGTGAATATGCAGGGAACTTTAAATTAATATTGACTATATAAAAACAGTAATAGGCCAGGCGCGGTGGCTCACACCTGTAATCCTAGCACTTTGGGAGGCTGAGGTGGGCAGAAAACCTGAGGTCAGGATTTCGAGACCAGCCTGGGTAACATGGTGCAACCTCATTTCTACTAAAAATACAAAAAATTAGCCAGGCCTGGTGGCGGGTGCCTGTAATCCCAGACGCTCGGGAGGCTGAGGCAGGAGAATCACTTGAACCTGGGAGGCGGAGGTTGCAGTGAGCCGAGATCACGCAATTGCACTCCAGCTTGGGCAACAAGAGCAAAACTCCATCTAAAAAAAAAGAAATTTTAAATAAATAAATAAAATCGGTAATAATACTGATTGCTTGAATTTTAAAATAATTAAAATACACTATAATAACAGCATACTTTGAAAAGGTGGATAAATGAACTTAAAGTTCTCTATAGTTCTTTTTTTCCAGGTTGGATGTTAAAGTTATTGATTAATGTAAGTTAAAGATGCACATTGGAATTTCCAAAGTAAAAACTAAAAAAATAGAAAAGAAAATTACTTTCATGATGTATCACTGTGTAATAAACCACCCCAAAATTTAAGATTTAGAACAATACTACCTGATATGGTTTGGTTCTGTGTCCCCACCTAAATCTCATGTTGAATTGTAATCCCCAATGATGGAGATAGGAGGTGATTGGCTCATAGGGGTTGTTTCTAATGGTTTAGCACCATCCCCCTACTGCTGTCTTGTGATAGAGTTCTCATGAAATCTGGTGGTTTGAACGTGTGTAGCACCTCCCCTTCATTCTCTCTCTCTCTCTCCTGGCAGCAATGTGAAGATGTGCTTGCTTCCCCTTCACCTTCCACCATGACTGTAAGTTTCCTGAGGCCTCCCCAGCCATGCTTCCTGTACAGCCCATGTAACTGTGAGTCAATTAAACCTCTTTTCTTCATAAATTACCTAATCTCAGGTAGTTCTTTATAGCAGCATGAAAATGGACTAATACACTACCCTATGTCATAACTCATATTAAACTGTAGGTCCTAAACACTTTAGTAAAGCAAGGGAAAAAAATAAAATGTATAAAGATTGGAAAGAAAGAAGCAAAGGTATCATTACACACATATGATAAATATGTACATAAAAATCCAAAAGTTTCTAGTTAATTAATGAGAGATTTAATCAAGCTTGCTAGATATATCAACAGGTATATAAAAGCAATCATTTTCTATATGCTAGCAAAAAATAGATAATTTTAAGAAAAACTTACTTTAATATCAAAAGTATCAAGTAGCTTAGCTAGGAATTATTCTAACCAATTTTGCAAACAGCCAAGAATAAATAAGGCGTATTTGAAGAAGAAAGTATAGGTGAGAGACAGTCTTGCTTTGTAGATATGGAGATTTATAGAGCTATAGTAATTAAGATAGTGTGGTGTTGGTAGAGCAACGTAGAAATAGTTGGGTGAAATGAAATAGAAAGCTAAGAAGTGGACCCACACATGTACAGATCTTAGTATATGACAAAGATGGCCCTGGAGGAGAGTTGGGGTGATGACAGTCTTTTAAAGAAGTGATGTTGGTAAAATCAGATATTCATATTAATGGTAAAAGTTGCAATCTCTTACACATACGTAATAGGGAGTTTTAAGCGGATTACATATCTGAACATAAAAAATTTTTAGGCCTGGCACAGTGACTCACGCCTGTAATCCCAGCACTTTGGGAGGCCGAGGTGGGCGGATCATGAGGTCAGGAGTTCAAGACCAGCCTGGCCAACATGGTGAAACCGCATCTCTACTAAAAATACAAAAATTAGCCAGGCATGGTGGTACATGCCTGTAATCCCAGCTCCTCAGGAGGCTGAGGCAGGAAAATTGCTTGAACCCAGGAGGTGGAGGTTGCAGTGAGCCAAGATCGTGCCACTGCACCCCAGCCTGGGCGACAGAGCGAGACTCTGTCTCAAAAAAAGACAAATTTCAGAAGATAATACAGAGAAATATCTTCATGATCTGGAGGCAGAAAATATCACAAACAAGACACAAAATCTATAGATCATAAAGCAAAAATTGAATACATTTATGACATTACAATATGAAAAAGTAGTTTATCAAAGTATAGCATAAAGTAAAATGTCAAGCCACAGAATAAAAATACTTATAATACATATATTTGACAGAAGGGTAATATTTGGAATATAAAAGAGGTATGATAAACCTGTAAGTAAAAACTGAAAGAAATAAAGCACACCCATAAATCATAGAGGAAGAGCTTGAACAGTCTTCATAAGAAAGCAAATCCAAGTTAGACTGGCAAAATTGTAAAAGAAAATCTGAGAATACCAAATAAGAGTGTGAAGTAACCAGTAAACTCCTTTATTGCTAGGAGTAACCTAAATAGTCAAACTCATTGGGAAATAGTTTGTCATTTCCTAGCAAAGTTGAAGATTTACATATTGCAAGCCTTAATAGAAGATTTATATATTGCAAGCCTTATTGCTTCTAGATTTATATTCTATAGAAATGTGTACTAATAGGTACAGGATGCCACACAGAAAAAAAAGATACATCAATCCTTTACCCAAAAAAGAGAAATATTTAAACATAATTTTTATTGAGCAACAGAAGTCAGATCCCCCAATATATGCAGCATGTGATTCCATTTATATAAAGAATGAATGAAATTATATAATTTATGGTTAAATACATAGGCAGTTATACTGTTAAGACAAGCAGAATATGATTACTATAAAAGCCAAGATAATCGTTCCCTCACCCACCAACACACACACACACACAAACACACACACACACACACAGGCTTGTGATTAGGAAGGGGATTGTAGAGTGAGGAGAAGGGTTGAATTGCTTCTGGGAAGCTGACACCTGTACCTGAATGCTAAGTTAAACATCTTTCACTTTATATTATTATATTACATTATACATTTATATTTTATTCAGTTTTCTGTATTCATATATTTTATAATTTAAAAAAGATTAAAAAGAAGTGATTTTAAAAGAGGGTGAATGTTGAGTGCTAGTGACTGTAAAGTAGCTGTAAAAGGGACTTCGCAGGTACTGGTGGAGATTTGTTTGTGAAAATTCATCAAGCTGTACATTTAAGATTTGTGCACTTTCCACATAGGTTCTTATATAAAATGTTTTTCTTCAAAAATTAAATTACAGAGAGCAAAAGGAATCTAAGAAGGAAACGATCAGTGTAGATGGTTCTTTATATAAGCTGAGATTTGAATTGAAGTAAAGCTTAAAGAGTAGCTAGTGCATCACAAATTTTATGAATTTTTATTTTATAGAGGAGACTGGCATATTTATAAATGGTGCAGAAAACATCAGCAGAGGGAACTGAGGGAAAACAATAGAGAGAAGGTAACCAATGGGCATGTCTCAGTTTTACAGGGAATAGGGAAGGAGGTAGGTGTACAGATGGAAAGACAAGTCTTGAACAAGGAGAGGGGTCCCTTTCCTTTGAAAACTGCGGGGGAGAAATCAGAAAGTGGGGTCATGGCAGGAACAGAGGAAATTATGATTTAATAGGCAAAGGAGTAATGAATTTAGGTGTTTAAGCCCAGGACTTCAATAGAACATAGTAGCATTAACTGAGAGGAAAGATGTAGGAACTTAAAGAGGAGCCTGAAGGATTTGAAACCAAAAAATGAAGAAGTGGCAAAGGAGAATGGCTAGAGAATGATGCAAGGACTGTCGAGTTGTGCAGAGGGTCCACAGCACTAGGGAACTGTGCATTTAGAGGCATATTTCCAGAGTTAAGCAGTTATCTTCAACAATCTAGGGACAGGGAATGAGGCAGAAAATGATTAAAATGAATCAGGATTGAGAATCTTCAGGTAAAATTGAGTAGAAGTTGGTGCAAAAGCAGGTAGAAGTGACTGGTTCTGCTGAGAGGATGGCTAGTGTGTGGAGGACCTGGGATGCTAGAGAAGGAAGCAACCTTGAAATAAAATGATCCAACCAGGAAACTGGAAAAGCTGATGGACTTTAGATCTGGGAAAAGTAGAAGAAAATGCAAACAGGGAAAAAGCAAGTGAGAGAATTGCGTCAATATTGTATCCCAAATCAACTAACTCTTGCAACAAGTTTGAGCAAGAATAAAAAACTTCAATTTTACAATGGAATCTTCTAATTCTTCTCTGTAATAAAAATTATGCAGCCAACAAACATGAAAAAAACCTCGTCATCACTGGGCATTAGAGAAATGCAAATCAAAACCACAATGAGATATCATCTCGTGCCAGTTAGAATGACGATCATTAAAAAGTCAGGAAACAACAGATGCTGGAGGGGATGTGGAGAAGCAGGAACACTTTCACACTGTTGGTGGGAGGAGAAATTAGTTCAACCATTGTGAAAGACAGTGTGGTGATTCCTCAAGAATCTAGAACCAGAAATACCATTTGACCCAGCAATTCCATTACTGAGTATATACCCAAAGGATCATGAATCATGCTACTATAAAGACACATGCACATGTATATTTATTGCAGCACTATTCACAATAGCAAAGACTTGGAACCAACTCAAATGCCCATCAATGATAGACTGGATAAAGAAAATGTGGCACATATACACCATGAAATACTATGCAGCCATAAAAAGGATGAGTTTATGTCCTTTGCAGGGACATGGATGAAGCTGGAAACCATCATTCTCAGCAAACTAAAACAGGAACAGAAAACCCAGCACCACATGTTCTCGCTTATAAGTGGGAGTTGAACAATGAGAATATATGGACACAGGGAGGGGAACATCACACAGTGAGACCTTTTAGGGGCTGGGGGGTTAGGGGAAGAATAGCATTAGGAGAAATACCTAATGTAGATGACAGGTTGATGGGTGCAGTAAACCACCATGGCACGTATATACTTATGTTACAAACCTGCACGTTCAGCACATGTATCCCAGAACTTAAAGTATAACAAAAATAACAACAAAAAAAAGAATTAAAAAACCCTCTAGAATTAAGTAGAAGACATATTTGTAGTTATTTCAAGTAATAATTTTACACAGCTCCTTCTCTTAAGCACAAGACTTGGGGACAATATTCACTGAGACTCCACCTTATAAATAGGAATCCAAGATAAATGTCATGGAGGGGGAAGTAAATCTGCTAACAAAGAAAATGAAATCTTATGTCCCAAAGCTCCAATATGTATTTACTTTGGGATCATTCCCTAGGTCGGCCTGTGTCATGGCTTGCCTTTGCACTAGAATGGCTGTTTCCTGTGGGTTTTAGTATGGCTGGAAGATTAGAATTCTGCCAGAAGTTCTCCTTAATTGCTCATGGTTAGAAAAATAAAAATAAAATTTAAAAATTTTCTGATTGAAGTTAAATCTATTTCTGTCTGCTTTGTCTGTGATTTTCTTCTTAGGAAATACAGCTGCCTGAGGGCTTGGTTAAAAGCCTTCTCTTTCCGCTTTATGGCCATTCCCAACCCTGATTTCAGGACTCCAGTTGATCTAGCTGCTGCCGTCATTTCCCAAAAATCCACAGTGATGTTGCACTCCAACCATGTTGAATATAAAGGGTGCCCCCATAAGCAAAGTAGAAAGATTAATCAGTCCATCAACTAGGAAGTAATTATCGAGCAGCTCTTAAGTTTTAAGCATAATGAAGGATATGGAAAATGCATAAACAAAGGTTCTTGTCTTTAAGAAATTTTGGTATTAGAGGAATAAAGCAAAACATGAACATTTAACAAATCCAAACATATAGGACAAATGCCAGAGGAAGGGCAGATAGAGATTTCAAGGTACACTGGTTTGATTAGCAAAGGCTATGTGGAGGAGAAGGGATTTGAACTGAGAGATGAAGTTTTGTGCAGAATTTCCAGAGGTGAATACACTGAAATAGCAAGAATCAGGCTTCCGTTATCTCCTATTTCTCAAAAGAGCTTCAAAAAGGTAGTGTTGTCATTTGAAAACAAATCTGCATTTAATCAACTCACAAATTACTTGTGCCAGGGGAAGGAATAACTCAAAAACAATTCACTTTGGAATTGGAAGATCATGTGTGATTTTACTTCAGGTCTATTTGTCCTCCTTGCTTTGGTTTGTTCAGGCCAGTGTTCAAATAAGCTTGCATTCTCTGAGCACACATAAGAGAGCACAGAGATGTATGGGTTTAGCACTAGAGAGTGGGGGAAAGCCAGGCTAGGATAAAAAAATGAAAAATGTTTCTGAATCAATTTCATGTTGTCGTGGCTAAACACAAACAGCCTTAGAACATCTGTGATTTCCACATTTTAATTCCAAGTTGTCATATTTTCACACATTCTTGCTTTTTGTTGCTTGGACTAAGAGATTTTTTTCTAATGTGATTTTTGTCCCCTTGCAAAATTGTTAGGAATTCCCATCAAATGGGGACCTTCGATTTTCCCACATTGTCCGCTTCTTATAATGGGAAAGTCAGCAAGGAGGGAGACATGGCTAGAAAAAAATAAATAGAATTTCTGAATTAAAAAGCGACAACATCAATGACAAACTAAATCATTAAAGAAAATTTTCTAAAAGCTTTCTTTAATTTTAAAGGGATATGGAATTTGAAATTAAGGTCAACATTAAGATGACAGATTCCTGAACACCTTTAAATCTACTTAAATTTCAAACTCCCTCAACCTTTTCACCCTTCTGTCTCTCTTCTCTGCATTAGTTTTATCCCTTAGCACTTACCATTATCTAACATATAACAAACTTTATTTACTTTGTCTTGTTTATACTCTGTCTCTTCTCCACAAAGGCCAGCTCCATAAGGATTTTGTCTACATTTCCAGATAATTTTGTCTAATCCTTGTTGCCCAAAAGAATATGTTGAACATACAAGTACTTTATAAATACTTGTTTTTGAATGATTTCTAAATTTTTGTCCTAATGGGTTTAAAGTATTTTTTTATAACCTCAGAGTAATTTTTGTATTCAATTCACTTTAAGTAGATCTGTATTTCTACTATGAGTAGAAATTACATTCAAGTTAAAATTATTATGGTGTCTATTCATAAAGTCAGACTAAATATAGACAGGATAAATGAAAATACTTATTTTTAAAAAACACACATTATTGTTAACTATGAATATATTAAGTAGAGTTATCTTATGAAATTTGTCCAGTTATTGCAGGCACAAAATTAAGTTGGATCAATTGACATTTATAAGCAACCTACTATTCAACAGATGAACTAATGAGAAAGTGCAAAGCATTATTTGAATTATGGTGCATATAATTAACAGTAACTTTAGCAGAATAAAATCTCTAATAGTAATTTTTACTATTTTACAATGGTTACTATCAAGCAATATTTATGTACTAAGCCAAGATTCCTCATAAATAACTTATTTAGATATAGAAAAGACAGTTTTAAAGGCAATTAAACAGTGTGATAGGCTGCCAAGATAGGTCACATACAGATAAAAGGAAATAATCATTTCATTCTGCATCCTGGACTGGTAAAAAATATCTAGCATATATATATATATTTGTTTGTTTGAGACAGAGTTTTGCTCTTGTTGCCCAGGCTGGAGTGCAGTGGTGTGATCTCAGCTCACTGTAACCTCTGCCTCCCGGATTCAAGTGATTCTCCAGCCTCAGCCTCCCGAGTAGCTGGGACTACAGGCGCCTGCCACCACGCCTAGCTAATTTTTGTATTTTTAGTGGAGATGGGGTTTCACCATGTTGGCCAGGCTGGTCTCGAACTCCTAACCTTGTGATCCGCCCACCTCGGCGGGATTACAGGCATGAGCCACCGAGCCCGACCTAGAATATTTTTTAAGAAACATATTTTAAGTGGATCATTGGCAAACCAGAGCATATATCATGTAAATAATCAGGATGGTGAGATGTTCAGAAATTATTTTTAATAGGAAACAGTTAAATAAAATTTATTTTAAAATCTATCAATTATACTAGCATTTGATTCTTTCAAGTTATTCTAGAGGGTCTAAAATGAATCAATAAAAAGTTAAAATTACATAGAATCAGACTTAAGTATAATGTAAGACACAATTTGTTAACAATGTGAACATTTCAAAAATATAATGAATTGCGTTGTGAAGCAGTAAACCCCCTGCCACTGCAGGTATGCAAACTGTATATTGTGGATATCCAAGGACAATGGGCAGGTTTTATACCTTTTTATACTTTCAATATGTGTAATATGTGTACATGTAGAAGAAGATCTATAAAGAGCTCAGGAGACTTTGGATAAATGAATGGATAGACAGTGTTTGGAACTCCATGAATATTTCCATGTTTCTGTATGGTCCAGGCTTTGTGAGCAAAAACACTGGTGAACTTGGTTCAAGGATGACTGAATAGAAAACATGTCTTGGAAGGAAGAGATGATTTGTATTGTACAAGTTTTAAAAACATCTACCCTGGAGCCACTTGTTTACATTCCAAGGTAGTAAGAAACTTCCTCCCTCCACCCCACCCGGGAATATTTGTTTACAGTCCAGAGTGAAGGACTTTCTTTTTCTGGAAGGGAGGTTAGGCCCATATGCCAGGCACTCTGTATAAACTTTGAATCTCATAATTTCTGAGCTCCTCTCTTATGGTCCAACCCTGATAAATGCTCAAGTGAACGTTTTCTCTCAATTTGTTGCCCACGGCGGATTGGAAAACCTATGCTAAGATGCTCTGTAACAGTCTGTCTTCTGATTAAGAGACCTGTGTTTCCTGTCAGAATCTACCTATTATCTATCTATCTGTCTGTCTGTCTGTCTGTCTGTCTGTCTATCTATCTATCTATCTATCTATCTATCTGTCTATCTATCTATCTGTCTATCTATCTGCCATCAACTTAACAGATGAATGGAAGAAACCAAAATTGAATATTTACCTTTTAGGAATCCTCTGTATTCCTACATTGGGTAGAAAATTTTACTAGATAATGATAGAGGCCTATTTAATTTACTTAGATACATGTTGTTCTACATATAAAAATTTCCAGATCACTCATAGTATTTTAGGTGGTGTTTTCAGTCCTATTTCAACAAACAAATTAAACAAAATTCAATTTCTGAGAAAAAAATTAAGAAGGCTAAAGAGGTTGCAAGATTTTTGTTTTCAGAGTATTTGCTGGAAGTTATGTGGCTTTCTTAGCACAAAGAGTAATTAATCACTTACTTCTGATATGGCATTAGTGAAAATTTGTCCTAGGAAAGGCAAGATAGTTTGAGGCCAATTCGTTAAATAATAAACCCATTTTCTGAGATAAAACAAGTAATTTAATAAAAATGATCCCTTAAAATGATCAAAATAGAAAAAAAGAAGTATTTCATCTAAGTTTTTCTCACAACAGTCTCAAAATATACTGAATTATCATCTGAACAGAAGGAATAACAAAACCTGTTAAACCTAAGATTTTTTAAATGTTTGCTATTTTGCTGGCATTTTAGGTCTTGAGAAGAGATTGAGTTAAATGAGCAACTCTTCAATGTAACTATAGGAATTTAAAGGTTTTTTTAAAGTACCTTAGGGTTTAGGGTATAAAATGATTCATGGAAAACTTCAAAAGAATTGATTAATGCATATTTAGCTTCTGTAGTGACAACATTTGAAAGCTCTTTACTCCCCCCCAAGTTTTATGGTGATTCACCTAAAGAAATCTTTCTCACTGGCAGAAACACATGTTAGCTACATTTATACACTTATAAAAACAAAACACCATAGAGACAAAATATTATGTTACTAAGTTAATGATATGCATATCTCATAGAATGTGCTGTAATAGATATCTGTGACCAAGTTGGCCACAGATCAAACGGTGCCCTAGATCAAATCCCTGGCTGGGCCCCTCCTCTGAGTGCCTCACCGACTGACCATTACAGAATTCATTATATGGTTCACCTTCAGACAGTAACTCCCTGTCAGTGTATGGTTTTACTTCAGCTGTTGTATATAGATTTGAGGATTTCTATGTAAGTGTTCAATGTCAATTATAACATGTACTCATACGTTAACAAAGCATGATGTTACATATATTGCATACTTTCACTATGTAGGTATCCTTTTAATATTAAATGTTCCAGCGACCTAGGCAAGAATTGTGTACAGAACTTTGAGAACGGAAGAAAAAAAAGGTTGCAATGTATGCTAACCATCATATTCTCTATTTGTCTGTTATGCCATTGAACATTTTCAAAGCAGTTTGACTGGTATAATTTTATGTGATCTTTACAACTACAGGGTGACTTGACTTCTGATTTTCAGGGCTATCATGTGATTAGGGGATTAGGCTCATTCCAAATGACCCCATAGGGAAGAACTAAACCAACAAATGAAATCTGTAGGGAGTCACATTTTAACCCAAAACAAAAGGAGACTTTTCTGCCAATTAGATATCTATGGGTGCATTAGTTTGTTTTGTAATTAATGTGTTTCTTATCAACACAAATATCTAACACAGTGGCAATAAGATGTGGAATATCCATTTAGTAGCTGGATGAGATGGCCTTTCAAATGTCTTCAAATATTGAAATCCTGGGTATACACTCTAGGATTCGTTTAGTTAAGGATAAGGCAATAGTTTACTGTCCTTCAAATTCTAATAGGGAATACATCTCTCCTCTCTTTCCTTTCTATATTCTTCAATGCTGCTGGACACATGCCCACTTAAGATGAAGAACAGTTCAGCCATGGACTGCAGCTGCTGCGTGGCTAATGGAAAAGGAGCCCAGGAATGCACACTCTCCGTATCTACTCAATGCCAACAGGCTTGCCTGATTTGAACAAAAATTCAGTCAAGCTGCCTGCTTGGCACTGTACAAGCAATAGATCCAGGTGCCTCACAGGATTTCCAACTGAAATAAGGGGCTGTTTTTGAATGGTGCCGGTCCAATATTAAATGCTTTCTTCCTCATTGGCTGTGTGATAAGTCAGTGGATGTTGGTATATGAAATCCATGGTATTTTGGAGCAGCAGAGGATCCCAGAAAAGATCTTATCCAACATTTCTCAAAATGTGTTCCATGGAAACATGGAACTGTGAGAGGCTTAGTGGGAACAATGGTCTGAGATAAAAGAAAGAAATATTGTATATTTAAGTCTTTCTAGAAGATTTACGATGCACAATATCATATTAAATGCTTTGAGAAGCCTTATTACAAAGAAACTTTAGTAAACACATATCTAACAAAGTTTTTCCTTTTTTCCCTTTCATGATGATCATTAACATTCCATAGAAAAGACCCTAGAAATGCATATTTCAGTATGAAACCCCCATTTTTACATATGAAGAGAATTCGGTCTAGAGAGATAAAGTGACTTGTCCCAGGCTGAATACACTTACAAATTTTGAGTAGAAGTCAGAGATTTGTGACTTGCTTCTAATTCAATGTTCTTTTCTCTGGAGAACTGATCACATTCTCGACTTTCGTACTCCACTTCATTATGCCCAAATCAGGTGTTTATCCATAGACTGACAGCTCTGGCCATAGAATCGAGTCTGGCAAAAGCCTTGGAATAAGTACTTGCCTCTGGTTCAATCCACTTGGGTCAGGTGTTTGGGATCATGTTGTATAAAACCAAAAATATGTATCAGGCTGAAAGAGATGTTTTTTAAAAATCTGGAATTAGCCACAGCCAAAAAGTTTTCCACTATATATTCCATCCTATGGCTGCTCCTAACACATGCATTTCCTCTTTTTCGTATAGAATTCCTAATGAACCCTTGCTTAATGTGATTCATTTGCTCCATCTCATACCCCCCAAACTACTAACTTAAAAGGTAACAACTCAGTATTGCATCTTGTTAATGTTGCAGAACCAATATGATCATTCTAAGTTCAGCGACCCAGGATTCCTTTTCTACATGGCTCAGTCAGATCCAGATATGACTCTTGAGGAACATAAAATATATGGATTAACAGCTTTAATTTGAATATCCCCACAAAAACTCATGTTGAGATTTAATTGTCATTGTAACAATATTAAAAGGTGGGTACTTTAAGAGATGATTAGGTCATAAGGGCTTTGCCCTTACTAATGGATTAATGCTGCTATAATGGTCATGGGCTTCTAATAAGAAGACTGAGTTCAGCCGGATTCCCCTCTCCATCTTGTATGGTCACTTCCACTGTCCATCCCTCTCCCATGGCATGACCTTCACCATATGCCAGCACCATACTCTTGGACTGCCCAGTCTCCAGAACTGTGAGCTAAATAAACTTCTGCTGTTTATAAATTGCTCAATCTGTGATATTCTGTTATAATAACAGAAATAAAAAAAAACTAATACAGAAAATTGGTAGCCAGAAGTAGGGCTATTGCTATAACAAATATCTGAAAATGTGGAAGTGGCTTTGGAACTGGGTAATAGGTAGAGGCTAGAGAAGTTTGGAAGAAAAGATTAGAAAAAGCCCGAATTGTCATGTGCAAAGAATTAAGGATAATTCTGGTGACAGCCCAATGAAGAGGAGAGCTGTGGTAAAAGTCTGAACCCTCTTGGAGAGTAGGTAAGTAGTCATGAGCAGAATTTTGGTAGAAATATGGACAGTAAAGCCCATCCTGATGAGGTCTCAGATGGACATGAGGAACAACGTATTGGAACCTGGAGTAAAGGCAATTTTTTATATACGGTAGCAAAGACCTTGGCTGAAATGTGTCCATGTCTGAGGGTTTTATAAAATGTGGAACTTAAGAATGATGAACTAGGATATCTCGTGGAAGAACTGTTTAAGCAGCCAAGCATTCATGTGGCTACATGGCTACTTTTTTTTGTTTTTGTTTTGTTTTGTTTTGTTTTGTTTTGTTTTTGAGATGGAGTATTGCTCTGTCACTCAGGCTGGAGTGCAGTGGCATGATCTCAGCTCACTGCAACCTCTGCCTTCCGGGGTCAAGCAATTCTCCTGCCTCACCTCCTGAGTAGCTGGGATTACAGGCACCTGCCACCATGCCCAGCTAATTTTTGTATTTTTTTAGTAGAGAGGGGTTTCACCATGTTGGCCAGGCTGGTCTTGAACTCCTGACCTCAGGTGATCAGCCCGCCTCGGCCTCCCAAAGTGTTGGGATTACAGGCGTTAGCCACCACGCCTGGCCTACATGGCTACTTTTAACTGCATACAGTGAGATGCAAGAGCAAAGAGATGACTTAAAAATGAAATTTGTAATTAAAGAGGAAGCAGAGCTGAAAGATTTGGAAAATTCACAGGCTGGCCATGTAGAGTGAAAAAGAGAATACTGATGATGTGGCCAAACAACTGATTGCTAAAGAGATTACCATGGATAGAAGGAAACCAGGTACTATTCATCAAGAAAATGGGAGAAAGACCCCAAAGGCATTTCAAAGATCTTCAAGGCTGCCCCTTGCATCACAGACCCAGAGCTCTAGGAGGGCAGAAGGGTTTCAGGGAGCAGGCCCGGGGTGCCTTCCATTGGCTTGCTGTCCAGAGGCACCTTGGGTCTCTGCTCTCTACATGCTGGTGCTGTACTTTTTGGGCACCCCAGCCACAGCTGAAGTGGACCCAGATGTGGCTTGATCCAATTATCTGGAGGGTACAAGCAGTAAGCCTTTGTGACATCCACATGACGCAAGTTTTGCAGGCGTGCAGAATGCAAGAGCTGTGGGGGCATGACTGCCTTCACCTAGATTTCGAAGAATGCTGTGGACTTCCTGGAAACTCAGGAAGAAATCTGCCATGTGGATGTAACACTGCAGATAAACCCTACTAGGTCAATGCCCAGTGAAGCCATGGGAATGGGGCAGACCCAAAGATCCCAGAACTGTAGGATCACGTGCATGCAACTTCAACCCAAGAGAGTTGAAGCATGGACAGAGCCCAGCAGAGCCATAGGTGTGGTGCTACCCAGCACTTTGGGCCTGTAAACCCCCAGTGTGTACAAGAGGTGACACATGGAATAAACAATTATTCCGTGGCCTTAAAATTTAATGTGGTCTGACCGTTGAATTTTGGACATACTTGGGACCAGTTACTGCTTTCTTCTTGCTTATTTTTCCCTTTTGAAATGCGAATGTCTATCTTATGCTGTTATAATGGGCATGGGCTTCTAACAAGAAGGCTGAGTTCACCCAGATTCCCCTCTCCGTCTTTTGTGCTCACTTCCACTGTCCATCCTTCTCCCATGGCATGACCATTGTATTTTAAAAATAAATAATTTGTTTTGATTTTACAGGCTCACAACTGGAGAATTTGCCTTGGGAAGGATTGTGCTTTGAGTCTCACCCATATCTGATTAAGATAAAACTCAGGACTTTGGACTTTGAGTTGATGCTAGAATGAGTTAAGACTTTTGGAATTATTTTAATGGAATGAATGTACTTTGTATATAAGAAGGACATATGTTTCAGAGTTCCAGGGATGGAATGCTATGGTTTGAATGTCCCCACCAAAACCCATGTTGAAATTTACTTGCCACTGTAACAGTTATTATGAGGAGGGTACTTTAAGAGGTTATTTACACCATGAGGGCTTCACTCTTATGAATAAATTAATGCTGTTATAGCAGAGTGGGTTAGTTATTATAGGAGTGTGTTTCTGATGAAAATGGTGAGTTTGGCTAGAGCTCCTCTCTCTGTCTCTTGGGCTCATTTCTGCCTTCCACCCTTCTGCCATGGGATGACTTTGCCATATACCAGTGCCATGCTCTTGACTTTCCGTCTCCAGAAATGTGAACCAAATGAACTTGTATTGTTTATAAATTACCCTGTTATTCTGTGGTATTCTGTTATAGCAGCAGAAAATGGACTAAAATACTAACCAATACACTTGGCACTCTCTCTTCCCCTAATGAAGCCCAGTATTTAATGGTTGAGGAAAAACAAAAATAGCATCACTAAAAATACTCATTTTGAAAATTAGAAATGTGAATACACCAGACTTTGGGCACTTCTAGATGGTAATAGCAAGATGGGCATTGGATGGGTGATTAACTTCTTGACAATTGATTAAGCCTCACAATTGGTGAATATGGACTCCTGAGATCTGTCTCCTGGGAAACTTCCTCCTGTCTTTTTTAGGACTAGCCATGAAAGTGGCATTGTAGAACCCTCTTGGGTTGTCCTAAGTTAGTTGTTCAATTCCCTTGGTGCTGATTTTGGTGACTGTGAATTGCCTGAGAGGCTGAGAAACATGGCCAACTTTTCTAGTTCTAAAAATCCTTTTCATACAACTACCATAAAAACGTAAGTAGCTGCTGCTCAATGTCATTGTTGTAGATGCTCTTTGCTAATTAGCAACATAGAAAATCCAGTGGTCAAATAAGGACTGAAGTACAATCCCCAAAGATTGTTCATTCCCCTAATATCTGCTTGAAGTCATCAGCCTTGATGAATAGATAAAACACAATAAGCTAGAATGAGGCAGCTAGAATTTTTTCCTCATATGTGATATTGTACTAAATCACAGCTGACCAATAAAATTTCCTGCAATGGTAGAAATTATCGGATTCTGTGCTATTCAGTATGATAGGGACTAGACACATACAGCACATGTAGCTACTGAGCTCTTGAAATGTGACTGGAACTGAATTTTAATCTTAATTAATTTTAATTCACATAGCCACATGTGGCTAATGACAACCATGTTAGACAACACAGAACTAGAATAATATTACACCAAGGTTAATTTCTAATCACAACTATATATGATAGTTATTAGCAAGAAGTGCTTTGTGGGATAAGAGGAAAAATACAATGTGAAATTGTAGTTGTCTGATTCATCTCTTTGTGGTATCTCCATTTCAAATGACAATTTGTTGTTATCTTCAGTATCAGAAGCAGGGTCTATTAGAAAACATTGTATTAATTTTGCAGCTCAGCCAAGCGTGGTGACTCACCCCTGTAATCCCAGCACTTTGGGAGGCCCAAGTGGGTGGATCACTTGAGGTCAGGAGTTCGAAACCAGCCTGGCAAACATGGTGAAACCTTGTCTCTACTAAAAATACAAAAAAATTTGCTGTGCATGGTGGTGGGCACCTGTAATCCAAGTTACTTGGGAGGCTGAGGCAGGAGAATCGCTTGAACCCGGGAGATGGAGGTTGCAGTGAGCCAAGATCCTGCCATTGCACTCCAGGCTGGGTGACAGAGCAAGACTCTGTCTCAAAAAAAAAAAAATTTGCAGCTCGAAGGGCCAATGATTTTTGATCATTGATTTTAGATTTTCCTTCAACAAAGTCATGTACTTATCCTGTTATTTTGATTCTACTTTTAAACAAATAAATCTCAGACAGAAACTTCTTGCCCTTTGAAATATGTCAATGGAGGTCACCAGAAATACTCAGTGATTTCTAATAATCTAACAACGTACTACCAAATTCTTAAACTTTCAGACGCAAATAGCACAATTTCTAATGCAAAGAGAGAAACTAAGTAATTGTTATCCACAAGTTACAACCTTCCATTCTGGAATGGTCAAATACTCTCTGCTTCCAGCACTCATGAGTCAGTTCTATATTTTTTTCTAAGGTGTTTTGGTTTGCCTTGTTTTGTTTTACAACAATTGCCAATTTGAATGCTAGCACTTTTTTGTTGCAAATGACAGAAATCCATGTAAGAAAAAAGGATGGACAACTGCATGGATATAGAAAGGCCTCATAGAAGACAAAGACAGAATTAATCAACAGTATTTGTAAACAAAATCTGTGTTCCAGGTATTCACTGACAGCTGATGAAATGCATGCTATCTTTTAAAGTGATATCACCAGCCTCAAATTGCATGTAAAAGTGTACATTGGCTTTTCATCTGGTTCAATCTTCAGGAATTCTCCTGGACTCTTTGTGTTGCTTTGTTTTTGCTAAAGACTATTTACATTTTAGTTTTTCTTAGTATCTTCTAATGAAGACTTTAAAATTAGTGGTGCTCCATATTTGTAGTTTCCCAAGACCTCTTGAGAACCATCATCTGTGACAATTTGTTGTCACTTTAGAGTCCTTCTATTGCAGAGTGCTTTGAATTCTCTACCTGGCTTCCTCCATCCAATTACTTCTAGCTTCATTATCTAGGAAATATTTTTTTTTCGACCTGCATTTGTACTCCATCTACTTTCCTATTTTGCTTTTCATTTGTTTTTCATTGCAATTAGTATGCCCTTCACATGCACAAGACCCAAAAGGACTGAAATAGCAAATAACATGTCAACAGCAGCCCCAACACATTGAAAAGTTGGCACCACTTGGAAAATGAGGGGAAGGAGCATGCACATGAAATGTGAACAGTGCTATAGTTGTTCTGCTGCTGAGAACACTCTGACAGAAGACCCACAGCAGATGTACCAAAAAAACTCAAGTGAAATTCCATAAAACCTAAGGACACTGTGTATCAATTAGAACAACAAAAACAAAAAAGCTGAAAGTTCAGCTCCTGGAACACTGTTTGCCTTTAGATGAAATTGGTCAGAATTGTGGATGGTTTTGAAGAATGATTAATTGAAAATAATATGAAACTTTAGCCTAGCATCAGAAAATGACAATCTAAGGGTAAAAAGAGGATCAAAAATTATTTCATCCAATTTTCTGCAAAATATTTAAGTTTCCTACCAACTGCTTGTCTATCCTATGCTTAAAATAACTCCAATGAGGATGAGTTTCCTTTCCCCAGCAAAGCAGTTCTTTTAGTAAAAAACATTTTTAAATAAGTTTTTATTGATGTATAACATGCATACAGAATTTTTCACAAATCATAAGTGTACAGCTTGACAAAAGATCAAAATTATGAACTCCCTCTTGTAACTACCAAGAAACCGATAGTTAACAGCATCTAGAAATTCCTCCCAGGACGCCTCTCAGTCAGTATATCCCCGAAAGTAACCACTCTTCTGAATTCTTTCACCATCAATTAGTTTTCCCTGGATTCAAACTTTATATAAAATGAAATCATACAATATAATGTACTCATTTATGCCTAGATTCTTTTATTGTTTCATACTCTTTGTAGGAGTAATATTACTACAAAAGTTTTGGAAAATTATTTATTATCTACTAAAGATGAACATAAATTAAACCTAAGACCCAGACATCTCACCCTTTCCTAGGTATATACCAAACCTAAATATGTACTGAAGTCCACTAAAAGGTAAGCTTAAGAATGTTCATGGTGCCACTATTCATAATGGCCCTACATTGAAAATATCCAAATGTCCATCAAGAGTAGAATGGATAAATAAATCGTGGTATATTCACATAATTGAATGAGAATGAATGAACTATTGTTTCATACACAGTAAGGATGAATCTCACAGTTATTCATTATTCTGACAACCATGATTCTTAAAAGATTGTCCATATTTGAATGAAGGTCTGACTCTAGCTCTTTAACCAAGTTTAATTAAAGAACAAATTTTGTTTTGCTTCCACACTATGAATTAAGTATCACGTACTATTTAGAATTTGTCAGATTCATCTGGAACATGTTTAATATCAGAGTAACATTTTAAAAGATAAAAGAACATTTGGAATACAACCATTGACAAAGTCTAAAATAAGTTGAAACTCACTATTTCACATAAAAAGTATTTAAGGAAAGTGGCAAGAAGTTAAACAGAAGAAGGCCATAACTCTGTGGCTCCTTTTCACCTACAATCCCCTTTCCTACTCCAACTCTAAATAACATCTAAAGGAGACAGAAAATGACTTACAATAGAAAGAGAAGTAAATATTATTCTGTAATTAAAAGAGGCTAATTTGTCCAGATAATCTCCCTGGTACATAACTGGCCTTAGATAGGTGATGTAAATATTCAGTTTCTCAATTCCTGGTGAATTATATCTCTCTGTCTACATCCACGATCTGATTATACACTACTATTCATTCATATTGCCAGATGTGGCATAGTTCTTTCAGTACAGCATTTTAGTGTTTGCCTGTCCATCAGTTTTTACAGGAAGCCATGGCAAGAACCATCTGGAAATTCACTGACTCTGATCTTACAAGGTTACATACACTTTATTTGGGTGAGATGAGTGGAGACTCCTTTCCTCAGTCTCTATCTAGAGTCTGTTATTGTTCATGGGATCTCTTTCAAATTCATCAAACTTGAGGGAAAACATCTCTCCTTCCTCAATAAAACAAACAAGAAACTGCCCAAGAAAACAATCGCTAACTAACCAGGGAACAGATCAAGATAGCATCTTGATCTAACATTTACTTGTAAAATGCAAAGATCATGAGTAGTTTGTCACTATATAAGTTGAATCTGATAACTCAATTATAATAATCAAGTGTCCTTGAAATGATAGGAAGGGTCTTTAAGAAGTTCATAGAAAAATGCATATTATGAAAAACTATGTGTGTGCTCTGTAAAGATGAGCCCAAATAAAAAATAAATCAGTACAAGCAAAACAAAACAAAACAAACAAAAAGAAAAAAACTACGCATAGACTTCAAAACTTTTTTTACACCCAAATAAACTCATATTGATTTGTTATAACATATCTGAGCAGAGTCTAGTTTGAGGCGTGAGGAAGGATAAGACATTAATTTGAAAAGATCCCTTGTAAGAGCGACAAGAATTCATCAAATTTATGGTGAAGCTGGAATGAGAAAATGATGAAATTATTGATGTTTTACAACAAATTTATGGGGGAAATGCTCCAAATAATCATCAGTTTGCAAATAATCAGCAATTTAAGAAGGGATGAGATGATGCTGAAGATGAAGCCCTCAGCAGAAGACCATCCAATTTGCATGGAAAAAAATTAATCTTGTTCTTGCCCTGATTGAAGAGAAATGAGGATTAACAGCACAAACAATAGCTGACACCATAGATATCTCGATTAGTTAGGCTTACACAATTTCAACTGAAAAATGAAAGTTAAGCAAATTTTCCACCTGATGGGTGCCCAAACCATTGCATCCACATCAGCTGCAGACAAGAGCATTTCAATGGAAATTTTAAGTAAGTGAGATCAAGATCCTGATGCATTTCTCCAAAGAATTGCAACAGGAGCTAAAACATGGCTTTACCAGTAAAATCTTGAAGAGAAAGCATCACCAAAGCAATGGCTACTAAGAGATGGAAGCGGTCCAGTCAAAGCATGAGTGGATCGGTGAAGAGCAAAGTTCATGGCAACGGTTTTTTGGGGATGTTCAAAGCATTTTGCTTCTAGACTTTTGGGAGGGCCAAAGAACAATCACACATGCTTATTATGATAGTGTTTCGAAAAAGCTGGTCAAAGCTTTAGCAGAAGAATGCCCAGGAAAGTTTCTCCCGAGAGTCCTTCTCCATCAAGACAGTGCTTCTGCTCATTCCTCTCACCAAACAAGGGCAATTGTGCAAGAGTTTCAATGGTAAATCATCACAGTCCCAATTTGATATTGATAGATATTTACTGAGCCTCTATTAGGTGTCAGATACTACTCTAGGAACTTGGATAAAGCAGGAACTAAAACAGACAAGAATAGTTTAATAGTTAGATATGATCAAAGAATAAAAGTTTTGATGTGCTTACTAAGGAAAGAAGGGGGTAAGGTTCAAAAGGGCTTAAGATGACATCTGCAGGACCCTGTGCCAGATAAATAAGTTAACACGCTTGTAATAAAATATCTTCTACCTTCTACTTCACAAAATATACCTTCATAAGGACCCAAAAGGACAGATTTGAATTTAAAATGTTGGGACTTCTAGGACTCCTGGAAGCTCTGTGCCAGATCTTGGCAGCATAAGATACCCAGCTCCTGCCTTCCTAGTCCTGAACTCATGGCTCAATGCACAACCCCTTTTCTTCCCACAGTTGCTCCAGCTGCATCAAGAGGGGCCTCACATATATCCATGTGTATCCCCGAGTCCACATTTCTAGGCTCTGTTCCCTTCCTGACCAACTTTTGATCTAGTAGTAGGTGTAAAGTTGACAAAAACCATCTCAAGGAGGATAGACCTGAGCAAGAGGCCCTTGCAGATCCAAGTAGGCTCAGGACCAATTACGCAGGAAATTTTAGAGTTTTTAATACATAGAGCATTGTCTGGAATGTGAGGGAGCCAAGCTCCAGGTGGCCTCACAGGCTCCTGGTTTTACAAGTATAAATAAGACATTCAAGAGTGAGACCCAGGGCAAAAGCCAATCCCTTTAACCAGGTGTAAGTATGCTACTGATTGCCAGTATTTTTCAAATATCTACTCAGTGGAGGGTTACTTCACCCATAGATTCCTTCTGATAGTATGGAGAGATCTGTATTTATATCTATATCTATCTACATCTACCTATATCTATATCTGCCTATCTCTATCATCTCTATTTCTATTTATGTCTACATATACATACATGTGTTTATACAGGTGTGTATATAATATATATGTATATATAATACATATGTGTTATATATGTATTTTATATATGTATGTATAATACATATGTGTGTATCTACATATATCTATGTAGTGTTCCTATCTGTTCATTCATTCATGTTATGGAAATAGGTAGGCCTGGTACAATTAGTTGGGTGGTCTTAACCCCTGAAATTATATCACTACTTCCCCTTTTCTTAGTTCATGTTACTCAAGCACAGATCTGATTGCAGTTTGACTTTCTATGTGGTCTGGCTGCAAAGACAAAATGTGCTATTATGTCATAGTGTAATATTACATATTAGGGTCCTTTGGCCATGTGGGAGTCACATTGTTCACTGTGTTTAATAATTGATAATGTTTTATATAGTATCCTCTCGTAAGTTTTGCTAGCATGTGTCAATGTCCCTAAGTCCAGTAACTGAAAATCTCTTGAGATCACTCTTCTGAAATTGAAAATTTGAGGACCAGTTGCTTGACAAAGATTCACTAATAGTAATGCCACCTGAAGAAGCCACTCAGCAGTCAGCCACCTGATCTTCCCTGGCACACCATGAATGTGGCCTGCTCCAATTCAAACTCCCACAGTGAGTAAGAGTCCAGCGGGTGCTTACTGTATCTGTGCTCAATAATGCATAACTCACAGTGACACAAGTTTTCATCTAACCCTTTATGCTGACAGAACTGTAAGTAGCTTCCTGGGGTGGGAATAAGAAGACGGGACCCTACAGTGGTGGCAGCAAGAGAGTAGAGAAGAAGAGCAGCACATCTTACATTCCCTCTCCTTCTATATTCTAACTTTTTTCACAATGAGATTCTTTCCCATAAATCCTTCTAGTCAGCAGGACTGCCTTTATGCACATGTGTGTCATGGCAACATGACGCAAGCACTGTTCTCACTGAATCCAGGATTTAAACACAAAG
Organism: Pan paniscus; assembly: GCF_029289425.2. Taxonomy (NCBI): domain Eukaryota; kingdom Metazoa; phylum Chordata; class Mammalia; order Primates; family Hominidae; genus Pan; species Pan paniscus. The sequence continues at coordinate 30,542,119 of NC_073249.2, read as the reverse complement.
CTACTCTGAACATGTAAGGTACTCAGTGTTACGTAGTGTTTAGTAGTCAAAAAGTATATATTCCTTTTTAAGAAAAAGTATTAAAATAAAATGGTCTATAGTAAAACAAAAATATTCAATTGCTCTGAACACCAAAATTTTTATGAAGCATGCAACACTAAACCAGAGAGATAGATATTTGTTGGAACCCAGTCTTTAAAATGATGACTGAGTTCCTAGTAAGAGATTGTTCATTCTAGTCACCTTAATAACAGAATCAAGAAACCAACAACACAGGAAGAGATCTATGACTATTTGAGCCACAAACAGTGCCCAGTTTGGTGCATATGACACAGAATCCCTCCCTCCCTTCCTCTCTCCTTTTTTTCCTTCCTCCCTCCCTCCCTCCCTCCCTTCCTTCCTTCCTTCCTTCCTTACTTCCATCCTTCCCTCCTTCCCTGCTACCTTCCCCCTTCCCTTTCTTCCTTCCTTCTTCATACTTTCTCCCCTCTTCTCTTTTTTCCATAAATATTTATTGGGAGCTTTCCATGTGACAGGCACGTAGGCAAGTATTAGGGATGTAACAGAAGCTTCAACATGTCTCAGACACTCTTGAAGTTTAGAATCTAAAGCAATGAGTCTCACTAAGACACAGATAAATTCTCATTCAAATGAAACTTGCAGACCAACCTGTGTAGCAAGATATAGTCAGGTTTATTGGGATGGGAGGGACAGAGAGTTACTCTCTATTTAATCCTAATTTATCATTTTAAACCACAGCTATCCCCACACAGCCATTTATTAAAAATCTACTGAAAACATAAAATAACACACTGTAAATGTGTCTATTTATGTGCCATGAAAATATTTATAACTTTGTGACATCTTGAATGTTAGGATCCTTAGGTGAGTTACAAATATACTAAAGAATGTATCCTATGTTAGCAAATCTTACAAGAATACACTTGTTCATATATTGCTCAAGGGAAGGCATATTTTACCCCAAACTTTCCTCCTTGCCTCATTTAGCTCAATAACTTCCCAATATATGTTGAATATGCAAATCAAATGGTACCCAATGATGTCAGCTAAGTTGAAAAAGAGTTTAACATGATACAGACCACTTCTCTTCTACCAGAATGTTCTAGATGTATGAGAAATTTAGAGCTTAGGTATTTCCCAATTTCTAGGCACCAGAATTCAAAAGAGTTCTTTCTGTAATATTAGGGATAGTATCCATTTTTACCTGAATAAGAAACCCACTTTTTTTCATGTAGATGAGTGTAGAATGTATGAATTATGTATGAATGATGAAAGGAAGATATAGATCAGCAGTATATATTTTTCTCTCAGGTAAATATTTAATAAAATAGTATACCAATTGTAATTTAAGAAGAGTAATTCTGAGGAGCAGTTCATAAGGCTTCCAGCTTTGTTCTTGTGACACATTTCCTGGTAGAAATATGTTATCCTAGACCTTGACCCTGCCTACATTACCTCCTTAGCACCCTCATGTCTGGGAAAGTCCAGCCAGTTCTACTTGTGTGGCATGGGAGAAACAAACATTCTTCAGTAGAATGAATTATGCAACCAAATGTATCAGTGATAACTGTGGTTTCAGCTACATTGAAGAGTAGCCAAAAATCAAACTGACCAAACTTCAGATCTCTCTTGGCCTTACTTGAACTCATTTAATATATCTGTGACTCTTTAACTTTCTGACTTATAGAATAAAATTAAAATGTTCTATACTAATAAGCAGGTAAGACTCAGTAAAAAATAAAATGCTTTTCTAGAAAGAATTCAATAAGTTATTATTGATTAGCAAAGACCTTTCTTTCCTAATTAGATTTTGATGCAAATTTATCATATAAGGTCTCTAAGGTGCTTTAAGTTTTCTAGAGGAAAAAAATTTTATAAACTTTGTATGTTATTACATGGGTAAATATTCACAAAATTATAGTGATTCACTAGAGCAACAGAGTATAAACACAAAATACATCTGGAAAAGAAGATAGAGAAGAAAACATGGGTGGTCAATTTCCCAACCTATACTCTTCCTAATAAATCAGAGGTTGCCTCTACACAGAAATAATATATCATCTCCTCTCACATCTTGAAAGCTGCTAGAATCATTTCAAGGAAAAGTGGCCTAATACCTAAACAATCTCCAAACAGACATAGAGCTTCCTGAATAACTGAATGAATGCCGCCTGTTTGCAAAGCATTTATTTTCTCCCTTGAACAATGCGGGCTAATTTTTGCCTTTATACCCAGTTTATTGTAGCCTTCAGATAACTACAGTTCTCAGTTGTGTTTGCGGAACATTCTGCCATCTCTCCCTTATTTATTTCTTTTGAATCTGGCATCTGCTTTTATCCTTTGTATCTTTGATTAAAACTTCTCAGAAAAATCCTCCTGGGAAGGTGCTTGTTCTTTTCACTCTCTTAGTTGTACATTGGATGTCAATATAGATAAGAGACTTGGAGCAAAAACAGAACAAACCATCTTATCTTTGAGCTGTGTAATTACAAACAAAATATCTTTTGTGATACATAATCATGTAATATTTTACTTTACTTTGTCAAAAGATGGGACACTTTTAAAACATCTGCACTTTCTAGCTTCATTTATCAGTGGTGATGACAGCTGAGTGGGGTGGGGTGGCAAAGGGGGTCAGAAAGTTGACATTTTTGTCTCCCCTACAAAAGTAATTGTTTTGAAAGTAGCAACTAAATTCAGAGTCAAAATGTGTAAATTTAGTGGGTGTTAAAAAATAATCTGAGTTTTCAACAGAGAAAGATAACTGATAATCACCAATAAGAAATAACTCTCTCTCGATTTTCTTTAAACATATCCAATCCCTCCTAGATATTTCCCACTTTGTGAATTGCATTTGCAGTATTGGGAAAATGCTGACGTAATAAATACTTCAGAGTTTTCTCCTGTTTTCCACACATTGCTAGAGAATACACATGATTATATGCACCTGTATTGTTTGGTCATTTTGTCTCCTTTGGGAAGAATCAAATGGATGAATTGATCCAATTTGGATGCAGAAGCCATGGGAAAAGCAGCTCTTACTGTGAGAATATACTGCATTTATAAAACTGCACATATAAAAACAATATTGAACTTTTGGAATGTTCACTGAGTATATGTTTGTGTGTATGTACACCTGAAAGCCCCTGTACACATCTACATGAATTAACTGGTCATTTCAGACATCAATAACTGCTGGCTCGTTTATAAAGAGGATGTTTTGTCTTCCATTTTGGACACACATGAAAAATGTTCTTAAATCACTTTCTGTTTTTATCATTAAATGTGGGAATATACCTAAAAACCAGAGCAAAAACTGTTCTTCATGTGAGGTCTGAAACATTTATCATTTTTTTCTATAAAAGTAGGGAGATTCTGTATTTAGCCTTTTGTGGTAGAAGGTAATGAATAACTGAGATCAGATAACTACTAGAAGATTAACTCTATTCTATTAATTTTATTAATAAACTAATAATGCTTACATTTAAGGTTTGAATGCTTAGGAACTTTTAATTGGCAATTTGATCTTTATAAATTAAAAAAGAATAGATAGTTAACATCTTATTCTATATTTCACTTTAAATGATAATATATTAGGGAGTTTCAAGAAGAGTTTTCTTTTTATTGACAAGAAAATGGCACTCTTCCTCTGAAAAAAAAGTTTTATTTCTAAAAAAAAAAAAAAAAAAAAAAAAAGATGAAACATGGGAATAATGGAAGAAACTTAGAAAAGAAACCGAGACATTATAATAGATATCTAGTGGATATTCCATTCACACAAACTGCCACACTGAGATTTAGTAAAAATGTTGTGGTTCCTTCTAATCCGGCTCCATTACTAATTCTTAGCCACCACCCTCTGTGTTCACCAACAAATGCCCAATGTTCCAGTCATACCCAATCAAAGAAGCCTTTTTATCCAACAAGAGAGGCTCCTCTTGTCCATATGTCTGAAAGGATTACGATTGCTTTACACTCTTCAATTGGAATATCAGCACATTAAAGCTTTTTAACCTACTATACTTTCTTCCTTGCTCACATACTGCCTACTGGCTAACTTTTTCTAAAGTAGACCCTTCATCTCCTTTGGAAATTACTGAGGCAGATGATTTCCTCTTTGATTTCCCCAAAGGTTTAATAAAACTCCGCAAGTTCATTCTGTACCTTGCACAGCTGTGGCTTGTGGTCTCAAGAGGCATCTGAAACATGTAACAACTCTGAAGCATCGGATGTTAGACAACTGACCAGTGTGCATGCTCCTTGTCCAGCCACCAGTCCCCAGGAGCTGATTTCTTACAATTCTCAAATTCAAACGTTTTTTTCAATTAACATTTTATTTCTGACTTTGATGCTAGTCTCCTCACCAGACACATAAAACCTGACTTTCAGCCGGGCATGGTGGCTCACGCCTGTAATCCCAGCACTTTGGGAGGGCGAGGCGGGTGGATCACTGAGGTAGGGAGCTCGAGACCAGTCTGGCCAACATGGCGAAACCCCATCTCTACTAAAAATACGAAAATTAGCCAGATGTGGTGGTAGGCACCTGTAATCCCAGCTACTCTACTCGGGAGACTGAGGCAGGAGAATTGCTTGAACCTGGGAGGCAGAAGTTGCAGTAAGTCAAGATCGTGCCTACAGCCTGGGCAACAGAGTGAGACTATGTCTCAAAACAAACAAACGAACAAACAAACAAAAACAACCTGACTTTCAGTCACAATTTTTGTCTTTCCTTTCACAGATGAATTGTTGATTCCATAGGCCCAATTCTATTTCCAGGTTATTCTTTGCTTCCAGGTAATTCATAAGTTATTGTTTATTGCTCAGAATTATTCCTTCTGTCAAATGATTCTTTCCATATTCCACATCTATTCTGAATTTTCTCATCACTTCCTGTTTCTTTAATCAATTTCTTTTGAATTGGCAAATTTAAAAAGTATATATTTATCAGGTGCAACATGATGTTTCGAAATATCTATAAACTGTGGAATGGCTAAATCAACCTCATTAACATATGCATTACTTCACATAGTTCCCATTTTTTTGCAGTGAGAATAATTAAAATCTACTTCCTCAGTGATTTTCAAGAATACAATACATTCTTATTAACTATAGTCACCATGTTGTACAATCAATCTCTTGAAGCTAACTGAAATTTTGCCTCCTTTGACCATCATATTTCTAGTTCCCCACCTCTCTTCATCAGCATTCCTTCACTCTCACTTCAGCCTCTGGTAACCACATTCTACTCTCTGCTTCTACACAGTTGACTTATTTAGATTCTGCATATAACTGAGATCATGTGGTGTGTGTTTTCTGTCTTTTGTGCCTGGTTTATTTCACTTAACATAATGCCTTCCAGGTTTAACTTTGTTTTCACAAATGACAAGATTTACTTTCTTTGTTAAGGCTAAATAGTATTCCCTTGTGTGTATATATACCACATTTTCTTTATCCATTTATCCACTGATGAACACTTAGGTTCATTCCATATTGTGGCTATTGTGAATAATGCTGCAATGAATATGAGAAAGTAGTTATCTTTTAGATGTCCTGATTTAATTTTCTTTAACTGTATACCCAGTAGTGGGATTGCTACATCATATGGTAGTTCTATTTTTATTTTTTTTAAGAACCTCCATACTGTTTTCCATAATAGCTATATTAATTTGCATTTTCTCCAACAGTGTGTGAAGGTTTCCATTTCTCCACATCCTCACCAACATTCATTATCTTCCATTGCATAGTAGCCATTCTAACACATGTGAAGTGATATCTTATTATGATTTATAGTTTTAATTTGCATTTCTCTGATGATTAGTAATATTGAGCATTTTTTCATGAACCTCTTCAGTATTTGTGTGTCTTCATTGGAATAATGTCTATTTAGATCCTCTCCTTATTTGTAAATTAGGTGACGTATTTTCTTGCTATTGAGTTGTAGGAGTTTCTTATATATTTTGGATATTAACCCCTCATCACCTGTAGGGATTGCAAATATTTTCTCCCATTCTGTAGATTATCTCTTCACTCTGTTGATTTTTTTATTGTAGAGAAGCTTTTCAGTTTGAGGTAATCCCATTTGTCTATTTCCACTTTTGTTTCCTGTGCATTTGGGGTCATATCCAAAACATTGCCCAGATGAATGTCATCGAGCTTTTCTCCTATGTTTTCTTTTACTAGTTCTACAGGTTCGGGTCTTATATTTAAGTCTTCAATCAATTTTGAGTTAATTTTTGTATATGGTGTGAGATAAGGATCCAATTTCATTCTTTTACATGTGGATCTCCAGTTTCTCCAATACCATTTATTGAGGAGACTGCCCGTTCCCCCTGTGTATTCTTGGCACCTTGTCAAGAATTAACTGACTACAAATTCATAAATTTACTTCTTGGCTCTCTTTTTTCTTTCATTTGTCTATGTGCCTATTTTTATGCCAGTTCAATGCTGTGTTGATTACAATAACCTTGCAGTATATTTTGAAGTGAGGTTGTGTGATGCCTCCAGCTTTGTTCTTTCTGCTCAATATTACTTTGGCTATTCAGGTATTTTTTATGGTTCCGTTAGAATTTTAGTTTTTTTTTCTATTTCTGTGAAAAATATCATTCAAATTTTGATAAGAATTGCCTTAATTTTGTACATTGTTTTGGATAGTACGGGCATTTTAACAATATTAATTAATTCTTCCAATTCATGAATGTGGGATATTTTCCTGTTTATTTATATTTTCTTCCATTTTTATTCTTCATTTATTTTGTTTTATAATTTTCAGTTTACAAATCCTTCATCTCCTTGGTGAAATTTATTGCTAGGATTTTATTATTTTTTGTAACTTTTGTTAATGGATTGTTTTCTTGATTTTTTTGCATAGTTCATTTTTATGTATGGAAATACTACTAATTTTTGTATGTCAATTTGGTAGTCTAAAACTTTATTAGTTTTAATGGCTTTCTGATGGCATCTTTAGGATTTTCTATATATAAAATCATGTCATCTGTAAACACAGACAATTTAGCTTTTTTCTTTTCAATTCAGATGTCTTCTATTTCTTTCTCTTGCCTAATTGCTCTGGCTAGGACTTCCAATAGTATGTTAAATAGAAGTGGTGAGAGTGGGCATCCCTACCTTGTTCCTGATGTTGAAAAAAACCTTTCAACTTTTCCCCATTGAGTATGAGGTTAGCTGTGGGTTTGTTATATACGGCCATTATTGCATTGAGGTACCTTCCTTCCATACCTAATTTGTTGAGAGCTTTTATCATGAAACAATGTTGAGTTTTGTCAAATGCATTTTCTGTGTCTGTTGAGATGATCATCAAGTGTTTGTCTTTCATTCTGTTAATGTGGTGTATCACATTTACTAATTTGTGTATATTGATCCGTCCTTGCATCCGTGGGATAAATCCCACTTGATTATGATACGTGATCCTTTTAATGTGCTATTCAATACAGTTTGCTAGTATTTTCTTGAAGATTTCTACATGTATGTTCATGAGAGATACTGTCCTGTAATTTTCTTTTCTAGTAATGGCCTTGTCTGGCTTTTCTATCAGAGTACTGCTAGACTTATAAAATGAGTTTGAAAGTATACCCTCCTCTACATTACTTCCTGAGATTTTCTTTAAAGTAAACCACATCTAACTTAATTTCTTTTGTAACCATTTACTTTTTATGAGCATTTGAAATATGTTTACTATATATCCAAATCAAGAAGGATAAAACAAAGACTGGGTTTTCAAACAATGCTGTATACTTAGCCTCTTCATTTTTTCATCCTTTTCCAAGTCTTTTATCAAAAGAGCATGCATGTCTTCTCACAATCTTACCTCCTTTAGAAACAATTAACGACCTTGTTTATATAAGGGCATTCACTGGCCATGATAATTGACATCTAAGAGCTGCTTTTGACCCAGCTGTTTACCTCAACGGTGCACTGCTCTTAACCACCACACTAAATTACAGTGAATCTTGCATCTTATACCGAGGTATGGAAGCTTCATGTTAAGAATGACAGACTGACCACATAAAAAGAGCCTTCTTCCTTGACACTTCAAAACTGCCTTTATTAGCCATGGACTGCTTACCCTCTGACAGTTAAGGGAGAAAGAAATACACTTTTAATATAGAAGATGCAGTACATTTAACAAAGATATTTTAGCTACTGTTTCATTTTATTTGTTGTTACAGCATCTGAAACCTATGTCCTAATCAATACACAAATGGAATGAGGTCTTGAAATAGTACAGAAAAGGAAGTTTCATCCTTTTATGTGAAATAGGACTACATGTACACTTCTGAACATGTGACCTGAAGTTCATATCTGCTGCATAAAAGTATAATTTAAAATTCTGGTAATTGCTAATATGGAAAAGATCAAGATATTGCAATAAAGGATAAAAGAGGGTAGATAGTTTTCTTAAATATGGTGATCTGAGAGAACTCCTCTGAAGAAGGGATGTCTAATCAGTGATATGAAAGGTAGCCAGGAGCTGGCCATGTGAAGAGAAAGGAGAACAACCTTCAAGGTGAAGATCCTGGAGGAGATAAAACCTTAGATTGTGAGAGAAGCTGAAAGAATTCCAAGTGACTAGACTTTGCAGGCTTTTGGAAAAGGAGCCTGAGATAAGGTGGTGAGCTAGGCTGGGGCCAGAGTGTGCAGGATCTTGCAGGCCAAGGTTAGGAGTATGGATTTTGTTCTTGATGCAATGATAAGCTATTGAAGGATTTAAAATAAGGGAATGGTGTGGTTTAAGTAGTGTTTTTTCAAAATGGTTTTGGTTGCTGTGTAGAGGGTAAATTGAAGAGAGAAGGGTAAGAATGGAAGCAGCAGGAGCAGTTTAAAGGCTATCATAGAGCCCAGGAGCAAACTCATGCTGACGATGCAGAAAAAGAGAGAGAAATTGAATGATTTGATGGGTACTGAGATACATTTTGAAGGGAGTTTGGATAAGACTTGCTGAAGCACTGGATTTGAGGAATACAGAAGAAAGGAAATAAGAATTCTATTTTGAATATATTAAGGATAAGATGATTGTGAGATGTTTTATAAGTCAATTTATGCTTCTGTAACAATCCCCAAATTTCAGTGATTTATTTTATTTCTTATTTCTTACTCACCCAACAGACGTCCATGGATTTTCCTGGTGACTTAATTCTCTTGGAAAGCTCTTCTCCAAGTGGTGGCATATGGACTTGGGATCTTTCTATCTGTGACTTTGCCTTTCTCTAAGTCCTTTGGTTTTGTTTCGGGTTTTGGTTTTCTTTCCATTCAGCTTGTTAGTGAGTAAAGAGCATGTGCAGGCAGGGAGGATTGTGCTGAATATTTTAATAGGCCAGTTCAGGCAGTGGCATGCATGATGTCTACCATTCACATTGACCAAACTCAATCACGTGGCCCACTTCAATTGCAAGAGAGGCTGGGAAGTGTAGTCTACCTATGTGCCCAGGATCAGAGGGAAAGGGTGTAGCAGCTTTCCATCATATTCAATGGCAATATAAAATGGTCTCCCAAATATATTTGAACAAAAAAGAAGAAACAAACGTTTATTGAATCCCACTTCCAATAATCTAACCTAAGCATCTCAGGGATTATAAAGATGAACACTCCTTCTGTGTTACCCACAAAAGGCTGTGTAATTTAATTGTAAAAAGAAGATACTGTGTAGATATTTGAAAAGTTGCAAATGAAAACAATGGGATATGCCAAAGAGAAATAAATAATTACCAAATAAATCATATAATCAGGCATCACACATTCAAGGGAGGGAAATTCACCACAGTCTAAAGGGAGTTACAGAAGTTTCCAAAATGAGCAAAAGTTTTATGTGGGTTATGAAAAATATGTCAGAGTAGACCAGGAAACAAGGGCAAAAGAGACTTTTTTTAGGCAGAGAGAAATCCATTATTAAAAATGAATTTTTCCCTATTTAAAATAACTGCCTTTTTGTCATTATCAACACTCTTAGAAACAGCGAATTTAAATAGGCTGAATAATTATTTAGTAATCAGCTATTAAATAACTATAATCAAAATGATATTTATGTGGCTTAATGTAAATTTTCTCTTTCCAAATATGCTTGTGCATATAGGCGCAGTCTCAACTGCTAAACAAAGAGTGGGCTCATTCAAACTTTGAACTCAAATCTATGACTCACTTTCTGTGGTCTCAGTTTCCTGCTTTACACAATAGAGGAATAAGATGTCAGGGCTGTCTAGGGGATCCAGATAATTGTCAGTTGGCTAGGAGAGTTTCTACATGTTTTATACACACAGAGATGATTATATGACGATCAGGAGAAAGGTTGAGCAACTAGCAACAGAGTCAAGAAGTGGGAATGTGAGATGATTTTTCTTTTTACATGCACAGAAATAACTTATTTAAATTGCTATGCCTGTCATTGGGTTCGGGCCTTTGGATCTAGCAATCAAGCCTGGAAGATGGAGCCAGGCTTGTAGAGAACCATCATGATTCACTTCTTGCAGACAGCCTTTGGCTATATACGAAATAGATTGATGATGATTATAATGTTAATAATAATAATAATTTGCGCTTACTTAGTAGCTTTCATGCTATATTTTCAAAGATGTTGTAAACATTAACTAATGAAGCCCTACAGCAACTCATAAGGTAGCTATTACCTGTATTGTGCAAATAAATAACCACGGCCAGCGAAGGTTAAATGGGCAGCCTGAAGTCATATAGTAATTCAAAGCCAGGGAAACAGAGATTGATTTCTAGCCACAATGTTGGCTCCTTGACGTCTAGACCACTGTCCTTTCCTTGGCAAAGGAAGCTAACAGTTTGTAGAGCAGAAAATGGGTTATGAGGGAAAGAGCAGAAGTCTGAGGTTTAGGAGTATGCACAGGAGCTGGGTTAGAATTTCCCAGAATCAGTAATCCAATAGGGACATATACTTGAAACACTGTTCCTCCAGAGCTAGCTTCCTACACAGGCGCTCGGCCGCCCTCACGGAGTCTCACGGCAGTGATCCGGGGACATGTTTGGCTTCTTTACCAGAATACAGGCAACTTACAGGTAGAAAAGAGGCTATTTCCTTGAATTCCTTAACATTTAACACAGTGCCTGGCATATCCGAGATATAATAAATAGATATGATGTAATAAATACGTTTTGAATAAATAAATGAATATGTAAAACACTTTTGTAAACTTAGTCTGAGTATAGAAAAAAATCACTGTAAAATGAAATAATTCCAAAAAGCGATGAAATTACTGACTGAATTGAAAGAAAAGGAACCTTCATGTAGAAACCTGAAACATTAACGTTGGTGGAAAATACTGGGCTTGAAAGACAGGCCAGCATTTGCTCTGACAATTGGCTACTCTACTATCTTCAGTTTACTCATTTGTAAAAGGTAAGTATAATAACAATGCCAGCCTCAGAGAATTGTCACAAGAATCAGATGAGACAGTATGTCAGATCACCTATCATTAGATCACACCAAGTCCAAAATACATATTTGTGTTCTTTCCTCCTTTGAAAAGCAATCGTATCTCTAAACCTTAATAGTTGTAAATGTTTAAAAGTAATATTCTTGCTTCTATGTAGAAAAAGCTATTTTCATATGGACAACGCTTTCTTAGCAAGGCAAAAGGAGGGAAATATTGAAACAGTTTTCTCCCTAATGCTATCTGAGAAAGAAAAGACTAAAGCACAACTAGCATTCCATTTAAGCTGCACCGTCTTAAGAAACACCACATAAATGAGCACGTTGGAGGTTAGCTAATTTATCTGATACAAACAGTCCCAAATTAATTTAAGGACCTCATGTCTAATACAGTAAAGACAGTGGATTTTTTTTTTTGCCGCCTCTAGAAAGTTTCACTTTAGATAATAGTTTATACCTTTAATTTATGTTGAGCTAGTTTGGTATCCTTAGCTTTCTCTCCTTAGTTATCATGTCCCTAAATGGACTAGGGATTCCTGAGAGAGTAACGAAGGATGAACAGGGAGGGCATGGAGGTAGATGCTGAGAAAGCTCCCTGGAAAGCTTAGTTCAGGAATCTAGGAGATAAATTTATACGTTGCCTGATAGTGCTAGCTCTGCAAAAATTAGGAAAACAAAGTATAATTGGGGTTACACCTTAGATTGCTACAAAGTAAATTAGTTATCATCTTTATGAGTTGATTAACACTGCAATATTTCTCTGGGTTTAACACAAATATACTGTGAGATCACACTTAAGCTGAGCCACCCACAATGTATTAGTGTGTTTGGCTCTATTAAAAGCTTAGCAAAGAAGCAATAAAAACTTAGTTTTAAGTGGTGAACAGACATAATTTTATATCTGTCATTACCATTAAGACACACCAATGTGTAATTGAGGGAAATGAATGTTACAACAGAGCAATTATGTTTTTGATACCTCCTCAATGCATCAAATGATTGTATCACACTAACAAATTTCTCTGCTTGAAGTAATAATATTCCATTTGTAAGTCTGTTACTCTGTCAGATAACATATAAACTTGTTAATAGTTGTTAAATATAAAGGAAATAGACAGTTTAAATCAGAACACCAAGCAAATAGAGTCTTTTTCTTGAAGCCAAATTGGTTCACACACCCATGCCCTTCATTAATTCTGTTGATCAGCATGATTCAAATTCAGTTTTTGAAATTTAGAATTGCAACTTAATTGATACTTGCAACTATTCTCATTTCTTACTACACATGTTCAGCCTTAGCATGGATTTGAAGTTAACATTAATAAATTTAAAATGCCTGCATTTACTGTTCTCATTTTTTCCTCTCTCTTATCTTCCTAGTGATTATATTTATCATGAAGGATCAGGCACAAGAATCAACCTCTTACAAATATACTTTGATCTCACAGAATCAAAATACATAAAATCACAAAATACATAAACTTTGTTTTTAAAAATTAATATGAAAACAAGTGAGTTTAAGAAAATACAGAGGAAATCGAATTAGCTCAATAAATTATATACTTTTTTCTGAAAAATTTGCTAAAATATTTCTAAAAAGCAACCTACCACATTCTTCTGTAGTGTTTTTAATACCTTCCCTGTTCACCAGCATACACATCTATATAACAATTCTCATTCAAATACAGTGCATCTATTTGCAAATAATATAATGGTTTGGAGATGTATTAAGAGTACTAAAGCAATTCAACACTAACTATACTTTAGACATGCTTTCAACATATTTGAAAACAAGTTTGTTAGAATGAAGACATAAGTAATCAGAATAATATGTTAAATAATAACCATGATTGACAGAAGTATTAGTTTTTTAGAACTTTGCTTTAATGACTTTTGAGAAATGTTGACCTAAACGTCTCAAATATTATTAATGGTCCTAAATGATTTCTGCGTCCATCAAGTCATTTGCAACTGTGACTATTTCCACAGCTGAGCTGCTGTTCTGAGCATACCCTAAGCTGAATGGCACACATTATTTTCAACTTGGCGATGGCTGCATTTTAGTATTTTTGTTGATGATCTTGTCTTGCTGTTTCTCTTACATATAGTTTGCAGGTATCATTTAGAAACTCGTTCAGAAATGTAAATGTGTCAAGTATATGTGCTATAGTGAGTATTTAAAAAGGTTTCTTCTCTGGCATTGGTGTCAAATACTGTTCATTGAAGTAGGTTACCTGGGAAAACGTTGACCATTTTGTACAGACTATTTAGGGCACTTTTGCCTAAAGACAAGAGGATGGGCTAAACCAATGGCTCAGCTTTCTTCTGGTACTATGAGCTTCCAAAACAACGACTTTTGTCGGCATCTTTTTTCCTTCCAATTTGCAGATTTTTGGTGGCATTTCTTTTCCTGGGTTATTGAATTATTGGTGATATTTGATATAGACTAGAAGTGAGTCTGCTTTGAAACACTTTGAAATGTTTTTAAACTTGCTCTGAATTCTATTAAATGTATTTACATGTGGTTTGCATGTGAAATGTGTACATCTGTTGGAGAAAAAAACTCTTAGGTGGAAAATGAGCAGGGAATAATAAGAAAGCTTTTCTAAAATCCTTCCTAAGCTTCACATGCCAAATCCAATTAATTCATTTTTGATGGGTCATGTAGGAAATTTAAGTTACACAAACAATGAAATAGAGTTTGTTTTCACAACAGCAAGTATGATTACATTAAATGTTTCTACTTGGAATAATATATAAGAATATTAGTAGTTTCATTGATTCAAAACCCAAATTGATTATGTTACTCCTTTTATGAGAGATTTATTCTTAAATGGGAAATGAACACACAGATCAGAAAGTCATTGTCTGAAAAGAAAGTGTGACTCAGCATTTCCTTGGATAATGTCCTTGACTTTCAGGGCCTCTGTTACCTCATATAAAAGGCTTTGCTATCACTATACAACCTCCAACCTCTCTTCTAGCTTGAAATACTGTGATTCCAAATGTACTCCTGGGAAAATTAAAAAATAAAGTCATGCACTACTTACTACTAAGCATTCAGAATTTTTTTATATGAATGACAGAATTCACCAAAATAGTTTTTCAAGGAAAAGGAGCTAAATAATCAATAGTGAGAAAAAGGTCAGCATGATGTTAATACAAAATGTTTACTTATTTATTTATTATTTATTTTTTCTAACCTTTTTTTTTTTTTTTTTTGAGACAAGGTCTCACTCTGTTGCCTAGGCTGGAGTGCAGTGGTGAGAGCATGACTCACTGCAGCCCCAACCTCCTGGATTCAAGCAATCCTCCTGCCTCAGCCTCCCAAGTAGCTGGGAACACAGGCACACGCCACCATGTGGAGAAAATTTATTAATTTTCTGTAGAGATGGGGTTTCCCCATGTTACCCAGGCTGGTCTTCAACTCCTGGGCTCAGGCAATTCTCCCACTTCAGCCTCCCAAAGTGCTGGGATTGCAGGCATGAGCCACCACTGTGTCCAACCCAAAATGTTTAATTGCCATAAAAAATCATCTAAAGGCTGTGTTGGAAGCTTGTGATTTTTGTGACGATGTTCACTTATTTTTGGCATTTCTCAAATGATCAGTTTACAGTAATTTTCCCCTACTACCCAGGGGTGGCAAAGTGATACAGCCTCCCTTTTTCTCTAAGGTATTTTTTGGAGCAGGCAATCAGAAAAAAGGGAAATGGATCCCACTGCCTCTCCAGAAAGACCATGATCTGTTGTTACTGGTTTGTTCATCCTGTCATCTCTATCCTGAGCCTATCCTGTCACCTCTATCCTCACTACTGAAGGGTCTGGGAGAGGGATGGCTGCAGTGATGTAGGGAGATGGTCACATGCCTTTCATCTCAAACTTCTTATCCTGCCAGTTTCCCTACCCCTGGACATGATAAAGTCTCCTCATTGAAATAACAGCTAGATCTCAAAACCAGCACATTGAGGATGAATGGAGGTTGTATTTTTATAGATTGCTATCTAGCACCATACAAGGAAAAAAGTCTTACACACTTAAGCCTTCAAAAAGACAGACTCAAAAGGGAAGATCCTGAGTTGCTTCCTAATTTCCAGATATCTTTCTCTCTTGATCTCTTATTTACCCAAAGACCCTTGAAGGCCTCTAGTCTTGTGCACACCCTCCTTTACCCCCAATTAGGAAACCCCTGAGGGTTTTTCTCCTCTTGTCCTCTGAATTTTGACAGCCAACCTAGTACTTCAGCCTTTACTTAAATGTTAATGAAAGTACTCTTTAGCCTGGACACTACTAATTCTCTCTTTTTTTTTTCTTTTGGTTGATAATGTCCAAAGATGCCTGCTTTATTTCCTGTTAGGTGATTGCATTTCAGGCTGGTAACATCAAATAACAAACTAATTACCAACTCATTTTGTGCCTCTGAACTACAAACCAATAATCCGATGTGGCAGGGTATAACAATGTCAACAGCTTGTGAGGGGCTGGGTTTTCCAAATAAATGATTTGGATGGGCAGAGTGCTGAGTGGAGCTGAGGGTAATCTCCAGGATTGTTTAAAGACCTTGACACCTGATTAAGTGAGGCCAAAGCCCCATGAGTCCCTAGGCCAAAGCCCTCCACCCCAAATCCTAAGAGCATAGTTGTTGCTTCTCTTTTGGTGAACTATTATTTTAGCTTTTGGTGAAAGACCTGCCAGGGCGTTCTTCCGCAGAGTGAGCGTGAAGGGCCAATGGATCAGGGCTCTTTCTCTAACTCTGGTATCAGCACGCACATACAGAGACCCTGACAGCCAGAGGAACTGCCTGGCAGATCTTTCACCAAAATAAGAGGTTGATCTGCCTGGGCCTGGCAAAGGGAATCCAATGCCTACTCGTGGCTGGCACACCCCCTGCCCTCACTCCCACCCTAGGGTACAGTTCCTTCTGCAGAAAATGTGAGGCTTCTGGTAATTCCTTGTCCTTTTAGTTCTGCTTTGAAAAGAAAATAAAGAGAATGACCATAGGGTAACCAAAGTGGGTGCAGGCACCTTGGCAGAGGTCCAGCGGCCTCAGGCACAGAGCTGGGTGGGGTGAGAGGTCTGTGCTGGCTAGGAGGTGCTCCTCTAAAACCTCAGGGCTGAGTTTCTTGGGAATAGATATCCAAAGGGAAGAATCTGTTAACAAAATTTCAAGACCGTGGGAGCTGTTCATATAAGCAGGCAGAAACTTGGGGAAGGTCAAGATCAAGGAAGAAAGAGAGATAAGAAAGGAATGAGAAGCTCTCATCACGAGGTGCGAGCTCAGTAACAGTAAGCCATTATTATATGAACTAGTACCTTCACTAAATGGTTTTTCTCACCCTGAAAATCCCCACAAGCTTCCTTTTACATTTGAGAAACTCTTGTTCAAGAACTCATTGATAAGCTGCTGTTTTTCCCTCTGACTGAAAGAAACTATGTCACTGAGAAAAGGACTTTCTCACCAACAGCTCTAAGCTGAGGTCTATCAAGACTCTTTCTCTGCTTCGCCTCCATGTAGCTGTCACCAGGCAGTTCCTCTGGCTGTCAGGGTCTCTGTATGTGCGTGCTGATACCAGAGTCAGAGCAAGAGCCCTGATCCATTGGTCCTTCACGCTCACTCTGCGGAAGAACACCCTGGCAGATCTTTCACCAAAAGCTGGTGACTTTGCAAAAGTGATGCAGTCCTTGTTCTGGCTAGGCTATGCCATCTCGTGATCCCAAGCAGAGTCTCCAAACATGGTGGATTCTGCTGCTGCTGAGAGGACACACACCCCAGGATGCTAGCTGGGTAGTGAATGCAGAAGCAAGGCACCACAGAGAGGTTGGACACTTGGGTTGTGTGATTCAGGACACACTGGATAAGTCGAAGGGTGGAGGGAAGAAAGGGGAGGAGAAGACTGAATTCTAAACAACATCTCAGAAGGCCGGAGCTCCATTAGATGGGCTCTGGATTGAGCTTTTCTGCCAGAAAGTTACTCACAAAGGCCTCCACAATGGCAGGGGTGATCTCCTCCCACGTCTATCACATACTCCATCAGTGCTGTCATGTCCAGGATACTGAGCAAAGGGGCAGCCTCAGGCGGGTTGGTGTAACCTTGCAGGAAGTCTATCATATCATCCTCCCCAGATACAAAAAATGGAAGTGATGCTCCTCCTCTTTGGCTTTGCACTTGGCAATGATTTTCTCAGCTATTGGCTGAATCAGCTGCTTGGCTTCCTGGGACTCTCTGTCATCCTCAGAGTCCACAAAAAGGAGGAGGCAGGGGCCAGTTGAGCTGCAAAGTGTTGGAGTCAGAGAGCTTCAGCACGGGCTTGGGTGCCATGGGAACTCCCAGCAGTCCTCGTCGTTAAGCACCTCCACTCACCCCACCACATGATCACCTCGCCCTGTGGGTCCAGCACAATGAGCATGGGGAATGCCTTGGATTCTATACAGCCAGATGGGATGCGACTTCCAGGCCTTTTCAGTAAGGGGGATAGTGAGCCAGAACCTATCACTGAAGTACTGTTTGAAGGACTCTCTGATCTGTCTTCACTGACTAAGATAATCTCAAAGTTCTGGCCTGCCTCCTTGATCTTCTAATAAGATTCCACCAGGACCTGGGTGAGGCTTTGGCAGGATGAACACCCATGTGCAGAGAAATAGGGTCCTATGTAAGACCTTTCTGGGATGCTGCTTTCCAGGAACTGTGAGTCATTTCATAAACCTGAAAAGTTTAGGTCCCCAAGGGAATTCCATACCTTCTGGGTCATCTCAGATCACCAGCAGCCCATTCTTGCACACAACCTTTGCAGTGGTGGCATCTATGAATATTAGCAATGGAATATTGGAAATTTGGTAATTGTTCCAAAGTTTCTGTGCTTCTCCTTGTAGGGCAGCGCCAGCCAAGGCATGTCCCACATGAAGTCCTACCACTGCCACTGGTCGTCCTTGCTGCTGCTCATCACCAGCTTCTAACCAAGCTGCTCCTCCAAGAAGCCCACCATCTTGGCCCACCACAACCCCAACGCACAAGCAGGTGGGTAGGGAGGCAGCGGCGACCCCGCTTCCTCTGTCCACCTGGCCTGGACACTGCTAATTCTTAATCGCAACAAGGGTGCTGGTGGGTACTCTGATGCCAGGTTCAACTCCCTGTCATGGAGAGCTGTAGCTGATTTTGTATCTAATTACCTAAGAAGCAGCATGCACAAATGAGTGAGCATCACTTATTTGTATTGGTAGTATATTAGTCCACTTTCACACTGCTATAAAGATACTACCTGAGACTGGGTAATTTATAAACCAAAGAGGTTTAGTTGACTCACAGTTCTGCATGGCTGGGGAGGTCTCAGCAAACTTACAATCATGGTGGAAGGCAAAGGGGAAGCAGGCACCTTCTTCACAAGGTGGCAGGAGACAGAGTGTGCAAGGGAAACTGTCATTTTTAAAACCATCATGTCTCATGAGAACCCCCTCACTATCATAAGAACAGCATGGGGGAAACCAACCCCATGATCCAATCATCTCCTACCAGGTGCCTCCCTTGACATGTGGGAATTAAAATTCCACACGAGATTTGGGTGGGGACACAGAACCAAACCATATCATTCAGCCCCTGGCCCCTCCCAAGATGCATGTCGTTTTCACATTTCAAAACACAATCATGCCTTCCCAACAGTCCTCCAAAGTCTTAACTCATTCCAGAATTAACCCAAAAGTTCAAGTCCAGAGTTTCATTTGAGACGAGGCAAGTCCCTTCTGCCTATGAGCCTGTAAAATCAAAAACAAGTTAGTTACTTCCAAGATACAATAGGGGTACAGGCATTGGGTAAATGTTCCCATTCTAAATGAGATAAATTGGCCATAGCAGAGGGATTACAAGACCTATGCAAGCCTGAAACTTGGCAGGGCATTCATGAAATCTTAAAGCTCCAAAACAATCTCCTTGGACTTCATGCCTCACACCCAGGGCACACTGATGCAAGGGGTGGGCTCCCAACGCCTTGGGCAGCTCTGCTCTTGTAGCTCTGCAAGGTACGACTCCTGCGGCTGCTTTCAAGAGCTGGTGTTGAGTGCCTATGACTTTTCCATGTGCACAGTGCAAGCTGTTGGTGGACTTACCATTCTGGGGTCTGAAGGATGTCAGCCTTCTTCTCAGAGATCCACTAGGCAGCACCTCAGTGGCCACTCTGTGTGGGAGCTCCAATCCCACATTTCCCCTCTGCATTGCCCTAGTAGAGGTTCTTCATGAGGGTTCTGCCCCTTCAGCAGACAACTGCCTGGGCATCCAGGTGTTTCCATACATCCTCTGAAATCTAGGCGGAGGCTTCCAAAGCTCAACTGTTATCTTCTGTGCACCCACAGGCCCAACACCACCTGGAAGCTGCCAAGGTTTGGGGCTTGCACCCTCTGAAGCCACAGCCCAAGCTGCATCTTGGCTCATTTTAGCCATGGCTGGAGCTGGAGTGGCTGGGACACAGGGCTCCAAGTCCCAAAGCTGCACAGAGCAGTAGGGCCCTGGGCCTGACCCATGAAGCCATTTTTCTCTCCCAGGCCTCCATACGTGTGATGGGAGGGTCTGCCATGAAGGTGTTTGACATGCTCCACAGACATTTCCCCATTGTCTTGGCTTTTAATAGTCAGCTCCTCATTACTTATACAAATTTCTGTAGCCAGCTTGAAATCCTCCTCAGAAAATGGGTTTTTCTTTTCCACCACATAATCAGCCTGCAAATTTTCCAAACCCTTATGCTCTACTTCCCTTTTAAACATAAATTCCAATTTCAAACCATGTCTTTATGAATGCATATAACTGAATGCTTTCAGAATAAGCCAGGTTACCTCTTGAATGCTTTGCTGCTTAGAAAGATCTTCCACCAGATACTCTAAATCATCTCTCTCAAATTCAAGGTTCCACAGAGCCCTAGGGCAGGGGCAAAATGCCACCAGTCTTTTTGCTAAAGCATAGCATGAGTGGCCTTTACCCCAGCTCCCAATAAGTTCCTTACCTCCATCTGAGACCACCTCATCTTGGAATTCATTGTCCATATCACTGTCAGCATTTTGGTCAATACCATTCAACAAGTCTCTAGGAAGTTCCAAACTTTCCCACATCTTCCTGTCTTCTTCTGAGCCCTCCAAAGTGTTTCAACCACTGTCTGTTACCCAGTTCCAAACTCACATCCACATTTTTAGGTTATCTTTATAGCAGTATCCAACTTCTGGTACCAATTATCTGTATTAGTCCATTTCACACTGCTATAATGATACTACCTGAAACTAGGAAATTTATAAACAAAAAATGTTTAATTGACTCACAGTTCCACATGGCTAGGGAGGCTTCATCAAACTTACAATCATGGCGGAAGGAGAAGGGGAAGCAGGCACCTTCTTCACAAGGTGGCAGGAGAGAGAACATGCCAGGGAAACTACCACTTTTAAAACCATCAGATCTTGTGAGAATTCCCTCGCTATCATGAGAACAGCATAAAGGAAACTGCCCCCATGATCCAATCATCTCCTACCAGGTCCCTCTCTTGACATGTGGGGTTTAAAATTTCACATGAAATTTGGGTGGGGGAACAGAGCCAAACCATGCCAGTTAGTAAGCATTCTAGGTTAATTGAGGAAAGGATAGCTTAACATGGTTTTAACCCAGCTTAACATGGTTTTAACCCTGTACCTTGCAAAAGAAAAACCTTGAGATTTGTACTCTTGGGCCAGGGTTTCTCGACTGTGGCATTATTGTCATTTTGGGCCAGATAGTTTTTCTCTTGTAAAGAGTTGTCCTGTGTGTTATATGAAGTCTAGAAGTATCCAAAGTCTCGACTCAGAAGATGCCAGTTATAGCTATACATTGAGACAACCAAAAATATCTCTGGACATTACCAAGTGTCCCATATAAGCAAAATTGCCCCTTTGGAGAAGCAGTCCCCTAGATGTATCTTATCTTATAAGAACTTTTACAATAGCTGTAAATGGCTTCTTGTTATCCTCCCAGATATCACCATTAATTAGACTTTTTGTCTGTTTCCAAATTGCTCCACACCTTCCCCGAAGTATCAGGTACTCTGTGTATCATTAAAGATATTATTCTTATAATTAAATACCAAGAGCTTATATTGAATTGGTTTAATAAAGACTACTAGATTTCTCTGCTTGTTACAATCTCTTTTTCCTAAAGGTTTCCAAAATTCTGGTTTATCTTAGCCTGACAATAAGTTAGCATTTAACTGCTCAGCTGTTGGGCATTCTCTTTTATAACCAGGGCTCTCTAGAGAATTGAGTTGTTCACAGAAAATACCAAAGGGACATCTGTAGTATTCTCTTCTCTGCTTTGTCTCTGCCTTGACCCGAATTCTCTTCTTGCATCAGGTTCGAGCTACAGTAATTGGAGGCCCAAAGAAGGCTAGTTTATCCTAATGATATAAAAATAGTTACTAACTTACACGTACAGTGTTCTATGAATGGATTTATGCATATTCTTTTAAAAACATGTACAGAGCTTTATATACAAAAACTGGGAAGAAGACAAACTGGAATTTCCTTTGTCCTTCCTTCCCAACTCTGCATTCTAATATTAGTTTAAATTTGATCCACTTTCATCTTTACTTGGAAAGTATGAATTTAAAAAATAGAGCTTTCCAATTTTCCTTTCAAGATATGCCACGTAGTTAAATGCTCTTCAGGCTTCTAATAGCAGAAAATATCCATTATGTTTTGTTTGTGACAATCAGGGTGGAGAAAATAATGTTTTGGCTCTTCTGAGGAAGAAAGGGCTTCTGGAAAAATGCTAGCAAGTGTTTAAATAATTATAATCACACACATAAAATTAAGTATTCTTAGAAATGCATTATGGTGCTTTTTTTTTTACTGGGTAGGGTAAATAAGGAACAGATTTTTATTTTTATTTTTTTAGTTTTATTAGGGACATTTTATAAATCACAATGCAGTGAACTTCACCACATGAGTCGAGCTGGCCCACTGCCACTACTCAGCTCTGTAAAAGCACCAGCTCTCCTTTGAATTCCGAGAACAGCTCTTGGCCTGTGAGAACATCTGGGGCTCAAAGTTTTGGAAAGAAACAGTTCAGGTCCCTTTAGAAGGGCTCTCCCTATGGTGGGAACCAGAGTGTGCACACACTTAAAAAGGATTTTGCAGTACCATTGGCCAGAGGCATTGGCTTAGAGCTCTAGCACCAGGGAAGATCAATGTGAGACCAAAACAAATCCCCAAGAAGCTTCATGAAGTCTTTCAGTGGGATTCAGGGGCCCAGAGTATGTTTTGTATATCTTCTGTATTCTTTATCTATGTGTTTTCTTAGGGAAAATGAGTGTATTACGGCTGATGGGTCTTGCATTCTCCTAAAATAGTGATGAAGAAAGGGAGACAATGTGAAAAAGGCAGGGGCTTAAGGTATATTCAGGGGAGCCCAAGCAAAGCTGATTCCACATGTAAAGTGCTGCCTCATGAATTCTGACAGTGATTTTCAAAGCACAGAATGTAGACACTAACAGGTGAATAGTCTTGTCTAACAGTTATATGGGGGAAAGCCACTCATAAACATAGAACTGGTAGTTGTCTAATCTACCAGAGGAAAGCTCCCTTAACTGCACCCCTGTCTATTCACTTGGGGGGCTCTGCCCCATCAGCTGCCAATAATGGCATGTCCTGTTCCTTGTGGAGGGGGGAGAAACAAGAAAAGGTGGGTAGAGAGAGGTGTACACACACATAGGCATGTGTGTATTTATCTTCAGCAAGAATATTTTCTTCCTGACTCATTCAGGATGCTTTAAGATGAAGAGAGATAGTATTCATTAAACATAATTACCTGAATGATTTTAATTACAAATCATTAAGGAGAGATATAGCCTTGTATTTTCTTAGAAAATGGAGCACTTAAGAAATCATGTTGCCCCTTTCTCTGATCTTTTGGCTTTACAGATGCATGTTAGGGAGTGTAATTTGGATAAAGCTGTGGGAGCTCTGAGGTATATAAAATTAAATTACACTGCCAACAAAATAAGATTTTTTTGGCTCACCCTCGTCCTCTCTTTTGAGATTCAAAGGCCCTGCCAAGTGCCCCGCCAAGTGCCCCAAGATGATTAATTCTGAGAGCCCCCACGTGGCATAGGCTACTAACCTTTCCTTTTGAATCCAACATTGTTCACTATCTTTGCTGCCACCTTGCTTTATGGGTCCAAAGCCACCTTGTTGTGACAGTGCCTTAGTGCAATGTTCTCAATGACATTGCTGCTGTGGGTCTGACTGGGTTAATATTGAGTAAAACTGCAGTCTCTAGAACTCAGAAAATGTCAAAACTGAGCTGTTATAAGCCCTAAAATGTGGTGCATCTCCCTTTCCCTTTTCACACTGTACAAAAGGGCTGCGTGGCATTGCGAATAATTCATAAAGAGGTATTTTCATTCCACTTAACATTCATTTCTGCCTACGACTCTATGGGGCTTTTTTGGGTGACAAACAAGATAACAGACATTGTACTCATTGCTTGCTGTAGACTCAGTCTCCCTTTGAGCTACTTTTGAGGCACCTTTTCTCTGGATAAGTCTTCCTCAGGGAACGCTTAGGTTCCTTATGCAAATCAACTTATGGTAGGCTACTTCCCAGGCATCCAGACAGATTAAGGTAACAGAGTTTGAGTTCAAGCCCAGATCCCAACTCCTATATATTAGCTGTAATTTGAGGATATTTTAATATATTCTATTTGAAAATAAAATCAAGGGAAAGAAATGGGACAGCAATCTATATATGCGAAATCTGTATATTCTACAATAAGAGAACAGGACAAGCCAAGATGAACAATCACCTAACATTTCAATTTTGTTTGGTTTGGTTTGGTTTGGTTTGGTTTTTTGGTTTGTTTTCAGTCAGTCTTAATTAAGGTATATATTCCTTCCTAATGAATATTTATTGGAAATGTAATGTTTTGTTTTCTGCAAAATAACAGACTAATTATTAAGTAGATATGTTTGAAATTCCTGGCTGACTAAATAAATATATCTACATTTCTTTCTTTCAATTTAGCTTAATGTGAGTCATTAAAGACCAAGTGGGTCCAGGAGTTCATTGGCATTCTGACATATTATTGTATTCATTATATAGCTGGATATATAAATTTCAAGATCTGTAGAAAATACTGGCTGGTTTATCTAACATTCCTTCATATAGAGAACAACCATTTATATTTGTCCATAGAGGACAAGATCAATTGAGTTTAAAATGAAGACACTTTATCTTTCAGTAACTTCTGATCCTTCAATAACTTCTGATTCAGTAACTTCAAATCTTTTAGTAACTTTTGAATCACCAATGAGTAAGTCAGGTTTAGCTGAGTTTTAGTGTGTTTTATTGCAGTCTGCTGAAATTGGCTATCCATGTCCATTATATACAGTAACTGTGCATTAAGTAACATCGTTGAATAACACACTCACTACCCATAAAATATAATAGAAACTTTCCTGTAGCCTCCTTGTCCTATCTCAAGTGTTCTCATGGACTGGGGTATGGATATGTTATCCTTCTTGGTCACTGAGCCACATAGTGAATGACAGATCTATTCACCTGGCTGTTACTAACTGCTTACGAGTCCATTTATGAAATTTAGGCTGTCAGTAACAGCAGCCAGAAGTCCTTGAACAAGTAGATAATAAAATGCTTGCCTGCCAAGATGATTATAATACAACTTAAGATTGACTTTGTTTGGAGCTGCCAATGACATTTCTACTGGGCTCTTCCCGTCCTGGAAAGAACAACAGAAGCATGTGTATGCATGTTATCACCTTCCAGTCACCTCCAACCCTCGCAAAAATATCAAAAGACTTCCCAGTCTTGGGGAAATCTGACAAGGGACAGAATTATGAGAGTCATCTTCTCTGTGTTCATCACATTTGAGTTATTTTACAAGCCAAAACCTAAGAGCATTTTCCATGTCTGTAGCACTATTCACAGGAGGCAGGGTGGGAGCACCAAATCCCAACCCTGTGCTGATTGATTGGTGTGAGCCCTGGATACAGGACAACGGGAGAGACCTGAGACCTTCCCATATCATACTAAGTCAAAATGCTGATACAACCCTCAGGAATTTGGCCAGGCGCGGTGGCTCACGCCTGTAATCCCAGCACTTTGGGAGGTTGAGGCAGGTGGATCACAAGGTCAGGAGGTTGAGTCCATCCTAACTAACACAGTGAAACCCCATCTCTACTAAAAATACAAAAAATTAGCCGGGCGTGGTGGTGGGCGCCTGTAGTCCCAGCTACTCGGGAGGCTGAGGCAGGAGAATGGCATGAACCTGGGAGGCCGAGCTTGCAGTGAGCCGAGATCATGCCACTGCTCTCCAGCCTGGGCGACAGAGCAAGACTCCATCTCAAACAAACAAACAAACAACAATAACAACAAAAAACCCTCAGGAATTCAATGCTTTCAAGGGGAAAAAGCCAATGACACTGTCACAGTGTCATTCAAAAGGAAACTAATATGAATTTTAAAAAAACTAACAAAGAATGGTAGCAGGGAAATCTGTGAGCTACATCGTAACCCCTGGCAACAAGCATGCACCAACTCCACTTCCTGGCCATCATTCATGCCTGATGTTCTTGGTAATGTGTGTTTTGCCCCTCCATGCTTAACAAAACAACAATCTAACCCCCAAACCGAAGGTTTGTTTTATGATTTTTCAACAAATTTTGTTCTTGGAAAAAATACTAGTGATAAAGTACCAACACAATGTGCTCTTGTCATTTGCTTTTCAACATTGAAAGAGAGAGTGGGCTATTGCTGTTTGCTGTTTTGTAATCAGAAAATGCTTAGGGGAAGAAATCTGCAAACTCTTGGTCAGCACAGCATTTTGGAAATGAAGCAGTTAATCTCATTTTATTCCTTTCATTGTTAGTGGAACAAGTTAGGACTTAATCAACTTGCTTTTCAAATGTAACCCTTTTTAATGAAACATGAGGTTACAAAGTTCTCATTCTTCAAATCAACCCAAGCTGAAAAAAAGTTTTCAGGTCAGTTAACACATGCTTCCTATCCGCACCATGACATTCTGTAGGGGGAGAGGAGGAGTTGTGCAAAGAAGGGATTTAGCCATTACTACTGCTCAAATGTCCTAAAATTTGCAATATAGCCAGCTGATGGACTATTTGGCTTTCACGTATACCCCTGTTACAGGTACAAAAAGAAAGAATTTTGAGACATCTATACTTGTTCTCTCATACTACAAACATTAAATGATCCCAACACAAATGTATGAGGAAAGACACTGCAGATTCCACGCTTTCCTCCTCTATAGACCTGCAGCGTTTCTCACTGGTTCAGAGCACATGTGGTAAGGCCAGGTTGTCCTCAATACTTGCTCCCTACATTGAACCTTTCTTCAATTCTATATACAACTCTTAGCAAGTATTGATGTTGCCACCATGACTGTAGGATTATCCTGGAAAAATCTGGGCTCTGATTCCCAAAGGCTCAATTCCCATTCATGTACGTGGAAGTGGATGGGCAAAGTCAAAAAGAGGAATGATTTCAAATGCAAAAGGAATTATTTCCTTTTCAGCAGACAACATGAAAATATTTCTTTCTTTCTCTAACACTTGCACCTATGCTACTTCAGATGAAATTAGACTTAAATTTTGTCTGCCTCCTAATCATGTAGTGAGAGATCCATCGTGATAAGTGAAGTCTTCCCAGACTATGATGATAGGAGAGCCAAGAAATGTTGCCCTAGTATCTAAAATACTCTTCCACTCGAATCAAAAGTTTCCAGAATATCTCATAATGCACCATGAGGCCTGACAAATAATTTTAGAAGGAATTGGAGATTCTTACACATTGGTCAGAAGAGGGACTGGCTCTGCAAATGTTCTTAACCCATTTGCCCTTTTTTTTTTATTAATGGAAGATGTTGCGTATATATTATTTATATGTTACTGCATAAGTTTAAGTTTACATTACACAAACAAATCAGGACCTGGAGCATCCTGGTACCTAGGGTTGCTTCACAGGAACCGGTAGTTCTAAGCCAGAATTGTTTTCACTTTGAAGGTGATTCTGCTCAGGGCTGAAGCCACTGCGTAAACAAACTGACGGTTTGAAAAGAAACACCCCAGTTTTAATTCCATTTGGAACTAAGTTTAGATCATAATTTATCTTGTAACAGAATTACATTTTTAAAAAGATGTTTATAATTTTAACCATTAGTATTTTTGTACGTAACAGACAGCCAAAACTGTGTCAACTTCAAGTACTTTCTTCTGCAGCAAAGAAAGTAAGTGAGAGCTACTCTCTCTGTAACTATGCAGAGTTACTCCATACAGGTTACAAAGACCAGGGCAATTGAAGAGTCCCAGGAGGGGCCACTCTTGATGGTCCCTTTTCTTATTTTCTTTTCTATCATAATTAAATACAGAGGCCATGGGGCTCTGGGGGGCTATCTCCAACTTCTGTCCATGCAAATAGCCCCCAATCAGAAGAAGACTTGCACGCATTCCTGCTAACACATCTCAGAGGGTCCAGAATGGAAGACATATTTCACACACAGAGTGCTTCTCAAACATTAAAGCACATCTGGACCACCTGGGGATCTTGTTTTATAAAGATTCTGATTCAAGAGATCAGGACAGGGACTGAGATTCTACATTTTCAACATGCTCTTGGGCAATGCTTCTGGTCCTCTGACCATACTCTGAGATCTGAGCATAAAGAGCAACAACTTTGGGGTAGCCACCTGGAGTTTTATGTGGAAAAGAATATTCTGAAGCTAAATTCTCGCTTTTTGGGAAAGAATGATGTCATCTATGAGTGAACTTTGCCTTGGTGATGGTGGCAGTAGCAATAATGTCAGGGTTTTTTTTTTACCACTCCTAGACAGTCATGACAGAATCTCATCACCATGCTTTAGGAGATAGAGAGTCCTGGAGTTTATGGTATTCTCTTATTTCCAGAAGAACTTAGAATTCCTGCATACTGATGAGATTATTATCTGGTATAATTATGATGGTACAATTATGAAGAATCTTTTGCAGACGAAGTTTCAACAAAAAGGTTAAGTACAGTAGGTAAGGTCACATAGAAAATCAAGAATACATTTTAGTTTTCCTGTCTCCTAAAATATTTCCATGATTAACTTAGCCTGCAACTCATTTTTTGGTATCAAATGGATGTGAAATACGAGCAGAAAATAGATATGAATTGACTTATTCTTAAAAACCCAATGCTTGAAAATTCATTGTTTTTTGTTGCAAAGGATAGATTAAGTGGAAATTATTTACATTTATAAATATATCTTTATAGTAAATTCAGCAAATATATTTTAAAATAAAATTAGTTTTGTTAAATTGTCCACATATTTTTAATGAAATATATTATACTTATAGATCCATTGGGGTATAACTACAATAATAATATTGGTGAAAATTGGATGGATATATTATTGAATGGAAAGAGCATTGGAATGAAAGTTAGAAAAACTGGATTTGAATTTCTGCACTGCCATTATCTAATTGCATGAACTTGGACAAGATGCAGATGCTTCTAGACTTATAGTGGGGTTATGTCTTCATAAACTCATGGTAAGTTGAAGATGCCATAAGTTGAAAATACATTTAATACACCTAACCTACCCAGTATTATAGCTAAGCCTAGCCTATATGAAACATACTTAGAACACTTACAGTAGTCTATAATTGGGCAAAATCATCTAATATAAGGCCTATTTTATAAAAAAGTGTGGAATGCTGTATGCAGATGAGCATTTTGTAGACATAATGGGATGTGAAAACACAAAACAGGATATCCAAAAAACACTGGCAACACCGTACACTGTAAAATCTAGGTTTTTTACCCTTGTGATCACGTGGCTGACCAGGAACTGTTCATTGCCACTGCCCAGCTTTGCAAGCGGGTGTTATACCACATATAGCTAGCCTGGGAAAATATCACAATTCAAAAATTAAAGTGTAGTGTTTATTGAATGTGTATCACTTTTACACCATCATAAAGTTGAACAATCCTACATTAAACCATGGTAAGTTGGTGACCATCTGTTCTGTGTGTGTCTGTGTGTGTCTGTGTGTGTGTGTATTCATGCATATTCATGCACACGCTTGTGCATATGAAGAATAATTTGCCCTCTGTATATCACTGAGCTATAATGAGTGTCAAATGAGGTGATGTGAAAGGCTCTATAAGTGGAAAATAGCTAAATTATTATTTTTATAATAAAAACCTTAATGTTAACCCATATGTGATAGCATAAAGCATATAACAATATTTGTGTCTTGTGTTAGTTGATACAGGGAGTGTATAATGTCATTAACATAGTTGTACTACCAGGCTCTGTTAATTAAGGATTGTTGGCGATTTTGTCAATAATTTTATAATTTCTGTGTGTGTGTGTGTGTGTGTGTGTGTGTGAAAGAGAGAGAGAGAGAAGCCTGTATAGCTGAAAGACAATATCCTTTTGACAAAAGTGGGTAAGTACACTACTTGATGCTTACAAATCAGTAGAAATCTAAGAAATAACAAGAGAAAATAAAAGCCATTTAGAACCAGGTTTGGTATTCAAAGAAGCAAGGTAAATAAATGGGCAATTGACATTGATAAGACTTGTCCAAAATAGGGAATTCTATTAGAAAGTAAAACAATTAGGAGAAGCAAAGCATAGTGCTTTAATTATTAAATATCTCAAGTTGATAACCAAATTAAAAATCCCAAATATTATACCTCAGAATTTAATTTCGAGTATTAGTCCAAATGCAGCTAAAATGAATACCACCAAACTGTATATTCGAAAAGCATTTTTTATTATTTTATTTTAATTTTTAAAAACTGTGATAAGAACACTTAACATGAGATCTTCCTTCTTAACAAATGTTTGAATGCACTATAAATATTGTTAACTCTAGGTCCAATGTTAAAAATGACACAAATACTTTTAGAAAGTGGGGGAAAAATATTTGATCTATAAATTTTTAAGCAATGGTTGCCAGCTATTTCCCATTGCCATAACTATGCTAAGGACAGAAAAGTAGTTTCCTACACAATGCTTATCAATCCCTAAGTCATCTTTCCTCAATCACAAGACAGAAAAGTAGTTTTCTACACAATGCTTATGAATCTCTAAGTCATCTTTCCTCAATCACTGACTTAGATAGTTTCAGAATGACACTTGGTTAACTGTTTCCAGATAATTTATTACTGCAACCCAAACCAACCCTCTGCAAAGTTGCAAAGGTGATTAAGCTTATTGTTGGTTGCCTCATCTTCTCCACTTTATACCCCTTCTTATCTTTACACCCATCCTAAGTGTAAAATCTACTTATTTTTCCCTTGTCTTTGAGAACATAAACGGAAACTCTAGCCAAGTCTCAAAAAGCAGATATAAATTTGAATAGTCACTTCTTTGAGGGGTATTTTTTTTGTATTTTAATAAGAATCAAAGCCTGGGAACCCTGCAAATACAGCTTCCATAGGACCCCATGTTTGTCTTTTTGGCACAGGGCAGGGAGTGGATAGTGCTGGTAGCCAAGGGCTGATCCAAACTCAGGAATGAAGCATAGGTGTTTAAGAATGACTCAGTCCCTTGCCTCTGGATTCATTCCCTATAAAGGTCCAAAATTATTTTTATCACTGCAGCTGAAATTCTACCAAGTACAAATATATTTATCTTAACAAGCTTACTCATTTTAAAGGCAAATATTACAATGAGCGTTATATCTCATTTACTTAGTATGTGTTGTTGTAACCTGATGTTTCCCTCTTCGCACTGACTACTACAAAATTATGGTTGATTTGAGACTAGGAGCTTAGGGGTCTGGAGGTCAAGGGAGGCTGAAACGCTGAATTTGAGGGGTAAACAATCATGGCATGTCTCAGAAAGCAGTAGGTATGATGGATGTAGATGTCTGGACCTAGTAGGTAGGCCCTCCAGTGTGAAGGTGTAACCATGCATCTGAAGTCAGAGAAGTGTTAAGTATCAGAAACAGATGAGACAGGTGCAGGTAAGATACACAGGAATAACAAGTGGTGGGTGGGAAGTTTAAATAATGTGCATGTTAGGATTAATATATCATGAAGGACAAGGTCAATTTTGAAGGTCAAAGCAGTAACTGTCATTCTGGGAGTTTGGGCGTTGCAATATTTTAGAAATCAGGCAAAAGAGCATTGGAACTCAGGCAGAGAGTCTAGACCATTGAAGTAAAGCACAGAATCAAGATGACCCTTTATCCAAACCTATTTCCTCCTTAATCAATAACTTGCTTTAGTTTTTGTATGCTTATTGTTAAGACAGGAACTATGTCCCAAGAATGGCTGGCTTAGAATCTGCAGGTGGAATGAGTGAATATGATGCAGGGAAAAGGAATTTTCCATCCTGTTGATCTAGATCTTCTTATTTACTTATGTTTAATGACAGATTGGCCCCCGAGTCCGTGGTTGTGCTGCAAAGACAGAATAGGATGAGCACACGATGTACTAAACAGGCAACCTCCCAAATCGATAGGAAGCATACTTGCCTAGGCGAGCAATAGAAAATTCATCGTCTATTGGTAAAGTAATTATTAGTAGTAGACATCTAGTTAGGAGACAGAAGGAAGGAGAGCAAGTGGATGCAATTGACCCTGCTTGGGAAATCCTGAAGGCACAGCACTCAGATGGGCAATAACTTGAGCCACATGTAAAACTGCCTGCATGTGAGTTGATATAAGTACCAGGGTGCTGTCCTAGGAGATTAAACCCATAAAACATGGCCCTGAAACGCCTTACAGGATTAGCAATACATCACACTTGAGCACCAGAAGAGAACAGGATACATTCTACTGTGCCATTATCTAGACTTGTGATCTATTGGCATAATAAAAATGTTAAGTGAATTTTTAATGACTGCATTGATACAAAATAAGGTTCAAGCTTAGATAGTGTTTGTTTTCCATCACCAAAGAGTTTTGCAGCTTTTCTACAGATAATCCATAGGCTCACTAAAGCCTGTTTGAAACACCTTTCCGCAAAACGGTTCAGCAGTTACCAGGATAAAACTGGCAAATGAGCTGTTATTAAAGAGAAAATGACGCATCAATGCTTACCTCTTGTCCATTTAAAATAATTAACCCACTGGGAGCAGTGGCTCATGCCTGTAATCCCAGCAATTTGGGAGGCTGAGGCAGGCAGATCACTTGAGGTCAGGG
Source organism: Pan paniscus (assembly GCF_029289425.2). Lineage (NCBI taxonomy): Eukaryota > Metazoa > Chordata > Mammalia > Primates > Hominidae > Pan > Pan paniscus. Next base: position 30,509,523 of record NC_073249.2, on the reverse strand, counting down.
GTTTAAAACCAGCCTGGCCAACATGGCAGAACTCCATCTCTACTAGCCTGGCCAACATGGCAAAACTCTGCCTCTACTAAAAATACAAAAATTAGCTGGGCATGGTGGCACATGCATGTAGTCCCAGCTACTCAGGAGGCTGAGGCAGAAGAATCGCTTGAACCGGGGGGCACAGGCTGCAGTGAGCCAAAATCACACCACTGCACTCCAGCCTGGGCAACAGAGCGAGACTCCATCTGAAAAAATAAATAAAATAAAATGACATAAAATAATTAACCCCTACTTGGAAACAGTTTTAGTGTCAAGCGATTTATTATTAGGTTGATGCAAAAGTAATCAGAGCTATCCTTTTGATATTACACATTGAAGTGTCCCAGAGAAGAAAAAACACACTTTGTTTATTAAAGCAACTTGGGACGTTGTTTTCTGTAGATATATATCTTTTTTTTTTTTTTTTTTTTTTTTGAGACGGAGTCTTGCTCTCTCCCCCAGGCTGGAGTGCAGTGGTGCAATCTCTGCTCACTGCAAGCTCCGCCTCCCGGGTTCATGCCATTCTCCTGCCTCACACTCCCATGTAGCTGGGACTACAGGCGTCCACCACCACGCCCAGCCATAGATGCATATCTTTAAAAAGCAACCTTTGCTTTTCAATATTATGTGCATAAAAATACTGAGAAGAATAAATCCCCAGTGTGTAATTGCAGTTGGTAAGAAATAAGACACCGATAGTCACTTGCCCAAGTCATGTAGAGGACTCCTTATTTCCTTTAATAAATTAAAGGAGTGGTGGCAAATGTAACTCATGTCCACACAGAAGCCCCCCAAGAGATGTCTCTGGGCTGGAACCCTTGCCTAAGACCTTTTCTAGTTAAACTTGGTCATGGTTCCAGTTCAGTGAGTCACAAGGCAGTGAGAATAGTGACATTCTGATATACACAGGTCAGTCCAGTGTGGAAACATTTAAACTTCGGGCACAGATAATACCAATCAACACAATGGGGAATTGCTATGTGCATTTTGAATTGTTCTTAGAGGAAAAAGAACCAGCTTTGGTAATGAGAATGGCAATTCTCTTTTTGACAGCTTCTACTACTGGCAAATATCAATGCCAATTATTTGAAGTACTCCCCAAATTAATCAGTGTATATGAATTAGGTTACAGTTTTGAACCTGCCTCTTCTTATGCAAAACCCAAGGGAAAACAGAGTTTGAAACATCCCAATTCTTCCTTGATATTCTACATGATCTTGGGTAAGTCATGAATCTTTATAAATTCAGACTTTCCTTTTGAGAAAAATGATCATTAAGCCCTCTACTCATGCATATTATAGTGATTAGTTTAAGTTTCAGTTGTTTTAGTTTTTGAAACATGGTACTAATGAGTGAAAGGCCACATATTTAAGCTCTGGGTGGGCTGTTTAACTTTGTTCTGTTACGTGATCATACTTTATCATAACCAGGGATTTGGGCCAAATAAAATATCAATTTGGTTCAAGTTTATTTCAGAAAATATTCTGATGCTCTAGTTTCATTCTGGTTCAGTGGTTTTCAAAAATACAGGTTTGGTGTCTGTTCAAAAGTTCTCACTAGGTTTTAAAACAAAAAAAAAATGGTTGTGTTACTTCTTGGTAAGTGATGCTCAGCTCAAGTTTCATTAGATCAGAAGTTCATTCCAACTTTGTATAAATTGAGTTTATAGTTGGAAATGGTTCAATTTTCAGCAACTAACTTTAAGTCAGATATCTCAAAAATAGACATTGCTAGTCACAAAAGAAACAACGAAGGAGCGAATGGAGAGATTTGGTGCATTTCTTAAACCTATACTATCAAGATAAATTCTACTGCAAGTGGAAAAATCACATCATGCTATACAAGCAGGACTCATGAGGACTCAATCATAAAAGTCGGTTTTCTTCTCTTTCCCACAATATTGTTAAACCTGCTTAGTGGGGATATTCTTTCCCTTCCCATAGGATAAAAACTTGAAGAGCCTCATAATTTCCTGGTTATTCTTAGGAAATAAGAGAAAGATAAAACTGCAATCTCAATTCAGTAATTCATTGTGTCTAGTAATAGTCCCTTATAATAGTCAAAACTTCAAAGATTCTTAAAATCTAAATTTTCTCCACTCCCCCAGCTGGTCCTGCTGTAGGTGACACACTGCATAAAGAAAGTATGCTCCTTCCTCTCTCTCCCTGCTCTTCCTGCTCCTGATTGGCCCATGATTGGACCCTCCAGCAAAGGAGTAAAGAAGCTGTGTGTGCTTGAGCAGGAGAGATCTCACAAGCCGGGACTATATGAGACAGCTGTGCACTCTCAGCACCTGGCAGATTTGTCAAATGACTTTTTCTTTTATGAAAACGTTTGTGAACATCAGAGAGCAGAGACCTTCTCTTCTGCTTTGGTGAATCTCTCCCAATGTTTCATATGTAATATTAAGTTGGGAAAGAAGAAGAGGAAAATAAAGAAAATAAAACAGAAGACAATATAAGCCTTGTTATGAAAGCACTTGCCATATACCAAGGGCATTGGCATTAAAAGCAGAAAAACCCCACATAATACTACAAATAATACAGGAATAAAAAGACATAACTGAATACATGCATGTACATAGGAGTGGAGAGGCTAACTGTATAAAAGGAAGGATATGGCAAATGTTTTGGAGATAATAAAACTTGAGCAGAATTCAGCTGGTAGAGGATGAGAGAAGGCATTCCAGGCAGTGAGAACAGCATGTAAAATGTCGGAGAGGGGGCCAGTGTGGTGGCTCACCCCTGTAATCCTGGCACTTTGGGAGGCCGAGGTGGGAGGATCACTGGAGGCCAGGAGTTCGAGACCAGCCTGGCCAACATGGTGAAATCCTATCTCTACAAAAAATACAAAAATTAGCCAGTCACGGTGGCATGCACCTGTAATCCAAGTTACTGGGAAGGCTGAGGTGGGAGAATCAATTGAATCCAGGAGGCAGAGGTTACAGTGAGCTAAGATTGCGCCACTGTACTCCAGCCTGGCCAATAGAGCAATACTTAGTCTTAAAAAAAAGAAAAAAAAAAAGTCTGACAGGTAGAAAGAGACATGACAATTAAGGGAGGACATTTGAGTGACTTACTCAGTGGTGGTAAATCAATCTCTAGCAAGAATCAGAACTACTTTGGAGGTAAAGGTAAGAGGGCAGCATTCATTATGAATAATCAGAAAATTTTAACTTGATTCAACATGGAATTGGAAACTCTCTTGGGGACTCAAGAAATAAAATTTGATGATTAAAATATTGAGAACAATGACCTTGAGAATGTGTGTGTGTGGGACCAAAGAAGAGGGTTTTGCTTGTAAGATATCTGAAGAACCAAGTCTGGTAACAATAGAATACTCTTGTGAAATTCAGATGGCCTCCTATTTTCCAACTCAAAGAGATAAACGAAATTTCCCTGTGTTTTTAAAATCATTTAAAATTTCTTCTCATTCTACCATAATCCTGTCCACAGATCCTTTCCTGGTGATTGGTGAAGAAAATGGTCCTCTATGTAGCAATGTCACCGCTATATGGTCATGCCATTCTTTCATATAGTGCTTTTGAGGCATGTGAACAAAATGTAGCTTTATGGCTTTCGAATAGTATGCTTTTTTAAGTCCCAGGAAGAAGTGTTTATCAGTATTTTATGGAAGGGGAGAGAGCTTTTGTCCTCACTTTGGACAATAGAACCTCTTCCTATCTGATGCAAGGGTGTTATGAACAGAGCATTTGGATATTTGGTGAAGCGTTTTAAAGCACCAGAGCCTCTACTCTCCAAATCATGATCTAGATTATTATCCCTTCAGTCCTGTGAGGGATGATTTCCATTGTCCAAATGAAAAAACTGGAGCTCAGAAGGAATATGTGCATTACTCAAGCCACACGACACAAACAGGAAATGCAAGGACTCAAATCCAGATCCTACGATTCCAAGTTCCTGGCTATTTTTCTCAACACTAAGCAATTGGCATGAACAGCTGTCCATGTGCTAGTCATTGAGCTTATTCTGTCTGCTTCATTTTATGAAAGCATTACCCCACGTCCTAGGAACAATGTGAGACTATATCATTAGCAAATTTGTTAATATGGACATGTCATGTTAAGTCACAAAGAGACTACCTCAGTTATTGTTCCTTTGATTGATTTTTGGTAGGGATACAGAGGAATTTTGGTTGTGGTTTAGCCTTACCACATATTGCAAACATCAACATGCACTATATTAACTGTCTAAAAGGAGCTTACTGTTTTAAATGGTTGTTAAAGAATGACAATTTTAAGTCGTATTAATAATTTAATTCCAAGAACTACTTTTATGAAAACCACTAAACAATTCCTTCAAGACTTGAGTGATTATGAAAGAAAGAGACAACGAAACACAGAAGTGTCTAATAGGTAGGATGTAGGAGAGACCACTGAAACTTTTGATTATAGACTTAGGAATTCAGAATAAACCCAGATAAAAGAGCATTCTATTAATGAAAGCTACTTACCTGACTTTGCTCCTTCTAGGAGAAAATCAGAATCTTGAAAAGAATATTTAAGGAGAACCCAATCAATAGATATAATATTATCTGAGCAATTATTTACCATGAGACCTTATAAATATTATTAGGTTAATTACCAATAATGAAGAACATATGCATTTTTGTGAGGCACACTTGCATACAGTTGTAGACAGGTGAAAATTTCACTCATATTACTCTTAGATGTGCAAAGAAAATTTAATTTCTATATTTTTTTCTGACTCTAATCTCCCTCAGGAGTCTCTATCTCTTGTAAATAAGGGAAAAACTGTTATCCAATCTCACAAATATGCTCTACCCAATAATTTAATTTCAGTGTTTCAGATAGCCTCTTCTTTCCACTGCTCCTCCAAGATGACACTTGGTGGATAAGTGGAGGAGCTTTATGGAACCCTTTTTCTGGGCTGTGGAAAAAGACAGAGGCCTTAAAAACTGAGTCCTCACACTTTCTGAGTGAAATGACTATTCTGCTTGGTTCCTTGGACTTGTGATGGCTGAAGTAAAATCAATCCTGCCTGACATGTTGGCAACACCTCAGAAGTATGTAGTCCCAGCCAGTTGCCCCAGCCATGGAGTCTCCCATCCCTGGCAGCCTGTTCTTTCCACCCTCAGGGTCATGCTGCTTTATTTGGACCTCTCAGCACTCTGTTCCCCTTCACATAGGGGAGCACATAGGAACTTCTAGATTTCTAATGTGCTGCACATTTCACATGGAGCCAGGGTGCTGCGTGAGGCTGATCTGTCTAGCTACTGCCACCTACCAGTTGTTCTATTTTCCTTGTAGTCAGGGGACCTCTTCAAGACTTGAAACCTTCTCTTCTTTCACTCTGAGAAACTCACCACACATTCCTTTTCCTTACTTCTCTTCTTGGTCACCTTCTTACTAATTTGAATATTTCTGCCACAGCTCCACTTCGGGTTTCCACCTTAAGAAAGGGAAGGCAAGGATATAAAAACCCTTCTGCATTCTACTCTCAATGCCTTTCTTTCCACAAAGTGCTTGGGTAGAAGAGTTGGGATTTTCATTTCTCTCTGTTTGGCATGGATTTCTCTTATGTAAAAATGTTATAACTAAATCCTCCAGGCTTCTGATATGAAGGGATCTACAGATATTTAAGAATCTTCTCCCTGCCAACAACTGGCATTCCAAAAGGTCAGCATTGAGACCCATAGACTACTGGTAACTTCATTGTTAGAGGTGGTACCTGCTCCTCTTTCCCTAAAATATAAGCCATAGCTCAGACTTAGAGGCAAGTGTTTTCAGATAACATGACTTAGTGAGGAAATGGAATCCGTTAGTTTAAATCTCCCTAAATCTCATCAAACTTCAAATTATAAACACAGTAATGTGGGGTTTTGATAGAAACTTACAACTTCTTTTCACCAGGTTTTTTTGTGAAAAGTATTAGCTAGTATAACACAGATAATTGCTGTCTTCTGGTCTAGTCTGTACTTCTCTTTTCCTGATTCTGATGATATTTTTTATGTCATGTAATTTTTTTGTGTTCATTGCCAATCTGCGCCATCTAAATTCTCTCCCTTCTGCGTCTTATTTCCTCTTCTCATCCTTCTGTCCTTTATTTATTCACTAATTTTTATTAAAAGGATGTTTTATTTTCATTTATAAAACAATACATGTTGAATATTAGCCCCCAATCTCTTCTGGCTTGTAGGGTTGCCACTGAGAGGTTCACTGTTATTCTGATGGGCCTCCCTTTGCAGGTGACCTGGCATTTCAGTTAGATACCATCTCACACCAGTCAGAATGGTGGTTATTAAAGAGTCAAGAAACAACAGATGCTGGCAAGGCTGTGGAGAAATATAATAGGAATGCTTTTACATTATTGGTGGGAATGTAAATTTGTCCAACCATTGTAGAAGACAGTGTGGTAATTCCTCAAAGACCTAGAAACAGAAATGCCATCTGATCTAGCAATCTTATTACTGGGTATATACCCAAAGGAATATAAATCATTCTATTATAAAGATACATGCACATGTATGTTCATTGCAATGCTATTCACAATAGCAAAGACATAGTATCAACCCAAATGTCCTATACTTGATAAAGAATATGTGATACATATACACCATAGAATACTATGCAGCCATAAAAAGGAATGAGATCATGTCCTTTGCAGGGACACGGATGGAGCTGGAAGCCATTATCTTCAGCAAACTAACACAGGAACAGAAAACCAAACACTGCATGTTTTTGCTTATAAGTGAGAGCTGAACAATGAGAACACCTGGACATGGGCGGTGGAAACAACACACACTGGGGCCTGCCCAGAGGGTGGGGAGAGGGAAAGCATCATGAAAGATAGCTAATGCATTCTTGGCTTAATACCCAGGTGATGGGTTGATAGGTGCAGCAAACCATTATGGCACACGTTTACCTATGTAACAAACCTGCACATCCTGCACACATATCCCGGAGCTTAAAATATAAAACATAATAATAATACATCCCACTTATGAAACATTCTTAAATACAGAGGGATACGAAAAGCAAATACAAATCTCTCCAAAATCTAACTGCTGATGTATCTCCAAGTCGTGTTCTCCTTACTCAACAAGAAAAATAGAAAATATTTTAAATCTTTTAGAAAGAGGCATAAACTGAGCAAACTGGCTTCATACATTAAGAAACAACACAGATTTTGACATTTCCTGAAATACATTAACTATTAGCTCAGCAGCAACTCACTAAATGCTCCTGTTAAACTATTTCATGCTCTTTGGTACATGTGAAAATGTGAATGATGAATTATAATACTTAGAACTATAAACATTTTATTTAAATATTGTTATCAGACATGTACATACGTGTTTTAGCAAAAATTATTCTTCCAACTTTGCATTGATTTCTCTGTCTTCACAAATCTGTTGTACTTGTGGGTGTTGTGTATAGTTTTATATGTATAGCTCTTCAAACCCCTAAGGAAACAACTCTTACACAGGTATTGAAAACCGAAAAGGCAAAAAGTGAACACTAAAATATCACGGAGTCAATAACTACAGGAAATAGCTCCCCTGACTTCTCTTGGGAAAGGAGCCCAGTGGAACTGATATTCCAATGCCTGAGAAAGGAGTCCTGTCCAGCTGATACTGGTGTCTCTAGAGAGGCATGAGAAGGCTGGTTCTGTGAATGCTGGAAAAGCCACAAAATAGAATCAGTGACTGCAACTTGAATGAACTGCCGCTTCCAGGGTGAAAAAATGTTGCTAGGATGTCACCGACCAAGAACAGGAAGCAACATCAGAAACAGGAAAATATATCCCCCCTTCCTCCTCCAGATTTGGATTCTTTGTCTAGTGCTTCCTATGAGAAGAAACTAACAGAATGCAGCTGGCAATGCCAAAATGTTGTTTACAGAGTCCCAGCTCTGGCATCGTAAAGCCAGTGTAGGTTGGTGGCTTGAAATTGAGAGACAATAGATAGCTTAATAATTGGCTCATTCACCTAGACTATAAATATCTATAGAGCAAGCACAACAACTCATACTTTAAAAAATATGTATTATATGTAGTAAATGGAATACTAATGGAGATAGCAGGTGTCTAATTCGTTAAAAATTAACTGTCAAATACTCACTTTTTTACACTGTCTTTATATAACATTTATTCTGAGAGGTGCTAAAGAATTATCAGCGTTGTTTTTTTCATTTGCTAATATTAAAATGTATTACTTATTCATCTAATTTAAAAGCTTAGCAATATTAAATGCTAAACTAGGTACTACAAACTAAATGATAGTCTCTGGAAAGGACAGTTTAAAAAAAAATTCTGTTGCCACATAAAGCCATGTAAAGCACCAAGAGTCTCATATAAACAGAATTAGGGTTTGTTTTGCCATATTTTGGTTTTTGCTAAAATGCCCAATCATATCATCCCTCCTACTTAACATTTGTTCCCCACAAAGAGATAGACTGATAGAATTGACTGAAATAGTTAATGAAATGTCATGTGAATTGGTCGAGAATTGTTTCTACTTTAAGTTGCAATGTTTAGCTTAACAGTGTAAAACTTGTATAAGTTTGACAAGTTATTTAATTTTCTCAAGTTTGAAGTAAGGGAGCTTAATGATCCTCCATTCATTTTCCTTCCAAGGCCACATTATTTTCAGTTTCATAGAAGAAAAGGGATAATATGCGATTATGTTATCAAAGGATTATTTAACACACTTTTTATTCCCTCATTAACCTGAGCATGCAAAGGTGTATAAAAGACAAGACACCCAATGATCATTTTTAATAAGTTGCTAAATAGCTCGTTTTGAAATATGCATCCTGCACCTCCTCCCCACTTCATGGTTCACGTTGCCATAAGCATACTTTGTTTTTGCAAATAAGTTGATAAAAATGAGCATGCTAATTTAGTGGAGGGGAATGCCAACATCTTGCTGTTCTTCAGACGATCAAGCATATTCTCATCTCAGTGTTTTTGAATGTGCTGGTTTTTCTTCCTGAAAGGCTCTTTCCCCATAATTCCTTTCCACACTTTGGTTAAGTCTCTGCTCAATTGCCATTGCCTCAGAAAGACCTTTGGATTTCACACTATTTAAATCCCATCAGCACCATTCTCTGCCTCTTTATCCTGCTTTATTCTTTTTAAGGACACCTAAAAAGGATACCTGAAGCTATGTTTATTTATTTGTTTGTTTCCTTGTTTATTTCATGTCTCCCCACTAAGAAGTGCACTTATAAGATGATAGACTTTGTCTGTACACAGTGCTCCCGCAGCCACCAGAACAGTGTTTGAAAATTAAAATGGGAAAAAATAGGATGGAAAAAGCAGGAAATAAATATCGTCGAGTACTTGCTTCATGTCAAATACGTTGGTTGAATTACTACATATGCCTGGAACTAAATTAAGAAGTAACAAGAAAAACAATGACCAAGATATAGATTTTTGCCACTTATGAGTTCATGATCCAGATATCGAATATATTAATTTTTTATTAAAATAATGAATATATTAATGTTTATTAAAATAATGCCAAAGAGAACCACCAATGAGATTTTAAAGGGTATGGAGGTATATTAGTTAGAACCCTTCTAGTCATAAGAGACAGAAACCAAACTCAAACCTGCTTATGCAAAGAGTTTATTTTGTTGCACAATTGAAAGGTCCAATTATCAAACTGGATGAGAATGCCCTGATGTTGTCATTAACAGTCTATCTTCCTTCATTTTCCTGTCTCTGCTTTGATACGTGTATTCTTAGGGAGGGTCTTCCCCTGGGAGGTAACAAAAGCTGCCACCAGGAGCTATAAACTTACTTTCTGTTGGCAACAAGAGAGTCCTTTCCTCCACCCTCTAACCCCAGATCTAGCAACAATTCTGGGAAGACTGTTATTGACAAGGCATACACCATAAGCCTTAAGCCCATTCCTGATCCCTTCATTTGGACTGATTGATCAGGCCTAGGTCACGTGTTCACCTTTGATATCAGGGGATGGGGTCATGGTCTGAGAAGTGGTAAGCATGAATTCCCATGGCAAGTCAATGTATTTTCAGATAAGGATGCAGCAGGAGACAAAAATCACAGATCTCCACTACAAACTCTGTATTTGCACCACTAGTTCTGCATGTTATATGCTCACATTTCTTCAGCTTATTAGTAGTTTTTCAGAGAAGCTATTAAGAAAAGAGTAATGTCACCTAGGTGGTATGAAAAGAATATATGATTATTACATTCCTTAGTATCCATTAAAGAATATAAAATCCCATGCAAGCAGTTTACTACTAGGAATATATAATGGTCATCCAGGTAATAAAAACAATTGTGTATGAAACAGAATAATGGAAGTAGTAAAGAAGAATGAGATTGGTAATACATATAATGAAGCAATTCATTGTTTAAAGACAGAACTTGGGGAGCAATGCATTATCTGATGGTATGGGGGCAGTTTAACATGCTGGCGTGATGCTCAGTCCTAAGTCATATTTTTACTGTTTGCCTTCCACCTCCAAAAAATGCACCCTCCTTACTGATATTAATAAGCAATATTAATAGCTAAAATTAATCACATACTAATAATACTAAAAGCTAAAGCATACTACTAATAGCTAAAATGTATTAGTATGTACTACTCTAAACACTTTACATATAAGAAATCATTTAATCCTGGCAACATTAGAAGTAGATTCTTTCACTACCCCCATTTTATCCATGAGGAAACTGATGCCAGACAGGCTAAGAAACTGGTCAAGGTTTACGACAAGTAAATGCCAGAACCAAAATGTCTTATTTTTTTATATTTTAAATGTTTGTGGGTACATAGTAGGTCTGTATATTTATGGAGTACAGGAGATGTTTTGATATAAAGGACTATAATATGAAATAAGCACATCATGGAGGATGGGGTATCCATCCCCTCAAGCATTTATCCTTTCAGTTACAAACAATCCAATTACACTCTTTAAATTAGTTTAAAATCTACAATTAAGCTATTATTGACTATAGTCACCCTATTGTGCTATGAAATAGTAGGTCTTATTCATTCTTTCTATTTTTTGTACCCATTAACCATCCCCAGCGCCCCTCACTCTAGCCCCTCATTACCATTCCCAGTGCCTGGTAACCATCTTTTTACTCTCTATGTCTAGAAGCTCTATTGTTTTGATTTTTAGATTCCACAAATAAGTGAGAACATTAAATGTTTGTCTTTCGTACCTGGCTTATTTCACTTAAAGCATCCTCCAGTTCTATCTGTGTTGTTGTAAACGACTAGATCTCATTTTTTTTATGACGGAATACTACTCCATTGTGTATATGTATATTTTATCCATTTATCTGTTGTTGGATACTTAGTTTGCTTCCAAATTTTAGCTATTGTAAAGACTGTTGCACAAACATAGGAGTGCAGATATCTCTGATACACTCATTTCCTTTCTTTGGGGTATATATCCAGCAGTGGGATTGCTGGATCATATGATCGCTCCATTTTCAGTTTTTTGAGGATCCTTCAAACTGTTCTCCATAGTGACTGTACTCATTTACATTGCCCCCAACAGTGTACAAGGGTTCCCTTTCCTCCACATCTTTGCCAGCATTTGCTATTGCCCATCTTTTGGATAAAAGCCATTTTAACTGGGGTGCAAAACTAGAATTTAAACCTACACTACCATTGCCAAAAAAAGGGCTTAAATCTTATGTCATGGTAAAGATATCCCTGCCTTTTCCAGCCCACATTTATTTCTTCATTGTATACTTCATGTTATTATCATTAATTTGAAATAAAATTAACATTTTATAGTATGTTATCCGTAACCTGCTTTGTTATATATAGTTTTCTATTCTGACAGTCTCATGCTTGCTCAAATTGTCTATTCAACTCTAGTGATAAGGTAAGTAAAAAACCAATAACCGGCCGGGCGCGGTGGCTCATGCCTGTAATCCCAGCACTTTGGGAGGCTAAGGAGGGCAGATCACGAGGTCAGGAGATTGAGACCATCCTGGCTAACACGGTGAAACCCTGTCTCTACTAAAAATACAAAAAATTAGCCGGGTGTGGTAGCAGGCGCCTGAGTCCCAGCTACTTGGGAGGCTGAGGCAGGAGAATGGCGTGAACCTGGGAGGTGGAGCTTGCAGTGAGCCTAGATTGCACCACTGCACTCCAGCAACTTAAGAGTTTTAATTATTACTCCTCTTCTAGCACCTAACATATTGCTAGGTATCAAATAGCTAGTTGATGTGTATACATTAATTAACTTTGCTCTTTTAAAAGTCCTTTACTTTTATTCATAAATGTATAAATTTGATGTTTTTGGAAATATAATAAATTCACCTTTCCCTTGTATTAGAATATTATCTTAATGGTGGCGCTCCATGGTTTCTTCAGCTGTGGAAGAGTGAAGGACCAATTTCATCTAAAGCAGTAAGCATGGTTTATGTGATATGATACTTGTAGTGACATTGTATTTTAAAGGTAGGCATCAATATGAAAGTGGATATAAGAGCTACTGTCTGCATGCCAAAGAGGGCTGGGACCATGTCTATGATATCAGTGCCTAGTGTTGTGCCTCAGGCAATAGCCACTCAATATATTTTTTTTGTCCTTTGTCAAATGAATGAATAAATAAATACTATCCCAGGAGACTGAGATAGTGGTGGTTGTAGCTTTTTAAAAAATTTTTAAAAAGATGTTTGCATGTATGTATAGAAAAATACACACATACATATCAGGGCCCTTGGTTGCAAAGAACAGAAGCCATTCTGGCTAGTTTAAACAGAAAATAAATGTATTAAATTATATGGACTAGCTCACAGAATGTCTGTGATGGTCAGAGGATCTGGTGTGGAGGCTAGACCACCAGAAATGTATCCAGTGACACAACTGGGCAGCTCCAGTAATGAATGCTGCTGCCACTAGTAGGTAGGCCCAGGACCGCAGCTTTCCTAGCAGATGTGGGCAAGTGGGTACCTTTAGAACTTCTGCCACTACTCCCTACAAAACCAGTTCCAGGGAGCACCACCTTCACATCACTATCTTCCAAATTAAAATGTGGCATGAGCACATCTGAGTGAAAGAGCCTGTACCCCAGCTGCAAGAGGGACTGGAACAGCGAGTGTCTGGCTTCTACCTCCGTGAAGTGGGATTCAAAATAGGAAGTTTCCTATATGCGAAAAAGCCTTCAAAAGTTTCTGGGCTATATATATTATGATGGGTTTTTTTAGTCTTTATAGAATTTTAGAAAATAAAGAAAAATTAAAGGAGAAGAAAATAATCACCCCTATTTTTTGGGTGGTAATGATTTTCAAAAAATGTTTATTAATTCTCAAAACTAACAAGTGTCTTGATATTAGAACCTGAAACAAATACAGTTCCATCCAACAAATACTGTTGGATGAAGTGAAATTTACTTCATCCAAGGGGTTAAACTCTGATTCTTAGAGATTTACAAAATAAAGCCAAACCAAATCCAATACAAAAACAAACTTGACATTCCCTCAGAGTAAATACAGTGGTGATAATGATGATGATGATGATACTAATTATTATTATTATATATTTTTTGGTTAAAGATTTGGTAAAAATTTTATCTTCTTACTCTCAAAACATTTTGTTAACAGAGAAGAGTGTCTTAATTGTTAGACAGGTTTGAGGCTGCAGTTAGAGATTGGCATCTAATTTTGGTGAGTTTTACATACCAGGAGCTGCCACCTAAAGATTATAAAGAAATGTGGCTAAGTACCGACGATAGGTATATATCAGCACACCAGGGCCTTGGAAGGAATAACTCATGCATGGTTGGCTATGTTTTGACCTCTAAGTCAAGCTAAGAAATCTAAGGGGTAAAGGAAAATAAACAAATGCTTGATTCAATCAAATCGTACCAAAAGTCAAAATAGTTCAACACACACACAAACTTCTCTTTACAGAATAAGTTGTTAAGGATTCATTATTCCAGAGATTAGGCCCATCATTCTGGATATTTGAGAAAAGAAGTGAACTCACAGAAAATTAGTCATTACTTATATTTTATGAATGATAATGGAAAATGTTTAAATTATCTGATTCTTAGTATGTTAAATATAACCAGAATTTCTATCCTTATTAGAAAATCTTTGCTTAAAAATTTCATTTCTTTCTTTAAAAATATTGATCGTAAACATCCAAAATATTTCTCTGAACAACATCTAGGCATTTCATAATTTAATCTGTCATATTGTCTTGGTTCCTAAATAATTTAGAAATTTGTAAAGGATTTTGGAAATTTGGATGGCATGTCTTATATTAGCGCATTTTTTAAAAGAATGTGGATGTTGGCAGTGGGCGGTGGCTCATGCCTGTAATCCTAGCACTTTGGGAGGCCGAGGCGCACGGATCACCTGAGGTCTATAGTTCAAGAAGAGCCTGGCCAACATGGTGAAATCCCATCACTACTAAAAATAATACAAAAATTAGCTGGGCGTGGTGGTGGGTGCCTGTAATCACAGCTACTTGGGAGGCTGAGGCAGGAGAATCGCTTGAACCCGGGAGGTGGAGGTTGCAGTGAGCCGAGATCGTGCCATTGCACTCCAGCCTGGGCAACAGGAGCAAAACACCGTCTCAAAAAAAAAAAAAAAAAGAAAGAAAGAAAGAATGTGGATGTTATGGCTTAGCTGACCAGAAAAGTTAGTTCAATTCCAAAAATGAAGAATCTAAGACTTTTCTCTGTTATAGCTCCTAAATTAGAACTCAGTCTTTCATCTTTTGAGCCTGCTGGCCAATGCCTACAGACTATTACACTTTCTAGTATATGCTCCACTTTGCTGCCAGAATTATCTTTCTAACACCAAATTCTCATGCTTTGACATCAAAATATCAGTGGATTCCCCTTGCCCATAGGATAAAACTTTAACACTTTAAAAGGCTTTTAACATGTATCAATGTCAATTTTACAGCCCCAATTCTTGACACTGAAAGATATACATAAAACATGCCAGTCCAGCTGTATTAATCTGTTCTCATGCTGCTAATAAAGACATACCAGAGACTGTGTAATGTATAAAGGAAAGAGGTTTGATGGACTCACAGTTCCACATGGCTGGGGAGGCCTCACAATCATAGTGGAAGGCAAGAGAGGAGCAGAGTCATGTCTTGCATAGCAGCAGACAAGAGAGCTTGTGCAGGGGAACTCATTTATAAAACCATTAGTCCTCATGAGACTTATTCACTAGACTTATTCACTTATTCAATAGACTTATTCACTTATTCATCATGAGAAAAAATCGCCCCCAATGATTCAATTATCTCCACCTGGCCCCACCCTTGACACAGTTCAAGGGTGAGATTTGGATGGGAACACAGCCAAACCATATCACCAACCAACAATTTTCTGGTCTCCGGAGGTACTGTGTTTTTGGTAGTAATATTCCTTTGCATATGGTATTGCCTCTGTCATGCTAATAATGACAATGACAATGATATTATTAATAATGATAGTGACAACCATTAATCAAGGATTTGCTATGTAGCACAAAGTACTAAGCACTTCACACAGATTATTGTCTTTTGATTTACTGTTTTCTATGAACTTCCCTGCTTTGCAGATGTAAAAACAGATGCTTATGGGGAGTAAGTTGAATAAATGGTTAAGAGTGTTTCCTGCATAAAAAACTAAAACAGTCAATTTGGAGAGTATACTTATAACCAGAATGTAAGGAATATTATTTTAATGCATTATTAACATATATATTCTTTACTCTTGAGAGAATTGCTTGCCTTCTGTGAGCTTTAGTGTCTGTCATTTTCCATCTTTGAAATGAAATGAAAGAATCTTGTAGATCCTTTGACTTGGACTCTCTGCTACCCACTTACTAAGTAAAACTGGCAGACTACTGAGGCAAAGAGTTGACGGCAGATTTCAAATATCAAGTATAATGTAGATACATGCAAAATAACACATCTGTTTATTTACCTTTACAAATCGAACCATTGCATTTTCATGTGAGTAAGGATAGAGAGAGGACTGGAGTATTGCATTAATAGATGTTTCACCAAGGAGTGAGCAAAACTATTTCTCCTAACCTCTCTGTTCTTGTGATTCAGATACTGTTTCTTATCCAACATTTGTTAGTGGGAATCTAGCCATAAGTAAAAGAGGCTGCAGAGAAGAGAAGAAATATGCTTTTATCAATCATATGGAATTGAGAGGAATTTTCTCCATGGCCTCTTGAGAAATTCTATGAGAATGTACTATAAATTTCTTTTTTAGATGGTAACCCATATGGCAATCTGAAGCCTTGGTGTGACCGTATTCAATGTGAGAAAATACCTTCTGTGAAAGAGTTACTGCTGTTAGTTCCATGAGTTACAGACACTGTAGTAGAATTATAAAAGAAAAATGATAACAAAACTACTGTTGAATAAATGAATGGTAGCTAAATTTGACTGAGAACTTACTGTGTGTCAGGCTCTATTATAAGCACTCAGTAAGCTTGGTTTATTTAATCCTCATTATACCCTTACTGAAATAAATACTATTATTAACCTCATCTTTCTGTTAAGGACAAGGGCACAGATAAGTTAGGCAACTTGCTGAATATCACACACTAGTTAGTGGCAGAGCCAGAATTTTAACTAAGGCAGTGTAGCTCCGAGTTTTCATCTTCAGTATTGAAGAAGACTAAGTGGCCTAAATTGAGCAAAGTGACCCCTCTAACTACATAGAAAAACTGTTTGTCATTTTTTTCCCTGAAAGACCAGAAATCAAGCAACTGTTAGCACAGAACAATATTACTGTCTTCCTATAAATGTGTTTAAGCATACAACACTGGTTGTTTTGTTGAAATTTCCTCCTTATTTTTCAGTGAATGGGATCCTCTTAGTAGGGCCTGGTTCTGCAATGCCAAATTGTGTGAGCTGAAATTCCTCAAAGACAGCAGAAATCACATCATCATTGTCAAATACAGTGATACCAATTTTAGTCACTGGAAGTAGAATAGTAAGCTAAACAAATCTGTTTTTAATTTCTTCTCAACAACAACGAAAAAAATCCCTGTATTCCAAATAGAATTTGACAGGTAATAGACTACAGTGGAAAAGAGTGAAAGAAAAATAAGAATGATTATAACCCTTAAGCATACAGTCTAAAATCTGCTAGTTTCTCTACCTTAACCTAATAAAAGACATTGGGGCTTGTTTTTTATAATTAAGTAATTATTAAGTATTCATGAAGCAAACAAGTATAATTTTTACATGGACTGCAATTCAACTTGTTTAAATGTTCCTACATGAAATGCTTATCTTCATCAAAATGATAATGTTACCCCAAATGGCAAAATGCTAATAGAGAATAAATGTAGAAAGCAAGTAATTTCATTCAATATGAGGCATGAAAAATGCCACATATTCCTTGGATAAAATGAAAAAGTGATAGCTCAGTATTTTCCTTAATGTAACAGCTTTTTCTTTAATATAACTAAATATAATGAGGTTCAGACATCGTTCACTGGTACTATTGTATAAAACTTGAATAATCTCCATCAAGAAATGTGTTCATGTTTGAATTATTTCCTGTCAGATTCATGCATTTCTTTCTATACAGCTATATATATCTTTAACCAACGTTGGCTAGAAGGTAAGAGTCTATTTGTTTTATAAAGCTGCCCATCTATCACATGTTATAATAATCAACATTTACTTATTAATTATCTAACATAGGCCAGACATGGAATTCGGTATTCAGGATACAGGGATAAACATGAAATATGGCTTATGCCTTAATGTCGCATTTTATCTGTTCTTCTGTGATTCTGTAGACAGGAGTATAATAAAGAGGTATAATCTTCAGTATTCTTCTGTCTGAATACCCAGATAAAAAACATAATCATAGTTTTCAAACTGACGTTCACAAAGCCTATTTCTTCACAATAGCCAGAATCGATATGTGGATTTTTCACTTGATATTTTGTCTAAAGAAGAACCCTGGCCTGGGTGCGCTGGCTCACGTCTGTAATTCCAGCACTTTGGGAGGCTGAGGCAGGCGGATCACGAGGTCAGGAGTTCAAGACCAGCCTGGACAACATGGTGAAACCTTGTCTCTACTAAAAATACAAAAAAATTAGCCAGGCGCAGTGGCGAGTGCCTGTAATCCTAGCTGCTCAGGAGGCTGAGATAGGAGAATTGCTTGAACCCAGGAAGCAGAGGTTGCAGTGAGCTGAGATCGCTCCACTGCACTCCAGCCTGGGTGACAGAAGAAGACTCCATCTCGGGGGAAAAAAAAAAGGAATTCTGGAAAAATTAGATCAAACATAAAGAAATATAGATTATGCAATGATGTCATATTTTCAATCAAGGTTTAACATAATGAGTGTACCGTGCAGGATGGTAAAGATGTAGCAGTAACTGAGCACCGAGAGCCTTCTTCTATGGCTCTTCTGCTTTCATCTGTCCTTTGAAACTGTAGCAAGAAAAAAATGGGATTTCTGGTCAGAGAGAACTGGGTGTGAGTTCTGACTTCTTCACTTTCTAGATGTGAAAACATGGTTAAGTCACCTTACCTCTTTGAGACCTAGCTTCCTACCATGTAAAAATCTGCTTAATTATACACCCCTAATAGGGTTATACAATGTGAATAAGATAATTTATTTTGAAACACTTCACAAAAGATGTGACGTTATATTAGACAATCCATATTTTTGGTTGAATTTTAATGTAAAGCACATGATGGAAATAGATTTCACTTATTTTACTGGATACATGTGTTAGTTATCTATTGCTGTGTAACAAAAACTGCCTTAAAACTTTGGAATTCCAGAGTGGCTTAGCTGTTTGGATATGGCTCAGGGTCTCTCAAAAATATATAGTTAAGATATTGGCCATGAACACATATCGTTGGCCAACACATGCCATCATATGGAAATTTCTGAGTTCTCCCAGGAGCACTTCCTGATTATTCAGGGATCCCTTACAGGAAGGTTTCTGAGACTCTTGAAACACTTTCATTAAATTTTGCTGCTGTAGGATAACCATATTCCCACAAGACGCAAATCTTTCTTCCTCGGCTGGTTTCTCACACGTATGTTCTCATCGTATTCCCAAGTTTGGCCCCAATGCTCAATAAATCTGCCTCAGTAGTTTCTTATAGGTCTCAAGAACCCTGACTTATGATTCAGAGAAACTTTATTTTCTGGCACAGAGCAGGCTAAATGTCTTCTAAATGCAGAATATTTTCATAAGCAACAGCAACTGAAAGGCCACACAAGGCTTCTTTACTGACCTTAATGTTGTATAGAAATGCAGAAGCCGTACTCCACTTTTCAAGCCTCATAAAAGAGATTAATATAGGATTACTGAGTGTCTTCTCCAAGGAAGGCCATATAAATGACATACAATTAATCAGACGCAAGCCCTGGGCATTATGACATCCAGGCTAGTTGAGGAGACAGATTACTTCAATATAGTATGATATGTCTTTGATAGAGTGAGGAACAAATTACTGCAGAGGCACAAATTAGGAGCATGCAGCCCTCCTGAAAGACCCTCTGGAAGAGACAGTATTTGAGGTAAGTATTGAGATCTAGATTATGTAGACGTTATCTAGATATATAGATTGAAGGATGTAGTCAGGTAAAGGAAACAATATCAGGCAGAATGAAAGAGAATGGGATGTCCAGGGATTTATAAACAGTTCAGAGTCACCAGAAGTTAAAGGGATGAT
Source organism: Pan paniscus (assembly GCF_029289425.2). NCBI lineage: Eukaryota > Metazoa > Chordata > Mammalia > Primates > Hominidae > Pan > Pan paniscus. Next base: position 30,489,833 of record NC_073249.2, on the reverse strand, counting down.
TCCCTGGGTAACAGAATGAGGCAGGGGTTCACCTCTGAGGCAGAGGTTTACCTCTGAGGCAGAGGTTTATTGAGTGGAGCTCTGGGAAAATCACCTGTGAGAGAGCGAGGATTCAGGATTGAATGAGGGAAAAGTGAGACACAGTTGCAGCAGAGGCCTTGACCAAGCTTGTGGGACTCTCTGGAGCTGGAATGGTCCTGCAGAGTCAGCATTGGAAATTGATGCAAATGGTCCAGGCCTTTGTATTCTTGCCTTGACAAGTAAGTGAATTCAGGCTGTCCTCAGCCAGGGAGGGTAAACCCTGGTTGAGACTGCATGCTATGACTGAGGGATTCCCAGAAAGGAATTCATCTGAGATCTACCAGAAGCCAGCACTCCAAGCAGCTGGGAGAATGAATGCTCAGGCTTAAAGGGTGTGGGGCACAGGGTTTGCAGCTATCAAAGCATCTATTACACCAAGATATAGAGTAAAGGCAGAAAGTGGCAAAAGAGGAGGATGAAGAGAAAGGTGGGATCAAAGTCCTGGCTAATCTTGGATGACATTCTAGGTACTTTTGACTTGATTGTGTAAGCCAGTGGTTCACAAACATTTCCATCTCAAAATCTCTTTACAAGCTTAAAAAGTATTAAGAACCCTAAAGAGCTTTTGTTTATATGAGTCACAGCTATTTATTTCATCATATTATAATTTAAGCCTGAGAAATATGCATTTTAAGAAACATTTATTAACTTATTTTTTAAAAATAATAAGCTCATTATATGCAAACTTAGATAAAATACTTTTAGGAAAAATAACTATATGTCTTCCAAAACAAGGAAAGTTTAGGAAGGAGTGTCATTATTTTACATTGTTGCAAATGTCTCTAAGATATCTGCTTACTAGAAGACACCTGGATTTTCATATCTGCTTTGACTATGATGTCTCACTTCATGAAGCTTTGAATAAACTCCACTGAGAACCACTGCTATAGGCAATAGTGAGTCACTGAAGGATTTTAATAAGCATGCACCAAATTCTGAAATGCTACTATGATTGTAGTATAGAGAACATATTTGGAGGCACAAAGTCTATTTCAGAGATGAGAGATTATGGAGGCTTGAACTCAGAGCACAGTATGGAGATGTGTGGATATCTTTGAAGTATATTTTTGAGAGGAAATGAACAGAATTTGGTAACTGGATATGAGTTGTGAAAATCCAGAACGACTCATGTTTTCCCACTTGAATATTTGAATGAATAAAGATTTTCCATTATCTGAAAATGAGAACATCAAGACTAAAGGTTCATTTGAATTCAGCTGATACTTTGGGATTGGATTCAACTATTGTCTTGGATAGAGCTCCTGGAAGCAAAGCCTAAGACAGACATTCTGTTTATGTGATTTATTAGGGGAGTAGTCTCAAGAGAAGGAGAGTAAGGGAAAAAGAAATGGAAGGGGAGAAAAGCTAAACACCTAGTGTCAGGTGGTGACTTGCTTCAGTCTGACCCCCTAGGAGCTCTGGAGCACAAGTTGTACCACAGAGCTGGTCATACTTTGAGTTAGAGGGGTTAGACTTTTGCACCCCCATGTCAGCCAAAGATTGGCCAAAGTCTGGGGAATGTATCCCCCTGGGCCAAGCACATTCCCATTAGTTGAGGGCAGTAATGCAGAAAAGATGATGACTCTGAGTTGCTGTCAGCTGTAAGGGAGAAAATAATATCTTCTTTACTTACCCACCATTAGGTTCATGGCTGAGACTCCTACAACAAAATATAGATTAACAAGATAAAAGTGTGACAAATTTATTTAATATAAGCTTAATATAAGTTTTCCTTGACATGACAGCTTTCAGAAATGAAGACCCAGCGAAAACTGTATATTTTTATGCTTAGGTTTGATGAAGAATAGATAGTCCTGTAAAGGTATAATTAAACAAAAAGGAGGTATGACCTAGTGTCAGTAAACTGGGGAGAGCTTAGAAAAGACTGTTTCTCCAGATTCTTCTTGGCCTGTTTGTGTAGTTCCTTCCCTTTGTGTATAGAGCAGGACACTTGTCACATGCGGGTCTTTAAGAGAGAAGGTCATAGGTAACTTTCTGCTTCCGCAGTTTTCTCAATTTCCTTCAGCATAAAATACTCAGTATGCTAATGTGCCCTATCTTCAGTAGGATTCTCTACACCTCATCAGAGCCAACTGGGTAGCTGTCAAATGCATACACACACTAGCTGATAAAGGATAATAGAGTACAATAGCATCCCTGACAACTGTGGAATCTTAATCTGGAACCATTCCTTAAACCAGAAAAATGAAACAGCATCATCAGTGTCTCAAATTGTCAAATGACTGGGAGGAAAACCCTTGGCCCAGGAAAGATCACGGAAGGCTGGTCACAAACCAAGCCAGATGTTGACTTTCTTAAGACCAGCGAATAGAGACAGGAGTTTCTTTTATACTTAGAGAAACCAGAGAGTTTCACAGTAGTGTAACAACACAAGTGGTAAGAGTTGTCTATCAGAAATACAAAGCCAGACCCATTGCTCTCTGAAGAAGCCACACATTTCTTAGAAGATCCAGCCTTGGCTACTCTTCCACTTAGTATCCACAGCTACCAGATATGCTACCTCACACTTGTAACCCAGATGTCATAGGTCTCAGCCTGGGTACTCAGTCTTTGCCTTGCACCTTAAGACTGAACTTTGATGCATTGCTGAAATAAATTTAACTCCACAATGAGAAATAAAATGTTTAATCAAATTTAATGGGGAATTATTGAAGAGAGGTGCATGTACATCACAGAGGAGAAGCCTATCTAGCACCTATTGGCCATCTCCGTGCTCCCCCCATTATCCATTAGTGTTCTTCTCCTAGTCTCAGCTCCTCACTTCTCTCCTTTCTCCTGGAAATTCCCATCTATGCAGCCTCTGGCCACTCTGGATCCACTCTGCCTCCTGCCTCTCAGCCACACAGTATGCCCATTCTTCTGTGGCATCATTTATCTCCCTCTGGTTTTCCCCAGTGTGAATCCTCACACATATCACTTAACTTAGTAAGCAAGTCTCCATCCGTCTTGAAAAAAAGAAGAAAATGGTAAGTAGCTAACTGTTGTTTCCCTTCATATCTGAAATATCACCCAGGCACCCAGCACTTTAATCTCTCAAAGTCATCCCTGAGGGTTGTAAACAGCTTCTTCCAAACTCTGTTAATGTTGATATTCTGACCTCCTATAAATACAAATGTTCTTAATGACATCTAGAATGGTCAATCCTTTCTACAAGGTTTTCAATTTACTTGGCTTAGATCTATCAGAGGAATCACTACCTATGGTAGCTATAATCTTACAAAATGTGTATTTTAAATGATGAAACTTGAAAATTAAAATTATTCCTTGATCTGCTGGCTTTTGAATGCACATTGTGTTAGCAGGCATGAAAACAACATTCATATCCTTGTACATCTTCATCAGAGATCTTGGGTGACTAGGCAAAATGTCAATGAGAAGTAATATATTGAAAGGAATCTTTTTTCTGAATAGTAGGTCACAAGAATGGGCTTAAAATATTCAGTAAACCATGCTGTAGACCGATAAGCTGTCATCAAGGCTTTGTTGTTACTTTTACAGAGCACAGGAAGAATAAATTTAGCATAATTCTTAAGGACTCTTGGATTTTTAGAATGGTAAATGAGCATTAGCTTCAACTTAAAGTCACCGGCTGCATTAGCCCCTAACAAGAGAGTCAGCCTGCCCTTTGAAGGTTTGAAGCCAGGCATTAACTTCTCTTTTCTTGCTAGGAAAGTCCTATATGTCATCTTCTTTCAATAGAAGGCTGTTTTGCTGACATCAGAAATCTGTCGTTTAGTGTACCCACCTTCATCTTAGTCAAAATGTCTGGATAACTTGCTGCAGCTTCTGTGTCAGCACTTCCTGGTTTTATGTTACAGAGATGGCATTTTCCTTAAGCCTCAAGAACCAACCTCTGCTTGCTTCCAACTTTTCTTCTGAAGCTTCCTCACCTCTCTCAGCCCTCATAGAACTGAATAGAGTGAGGGACTTGCTCTGGATTAGGTTTTGGCTTAAGGGAATGTCATGGCTGGTTGATATTCTATCTGGACCACCAAAACTTTCTCCAATACCAGCAATCAGGCTATTTTTGCTTTCTTATCATTTCTGTGTTCACTGGACCCTTCGAGGGCTTTTACTTTGTATTCACAACTTAGCTAACTGGTTTGGTGCAAGAGGCCTAGCTTTTAGATTATGTTGGCTTTCAACATGCCTTCCTTGCTAAGCATAAACAATTCTAGCTTTTGATTTAAAGTGAGAGATGTTCAACGATTTCTTTCATATGAACACTTAGAAGTTGTTTTAGGGTTATTAGTTGGCCTAATTTCAATGCTTTTGTGTCTTAAGGAATAAGGAGGCCCAAGGAGAGGAAGAGAGACAGGGGAACAGCTGGTCAGTGGAGCAGTCAGAACACTTACAGCATTTATTGATTAAGTTTGCTTAATCTGTGCCCAATCTGATGTGGGCACAGTTCATGGTGCCCCCAAACAACTACAATAGTAATATCAAAAATAATTTATCATAGATCACCATAATAGATACAATAATAATAAAAATTTGAGATACTATAAGAATTACCATAACGTGACACAGAGACAAAAAGTGAGCCCATGCTACTGGAAAAATGGCACCGATAGATTTGTTCAATTCATGGTTGCTACAAACCTTCAATTTGTGAAAAACACAACATCTACAAAACAGAATAAAGTTTTGTAGGGTTGGGGGAAAGGGGAGGGATAGCATTAGGAGATATACCTAATGCTAAATGACGAGTTAATGGGTGCAGCACACAAACATGGCACATGTATACATATGTAACAAACCTGCACGTTGTGCACATGTACCCTAAAACTTAAAGTATAATTTAAGAAAAAGTGAAGTACAGTAAAATGAGGTATACCGTTACACACAAAATTTTCCATAAAAATTTAAAATTGTATCTATTGACTTCCTTTCAGGGGGTTAATGCACCACAGTTCTAGAACCATTTAATTAGGAGCTTTACTTGAAGATTGAGCAGACAACACATCTACCCAATCTTTAAACTGTAAAGGAAACCAGGGGCCTACCAAAATACTCAACACTGTCTACTACATAGACTCAACTATCCAGGGAAATATTCAAAATGAGGTTATAAGTTAACCAGCGTTCCAAAAAGAAGAATGGCCAGTGAGAAATACTAGAGTTCATTCTACCAGAATTATTCTTGCAACTTTAGTCTTTTCTCTTTTTTAACCAGGTGAGCACATAAGTGGGAGTAATTGTGTATCCTATTTTGATTTATGCCTCCTAGAATTGACACTCTACATTTTTCTTTCCAGAATAGTGATAACTAGCTGAGTGCATAGAAAGACCCAATCCTCTTAAACCAGATTGATTTTCATTGCCTTAATTCACTTTTCCTTCTCTGCTTTGATGTCCTACTGACTGTTGAGACAGAATGCTAAATCATAGGTATGCACATACACACAAGAGGGACTTCTATACAGGAGGCTTTAATGACCGCCGTGTGCCCAGATAATTTGGACCCATGATTAAAATCAGACATTTTAGAAGTTATTTTCAACCTGAGGCCATGTGCTTACCTTTCACCCCTCCTCATCAATGCAGAGCCACAGTTTGCAAAGGATCCTATTTCTTTGATTTTTTTTTTTTTTTTTTTTTGTGGTTTCAAAGCTACGAAAGAATTCCACCTAGTTTGAAATTAAAGCTAACTACAGGTAAAGAATGTTACTATGTGTGCCTTGGTCCACTAGAGCCAAGGATAATATAAGGAACTAGCCCAAGACATTAAAATGTCTGCACCAATTGTGGTCATTGTGTCGGGGTTCAGGACTCAGTAGGAGCAATCTTTGTTGATGGATCTTTGTGTGTGGGCTTGTGTCCCGAGTGAGGGCCATCAAGCCAGTGAATGAGTTGGCATTGCCAGAAGGTTTGCAGGCAGGCTCTGAATCTGAGATCATATTCTGAAACTGAGTTTTAAACTTACTAGAGCAACTGCCTCCATTTACTGTCAGTTCATGAAACTTCAGAGAGGAGAAAGGCTTGGGTGGTGCAGGTGGGTAGGGAACAGAAGTAAAACATTCCCCTATGTCTGTGAATCCATGAATCTGAAGATCCTGATGTGATGTCCCCAGTTCTGAGAAGTCTGTGGTTTGTAAAAAGCAGTTTGTGATCCATTAATTGTTCAGGAAATCATCTGAAGTAGCCGCAACCAACTTTTGTAAAAAAATCTCAAAATAAATAGATTAGGAAAAAAATCAAAGAATATCACAAGTAGTCAGAGTAGAAATGTTCTATAGAACACTTATTTCAACTATGTTTATATTCATCATTGTATGTGTTTGATTGTAATGCAAAATTTATCTTTTTATTATGGGCTGATGGTCAAAAAAGTTTGAAAGCCCAAGTTTAGGTGGCCCTGCAGCCCAATAAGAAGAGTAATGCCTGTTTTCTGCATCTTCTGGTCCTGTCTGGTAAATAGGAGATTAAATTCACTCATTCTGCAGTGATGTTGGTTCTTTTAAAGGAAGTTATTCCTGAATTAAATAAATTCAAATGAACATCTATACCTCTTTTTCTCCTTATTTCCCCGAAACTACTGTTGCTTAAAACCCCGTCTTCACACCAGAAGCCCAATCTGCCTGCTCCAAGAATTCTCTTCCTCCCTCCCTCTTTCCTTCCCCTCTTTCCTTCCCACCTTCCTTCCTTGCTCCCTTTCACTGTTGGAAGACTGGAATGAGTATTTTCAGAGTCAGGAAGGTTTCATAGCCAAGGCAAACTGTGGTTGGAAGCTGAAATTGTAGCAAATAAGCAATTAAGGTGGATACAATGTCCCCATACACCTTCTACAAATATTCCCATACTGGGGCAGGCCCTCATCACTTCACACCTTGGTTATTGCCATGGCTCCCAGCTCGCTCCCTGACTCCAGTCCTTCCTCACGCTACTCCATCCTGCCCACATATGCCAAATTAATACTTCCAATATATTGTTTTCATTATGTAATTTTTTTGCTCAAAATAACCTAAGGCCGCTATCCCCTACGGGTAAAATCTGAACTCCACACCATGCCATTCTGGACTCTCAATAATCTTGCTTCGACCTGTCTGACCACACTTATCTCTGGGTGCTTCTCAACTTGAAGCCAACTCATGCCTCCTCAACCTCCTGATATGCTGCTCAGTACCCTTCATCTATTCTTCATATCTCAAATTACACAGATTCCTCCTCAAGCTGAACACATGTAAAATTACCTGCATCATTTATTTGAAATTTCCACAGATCCTCATCACTGTTATTTTACTGTTTCATATTAATGTATCCGGTCTCCTCAAGTTACTCAAAGGCAAGTTAATCAAGGGCAAGGTCTCCTGTGTGCCCCTTGATATGGTTTGGGTCTATGTCCCCACCCAAATCACACCCTGAATTGTAATAATCCCCACATGTCATGGGAAGTACCCAGTGAGAAGTAATTGAATCAGGGGGTGGGGGGGGGTGGGTTTTCCAATGCTGTTCTCCTGATAGTGAATAAGTCTAATTAGATCTGATGGTTTTATAAAGGGGATTTCCCCTGAGCAAGCTCTCTGGACTGCCACCATGTAAGACATGCCTTTGCTCTTCCTTAGCCTTCCACCATGATTGTGAGGCCTCCCCAGCCATGTGGAACTGTGAGTCCACTAAACCTCTTTTCTTTATAAATTAGCCAGTCTCGGGTGTGTCTTTATTAGCAGCATGAGAATGGACTAATACACCCCTCCTCCCTCTCAGGGTGCTATCTAATATTTACCTGTGGAAACAATAGCTAATATTTGCTGAACATTACCAAAAGCTGTGTTAAAAGTGCATTATTTAATTTCATTTTTAACATGTATTATTTTATACTTTCTGTACAGATGATGGAATGGAAGAAAGAGAACTAAAGGAGAGCCATCAAATCAGACCAAAGCTATCTGTCTCTTTGGAGAGACAACCTCTGGGCTCATCCACTGCATTACATTCTTAGAGCTTGTAGAAGAGCAGTTATTAAATATTTTCAAGGCTACAGACTCCTTCAAGAATTGATAAAAGCTATAGAACTTCTTTCCACAAAAATGCATGTATTGCACACTGAATGTCTGCATGCAGTCCTTGAGGGGAGGACCTCTGAGGCCTATCTCTGAGTCTGCAGTGTCCATGAGCCCATGTCAGGAATTCCTGCAACACACATTATGTGATTTTAAAATACTTAAATGAAAGTTTTTTCCAGTGTCCTCCAGAAGCAAATTCCATTAAACAAGCCAATGTGTATAATATTACCCTAGAAATTCGAGAGTTGGTGTAATGCAAATGGGAGATATGAGCATGTGTGTGCGTGTGTGTGTGCTTGTGTATACCTTCACATCTTATCTATCTATAAACACATGCTAAGAAGTCATCTTTAGTTTCAGCCTTATTCCTATAATAAAAACGTCAAGTCTTATGAGGTGGATAGATTCATAGGATTATTATAACCCCCATTCAATCAACAAAGAAGCTAAAGTCAGAAAAGGTATTTGATCTACCTAAGATTACACAGCTGACTCAGTTTTCTGTCTCTTCACTAGACCTCATTGAAAATCAATGTTCTCTGTAGAGGAACCAGTACTACTAAAGGCAGGTTATTGAACGAGGGTTAAGTTGAAAACAAAGAAATTGGAAGTTCATGTTAAAAACCATTAACAATAATTAGTAATAATAGTATCTTAACCATGATTCCAGATGCCTGGCCTTCATGCTTTCACCTGCAGGTGATGTTGGTCAATACATGCAACCCATATGGGATAACAAAAGTGCTCTTCGAGAAGGTGTAATGACTGTTGTGATACCTATATGTGCTAAGTAAGTCCATAAATGTCAATGTGTCTCTTAATGTAAACTAGGCTTTCAAGTCAAAAATCACCTGGTTTATTCCACATTTGCATTCTGGTGTAATATGCATATTTAAAAATCAGAAAAAAAGATGAATATTAGCAGCAGTTTATTTATAGCTCATTTCTGGACTTTCAAAGTCTCTGGTTCCAGAACCCCTTACATTTTCTACCCCATGAATTCTTAATGAGTTCCAGTTGAAAGTGCTACAGTTCCCCATTCAGGCTATTAAAGGAAAAAAAAGAGAGAGAAATGCAAAAAAAAAAAAAAAAAGAAAGAAAGAAAGAAAGAAAAAGAAACCTAAAAAGTGTGTTTTCCTCAACTACTAGGACTTCTAGGTGATATAACTTACCCCCTTTTCTCCCCTCCTGGCAAATGCTGGCAAATATGTTTGCAGTTGGACAGGCCTGCTATGTTTTTAAATCCTTTTAATCCTCTTTATAGTAACAGAAACATTTGAAGCTGATCTTTGAAGACTCTGTAGAGTGCAGAACACCTGCAGCCTAGTGCTTTGTGTTAACAAACACCCAGTGTGAGCTTAACACAATTGGGCAGGCGCAGAGCTGGCCCCAGAATCTTCCTGGAGTAATGAGGGTCTCTCTTCCCCTCTGACCTTTCCTTCCCCAACTTAAACTTGCTCTGGTAAATGGCACTCTTGCCCTCTGACCCTCCCCAAATGGCTCAATGAATCATATAAGGGCTCATAAAAATGATTTGCCAGTACGTCAGGAAGTAGAAAAAACTCAGTTGATTCCAGATTGAGAATCATTCAAATCACTAACAAACGCTCAGTCACTCACATCACTAACTCAAATCACTCAAATCACTAACAAACCCTCCTTCCCTCTCTATTCAGTGGCTAGAAAAGTTGATTACCAAAGATTAAAGCCAATGTTGATGATAGTCTCCCAACCAAGTAGAAAAAACAGGACTTTATCCTCTCTCCTCTTTAATTTTTTCCTTAACTAATGAGATGAAACTAACATTGTTCACAACCTCTTTGATATCAGCTGAGATCTGTTCATACATTAGTAGATGTTTATCTCTCTTAGAGTAGAAATCATATTTGTTCTTTACCATTTATATTTCTGTTCCCTTATATTAGTTGCTCCACTAGTAATCTCTAAGAGGGTTAAAAATAATCCCACTGGATTGAAGTTGAGTAACTTTTCAAACCAACTCTATACTGAAAAATTTTTATCTAAAGGATACATATATGAATTACTCTTGGTTATCAAAAGGATTCACTAGAGTATGTTTAGATGGAAAAACACTCTATCGTGTTAAATATATTTGACAAATAAATACATGCAGAGTTTTTGGAAAAATACCCAGTGGAAATGTGAGAAACAACTTGGAGTGTTGTCAGGCTATTCCACTCATTAGCTGAAAACAAAAAGACATACGTGCTATTGAGATCAATGGGGGAATTCAAGCATACACAGTGTCTCAGGTCACCTGGAAAAAGGAAAAAGAAAAAAAGGATATTCTTCTTTTATTTTTGTCTCAGCCTAATTATGGTGCTTGGATTGCCATTAGTCCAGTCTGGTTTCTGGGGCTTAGCCCAAGCCTGGGCATGAACACTAAATGTTTTTCCTTTCAAATTCAACATAAATGGTATATCTTTCTAAAATTTATTCTTCATTCCCTCCACTAAAAAAGGAAAGTCTCTCTTTTGTTTGAATTACTTCCACGTCTTCTACAAACCTTTACAAGTCACCACCGAGTGCACCTGCTACAGCTCACTGATGCTGGGTTTAGGTTCCAGAGCATTTTTCAAAGTGAATTGTTGAATATTTTTAAAATATGCATTTTGATAAGCTTGAGCAAGCAGGTTTCCCCATGCATTCAGACCTGTTGTTTCTCTGATGGTTGGTTAATTTGCCAATTCAACCAAAAGGAGCTAAGAGAAACAGAGAATATGACAAACACATTCATGCTCAACCTAGTGCTTCTGGAATCATAATACTGCTACCCTGGTGCTGCTTGTGTATATGAAATGCAAATGTTTTAATTCTAAGATAGATTGCCATTTTCAATTTATGCCTTAACCTAACAGTATTCAAGTGTTGTATGAATACTGAAAATCATTGGGCAATTCCTGAATTCAGTTAAAATATTTATTTTCTTACAGCTCCATGTTTCAGCATCTCTGTAACCAGGAAGATAAAATAGTTCATTTTCTTTTTCTTCATTTTTCCTTCTCATGACTACCTGCTTCCTCGGGTGATGCGTGGGATGAACAATGTGATAAATTAACAATATTTGACAGGAAACCAGCATTTTAAGTGTAGATCACGTAATATACCTAACTCTGTGAACTTTAATAAGTTATGTAAATTTTTATTCTAAATTTCTGCATCTACAAAAGTATGGGTTTGAATGAGATTTTATCTGAAGTATTTTTAAGGCCTAGAATCCTATTATCTGGTAAAATTGAATTTGATTGAAACAAGATGAAAATAACATATTACCACTATGAGTCTGAATACAATAGAGATCACAGATATAAAACTTATTTAGTTATCCATGTATATATGTATATATATATTTATACCTACATTTACAAAATTGAAATTGTTTACTTTTATTGATATGATCCCACAAGATAATAAGTAATTTTTAAAAATAGAGGAGAGATCATCTAGAAATAGGAAGAGCAAAAGAAAGCATACTTAGATTCATTGAATAAAAAAATGTCTGAGGATCAAATGGGAGGCAAAAATAAAATCATAAATACTGGACTCAGAGATAGCATAGGACAATAGAAAAGACTTCGCTAAGTTAATTCAGGTAAATGTGCTAGAAAGATGAAGGAGTTAACACTGTTTCAATGCTTGGAAACCCTTGCACTCAAGTGTATAAGCATTCGTGGGAGGCAGGAATATTTCATATGAAGATAGAGAGCATTTGCTATAGGAATATAGAGTTATTTCTATCAAAGTAGTCTATAAGCTCTATTTCTACTTTTACATTCTTAATACAGAGCACGTGCAAGTAGAAATAGAGAACTATAATACAAATAGCCACACAACTTCCTACCACTTTATCCTAATAAACACCTGGAATTTCTTAGATACTTGCTCTGATGGACATTTCACCTATCACATGATGATAAAAGCAGTCAGAAATGATATATTCCAGAATGCCTTCAGTTTGTAACAATAGTCAAAATGCCCTTTAAAATTATATTCAGAGCAAAAAACAATCATGAAGGAGACAATAATAGGGGCATATTCTATAATATTAAGCACTAAATAAAAAGTCACAATTTCTTTATTCCACTTTTGTTCAATTCTCTAATAAGGAGAATAATCTTCCAGTTAAGAAGACATCTATATTACTGTTGCTACAAGAATGTGGATGAGAAAAGAACTTTTTCTACCAGACATTCTTCTCTCAGTATAAACTGATATAATAAACAGATCAAGCTATAAAAGGAATAGATTATACTAAGTGCAATATATACATATAGATAGATTGTACTAACAGCAAAAATTTATAGAAGTATATATATTATGTGTTCGTGTGCATGTATATAAGTACATACATATATATATTTTGCACTTAGTATAACCTATTTCTTTTATAGCTTGATCTATTTATACATAGTATATATAATACTATAATATGTACTTTATACATAATATATACTATACTATAATATATACTATATAATAGTATAATATACTATATATGCTATAATATATACTATTATATATTACATGATAGTATATATTATATTTATAGACACATTAAAAGTATAAATATATAACATATATTTATAAATTATATATTATATACAATATATAATTATATATTTATAAAAACATTTTAAATTTATATGTTATATAATTTATAATATATTAAAAAACAATTTTATAATATATAATACGTATTTATATATAATTATATATTATTACATGTAATAATATGTATGTTCACACACACACTCCTATGTGTGTATATAGGAGCCGTTAACAAACAAATAGAATTAGGGGATGGATGTTGATTTTATATGTAATGCATAAACACACACACACATGCACACACATTCACACTGGGAGGCCAAGCCCTTGGGTATGTTACCTGGAAAAGACTCATAGAGGCTACACTGACTGAATCCTGCAGGAGAGATCTGAGTATAGTAGAGGTTGCACCTCAGAATTATTAGTTAAAAGAGAGCTGGAGGGTTTCTACACTAGTGTCCCCAACCATCACTGGTTAAGGGCTGCCCTCAGGAAACCATTTATTTCCCAGAAAGGCTCTCCGTGAGCATAGGCAATGTGGCTCTAGCCACCTGAGGCAGCCCTCCAGAAAAATGGTTGCTGGATGAGAATGGGAAAGCACCCTTGTCGTTGGTGTTCAGGAAAATGGAAATGGATTTGAGGGAAAGTGAGCCAAGCACTGAAGCCGTTGCTACACTCCCTCCGAGGAGATTTGCACTCACATGTGCCTGGGCTGTCTTTCTTCAGATTCTCACCAGCTATTGGAAAACTATTTAGACAGCAGATCTCAACTCTGTGGATGACTCAAAGGAGGGAGGAATAGCTAAGTTAGATCAAGACTGGAAAGCGTTTTTGAATCACAGACTCAAATTAACAGAATAAAATTTGATGGGGATACAATAAAGCCCTCCCACTTAGCCTCCAAAAATCATCTGGATAGGTGTGACATGAGGAAGAGGGGGATTAACAACAATTTATATGGAAAAGACAAGGCCTTGTGGTTAACACAAGTTCAATATGAGTCAATTATGCTATAACTCGATAGTACGCTGGACCTCACACAGAGAGACAGTTAAGAACTAAAGCTGCCTAACACAGACCAGGAAAGAATTAGGAGAGAAAGACTGTGAAAGGGGATAATATTTATTTCATATTACTCTAAAGGGGAAAACTAAATAAAAAGAGTAAAAAGTACAGGAAGGCAGATTCTGGCTCAGGGTAAGGAAGAACTTTCTGATCATTAATGCCAGACACATGCTTTTTAAAAGAAGTGCTTGGAGTTGTCTGACCTGAGGCTGGATGAAATTCTCCAGAGATGCTGTGGAGGGGATTTTTGTTTAGAATACAGAAGAGAGGGAATTTGGAGTGAGGACTCTGCATCCCCATTCAACTTAATCATGCCGTGGTTCTGTAAATTTGTTTGGCAATTTTGAATGAAATGGCTATCATATAAGCAGGGAGCAACCAGAAGCACAAAGAGAAACACTCAGGAGCCTGGAGAGTCTACCAGTGGATCTTTAAGTCACTGAATTATTGAAATTGGCAGTACATATTGAGCATCATTCAAAATTCCTGCTCAGCTGTCAGTGTTTGGAAGGTAATGGGAAAGATTTGCTAACCCTGGACATACCTTTGCTTATGTCCATGCAAAGAAAGCCAGGAGGAAAAAAAATCTTGGAAAATTTTTCTTACAGGGAAAAAGGGGAAACTTGGACAAGTAAGAGGAAAGGAAACACAATGATGGGAAAAGAGAAACACGGTGCATCCACTCACCTTTGCTCACCCCTATTTCCTACTCATTGTTGTTTTGGATGCATTTACTTTCTTCTCCTCTGGGTCCGATCAACGGCTGACCACATCTGTTTAATTGGAAGTATACGTCATCTTGGTTTTGGAATATAGGCAAATATGCACTTAGTTTTTCTCCAAGCCAGAAGGTTGCTCAATGTTTAAGGCTTGTGCCGGTGGAAAGCCAGGAAACAGGGAACAATGGTGTCAGGATAGAGAGCCGTGCAATAGAGAAGATTAGATTGTTGTCATTCTGCATGCCTGTGGGCAATTTCTGTGACCTTTTTAAAAGAGGATCATCCCACCCATAAAGCAGAACGTCACACAAATTATGGTGATATCTTTTTACTTTAACTAGGAAACCTCTTTCTTCTAAGATCTCAAAGTACTTTGACTAATTAACAAATTAATCTTTACAAATTCCCTAAGGAGATTGCAACAATTATTATCTTCATTTTACATTTAAAAAAAAGCTGAGATTAGTGAATGAGTAGAAAGAATGAATGGAAGAATCTAAAGAGGAGGCTGGAAGTCTCTTTGAACCCAGCTCAAAAGCTATGTAGCAATCATCCAGATTTCCCCAAACACAATTTTTATTAGAACTGATGATCCCTAAACAAATATGTTAGAGGCCTTAGGAAATAACCTAAGGTCACCTTCAGAGATTTTTGGAATGACAGAATAATTACATTGTATCCATTTGATTTGGCAAGGAAACTTTTAAAACTTGCTGCAATATAAGCTTCAAACACTGCAGCCTCTTAAACGAAGGACATGTAGAACTGGACTGATCATTCTCACTTTTGGGGATAAATTTCCTACGCTAGTTAGGTAGTATTTAGGTCCAAGGTATTTACAAACATCACTGTTTTAAGTGCTACAGCTGTTTTTTATCATCCATATTTAAACACACACATACACAAACACGTATACACACACAGTAAAAGAAGAAATTATTTAATGCATAAGCTATACCTTAATAACAATAAAAGCTGTGATCCCTAAATTCTTCAGATTGCTTTTGGAAGGAAACCATAAAGATGTAATGGTCAGTTGGTGGGCACAGTGGCTCACACCTGTAATCGCAGGAAGGCCAAGGTGGACAAATCACTTGAGCTCAGGAGTTTGAGACCAGCCTAGGCAACACGGCAAAATCCCATCTCTACAAAAAAAACAGAAACACACACAGAGGAATTAGTTGTTGGAAGTAAAAGGCCAACTGATTATATATTTATTTTATTTTATTTTATTTCATTTTATTTTATTTTCTCTGAGACAGGGTCTGGCTCTCTCACTGAGGCTGCAATGCTGTGGCATGATCAAGGCTCACTCCAACCTCTGCCTCCTGGGCTCAAGCCATCCTTCCACCTCAGGCTCCCAAGTAGCTGGGATTACAGGTGCACACCACCATGCTTGGCTGATTTTTGTATTTTCTATAGAGGTAGGATTTTGCCACGTTGCCTAGACTGGTCTTAAACTCCTGAGCTCAAGTGATCCTCCCATCTCAGCCTCCCTGGGATTACAGGTGTGAGCCACCGCACCCAGCAACTGATCATTTGATCTTTATGGATTTCTTCCAAAAGCAATCTGGAGAATTTTGAGATTACATCTTTTATCATTATTAAGATGTAGCCTATGCATTAAATAGTTTCTTCTTTTACTTCACCTTCAGTGCCAAATTAGACAAACAAATGATTTCCACGAAATGCATTTAGAACATTCTTGCAGCAGAAAAGTGGACAGGTCTTGTGAAGATTATGTCAAAGGTCAAGGCAAATACACATGTCCAAAGGTTTGCTCTCTGGCTCTGCAGCTCTTGGTGGATATGTTGTTTTGGTGGCAAAGGAGAACAAATGACAGACTGAATAACTTTTTCAAGCTAGGTGAGCAGAATAAAAATGTACTGGGCCAATGAATTTACTGTCTGCAAGGATAAGAAAATCAGAACAGATGAATGTTTAAGTAAATTAAAAACTATTTTATTCAGTAAGGATGAACAAATATGCTTGGAATCCAATGTTCATTTGCCCTTTTGCTCTCCTCCATATAGAAACAGACTGAGGAAAATCCCATATGAAAAAAATATAACCTGTCTATTACCTTTCTGATTATGAACTGGAACAAAATCTGGAGCCAAACTATGAAAATAAAACAAAACCCACAATAAAAAGAGTGGATGATAGAAATTCCTGAGAGTTTACTATTTGTCTTTTTATAGGTGTAAAAAAATAGCCACAGCACCTCAAACAGTGATGTTTGTAAATAACTTGGACCTAATAGATTGTAGGGGTCATTTGCACTTAATAAGCTGCAAGCTCCTTCCACAACTATAATAAAGCTCTCTGATCTTTACTTATTGTGAATAAAATGTATGTAGAGACAGCAGAGACTGCAAACCAAAGCAAAGAACTTTTGAATCCAAGACTGAGAAATCCTAGATATACACATAGTAGTGTTCATAGTAATTATGTGCAAGTCTTTATGTCTGTATGCATTCACCTCTGTTGGAATGAATTACTGGATCATATATTACGTATGCATTCATTTCTCTTGGAAATAAAATTCCTGAGTCATATGATACTTACATGTTTAATATTAAAGAAACTCTGTTTTTCAAAGTTTTAACCAATTTATAACTCCCTTCAGCCATGTACAAGAGTTCCAGTTGCTCCACAGCATAACTAGTCTTTCAAATTTTAGCCATACTAATGAATATGTTGTATCTCAATGTGTTTTTAATCTGTGTTTTCCTAATGACTGTTGACTCAACAACGTTGAGTCATTGTTGGATGTTGAGCATCTTTTCATGTGCTTATTGGGTGCCTTATTGTGAAGCATTCACTCAAACATTTTGCCCATACTTTAAATAGAGATGGTTGCCTTCTTGTTCTTGAGTCTTTATTACATGCTGGGTAGAAGTCTATTAACAGATATATAGAGAGTAAATATTTTCTCACAATCTGTGGTTTGCTTTTTTTATTTTCTTAACTGTTTTTGAAGAGCAAAATTTTAATTATGATAAAGTCAAATTTTTAAATTTTTGTTTATATAGTTTTTGCCCCTTTTTTGTTCCTATTTAAGAAAACTGTGCCTATCCCAAGGACATGAAAAAATGTGTGTGTGTGTGTGTGTGTGTATTATATATATTGTATATATATTTTGTATATATATAATATATATTATATATATTTTTTGTATATATATATTATATATATATAATTGGCTTACATAGTTATGGAGGCTAAGAAGTTTCAAGATGTGCAGTTGGCAAGCTGGACACCCAGGAGAGCCAATGGTGTAGCTCCCATCTGAGTCTGAGGGCCAGAGAACAAGAAGAGCCAATGGTGTAAGTCCTAGTCTGAGTCTGTCTAAAGGCAGAAGAATACCAGTTTCCCAGCTCAAAGACAGTCACAGAGAGCAAATTCTCCCTTACTTAGGCTTTTGTTCTACTTGGCCTTCACAGATTGGATGAGGCCCACCCATACTGGGGAGGGCAATCTACTCAGTCTGCTGATTCCAATGTTAATCTCATCCAGAAACACACTCACAGGCACAGAGAATAATGCTTAATCAGATATCTGGGAACCAAATGGCTCAGCCAAGTTGACACAAAATTATTACACTATTTTTTTCTTATATTGTTAAGTAGAAATGCAGACTCGTTTTTTTCTAGGTACATGACCAGTACCATTTGTTGAATTATGACCCAAATAATTCAGATTATAAATTTATCTTGTATCTTTGGATCAATTTTTATGCTTTTAATTTTGTTCCATTGAACCTTTATCTGTTTTTCAATGCACCATTGTTTTAATTGTGAGTTTTATATTAAGCATGGGAAACAAACATTTTTCCTTTTTTCAAAATTGTTTTGGCTATTGTAGAATTTTTTGCATTTTCACATAAATTTTTGAGTCAGCTTGTCAAGTTCTGCAAAAAACATGTCGGTCTTGCACATATTTTATTAAATATATTCTAAAGTTTTTTATATTTTTGTGATACCTTTGTAAATAATATTTTAAATATTATTTCTACATTGTTACATAAAGTGATGCTAATGAATAGTAATATAATTGATTTTAGAATATTGAACTTGTGCCCTACAACCTTCCTAACTTCACTTAATTCTAGTAGATTTTTTTAACTTTTGTTTTTGAAGAGTCCTTGTAATTTACTATGTATGTTATAATGCTGTCATTTTGTAAAGACAGTTTTATTTCTTCCTTTCCAATTCGTGTGCCTCTTATTTATTTTCTTGCCTTATTGTACTAGTTAGAATCTCCAGCACAATTTTGAATGTAAAAGATGAAAGTGAACATCTTTGCCTTGCTTTCTATCTCAAGGGGACAGTATTCACTTTATTGTAATCTTAATTATAGGGTTTTTTGTAAATACTATTTATTAAATTAAAGTTTATTTTATCTAAGAGTAGCTACTCCTGCTTGCTTTTGGTGTCCATTTGCATGGAATATCTTTTTCCACCCCTTTACCTTAAGTTTATGTGAGCCCTTATGTGTTAGGTGACTCTCTTGAAGACATCAGATACTTGGTTGGCGAATTCCTATCCATTCTGCCATTCTGTATCTTTTAAGTGGAGAATTTAGGCCATTTACATTCAATGTTAGTATTGAGATTTGAGGTACTATTCTATTCATCACGCTATTTGTTGCCTGAATTCCTTGTTTGTATGTTTTTTTTCATTGTGTTATTGTTTTATAGGTCCTGTGAGATTTATGCTTTAAGGAGGTTTTATTTTGGTGTATTTTGAGAATTTGTTTCAAGATTTGGAGCTCCTTTTAGTACATCTTGTAGTGCTGGCTTGGTAGTGGCAAATTCTCTCAGCACTTGTTTGTCTGAAAAAGACTGTATCTTTCCTTCATTTATGAAGCTTAGTTTTGCTGGATACAAAATTCTTGGTTGATTATTGTTGTTTCTTGGTTGATTATTGTTGTTTTTAAGGAGGCCAAAGACAAGCCCCCAATCTCTTCTAGCTTGTAGGTTTTCTGCTGAGAAATCTGTTGTTAATCTGGTAGGTTTGCCTTTACTGGTTACCTGTTGCTTTTGCCTCACAGCTCTTAAGATTCTTTCCTTTGTATTGAATTTAGATAACCTGATGACTGTGAACCTAGGTGATGATCTTTCTGCAACAAATTTCCCAGGTGTTCTTTGAGCTTCTTGTATTTGGATGTCTAGATCTCTGGCAAGTCTGGTGAAGTATTTCTCCATTATTCCCTCAAATATGTTTTCCAAACTTTTAGATTTCTCTTTTTCCTCAGGAACACTAATTATTCTCAGGCTTGGTTGTTTAACATAATCCCAAACTTCTTGGATCCTTTGTTCATTTTTAAATTCTTTTTTCTTTGTCTTTGTTGGATTGGGTTAATTCAAAAGCCTTGTCTTTGAGCTGTGAAGTTCTTTCTTTTACTTGTTCTAGTCTACTGTTGAAACTTTCCAGTGCATTTTGTATTCTATTAAATGTATTTCTTCATTTCTGAAGTTGTGATTGTTTTTTATTTGTGCTACATATTTCACTGGAGATTTTTCCATTCACATTGTGTATCATTAAAAAAGCTATTTTTTTAAGTTGTTCTTCACCTTTCTCTGGGGCCTCTTTGATTAGCTTAATAATCAACTTTCTTTTTGTGACAATTCAGAGATTTCCTCTCAGTTTGGATCCATTGCTAGTAAGCTAGTGTGATATTTTGAGGGTGTTAAAGAACTTTGTTTTGTAATATTACCATAATTGTTTTTCTGATTCCTTCTCATTTGGGTAGACTGTGTCAGAGGAAATATCTGGGACTCAAGGGTTGCTGTTCAGATTCTTTTGTCCAATAGGTTGCTCCCTTAAATTGGTGCTCTCCCCAATTCCCTAGGGATGGGGCTTCCTGAGAGCCAAACTGCAGTGATTGTTATTTCTCTTCTGGATCTAGCCACCCAGCAGAGCTACCAGGCTCTCGGCTGGTACTGGGGGGTGTCTGCAAAGAGTCCTGTGATGTGACCTGTCTTCAGGTCTCTCATCCTTGGATACCAGCACGTGCTTCAGTGGAGGTAGCAGAGGACAGAAGTGGACTCTGTGAGGGTCTTTGGTTGTATTTTTCTTAAGTGCTCTGGTTTTGTGTTGGATGGCCTCCAGCCAGGAGGTGGTGCTTTCAAGAGTGCGTCAGTTGTAGTAGTATAGGGGAATATAAGCTTGCCCTAAGGTTAGATGGTGGACAGGGCCAGAGAGCTCCCAAGAGATTACTTTGTTTGTCTTTGGCTACCAGGGCACATAGAGAAAGATCATCAGGTAGGGCAGGGTTAGGTATGTCTCTTTAGGCGGAGCTTGCTGCAGATGCTGTGGGTGATGGTGCTGTGGTTCCCAGGCCAATGGAGTTATGTTCCCAGGGAAATTAGGCTGCCTCTGCTGCCTCACACAGGTTGCCAGGGAAGTGGGGGAAAGCTGGCAGCCACATGCCTCACCCAGCTCCCACTCAGCCCGCAGCCTGGAAGTCCAGTCTCATTCCCTCTGTGCTCCCTGCAACAGCACCAAGTTTATTTCCAGGCAGCCAGTGAGCAGGGCTGAAAGCTTGCCCCAGGCTACAAGCCTCCCAGCTGAGAAAGCAAGCAGACTCAGAGTTCCGTGGTTGTCCCACAGAGCCTACAGCAGCAATCCACCTCCTTCAAAGGGTCTGTGGATTCTCTCAGCTTTCCTGGTAACGTTCCTGCGGTAGTTCTTGGAATAAACGTTCACAACATGAATCTCCACACACTACTCTGTCCATCCGAGTGGGAGCTGCAAGTTAGTCCTACCTCCTATTTGCCACTTTTCCCTGTATTCTTTCTTTTTCTGTACATCCGAGTATCCAACTAGTGTCATTTCCCTTCAACCTGAAAAACTCCCTTGAACATTTTTTTTTAGTTCAGTTTTATGGCAATGAATTCTCTTTAATTCTATTTTCATTTTGAAGATTATTCTGACTAGCCAAGAGTTCTTGGTTGTCAAGGTTTTTTTTTTATCACTTTGAAGATATTATACCCTATTATATGACATATAATTAAATATAATATGTTATATATCGTATATAATGTGTATTACTATATGGTGTTATACATCACATATTTTATTATAGTGTATTATAGTCCATCATTTATTGTTCCTGAGGAGAGGGAATGTATCATTTCTATAGTTGTTCCAATGACTTTAATATGTCTTTCTTCTCTGGCTTCTTTGAGAAATTTCTCTTTCTTTGGTTTTAGCACATTTCTATGAAGTACACAGCTTAGGAGTTGGCCAATAATACCTGGTGAACCCCTGTATAAACTGCTTTTGCTATCCTTCTCTCCGTTCTCACCCCTTTCACAGCTCTCTTTCCATAGTTTTCTGCTCTGGAAATGCCAGGACTAATGTCATCAAAAATTTTTATCTCTTCTTCTTCAGTTCAGCATGATGACAAATCTTTTCTTGGGTTTTGCTTGTATGTACTTAGGCAATTAGCAGGGGTGAGAGTAGGGTTTGCCTCATGTATTTACTTTCTCCAAAGATCACAGTCTCCAGACTGTGGTTTTTAATATCTAAAACAGGTTTCTTATATATTTTGCCCAGTTTTATAGTTGTTTATGGTGAGAGGGCATGTCTGATTCCTGTTAACATAGTCAGAGATGGGAGTTCAATTGCCAAATTCTGACCCAATCACCTTGATTATATTCAGATGTTGGAGAAATACATATAGGTATCTGTGTGTGCATAATTGTATGTATCTGCAGAATTACATAATTTTACTAGTTCTTTGCTTGTAGGGCTTACAAGCAATCACACAATATTTGCAATGAGTACATTGAGCACTCAAAATTTTGGCTTCTAAATACTAATGAAAAATCTTCTAAAAAATAATAAGAAAGGCAGAATATAAATGAATTAGCACAATCTGTCTGCCTTCTGTATAAAAACAATAATCAGTTACATAATATAATTGAATATAGTATACAATAATAGCATAAAAGTAAAATACTTTGTAATGAACATTATCAAAAATGTTCAAAACTATATAATAAAAGCTTTCAAAGCTTATGAAAGGACCCAAAAATATACTTGAGTTAATGAACAGCCACACCAGGGTCTTAAAGAAGAAGATTCATCATCAAAAAGATGTAATTCTCATTGAGTTAATTTTTTAAATGTTACATGATCTCAATTATAATACTAATTTTGTTTGTAGTTAGACAAGATATTTCTAAAATCAATAAAGAGAAAATAATGAAAGAAGAATAGTCAAAGTCAATAATAGCATTCTTGTGTTTTCCCCCAAAGAACAGTATGAATCACTGTTTACACTGAAACCCAGTCACCTTCTTCACCTAACTATAAATCGTTAGCATGGGCTTTACTTTGTAAAATCCACAGCAGGACTCTAAGAAAAACAATAAAACATTTTTTAAAAGTTTGAAAAAAAGAAGAAATTGTGATATAGTTTGGCTGTGTCCCCACCCAGATCTCATCTTGAATAGTAACTCCCACAATTCCCATGTGTCATGGGAGGAACCTGGTAGGAGGTGATAGAATTATGGGGATGGGTCTTTCCTGCACTATTCTCATGATAGTGAAAGAGTCTCATGAGATCTGGTGGTTTTCAAAGGGGGAGTTTCCCTACACATGCTTTCTTTTTGCCAGCTGCCATTCGTGTAAGATGTGATTTGTTCCTCCTTGCCTTGTACCATGATTGTGAGGCTTCCCCAGCCACATGGAACTATAAGTCCACTATAAACCTTTTTCTTTTGTAAATTGCCCAGTTTCAGGTATGTCTTTATCAGCAGCATGAAAATGGACTAATACAGTAAATTGGTACTAATAGAGTAGGATGTTGCTGAAAAGATACTCGACAATGTGGAAGTGACTTTGGAACTGGGTAACAGGCGAGCCTGGAACAGTTTGAAGGGCTGGGAAGACAGGAAAATGTGGGAAAGTTTGGAACTCCCCAGAGACTTGTTGAATGGCTTTGACCAAAATGCTGATAATTATATGGACAATGAAATCCAGGTTGAGGTGGTCTCAGATGGAAATGAAGAACTTGTTGGGAACTGGAGCAAAGGTGATTGCTGGTATGCTTTAGCAAAGAGACTGGTAGCATTTTTCCCCTTCCCTGGAGATTTGTGGAAATTTAAACTTGAGAGACATGATTTACGGTATCTGGTGGAAGAAATTTCTAAGCAGCAAAGCATTCAAGAGGTGACTTGGGTGCTGTTAAAGGCATTCAGTTTTAAAAGGGAAACAGAGCATAAACGTTTGGAAAATTTTCAGCCTGACAATGTGATAGAAAAGAAGATTCCATTTTCTGAGGAGAAATTCAAGTTGGCTGCAGAAATTTGCGTAAATAACGTGGAGCTAAATGTTAATCCTCAAGACAAAGGGGAAAATGTCTCAGGGCATGTCAGAGGTCTTCACAGCAGCCCCTCCCATCACAGGCCCAGAGACCTAGGGGGAAAAATGATTTTGTGGGCCAGATCCAGGGTCCCTGTGCGGTGTGTAGCCTAGGGACTTCAATGTAGAGCTTGGAGCATGGTTTCTGAGGGTGCAAGCCTCAAGCTTTGGCATCTTCCATGTGATCTTGAGCCTGCCAGTGCACAGAATTCAGTGGTTTAGGAACCTCTGCCTAGATTTCACAGGATGTATGGAAATGCCTGGAAGTCCAGGCAGAAGTTTGCTAAAGGGCAAGGTTCTCCTGAAGAACCTCTGCTAGAGCAGTATGGGAGGTAAATATGGGGTCAGAGCCACCACACAGAGTCCCTACTGGGGCATTGTTTAGTGGAGCTGTGAGAAGTAGGCCACCATCCTCCAGACCCCAGAATTGTAGATCCACTGACAGCTTACACTGTGCACCTGGAAAAGCTGCAGACACTCAACAAGAGCCTGTGAAAGCAGCCAGGAGGGAGGCTGTACCCTGCAAAGCCACAGAGGAGGAGCTGCCCAAGACCATGGGAACTCACCACTTGCATCAGCATAACCTGGATGTGAGACATGGAGACAAAGGAGATCATTTTGGAGCTTTAAGGTTTGACTGCTCTGCTGGATTTTGGACTTGCATGGGGCCTGAAGCCTTTTTGTTTTGGCCAATGTCTCCCATTTAGAATGGCTGTATTTACCCAATGCCTGTACCCCATTGTATCTAGGAAGTAACTAACTTGTTTTTGATTTTATAGGCTCATGGGCATTAGGTACTTGCCTTGTCTCAGATGGCACGTTGGACTGTGGATTTTGAGTTAATGCTGAAAAAAGTTAAGACTTTGGGGGACTGTTGGGAAGGCATGATTGGTTTTAAAATGTGATGACATGAGATTTGGGAGGGGATGGGTGGAATGACATGGTTTGGCTCTGTGTCCCCACCCAAATCTCATCTTTAATTGTAACTCCCACAATTCCCACATCTTGTGGGAGGAGCCCTGTGGGAGGTGACTGAATTATGAGGACAGGTATTTTCTGCACTATTCTTGTGACAGTGAATGAGTCTCATGAGGTCTGATGGTTTTAAAAGGGGGAGTTTCCCTACACAAACTCTCTCTTTGCCTGCTGCCATCCATGTAAGATGTGACTTATTCCTCCTTGCCTTCCACCATGATTGTGAGCCTTACGCAGCCATGTGGAACGGTAAGTCCATTATAAACCTCTTTGTAACGCCCAGTCTCGGGTATGTCTTTATCAGCAGCATGAAAACAGACTAATACATCATATATGTTCTAATATTGATTTGATATTTCTCCATGAGCCATTGGTAATATGCTTTGAAGAGGGGGTATAAGTGAATTTAATTAAATAACTTAGCAGTAGAAGTGAGGCAGAGACTGAAGACAAAGGGAAAGGAGATCTATGAATTTCATTTGGTTGATTGTGTATTGCCTACAGAAGGCAGTTTGGGGACTGAATATTTCTATGTGACACTTTAAGCCACCAAAGGAAGCATGCCTCTAGGATGCTGTGTTGGAAGCAGAGGTTTCCATATGGTCCAAAAAAGGAAATGGGAAAGTAACAAAGATACAATTATTCTTCTGTGCCCTAAGGTTGTCCATTTTCCATATTTGACCACTCTCCTCTCCCAGCATCTTCTCATTTTAGAATCATGCTTCTTTCTGCAAGAGCTGGGTGTGGGGTGGTGAAAACATAGAAATTTCCAGTGAGAGAATAATCAAGTCACATAATTAACAATCCATTTCACTTTAAACAGTGAAGAATGTGCTACAGTGTTCTTAGATGCTTGAAAATAAACTGAGGTCTAACTTATTTAAGACCCAAACAGCTAAAAATTGTGTTGGAAGTTATTTATTATTTGGAAAACACTTTTTTTTCTGAATCCAAAATGTAATTTCCTTTTACTCATATTTTTTTAAATTTAGACAGATAGTGATCTTCATCAAAAAGCAGATACCCCAAAGATTTTATTTAAGCAGAAAACTCTAGAGAATTCCAGTGCATCAGAACTGCTTCTACACAAATGACTCCATTTGTATCTATTGTTGGCTTTATTTACGAATGATGAGCCAGGATACCAAAGAGCAGTCCATGATTTGTCGCCTCCCAATTTTGTCTCTCTGGGGAAAGAATTCTGGATTATTATTCAGCACTGGGCAGGATGCCGGAGTTCAGGGGTTGGCAGGAAGGAAGGGAACCCTCCTTAGAACAGGGGCTCCCAGTAACGACCAAATGGAAACAAAGGAAGATGAGAAAAGGGTGGAGGCTGGCTGTGGGTTGCTGACTTTCTGAGTTTCCATTTTAGATCCCTTGCACGGAATCTTTAGGGTGGATGCCATTTCTAAGCTATTATGAAGGTCACCAGAAATGGGATCTGGCATCTGGATTGCTTTCTGAGTTTTACACTGAAGCTTTACCAGAAAAAGCGCCTTAGCGCTTACTGTGAAAACATTATCTGAAGGTGTAGCCTGACACTGTGCTTTGCCAGCAAACACAGAAAAAATGAGCATAATAATACCTTCCATAGTTCAAGATCATTCAGGGCTCCAGTGCAGAAAATATTTATCAGATTGGAGCTGTTGCTGTAGAATGTGAAATCTTTTCTCTCTTGCCTTACTAAACTACACTATTCATTCTTATTGTTTGTCCTCTTCTTTGACATTTTCTCTAACTCTTTGCTGTTTTCAGACCCTAGGCACATGAATTCCCCAAAGGCCATCATTTATTTTTCTTTCCATATCAGCTCTTCCCTCGACATCACACTTAATCTCAGCTGCTATGTCTACATAAATAGTTCCCCAACTCTCATTCTGACCCTGACCTCTCTTCTGAGATCCAGGTCCATATTTTCAATTATCAACATTATAACTTCTATACTCTGTCTATCTAGATGAACCTTGTTCAAAACACCTTAGGTGAAACATTTGTGTAAAGTTTCTTTAATAAAAAGCATGAGTATGTTGCTACAGATGTCTTAAATTAGCTTTTATATTCATAACACAAGTGTCTGCCACCTGAATGCCTCCAAACATCCAGGCACCTGGAATTCTTTAATAGTTAAAGAGGAAGAAAAGCTGAAAACTGCATCCCACATAGTGTTCCTCTTGATATATTCATATATGTATGTGTTCCTCTTGATATCTCCAAGGGTGTTAGAAGAAGAGGGAGCAGGTGGGATGGAGTGGGAGGCTGTATTTCTTCCAGTCACCTTGCCTCATCTTCTTGTGCTCCAATTTCCTGCTGTGGTTACGTTCTGAGTCTTAGAGGCTGCTTTCTTCTTTACATTGCACTTACATTAATGACTCCCAGGTTTGATCTCCTCCTTGAGCTCTGGAATAAATTTCCTAAATGCCTTTTCAACACTCAATTTAAATATCTAACAAGCATTTCACACTTAAAGTACCCCAAACTGGACTTGTCTCCCACTCCACACCTGTTTCTGAAATATTCCCCATCTCAGAAAATGATTCTACCATTCACCTTGCTCCTGGGGCTAAAAACCCAAGAGTCATCTTTGACTTTCCTTTTTTTTTTTCACATACCCAGTAACCTGTCTGCCCTATTTTCAAAATAAATACTGAATTCAACCATTTTTTACTCCCTCTGATACCATCATAGTGCCTCACCTGGACAACAGCAATAGCCTCTTATTGTCTGTCGTCTTATTATCTTACTGTCTATTGTTCCATGCTTGCGTCTACATTCTAATCTCTTCACAAAAATCACTGTGATGCTCCAAAACATCAGTCAAATCATGTCACTGTCACATTCTAAACTGTCTCATGGCACCTGCACACACTTACAATAAAATTCAAACTCTTTCGTGTACATGGTCCACCATGACCTCACCCTCACCTACCTACCTTCCTGTCTTTACTTCCCGTCATGTTCTCCATGATTTCTTCAAGCTCCAGCAACCATGGCTTTCTTGTTCTCCTTTTAACGCAACAAGCGCCTTCCGTCTCAGGACAGTAATGTTAGTACTTGACATTAGTCTACATGGAATGCTCTTTCATCAGTTTTCTATGGTCTGTAATTTAGTTAACAATTTTTTAACATAATAAGATTAATTTTAATCCACACTATGGGAGTTGGTAGCAATTGGATTTTCCTAAACTAGAATGTACACATGTTCTATATTCTTAGCTCTTAATTTTTTTTCTTTACAGCATTTATGTTCACTTTAAATTATGTTACCTATTGTATTATTTACTTTTCATGCTCTGTCCCCTCATTCCCGTCCACCCTGTAGATATACGCTTCATGAGGGTAGGATCTCTAGTGCCTGGCAATATATGTTTGAAGATTAAGTAAACACGTGGGACTTGTCATTCACCTTTTTAAAATTTTATTTTTCTCATTGGTAAAATACAAAGAATAATAAGATTGAAGTGAGTATATCTTTGAATATTTATATTACCTTTTCTATTTGTCTAGAGAACAATTCAGTTGCCTTTCATTTGGCCCATCTTGGCTACATCCTGGTGGAGCATTACGATTCATATCAAGTATGCCACTAGAGTGTCTCAATTAATCAAGGACAGCTTTATACTTTTTATAAAAGTTTAGCTATCTATGTATTATATTTATATGGGAATGCCTCTGTATGTATGCATTCATATATGTATGTATTTATATAGTCTATGTAATATCCTATATGGGTATATTTGTGTACTATTCCTGTAGACACACATCATTTATCCTTGCACAACTAAAGCTAAATGGATATTGTTCCTTCATATGTAACTTATTACAAAATGTATCCAGTATGATTGGAAGTGATGATACAGTATTTATCAAACTGTTCTGTTTTGCCTTACAAATAAAGGTAGGTATTGGCTAATATAGTATTCATTGTTTCTTGTGATGACTCATCACTTTTCATGTGATGCCAAAAACATTGAGCTATGTGATTCAGCATCAGCAAATTTATTAGTGCCTCCTTAGCATAAAAATGCTGTTTTTCTCCCCTCAGCCTCCCTCCTATTTGTTTTTCCAGTGGAAATAGCAAGATGTAGCCTGAAGAAAGCTGAGTAGGCATAGCAGGACTTGACCATGTATTTCTGGCTGGAGATGTGGTAATTCTCACACCACCTTGGTCCCCAGTCCCCACAGCTCAGACGTTGTAACCTGATGGTCATGGGCTGGGTCCCTTATGACCATGCCTGTAATCACTGAGCTGGCTGGAACAGAGAGGTTATAGAAGCTTGGAGTGTAGGTGTATATCATTGGTGACTTCTCTTCCATCTGTGGATTGAGTTTTGAAGGCTGATTCCATTTTGGAAGACTGGGTGCCAGAAAAGAAAGAATAAGACTCCTTAAGAACAGCAGAGCCATCATAAAGGAAGGGATTGTTCATGGCAACCCTTAGAAATAACTTATAATTCAGCCTGAAACAGTACCATAAAGATGGCAGCATTGGTGTGCCCATAATAGATTGCTTAGGGCCATATCCCAAAAAAAAAGAGTTATCTTGCATTATTTTGGCATATGTTCTATACATCTCCAAATATCTACCACATTCAGATACCCCTTCTGAGGGGCTCCTTACACACAGGTCACCAAAAGAATGCACTATCAGTCCATTATTGATTGGGCCCAAAACAAAAGCAACTATAAATGTTGGTCAGTAGCCTATTAAGTAGGATGACATGAGAGCTTGGGGAACTCATACATTTTCTCTTGGATTATTAATGGCTGCACTCACTGGATTTCTTCACAGTATGAATTCATAGAGTATATCTTGGGAATATGTACATATACAAAGAGTTAGTTTGAAAGCAAAAATTAAGTGATTAAGTAACAACATGGTAAATTTTAAAAATTTGAGAAAGCAACCACCAGAGTTCCTATTGATCATTAAGGTTGCTGTCAATTCAGAACTCCTGCTGTGTCCTGTTTTCTGTGAGGACCAGTCATTTCTCCTTCTTCTCAAATGACCTTGTAATGAACTCCCACTTCCTAGGGTAAGCAGAGGGTATTGCTCATTTTTGCACATTAAATTAGGCCATAAATGACAGTGTACTTAGTGACTAACACACACGGTCTTTACCTTTTGCTGTTTATCTTCCAGAGTCCTTGATAACCCAGGGCACTGAATAGTCAAGATCCCTTCCATTTCCAAGCAAATTAAGCATTGTTACCTCCCACACTTACCTAGGACCAAATTACTACAAGGATCCCAAAATACCACAAGCACATCCCAGGGTGGGTATATTGGAATAACAAAAAAAAAGTGGAAAATGTACCACACATTTTAACAAGGAATAGATTATCCTGGTCTACGGCATGCATTGCAATCTTGCTCATATGTCATGACTACCTGCTTCAATTATTTTTTTTTCTAGTATTGGTAGAAGCCAATGTTTTTGAGAGTGCTCTTCAACCAGGAGAGAGACAGATCAGAAATCAATCAAAAGATTGATATTTCCTTCCAGGAATGAAAGGCTACTTATATTTAATTAGTGGGCCTGAACCTTGGCTAAACCAACCATGTCCTCAGCCAGGGCTCTGAATCCTGGTGAACACCAGCTAGAGACAAAATAGAAGATGTTTCTCCTATTTGACAAATTCATTGTGTTATTCAGGGTTCTCCAGAGAAACAGAACAAGTAAGATATATACATACATACATGCACATACATATCCATCCATATATATATTTAGAGAGAGAGAGGCAAAGTGAGACAGAGACAGAGAGACATGGAGAGAGAGAGCAGAGAGACACAGAGAAATGTTAAGGAATTATCTCACACAGTTGTGAGGGTTAGCAAGTTTGAAATGTACAGTTTGGGTCAACAGGCTGGATACTCACGCAAGATTTCTGTTTCAGTCTTGAAGAGAATTCCTTCCTTGGAAAATACCAGTCTTTGCTCTTAAAGACAACTGATCAGATACAGCCCATCCAGATTTTGGATGGTAATCTGCTTTACTACGGATCTACTGATTTAAATGTTAATCACCTCTAAAAAAATACCTTTACATCAACATCTAGACTGGTATTTGATCAAACAAATGGGCACCATAGCCTACCCAAGTGACACAAAAATTAATTATCACACACATTATTTTTGACTTAGATTGAAGCTTATCTTTTAACTCTTTATGGGTAACAGGGTAAAAGAACAGTCTAAACATAATTGCAGAACAAGTTTGTATAAAACACACAGTTAAATGGTTTTGGCCTGTTTGTTTCCAGTATACAGACAGTGCTCATAATAAATATTTTTGACTCGCTAAAGCAGAAGGTTTACTTTTTGTGTCATTTGGTTGACTGACAATGACACATCTCCAGGGCTACCACATGCAGTTGTATGGATTGTGTATTGCATCAAAGTGCCTGATAGAGGGGACATTGGGGACTGCAATTCATCCCACACTCCACTTTCCAGGCCATGTGTCCCAGTGTGAAGCTGTGCCCTTCCCAAGGCAAAGGCACCTTTCTGTCTTCTTTGAGCATGAGTGCCAAGGATTAGCCAAGCCAACCCTGTGCCCATGGAGCTGTGGCCCCCCAGAAGAGGTACCTTCTTCACATTTGCACAAAAATATCCTAGAAGCTGTTCATGGGCCCAAGCATCTCTGTATCTTTAAACACATTCTTTAAGACACACATCCCAACAATTCAAAAAGGTTTTTCCTCCTTTTAATTGAAAGATGAAAACAGAGATTACTGTAGGTTAAATGCATAATTAGCTTTTCATTCTTCTAGTTGCCAGAACCACCTCCTTTTCTTCCTGCTGATACAGGCCTCATGGCTCTCTCGGAAATGTTTCCTCCTAGTTAATCCTCCTCTCAAAACAGTGTTGAGTCTAGAGATTGTGCTCTTTCATACCTCACTCTGCCGACAGATAATATAAATGACTCCCTTCCTCTCCTTAGCCTTCTTTTCCCTGACCTGAATCATATCATGATTTCTTCTGTACTGGTTACCCCTCGCTAGCAAAAAAAGAAAAATAAAATACTGTTAATTTTTTGTCTTTAGCTTCCAAAAAATACTCTGGCAGCTTTTCCTAAACCTTTTTTTTTTTTTTTTTTTTTTTTTTTTTGCGTTTTCATCATCTATGTAGTAGCTGTACTTTGTATCTTACTTTTCCATTTCTATGTTCACTTTTTTTTTTTTTCATGGACCAAGACTGGTTAAATGCCCTTGGAAATCTCCTGATCATTAATTTTGTTAGCCCCAAAATGGAGGTCTCCACCTTGAAGGCATCTGTGGAATGCTTTCCTCTACCTGCTGGAGATAGGTACCACACTTCCTGAAACTCCAAGTTAATCATTAGGCCAGGAACAGTCCTGTTCTTTGAGTAAATCACTTCCTTTCACTGGGCAGTGTTTCTTCGTTGCAATTAATGTTTCAGGAAATTATTTCTCATGACTATGGTTATTTATTATTTCCTATGAGCAAGTCACATATCCTGTGATAAGTTGCGAAATTAGCAATTAGAGAGTAACTTTCACCAAAATAACAAAGGTCATAACCGTCAGTTTCAGACGGAGCTATTAATTACAAAAGTCATCGGCGAAATTGTGGGCATTCACCCTGATGCTACCTTGGAAGAACTGCCATTTATTGGTCACCTACACATGATTACAGGGCTGGGGATGACAATAACAGCACTTTAATAACTCTATAGAGATACTCATATGTCTTATCTCAAACCCCCTTCTCTCTCCAAATTGGATGGTAAAGTGGGCAAGAGAGCATTTGTTGTGGCCAACATGAAAGCAAATATCTGGGCATGGATGCCACAGAAGGAGGAACAATCTGCTTTCTGTCCCAGTGTATCTCACCTGGCTATTTTGTATATGCTCAATGCCTCTAAAAAGTTTCTGTGTAATTTTTCAATTATTAATACTGTACCATCTTCCAGTCACCACGCTTTGTGGTTATTAGGTCATTAATCCTTACCAACATCTTTGCGTAGATAAAAGACACCTCATTTTTCTGCTGAGAAAACAGAGGCTGAAATAAATTAAATAACTTACTTGAAGTTACCCAGGAAGTTAAGAGATTGAACTATTTTTCAACCCTACATGTGTCTAATTCTAAAGTCCAACCTCTTAAATTCAAAGTTATAGAGTTCACTTCTTATACTACAAGGTGTTTCTCCGTGTGGTGTTATTGGTAAAAGTGCTAAAAGCTAAAAGCTTGGATCTGAAGTCACAAGACCTGGTTCTAAGACTGTTCTCTTTCACTTGCCATTTGTGGCAAGTGGATATTAATAATAATAACTTTACCTTTCTTATCAGAAATCAAATTCAATAACATGGGAAATGTTTGCAAAGCTGCAAAGCACAGTTAAATACTTGGCATTATGTGACTTTGTAAGCATTCTTAAGTCACTTTTTAATGCAAATAATATGTCTAAAAATGGATAGAAGCTCCTTAAGGGTGGAAATGAGGCCTATCATTTATTGGAGTGCCTTACTCTCAGAACTCAACTTGAGCCTGATATAAAAGACCTTCCTGACCTGAATCCACCCATTCGTGTTGCATACCTATTTTACATGATTAGTGCACTCTCTTGTCCCTTAGAGAGAGAAGGCAGTGGAGAATTTTAGAGTTTATGACTGCTGGGTGTTGCTGACAGGAATTCTAGAATGTGTAGGGAGGTGTGTATGTGTTGTTGAGAGGCACGGATTGAAGAAGGTGGCAAGGCCAACTGATGTAGCTTTGACTTATGTCTCTTAAAATAAATACATGACCAGGTTTTCCTTTATCTGTGTTATTTTCATCCATCTCTTTCTATTAGTCACTTTACCTGTCCAATGTTCCCGAGATACATAATCATTAGCACAGCAAATGATTGCTTTCTTCTCTGATTTATTTGTCTATTCCCCTTCTTACACATTCTACACTGACAATCATCTGTCCCTGTGACTTGCTTATACTGCTCAGTTCAATAAACACCTTTTGAATGAATTCATTTCTTGGATTACACAAACATTTCTATGGTCCCTTTTCTGGTTTTGCAGTTAGAAACTAAGGGAAATACTACTAAAAAAAATAAAAGTCTTGGAGTAATAAATATTTCTAGTGTCCTAGTGTGCCTTAAGACCCCCTTTTTCCCTTAAGACCCCCTTTTACCCTATTGGAGGAAAATATACTCCCATTCTCTCTCTCCCACCCCCCACTCCACACATACACAAATAATAGTTGTATTATGATTATCCTCATTGTGCAGCTTATCAAAGAATAATAGTAAAGAAGAGTCTTATCAAACAAAGCACAAGCTAGGTTTTCTCTCTCTCATGAGTACTATTCTTAGGGTTTTATATTATTTCCCAAGGGCTGCCATAACAAATTACTGCAAACTTGATGGCTTCAGACAATGGAAATTTATTCTTTCAACATTCAAGGGGATAGAAGTCCAAAATCTGAGTGAGCAGAGCCATGCTTTACCTGAAGGCTCTGAGGGAGAACTTCCTCCATGTCTTTCTCTTAGTTTCCGGTATTACCAGCAATCTTTGGCCTTCCTTGGCTTGCAGCTGTGTAAACCAATCCTGTCTCCATCATCATATGGTGATTTCCATGTGTCTTCACCTTGTCTTCCCTCTGTATGTGTCTATCTCTGTGTCTTTTCTCCTCTTCTTATAAGGGTGATTATTATATTGAATTAAAGACTCACTCTTCTCTAATACGCCCTCAACTTAAATTATACCTTCTACAACTCTATTTCAAAATAAGTTCACATTCTCAAATTTGGGGAAGGGCATACATTTTGGGGCAGCATAATTCAATCTAGTACAGGTTTCAAATGAGGCAGTAGCCAGAAATGAACACCTGGAATTTCTTTGTTGCTTTGGGGGTCAGTTTGAAAATAACTAACATAACTCTGCAGAAGTGAAAATGGCTTTGGGAGTAGGTCCTGCTAGAAAGAACCGGATGATCAGTAGTGATTTTCTGGCCCTACAGCCGAACTCTTTCTTTACTTACACCTACGACTACTTCAGCCAAGAATACAGTGTTGATACATAATAATTGGACCCTTTAATGATGAGTTTTATAATTACATTCACAATTCCTTATCCTTAGTTCCAGAATCTATACAGAACTGATTTATTTTATTTTATTTTTTTGTCTAAACATGACACCAATTCTTTGGTGTCAAAATCTGACTTGAACTGACATAGCTTTCTTTATAATGTAAATGTTTACATGTTTCACTACAAAAGTATTGTTTGATTAGGGGTGCTATCCTGACCCCACTAGGAGTTTTATATACTATATAAGCTACTATGCTATGTATGCTCTGTATTACTTTTTAAAATTCTACAGAGAATCTTAAATATGAATTATCAAATACATATAACTTTAAGGATTTTGGATAAGCAAATACAGGCCTATTTTTTTCAATTTGGGTTACTTAAATCAAGCAGAAAAGCTGTCACTACTAGCTTTGAGTTTTTCTAGTCCAGTGGTTCTCAGACATGCCTGAACATTGCAATCACCTAGGAAGCTTTTGAAAATCCTAATACCTAGGCTTCATCTCAGACCAAATTAGAATCACTCGGGATGGGACCTAGGCATCGTAAACTCCGCAGCCAATTCCAATGTCTTCCCAAGTTTAAGAATAACTGTTCTGGTGCTAACCCAATGCAGTCCTTTCTAGCGGAGCCAACCAGAAGCCCACACCAGCCACTTCCCATTACCACAGCCTGACAGCAACTCACCTACCATGAGGTGTGAGCAGATGCAAATGGTAACTGGCACTGATCAAAACAAAAAGAGCCCACATATTATGAGTTGAATTTTCTCCCCAAAAGAGATATGTTGACGTCTTAACTCCCAGAACCTCAGAATGTAACCTTAATAAAAATAGGGTTATTATCAATATAATTGGTTAAGATAGGGTCATACTGGAGTAGAGTTTACCCTTAATCCATTATGAAGAATTTTTTTTTCTTTTTTTTGAGAAGGAATTTAACTCTTGTTGCCCAGGCTGAAGGGCAATGGTGCGATCTTGGCTGAGAGCAACCTCTGCCTCCCGGGTTCAAGCGATTCTCCTGCCTCAGCCTCCTGAGTAAAGCTGGGATTACAGGCATGCACCACCAAGCCCAGCTAATATTTTGTATTTTTAGAAGAGACGGGGTTTCTCCATGTTGGTCAGGCTGGCCTTGAACTCCCCACCTCAGGTGATCTGCCTGTCTTGGCCTCCCAAAGTGCTGAGATTATAGGTGTGAGCCACTGTGCCTGGCTGAGTGTTCTTATAAGAAGAGGAGAGGGAGAGACACGAATAAGAGAATGCCATATGATGACACAGAGACACATGGGGAGAAGATGGCCACATGGCAATAGGAACCAATATTGGAGTGATGCAGCTAAAACCCAAAGAACACCAAGGATTTCTGGCAAACTACAAAAGCTAAGAAGAGACAAGGATTGATTCTCTCCAACAGGTTTCAGAGGGAGTGTGGTCCCGCTGACATCTTAATTTTGCACTTGTGTCTTCAGAACTGTTGAATTAGATTCCTGTTGTTTTAAGCCACCTAGTTTGTGTTACCTTGTTGTGACAAACCTAGGTCACACTATACATACAGGAATAAGTCTCAGCACTGTGCTAAGAATGACCCCAGAGCCCTCTAGACCCACCATGAAAAGCTATTCATGGGTGTCCAAACACTGCAACTAAGGATGAATTGAAGGGGGAAGCTAGCATGGAAAAGGGAAATAGTAGTAGCTAACATTTATTGAGCTTAATACCATCCAGGCACACTTTACCTACGCTAGTTAGTTTAATCCCAAACAACCCTTTGAGGCAAATACTATTTTAATCTCCAATTTAGAAAAGAGGAAGCTGAGGCTCCCATAGATCACATAACTTGCCCAATATTGCTCCAACAATGGGAAACTGAGCCAGAATTTGAATCTAGTTGTACTGGACCCTAAAGCCCCTGCTCCCAATGGCAGCTTGAGAGAAAAGCTCTTGGTAAGTCCAGAGATCTCACCAAGGCATCTTTCTTTAGGAATCAGAGGCGCAATTCAGCCCGCCGTGCAGCAAGAGTGGGAATCACAGCTCTGATGTGACAAGCACAGGGGTTTGGCATCCAGCTCTCCCAGCTGCCAAAAAGAATTAAACAAAGTCAATGAAAGCAAAGGAAAGGCAACAACAAGAATGCCAGCAGCAGCAGCAGCAGGAGGGAGGGAGGGCCCAATTACTACTGGTTGAAGTGTGAAGAAAATTAAAGTTGGTGATGGTTCAAGGTTATGTTGAAATTCCAAGGCAGTGGGCTTGCATAACCATGAAACATGGAAATTAAAGCATTACTGATGTTCACACTGTTTATTTCAGGACTTCACTCTGTCTCATTTTGTCTCAACAAGTCTCAGTTCAGTCATGTGCTAACCAGCAAAGAGAAAGTAAAAAAGATGGAGATCTCTCTCTCTCTCTCTCTGCGTGTGTGTGTGTGTGTACATTAAAAGGGTAAATAAATTAGAAATAGGAAAAACTACAAAAAGTATAATATAATATTTTTGCTTCTGGTCATGCCCATTTATATTAAGTGAAGAGAAATAAATTGTGACTATAATTAAGCCACCACAACTCTAAAACATTTTTCACCAAAAGCTTTCTGAAACCCCTTACCTCTTTGGCAATAACCATCACTAGATTTTTGAGCATTTCCTATGTCCCAGACACAGTTACAGTCAAGCCCTATCATAGTTTTATAAAATAAATATGACTATCTCCATTTTGGAGAGGTAGAAACTGAGCTTCCACAAGTGGAATAATTGTTCCCAGCTAACAAAGCTACTCAGAGGAAGGGACAAGATTTGAGCTGCTGTTTGTCAGACTTGAAATTTCCCACATTACTTTTCCCCTCTGTGTTTGACCCCTCTAGCTGATGATGTCCACCTTGCCCTGCTCAACGTCTTTCCTCCCACTTAGTGCTTGTTACTACTCTGTAGATGTAGTTTCAATGTATTGAGGACTAGATTTATTTTTCTCAGATTAAAGATTTTTAAAGAATCAAATCACAAAATGCAACCCGGGCTTAATCGCACACACATTTGATTTCAATGCCTTCTCCAGTGGGATTGTACTTACAGCAAACAATGGTTTTTCCTGCAGGCTTTTCAGAGCAGAGTGATTGCACAAACTCTCCGCTAAGGCTCCTGTTCAATCTGCAAAACACAGGACTCATTTGCTAACTATAGCAAATAGCAAATACAACTATAGCAAATAGCAAATACAACTATAGCAAATATGGCTGGATTTACCAACTATAGTTTAAAGACAAAACTTTTTGTATCTGTATATTAAAATTTGATTTTATTCTATTTACTCAAAAGAACAGGGAAAAATGATTGCTGCACATCCTTCCCTTCTTCATCGCCGAACTTGAGTAAGTCCCTGGAAGTATGCAAACACAGAGTAAATATTTTTTATGCCTCATTCTTTCAGAATGTAGATACAAGACTAGAAGTTCAAACTCAGCCAAATTGCCCTAAGTAATACGTTTTTTTTTTTAATGATCAGACATTTTGTAGAAACTTACAAAAGTAAAAATAGTAAGAAGGCCACTGGAAAGCAATATAAAAATTTCAGAGTCCAATCCAAATAAAATTTTTTAATAAAAAAGTTGGTTTGACCTATTATGATACTTTCTGACCAACCAACAAAAAATGATAATAGAAAAGAGCTCTTTGTAAGCAGCAGTGCTAAATGTTCACCAAATCCTGTTTCATAGTCCTCACTCCTAGAAATATTTTTTAAAAAGCTACATTTTTCAATATTTTGAAGGTAAGTGAAGTCAAATGATCAGTTCTAGCCAATAAACTGTGAATAGGAGTGATGAGTCACTTCCAGAATGAGACTATGAAAAGGAAATTCAATTTTTTTCCCTACCTCAGTGATCCAGGGGGTCTCTTATTGAGATGGTAGGGACATAAAATAGGCTGCATTGTTGAGTCATGGAAAAAGTCATCCTGGAGAGTCACCTAAACCTACAGCAGGTTTTGTGTTAGTGAGGAATATAATTCAATAGGAAAGCCATTTGGTCCTGCTGTTTTCTTTCGAAAGGACTTGGTCAGATATATCTGAACTTGGTCAGATATAGGAACATCTTGAAATTAAAGTATTACTGATATTCACACTGTGTATTTCAGGACTTCATTCTCTGGCTTACTTTGTCTCAACAAGTCTTAATTCAGTCAGTCACTAACCAATAGGTTATACAGGAACTTTGTTAATTTATCTCTGTTTTCAGTCCTTCATATTTTTCATTGATTTTTACTCATATTTATCATTTTTTCCTTACTACTTATTTTGGATTTGTATTTTTTTTTCCAGATTCCTGAATCGGAAAAGCTTTTAGGGACTATTCTGGTCATTGATTTTAGGCCTTTTTTTGAACATAAGCACTTAATGTTCCATGTGCACTTGAAAAGAAAACGCACTTTGTAATTGTTGGTTGGAGCACTTTATGAGTACCAATCAGGTCAAAATGGTTGATGGCATTGTTCATTGAAATATTCTATATCTTTAATTTTTTTTTTTCTCAAGTTGTTCTATTGGTTGCTTAGAGAGGGCTCTTAAAATCTCTCACTACAATTTTGGATTTTTCTGTTTCGCCCTTTAATTCTACCAATTTTCATTTCATGTATTTTGAAGTTCTATAATTAGGTAGATATTAATATATATCTGTGATTTTTTTTTTTTTTTTTTTTTTTAGATGAAGTCTCGCTGTGTCGCCCAGGCTGGAGTGCAGTGGCCCAGTCTCGGCTCACTGCAACCTTTGCCTCCCAGATTCAAGCGATTCTCCTCTCTCAGCCTCCCAAGTAGCTGGGACTACAGGCGCCTGCCACCACCCCTGGCTAATTTTGTGTATTTTTAGTAGAGACAGGGTTTCACCATGTTAGCCAGGATGATCTTGATCTCTTGACCTCGTGATCCATCCACCTCAGCCTCCCAAAGTGCTGGGATTACAGGTGGGAGCCACTGCGCCTGGCCTATATCTATGATTTTTGTGTTGGTGTATTATGCAGAGGAAGTGATCCTTGCATCATTATGAAATATCCCTCTCTCTGGTTATCTCTTTGTCTTGAAATATTCTTTGTCTGATCTTGATATAGCCATTTTGGCCTTCTTGTGTCCTTTCAATGTATCTATGCATTTATATTTAAAATACATGTCTTATTGATAGAATGTAGTTGAGTCTTCCTTTTAAAAATTTAATCAAACAATCTCTGCCTTTTGCTTGGAGTGTTAGAACATTTATAGTTAATATCATTTTTGAGATAGTTGGCTT
Source organism: Pan paniscus (assembly GCF_029289425.2). Classification (NCBI taxonomy): domain Eukaryota; kingdom Metazoa; phylum Chordata; class Mammalia; order Primates; family Hominidae; genus Pan; species Pan paniscus. Next base: position 30,449,703 of record NC_073249.2, on the reverse strand, counting down.
TAGGTCTAACATTATTTTTTTATAATTGTCCCTTCAATTTTAGTTCCTCAGTTTCTCCTGTCCTGAGTTATTTTAGATTAACTGAATGTTTTTAAAATTCTATTCTAATGTACCTATTGGCATTTTAGCTCTACTCCTTTGCATTAATTTGTAACAGCTAAGAGATTGTAATATATATCTTTCAGTTTTAGAGTCTATTTAGTATTAATATTGCATCACTTCCTACAAAATATAACGAACTTGCAACCATATATGTCTATTTACCTCTTTTCTTCTCCTATATATGCTAGATTTGTTACATATATTGCATCTACATACATTATAAAATGCCACAATAAATTATTCTTGTTTTTTTACTTTAAAAAATTGTATTAACAAATTAAGAGTAAAACGTAGAGTTTTATATTTATGATTTCCATGGCTCTTTATTCTTTTATAAAGGTCTGACTTCTTATCTGGCATGATTTTTCTTTAGCCTGAAGTATCCCCTTTATTACTTTTTATAGTATAGGTTTGCTGTTGACAAATTCTCTTATTTTCTTATAAAAATTTTTAATATATATTTTTTAATAAAAATTTTCTTACATAAAAATTTCTGGGTTGAGAGGTTGTTGGTTTTTTTTTTTTCTATTTTGCCATTAAAGATGTTGTTCCAATATTTTCTGGCCTCCATTGTGACTGATGAGAAGTTACAAATAGCTTTAATCAAATATTGGCTCTCTTACATGTAATGTGACTTTTTTCCTCCACCTGTTTTCAAGATTTTTTCTTTATAAATGGTTTTGAGCAGTTTGACTATAATGTGCCTAGTCAATTTTATTTACATATATATATATCTGTCTTAAACATAGAACTTTTTGAATGAAATTGATTTCTTTAAATTTTTATTAACATGTAATTTCAGTAATTATTTCCTCAAAAATTTATTCTCTGCTATTATCTACCTTTCTTATGGGGCTATAATTACTGCTTGAAATTTGTTCAAAAGGTCCCTAAGACTTTTTTTTAAAGTTATTTTAAAACATGTTGTTTTCACTGTTTTTAAGTTTGGATAATTTCTATTAATGTATTTTCATATTTACTATCTTTTTGCTCTGTCATTTCCAATCTGCTGTTAAGCCCAGCCAGTCAACTTTTTCCCCCTGATATTGTATTTTTTAGTTCCAGAAGTCCATTTGTTTTTTCTTTTCTTTTTTTTTTTTCTCTTTCTATTTCTCTGTTAGAATTTTGAACATTTTAATTGATTCTGAACCTACTTTTCTTTATATTCTTAAGCATAATTGTAATCGCTATTTTAAAATGCTTGCCTGCTAACTTTAAATTTGGATTGTTTTCTGGTTTTTATTTGAACGTAAAATAATCTTGTATCTTTTCTGGATGCTGTGAACGTTTTGTTGTGGAGACACTCAATTGTTATTTCCTTCGAAGAGTATTCATTTGTTTATGGAAGACAGTTAAGTTGGCTGAACTCAAAATACAAATTCTGCCTCCCCTGTACTTAACAATAGCAGACTCTCATTTCTGTTCTTTGAGCCTTTGCTATGCTGCTTGGAGCCTGGTTCTTGAAGCTACGTAGATGAATGCTTTTTCTGTTTTCTCAGCCCTGAAAGATCAGATTGGGGCCTGTCATCAGGCTACAGTGCTTTTAAAATTCAGAAACTTACTCAGTGCTGTTCCCTTCTCCTACTATTGACTTTTCTCGGGTACTTGCCTGGTTTGGTCACTTTCAAAGGCCTCCAGGTATTTATTCTTTATATTTTGTGTTTGCAAATATTACCTGCTGGAGGATTAGTCCAATAGGAGCGATTACCAGAACCAAACCCCACCATAATTGAGGAGTAAGCTTTATGTGGTTAGCCACTGGTATTTGGAAGTGATTTGTTACTACAGCATGATTTAGCCTATCTTGATTAACATTAGTTACCAAATGAAGCATTTGTTTTGATTTTAAAATAGTTTGTTTTAGAAGCAGAGTCTCTTGAGCTTTTCTGACGGTGTATAAAAATACAGTGCTATTTTTGTTGACTTTCATAAATTTTCTGTAGGGCATTGATCTTGAAAAAATAAATTTTGTCAGTTATGATACTTTTTAGAAAAGCAACACTTGCAAAGTGTGAAAAATTATATAATTGATCACTGGTTTTCCTAATATTAGTACCATACCCTCCTGCCTATGAAGATCCCCTTGAGACATCCTAAAGAAAATTTTTCCTCACAATTTAAATTATTCTAGACATTTTATATTTCCCCATACTGTGCTTTTAAGACTTAAACATTGTATCCAAAGTAGTTAATTCTTTGTATATGAGTTTTATGTTATTATAGACTATTGTCTGCCTTTTCTCCCCTGTGTTTTTATAGTCCATGTGTATTTACTCCCTCCAGTTGCAGGAGTCTGGATTGAGAGAGCTAATTTTATTTCATATCATACAATAGAATTAGAATAACAATGAAATTGATTTTGCTTTGAATTTTATTTAATTAACATTCACTGAGAAATCATTGAACCTCTTCTATTTACAAACCCATCATTTTGCTTCTATCTTTGATAAGCAAGAGTAGGGCTACCTGAGGCTCAAATATTCCAAACTATTAATAGAGAAAACACACACAGAGTTTAGAAAATTATATAAAATTGTCCAACTATTCAGATTGGGATTATATACTTCCCAATAGGAGAACTTATACAAAATTCTTACAACAAAAGAAGAATTCTTATAACAAAAAAGTTTTGATGTAAGAATTTTGTGTAAGTTCTCCAATTGGGAAGTATATAACAAAATTCTTATAGCAAAATTATAACAAATATATAACAAAGTAGAACAACATTCTCAAGACAATTTGGGGATTTGGGTAACTGATCAGATTCTTTTATGTATTCAGAGCCTCAGTCCTCCATCCTCAAAGGCCTTCTCATCATTTAAGGTACAGAGAAGCTTTGTTCCCATTTATCTCCTATCTCTTCCTCTATTCTTTCACCTACTCTAGCTCCTTTTTTGTTTCTCATCCCTGAGTTCCCATGTTCTTCTCTGCATGGTTATCAGTTCTGCCCCCCATGGCTCCTTACTGCGATGGCCCAGGTTATGATAGGTTCTTTTCTGGTGAAGAAGAGTAGATGGGAAAAGTAAGCTATTCTACTCTTAGCATATGGGATAAATGAGAAAATGTTCACACTATGTGGATTAATTATTAGATAGGCATTAGGCAAAAGAGTCTGCATCCTTCTCATATCCTCCCTTTGGTATGTGTTTGAACCTGAGAGAAGAAAGGAGAGGGAAGAAAACCCAAAAAAAACATTGTGACACATATTGCCATAGGTACAGTATTGCCATAGGTACAGTAAAACAATGGTGAATGAAAACTCAGCCTAGTGATAAATCAGGCTGCTACACAAACAATTCAACATAATGTGGAATGGCTCAAAGCAGCATGATTTATGATGTAATCAAGTACCAGGAAAGGGGCACTCATTCTGCTGCTTTGCCTGGAGGGTTTCAGGCGAGTTTTTCTTTTTTTTTAACTTATATTTTAAGTTCAGGGATACAAGTGCAGGTTTGTGACATAGGTAAACTTGTGTCATGGGGGGTTGTTGTACAGATTATCTTATCACCCAGGTATTAAGCATAGTGTCAATTAGTTTTTTTTCCATGATCCTCTCCCTCCTCCCCCTCCACTTTCCGATAGGCTGCTATGTGTGTTGTTCCCCTCTATGGGTCCATGTGTTCTCATCATTTAGTTCCCACTTAGAAGTGAGAACATGTGGTATTTGCTTTTCTGTTTCTGCATTAGTTTGCTAGGATAATGGCCTCCAGCTCCATCTATGTCCCTAGGATGTGACATTTGAATGGAATTACACCTGTAACCCTCAGCATTAGCAATTATTTCTTCCAGTGGCATCCTCTCCCTAACACTTTTGCATGACTGACATCTCTTCTTCAGGTATTAGTTTGAGTGTTACGCAGTTAGAGGGGTCTTCATGATCACACGTCTGTAATGGTAAACTCTCTGTGATGGTAAACATGGCCATTTTCTATCACAGCTCCCTCTTCTTTCCTTTTTAGAGCAAATCACCTTCTTTATTATTGTAGATATTTTATTATTTAATGTATTCATTCATTTATTGTCTGTTTCCCCACTTGAATGCAAGCTCCATGAGGGTAGTAAGCTGAGTCTTGTTCACTATTACATTCCTGGTGCCTAGCCTCATGTCTAGCAAAGTAGATGCTGAATAAATATTTATTGACTAAATGAATTGCAATATAGCTACTTAGAATAACCATAATTATTTGTTATTACAAATAATATTGCAATATAACGTTTGCCTGTATATCATCTTGGTTATATTGTGAGCCTCTTATAAAAGACTCCTGCTTTATTCATTTGATTCTTTTTTACTATGGAAATTCTTTCTGCTCTCTCATAACTAGTATGTATTCAATCAGTTCTTTCTTCATAAATAAATGTAGAAATTATTCTTCCTTTATCCATTGACTTTACTTGAAGGAAGATAAGGCCATTACAAAGGAAACTTTTTTAAAAGCCTATCAAAAAGTTTAAGGAAGAAAACTAAGTTGTGCCGCTCCAAGTTGAGCAAAAATAGTCTGCCGTTTTGCAGAAAGACAAACAAAAAAAAGAAAACTTTTGAGATCACTTTCTAGATATAATGTGGATAAAAATTGTGACAAGATGAAGTATTCAAGAATGTGACCACTAAACAGAGCCCTGTTGGAAACTCTTTTGATTTGTATCCTTGGACATATCTTGAGAGGTCAGTAGTCTACCAGGTGACCAGAGACGGCATTTCCTCCCTGTCAATGCTTGGTACATTCACTTTGCCTCAAATGTGGCAAACATCTCAGATTTATTCCTTGATGTCTCAATTTTAGCATGAACTCCTGAGGCCGTTTGAGTTACAAATTGACAAGCATGAAGATTAAGCAATATCTGTTTAAAAAAAAAAAACCATAGACTTCATCATACTAAAACTCCTTTTAATGTTATGCCCTAGCAGGACTTTTTGATGTAGTACCACCCCTTATCAAAATAACCTTGGAGTCCAATTTATCCCTTTCTTTATCATGATTAAGGAAATTGCCATATAGGTTGGTGGAATGATAATTAAACATTTGGCTGGAACTTGTGCCTGTGAATCAATTCAAAATGAAAAAAATATTGAGTGTCTACTATGCACACAGCAAGAACCAGATATCACTGGTCCCTCATTGTTTGTACTCTAGCTGGAGACACAGACATTGAAGCAGGGAATTTCAGTGTCATGTGGTATTAGTCTAAGGTATACATGTGGTGCCATAATAGCTCTTAGAAGGAGTATCTCATCCAGATATGATCAGGGAGATCTTTGTACAGCTGCATATCAAATGCCATAAAAGCAATCTTAATCTTGTTTTACTTTTTCCAGAAGAGTTTGTATCTTCAGAATAGCTTATATTTAAGAATTGTCATCACACTTGCTGATTTTTGTTTGTTTAAAATATTAATTCTTGCTTGCATCAATATATCCTATGTCTAATTTACACTGGCATTCACATAACAAAGCCATCTCTGGGCTCCAGATTATGAGAGTTCCATGCTGCTAAAAACATATCTGTTAAGACCAGTTTTGTCCCTTAATAACTAAACTTTAGTGTATGAGGACCAAGATTGATCTAATTTAATCTCCAGAGTAATTATGATAGCAAGTATCTGGTGCATCACAATTTTTGAACTGGCAAAGTCTGAATTTATGCGATGAATTAAATTTGACATAGACAAACCACTGATGTTCATAGTGCAGATTTTGTAAACATAGGTAAACACATAAGAAAAGGGAGGTCACATCTAGTTGACGCCAACTTCTGATATGGCAAGTCTAGAGAAAATATTGGCTATTAGAGATAAAAAAAACACTGACTACCAAAATTACACGGCCCACTAGTATTGAGCATTCGCCCTACCGTGGTTCAACAGGGCAATTATAGTAATTTACCATATGTATTGGCTTAGACGTCTTTCTTCACTGCTAGACTGAGAGCTCCTTGCGAATTAGGATCAAGTCTTTGTGTCTTAATGCCTAATAGAGTAACACAACTTTGGTATATAATTCAGATTTAATCAACACTATATATTTAATTGGTTGGTTCAACAATTAAAATCACTAATCATTATGCAAATGTGAATGGCTGAGGGAAGACAGCTATCTTTGATTTGTACACTGTTTGTATCCAGAGCACCTAAAACATTTAATATGCTTCTATTGAATGAATTAGTATGGTCACTCATGTATATTGGAAAAGACATGGTCTTTACAGATAAAACTCTATTGACAGAGTGAGCATCCTGTAGCTATCTTCAAGATGCTCAGGACTGCAGGCAGTACTTACAGAGACTGCTTGATTCATATGTTCATATCTTGGTTAGAGAAGAACGGAGGCCTGGTGTAGTGGGTCGCACTTGTAATCCCAACAATTTGGGAGGCCAAGGTAGGAGGATCACTTGAGGTCAGGAGTTCAAGAACAGCCTGAGCAACATAGTGAGAACTCCACTTTCCAAAAAAGGAAAGAAACTCCCCCATTCCCTCAGTTTTAGTATCTAGGTGAGCATGGTGGTGCAAACCTATAGTCCCAGCTACTCGGGGGTCTGAGGTGGGAGGATCACTTGAACCTAGAAGGTCGAGGTTACAGAGAGCCGTGATCATGCCACTACACTCTAGCCTGGGTGACACAGCGAGGCTCTGTCCCATAACAAAAAGAGAAAGAAAGCTTCTTTTCTTTTCTGGGTATTCCCTTTGCTTGCTCACTCTGGTCGTGAGGAAAGAGCTTCAGTAATAAGCAGTGAAAAGTATATCTTGCATGAGCAGAAGAATAAGAAATAGATTTTTTTCCAGACTCCAAATCAATTTTACTTATTTATTCTAACCATAGTTTACTTATTTATGATGGAATTTTATTTGTACGTCAAGATCTATCCTGCCAGGAATAGAGCTATGTAAGAAAGAAAGAAAAAAAAAATCCCAACCACCATAACACTGGCAAAAAAAACACATTTTCACAGGTTAGCAATAAAGCAAAATATTTTTCATTCTTGCTTCAAATTTTTGGCACAACCAAGGGACAATTTTCTTGAGTAAAAGGGAAGAGCAAAGAAGAAAATGGCGATATGAGAGTGGACTGATCTTAAACACTGGAAAGGGATGAATATTGCTAGATGCTGCTCAGAGGCCTGATTGCTTGCTTTCTGTATCTGCTTTTTCTTTTTCACTGAAAGGCATATTTTTCTATCCATCAAGTTTTATAATCTTCTGCCAACCATTTCACTGGAACAAGCTTTCCCTTTAATTTAACAGTGCACATATTACTGTACTGTACCCACAAAAACTTATTCTGAGATAGTGCTTATAAGATGCATGTCTTCAAGCCTCAAGATAAACAGAAATATAGCATATGCAATTTGGAACCAAGTAGCTCTCATTTATTTATTAGCAAGTACAATGGTGGCATAGTCATTTCACCAGAAGGTCATATTCAATGAATTAAACATCTCCAGGTTCTGACAACCACATAAACTAAGGGTTACTGAGAAAAATAAAATGTCACTGATTTTTCTGGCTCATTGGATCTTCTGTATGGCTTTACCCATTAGCTGGGGCTCTAAAAAGTATTCATCTTCATTTTCCCATCATTGCCAGACCCATGGACTTTGTGGCATTTGCCATAGCACACACAAAAAATGAAGGTTTAAAGGGGATTTAAAAAGAGAGAAAAATTCTTAATCATGCTTTCATAACTTTTGGTGAACAGTTGGTTTAAATTTCCAAATAACTTCTTTCAAAAGGATAATATCAAAGCACATGCAAAAAATAAAAGTCTAAATAAAGCACAATAAATTATTTCACTGCTGAGGTATTAGATTTCAAAGAGGGAAGAGAGTACACATAAGGATATTAGAGTGGACTATATTGGATCTTTGGGAATTGCTGTCAGATATTGATGAAAACAGAGAGACTGTAGGAGATCAGATAAAAGAGAGAAATGATTACATTTGGAAGAACAATGTGAAATACGTGGCCAACAGAGATTTCAAATGTAAGCTAATAGCAATCCATGAAAGAACAAAGTTGGAGCAAGTCCCACATCTCTAACCACATTTACAATCATTCAGCATCTGTAAAAATTTTTATGTAGCATTTTTCTTCATTTCAAAATTTGCAAAATACATATTTAATAGGTTTAGCATGTCAGTCAGTAATTTTGTCCACAGGCAGTGAAAAGGATTTGTGTTTTTCGAAAATGAGTTGGGTTTTGGTGATGCTACCCTTTCAGTCTGCCCCAGCCAGCTGCAATCACGGCGGCTTCACAGCCCAGAGATACTGTAAACAATGGTGTTCTGTGCATTTCACTATCCACACTGGTGAGAAAACACAGCATCTTAGACTTTCATCTCCTTTCTTCTGAGTTTCACACCCCCTCAACCTGGAACAGAGAGAGTCCATGTTCAAATTGCTTGCTTTCTTCCTTTCCTTATCAAACAATCACCAAAGAGAACGTGATGTGAGAAAGGTGTTCCCAAAACATGTTTTCCTGTCTGATAGGAACACTTTAAACAGTATATTCTAAATGATCAAAGATTACTCAAACTGAAACAAAATTTGGTAAGAAAAATGTAAAAGCCAGCTGAGACAGTAACTGAGAAGTTGAGCTGGGTCAGCCAGTTCACAGTCAAGGTTGTCGGGTACACCTGGTACTGAAAGACCCCTTTGCAATCTCCTTTTATTAAGGTAACTTGAAGTGGACACAGCACGAGTAGCAGTCTGGTTTATTTCAATCATACAGATGTCACTTCATGACATGACGCAAGACTTTCAAATGGCCTCAGTTCTATTCTCTACTTTGTTCCTGTCTATAGTTGTCTGTACTTGCCTAGGGGAGCAATTAAAAAAACTGAGAGAGAGAGAAAAAAAGATAGTAGATGTCAAAGGCATGCTAGCGGGGAATCCTGCATCAATTAATTAATTCCATAGATCCTATCCCTTTTATATCTTAGGATCTATTACAGCAGAGATTTGCTTTCAGGTTGGGGCATGAGCACCTCAATTAGTAGCTGCTTTCACATTGGAAACCTTTCCTATCTTTGTGGGCAATGTCAATTTAAAAGGAAATTTGTAGGGGAAAACTTCTCAGAGCGCCCCAAACTTCATTCTCATTCATGAGCTCTAAAGTGGTTTGATTTCACAACTTTATTTGGTGATGTGTACACAGGGGTTCAGAAAGGTTTTCTACCCAGTTCATTCATCTGACATCTGTAACAGCTCTGTATTTCTATGTATGTGATTCTCTATTCCAGAGGCATATAACAGAACACTATGCCTTGCAGCTGAATTACAAAAAGAATTCAACATATTTGGTATTCCATGGAGAGTTCTCTTAGTGGAGATAGTTCAGGAAGGGGTTTATTTTCTTAATTTGCTTTCTCAGTTATAAAATTTTCCCAATTTCACTGGTAGCAGAAAACATATCTAACAGTAGTCCTGCATTATTAGAGAATTCACATCTGTTGGTACTTTCGAACAATATCCCTGGGACAGATTTTTGAATTTGTTTCAATCTTGATTACAGTCTACACAATGAACAAAACTATTTCTATACAATGGCAAATCCTAAGTGGAAATAATATTGTTTTAGTTTGGGAAAAATGATTTTTTCAAGTAAAGCTATCCACTTGGTATTGTGAGGGGAAAAAAATGGTACTAGAGAGAATTAATTTCTTCCTCATAACAAGTTACATTTTCATCTGAAATGATTTAGGTGGCATAATGGTAAAGATATGAGTAAAATAATTTTTAGTTACAATTTCTTGCAGTTCTATAATGGCTTGATGTCACAGCTCATTGGGTGTTTTTCTTCCCCATGTCTTTCATCGTATTTTAGTTTCTAAGGAATGTAATAAATTTAGTATTGTAGTTAAATGAAGATGCTCTGAAGTTAGACAGCCTCGGTTTCAGTCCTTGAGTAATCCCTTGGCAACTTGTATGAACTTAGCAAGTCACTCAACTTTCTTGAGCCTCAGTTTACTCATCTATAAAATTGTGACAATATTTCTGGCATAAAATCAATCTAAAATGGAGATAATACATCCAAAGTGTTTTACTCACTGCCAATGATAAGGTAATTGCATTTTATTTATGGTTATATTGGCAACTTTTTAAATGTTTTTATAATAAGCGAGTGATTTTTCTGCTGCCTTTAGTAATCACGATAAGAAAACCTATAAAACTTTGTAAAATGTGGATACCCCTTTCTTCTTCCCCTCAGGACAAGACCCTTAGCTTTCCAGCACATGGTTGCTGCTCATAAACTCTTCAAATCTAAGTTTATTATCATGAAACTATTATTGTAATAAGTCAAATTCCAAACAAAAACAATGTCAGTAGATTTCACTAAATATATTATCAAACAATATAAAACATAGGCCTAACCAAACAAGTGTCCTCAGTCTTTGAAGAAATGCCTGTAGGTTGACCTGTAAAGTTAATTTCACATCACTGACTCCTCTAAGAAAAATAAAAATAGAGAAACAGCATCCCTACTGCTTACTTTTGATAAACCTCATGGGATGGAGATGTTTTCAGCTGTAAGAGGTTTTTCAAGTGGGTGTTTCCAGTTGGTTTCTTATGATTAAATTGTATGGTTTTATTCACTTTGAGGATGTGATAGACGAAAATATTCAGCTTTCATAAGCTCATAGGTATCAGTTATCTATTGCTATGAAAAAAAACTACCCCAAAACTTAATGACTTAAAGTAGTAACCATTTTATTTGCTCATATTTGGGCTGGGCTCAGCTGAGAGGTTCTTCTGCTTATATCACGTAGGGTCACTTCTAAAGCTGCAGTTAGCAGTTGTCCAGTGGCTAAATTTGGGCTTTATGGGCTAACTTGGCTTCAAAGATGTCTCTAGAGTTGTGGTCACTATCAGCTGGGCCACATGTCTCCAAGAGAATAGTCTGGATGGGTAGCCAGTTTCCAAGAGTGCAGGAGCAAAAGCTGCAAGGCCTCTTGAGACTTAGGATCACATCCTATCACTTCTCCTGCATTCTATTGGTCAATGAAAGTCAGCTGGATAAGCCTAGAGGCATGCATACTTAGAGGAGAATTATAGTAGCTATGTTGCAAATAATCTACCATATCACATAAAAACTTTGTAAAAATAAATCATGTCATGTATAATTTCTACTTACCATCCTGATTCTTTTAGATGACTTTTTCTTTTAAACTATATACTGTATGACAGGTGCTAGAGATACAAAAGAAAAAAGACACAGCTCTTACTCTAGGGGATTTTATGTCTGATAGAAAAGATAAAAAATAAATAGACTTCCTAGATGGTTAGTGGCTCAACGACCATGTGATGTGGTTAGTTGTGTTCAGCTGAACTGCTGAATCTAGTGAGGCATTCCAGAAATGTGTGTCATTCATCACAAAATGGACTGAGCAAGAAAGTTTATGTGTGTTGTTTGTAAACCCAACCCCATCGCAACAAAATTATAGAATCAAGTAAGTCAAGATACATTTCTTGCTGAAATTGTATCAGTGACAATGTCATTGCACTTGAATGACAGCACAGTTTTTAGGTCCCTTTTTAGAGGCAGATTAGGGTAGTAGTTAAGAGCTTTGCTGTCTAAAAAATAGCCTAGTGTCTCAGTGTCCTCACTGTAAAATAAAGGCTTTATAATCTAACTCACTTACTTATACTTTAGAACAGAGAACAAAATGCAAAGTATGTAAAAATCATCTTCTTCAGATATAAAAAGCATTATTTTATAACTAATGAAAAATATAAACCCTCTTCAGAAATGTTTGAGTGAAGATTCAGAATTTGAACATACTCAGGTACCCAGAGTTTCTCTCTTTTACCTCCTAATATTCAAGAATCTTGAACAAACAAACAAGAAGGTTGTAGAGATAGTATACTGATTCAAATTAGGAATCCATTTTCTCTACCTGAAACTTGATTCACTGAACACAATACGAGGCAAAAAGTGTGTATTTGTTATGTAAGTATTTACTACTGATGATAGCAAATGACTCTTGATTCTCCTTCTTTCTGATAGAAACTGTTTTCTTATAGTGGACATTTTTAAAATTCCTAACTCTCCAAGAGGTATTGAGCATGGAAGAAAGATACCCATTTGATGTGCCCTACGGTGCAGCTCTGTCAATCCAGAGATAGGCACCAAAATTTGTGACATCAGAATAAAGGTAATATTTCAGTGTTTTCAGCAAAGATATGCCAAGAGCCTTGTATTTAGGGACATATTTCCAATTTAAGAAGTTAGTTTTTATCTATTCAAAAGTTATGATGAAGCACCAATTAAATAATGAAACACCTCTCTTCATTTATGGACACTACCAGCCGATGCCAGAAAATTCTTGTAGCTCACAAGGCCTGACTCTAGGTTGTGATTTTTGGACTTTAGTTGGTTATGTCATCACTTGAGCATTATTTAAATATGTTTCTCCTTTTAATTCAATTTCCTGTTTTGTTTTCTCAAAACCATAAATCATCTCTTAAGAAATTTTACAAAATGCATATTGTTCTCCCATGAGACCTGTGCTGCTCCTCAGCTGGGCATCGCCTGCCAAAGGACATGTTTTTTGAAAAGTTTTCCTTTTATTGGTTTTGCATAATGGTTGCAACAATTCTCAAGTAATGAAAAAAGAATGAAGAATGCATGTCCTTTCCAGTACATAGCCACAATGTTAACGTTAAGGCGAAGCAAAATAAAACAAAACAAAAACCCACCCTAAAAGTGGTCTTGGACACCCAGCCCTCCTCTCAGCTCCCTTATTTGGATTCAAGATGTTTCCTATCTTTTCTCCTCTTTTTCAAAATAAACTATTTATGCTCAAAGAAAATCTGTCATCTAGGACATCTGTGATAATGTTCTTGTGGTCTGGGTTGGACCCTTGCTCCACTACCAACTAGTATAAAATTAATGGGGGACATGACTTAACCTTTCTGGGCTTATATTTGTCTCTTTCGTAAACTAGGAATAATGGAGTTTACTTGACTATATTGTTTTGAAGATTAAGTAAGAGAAGGCATATAACAGTGCCTCACACACTGTGAATTGAAGCTACATATATTAATATATCTATTGTCTAATATAAGAATAAAAACACCATTCTCTGCCCCCATTGCATAGTTAATAGGCAATGTATATGAATAAAACTGAGTCTTAACTCATTTTGGTATCTACTGTGGCACATAAGAGACACTAATTATTGTCTGCAGAATTTTTTACTGTCAACACATGTAACATTGTACATAGCAGCAGCCTATTGTATAAGTCAGTAAACTACAGCCTGTGGGCCAAATTTGGACTACTGTCTATTTTTATAAGTAAAGTTTTATTATGACAGAGCCACGCCCTTTTGTTTAAGCATTGTTTATGCTGTTTTTGTGCTACAATGAAGAGTTCAGTATTTTCAACAGAGACCCTTTTATTGCCCACAAGGCCAAAAATAGTTACTATCTGGTCTTGGCCCTTCACAGAAAAATTTGCCATCCTTTGACCTACAAAATTGAGTTACCTGTTTACTCTTGCCTCAGGACAGGGTTTCCTGAAGAACTCCTTTGTTCAGGTGTTATGGACTTCTTTGAGGAGTATGTTTTAATGTGATTGCTCCATTTTCCCCCAGAAGATATTGGTGTACTGATTTTTTTTTAAAAAAAAAAGAAGAAAAAGAAACTGATTTCATTAAAAATGAAAAAGAATGGGTGCTTATGAGGTACAGAGACACGCTGCTAGCCACAGTGGGAACTTTGAACAGATCAGCAAAGGATCCTATAATGGAGGCGATGAACCAGGGGCTCTGGTCTCAGCCCCTCCACGCCGACTTTCAGTATACTGACAGCAGTGTTGTCACCACAAGCTGATGAATGAATACTACAGTTTTGTTTTCATCTCCAGCCTTTCCCTGGGTCTGTGTGTCTACTTAAGCCTCATGAATAATGCTACCACTTACAGATACTGGACAACAATGTGACAAAAACAGACTGATTCATGGAAACATGGATTAAAGACTACTTCCATTATTCATTCGACACCATGGCTAACACCCTTGCTTTTGCAGAATAGTATATACATGTGCCCCTAATTCTCCACGGTCACACTTTAGGTGCTGTAGCACATTGCGCAGCTGCGATTTGCTGACCCTAAGGGGAGCTGAAGTAATTAATAATTGACTTGGGGTTCTCTCTTCTCTATCTGGCAGCTACTCACACTGTACTTACTGCACAAAAGAGGCCAAATTGGCATGGCTTTCGACTATCTCTGCAAAATCCATTTGGATCCATTTCTACAACTGTGATCTACTATCAACCTGGGGGGCAAAGGAGAAATCAGCCCCAGGAGCGTGGAAACCACTATACTTAAAACTATATCCTTTGCTTATTTATTTCAAGTAAAAGGCCACACAGACACAGAAAATTAGAAGGCTCATGAAATAAGATTTAAGTTCCATTCTGGTTACAGGGTCCTCCCTGATGTTCAATCCTAGAGGCTATACCTCCCACTCTTGAAGAATTTCCAAACCTTCCAGGCCCAGGAGAGTTTTCCATGTTGAAAGATTGCAGGATGGGACCCCATAACAATTCCCCAAAAGTTCAGGCTGAAATTACATGCAGGCCAAGTCTGTATGATGCAGCCCTCTGTAATTGTTGGGTCTCTTCCAGAAGGCTCTCAACACATGGGACTCCGATGAAGTTCAGCATGTGGAAAGGGCTGAAGCTTGAAGCCTGTGTATTTGTAATGGAAACACAGCAGTGACCCCATGATCCAGGTCTGTATCTGTGCTGCCATAAAATGTGTTTCTCCAAACAGAGCAGCAGGAGTGCCAGTGAGGGGTGGGAGCAGGGAGGTTCTGGAAAGACTCCCTCAGGTAGGGAGGTAGCAGGGCCTCCTAATAAAAAGCCATACACTTAGGGAGTGCTATGTAGTTTGCAAAGTATTCTCACATTTAAGATTCTCAGGATAAGCCTCTGAAGTGGGTAAGACAAGCATTCTTTTCCTTCTTCAACACGTGAAGCAACTGAAACAGAAAAGCCAGATGACTTTCTCAAGGTTTATTAGAGACTTTGCCAGAATCAGATCTAACATCCTTTGACACCCAGCTCAATATTGATCTATGTTCCTATGTGACTACCTAAACTGGGATAAATATTCTAACATACTATTAAAAATGAGCAGCTATCATTAGAACAGAGAATTTATCACGAATCAGGTTCACCTCTGATACGGTTAGGCTTTGTGTCTTCACCTAAATCTCATCTTGAATGGCAATTCCCATAATCCCCAGGCGTTGAAGGAAAAACCTAGTGGGAGGTGATTGGATGATGGGGGCGATATCCCCCATGCTGTTCTTGAGATAGTGAGTGAGTTTTCATGAGATCTGAAGGTTGTATAAGTGTTTGACACTTTTCCTTTGCTCATTCCTCTCTCTCCTGCTGCCATGTGAAGATGGTGCCTGCTTTCCCTTCCTCCATGATTTTAAGTTTCCTGAGACCTCCCCAGCCATGAGAAACCATGAGTCAATTAAACCTCTTTCCTTTATAAATTACCTGGTCTTGTGTAGTATGTTTATAGCAATGTGAAATTGTACTTATGCAGAAAATTGGTACTGAGGTAGTGGGGCACTGCTATAAAGATACTTGAAAATGTGGAAGCAACTTTGGAACTGGGTAATGGGCAGATGTTGCAACAGTTTGGAGGGCTCAGAAGAAGACAGGAAGATGTGGGAAAGTTTGGAACTTCCTAGAGACTTGTTTGAATGGTTTTGACCAAAATGCCGATAGTGATGTGGACAATGAAGTTCAGGCTAAGGTGGTATCACATGGAAATAAAGAACTTATTGGCAACTGGAGCAAAGGCCCCTCTTGCTATACTTTAGCAAGGAGACTAGTGGCATTTTGCCCCTGCCCTAGAGATCTGTTGAAGTTCAAACTTGAGAAGATGATCTGAAAATGGAACTTATGTTTACAAGAGAAGCAGAGCATAAACGTTGGAAAACTTGTATCCTGACAATGTGATAGAAAAGAAAAACCAATTTTCTGGGGAGAAATTCAAGCCAGCTGCAGAAATTTGCATAAGTAACAAAGAGCCAAATGTTAATCATCAAGACAATGGGGAAAATGTCTCCAGGGAATGTTAGAGAGCTTAGTGGTAGCCCCTCCCATCACAGGCCCAGAGGCCTCGGAGAACAAATGGTTTTGTGGGCCAGGCCCAGGGACCCCGCTGCTATGTACAGCCTCTGGACTTGGTGCCCTGTGTCCCAGCCATGGCTAAAGGGGTCAAGGTACAGCTTGGACCATTGCTTCAGAGGGTGCAAGCCCCAAGCTTTGATGACGTCCACATGGTATTGGGCCTGTGGGCACATAGAAGTCAAGAATTGAGGTTTGAGAACCTCCGCCTAGATTTCAGATGTATGAAAATGCCTGGATGTCCAGACAGAGGTGTGCTACAGGGGCAGAGCCCTCATGGAGAACCTCTGCTAGGGCAGTACAGAAGGGAAATGTGGGGTTGGAACCCCCACACAGAGTCCCCACTGGGGCACTGCCTAATGGACCTGTGAGAAGAGGGCCACTATCCTCCAGACCCCAGAATGGTAGATCTACTGACAGGTTGCACCATGCACCTGGAAAACCACAGGCACTCAATGATAGCCTGTGAAGAGCTGTCCAAGGCTGTGGGAGCCCAGCCATTGCATCAGTGTGCCCCAGATATGAGACATAGACTCAAAGGAGATCATTTTGGAGTCTGAAGATTTAATGACTACCATGCTGGGTTTTGGACTTATATGAAGCCTATAGCCCCTTTGTTTTGGCCAATGTCTCCATTTGGAATAAGAGCATTACCCAGTGCTGGTACCCCCATTTTATCTTGCAAGTAACTAGCTTGTTTTTGATTTTACAGGCTCAAAGGAAGAAGGGACTTGCCTTGTCTCAGATAAGACTTTGGACTTAGACTTTGGATTAATGCTAGGATGAATTAAGACTTAGGGGGACTGCAGGGAAGGCATGATTGGTTTTGAAATGTAAAAGGGACATGAGATTTGGGAGGGGCCTGGGGCAGAATGATATGGTTAGGCTTTGTGTTCCCACCCAAATCACATCTTGAATTGTAATCCCTGTAATCTCCAGGTGTTGAAGGAGGAATCTGATTGGAGGTGATTGGATCATGGGGTCAGTTTCCCCCATGCTGTTCTTATGATAGTGAGTGAGTTCTCAGGAGATCTGATGGTTTTATAAGTGTTTGGCAAGTTCCTCCTTTACTCATTCTTCTTTCTCCTAGTGCCTTGTGAAGAAGGTGCCTGCTTCCCTTTCTGCCATGATAGAAAGTTTCCTGAGGCCTCCCCAGCCTTGCAGAACTGTGAGTCAATTAAACTTCTTCCCTCTATAAATTACTCAGTCTCGGATAGTATCTTTATAGCAGTGTGATATTGGACTGATACACCCTTCCCACCCAAACCCAAACCTCAAAGAAAATAAGTTTGGAGATGTAGATGCATTGCATTGTTTTTAAAACTGAGGATCAGGACCCACTAAGAGACCATGACATACTCTGATGACAGAGTGAGAGGAGTACAGATAATACTTGTCATTCTCAAGGATTATATTAATAAATACCTTGAGAACATAAAGCTTCTTTCAGGAAATACAATCTAGTATAATTAAATGTTTTAAATTGTCCCTTCAAACCTTGTGTGGGAATGATTTCATCTTTACTGATGAGTCTGCAGCAGAGCTAATTAGGCACTGCTAACCAGAAGTTCTGCCATAGCCATCAGTCAGGGTTCAAAAAGCTGTGAGTTGCCTAAGAGGACTCACACACTTCCATTAAGACATCAGTGAATAGGATAAAGTTTACACTAAATGTGAAGCCCAAGAGAAAGGTTATTTGGTTAGAGGCACAGATGTGGCTCTTCCTGGCACACACACCTGCAGAGTCTTTCCATCAGTCATGCAAGAAAGTTCCTTGTGACTGAGTTCATCCAATGCACAGCACTTCCCACTGCCAGCTCCTCCCACTGCTCCCAGGCAGCCTATACCTCACAGTTGTGCTTGGTGCCTTGGCCACCTGTCTCCAATTTCTCTCTGCCCCATCAACCTGCCCCAAAATATTAAAGACAAAATTGTAGTAATGCAGAATATCTTCTTTCCATGAAGATTTACCTAGTGATTTTGGACTATATGGTCCTAAAAAACAAAGTCTATCCAAATCTCAAGCAAAAGGCATGTGACAGGAGTCAGGCATCAAAGAAATTCATCCCAAATTAATGGACTTCAGTAACCAGACCCTGGTTCCAGCTTAGGTAGATGTTTCTACTAGTCTTAGGAGCACTGCCTCCACAGATACTCGCATTAATTATGGTGCTCCATGCATCTCCCTTAGAAAGCAAAAATATAAACATTTTTAATTGTCTTTTTGTACATTTTAATATAAGTAGAGCTCCAATTCATGTAACACTCACTAAAAATAAATGTCAACTCTTTCAGTCTCTCAATATAAAAGCACATCAGAGGCAAAATAAAACCAAAGTTGTACTACATTCACGAGAAACTTGTTTTGTTTTGTTTTGCTTTTAATTACATGTTAAGAAAAAGAGGGGCCTAAATGGCACCACTAGTTTTTAATGATAATTTAATTTCTTCAATGTATCTGTCTTCTATGGAAGAGTATCCCAAATTGTTCGTCAGAGCCATGGTTCATCCAGCTCAAGATCCTGGCATAGGAACTTCATGGAGGAATATGGAGGCTGTTCTCCATGTTGCCACTTTTCAATTGTATGCCATATATATTAATAAAACGCATCAAAGACCCTGCCACTCTGTACAATTGTATAGGTTGTGCCCTGCATAAGAGGGACAGGCTGAAGACTACCTTGAGGCTGAAATCTGTCCTACATTCAGGAATTCACCTGGCACTCATCTGGAAGAAGAGCACCTTTTTGTTTCGTTAGATCAAAGGAGCTGTATGAGCTTGGTGGGGCCTGGCCCACCTCTGAGTAAACTCACCTTTGAGCACAATGATATCAGGGAAGCTTATAAAACAATTAATAAACTTATTGTGAAGCATTTCCTTTGGGGAAAGGGTCATAGTGACATTGTAAGAGAATCAGAGTTAAAGAGACTTTAGCTAATGATTTAACAAGCAAAGCTTATGAGCTTTACCATTTTTATCATAGATGGCATTAAATGGCCATTACCTTCTGTGTAAGAATAGTAGCTTTTACTTTGTGGTGGCACTGAAAATTATTACTGGATCAATATCTGCAGATTTCCTTCTTCCAAATTTCTCCAAAAAGAAGAGTTGTAGGTTGCAATGTCATAATTTATGCTTTTTTTGTCACACTGAGTTCTGGCTAACAAAAAGAATCTCCAGGTAGTCAGTGAGTGGCAGAGTGGAAAGTTGACTCTCTGGCACCTAGTCTCAAAGGAACAGGGATACAGCAAATATAGGGGGCTATTTGAATAAGAACAACTGTGATAGCTACTTTGAGCTATCACTATGAGTATGGAATTTCAGGGAAAGAAAAAACTATTTGGAGTATTTATAGGAAGTTTTTCTCATATTGCACAGAGTAAAACCCCTGGCTTACACTCATTTAAACTATAGGAAAAAAATAAACATTATTTTTAAGGCTTTTTTGAAGTAACTCCATGCAAGGAGGAAGTCATGCAGGGTCCCAGTAATAATAAGTAGAGTTATTCTTCTTTAGCATTTGGGACCAATAAGAAGATCTTCCAGTACTGAATGCTCATCATAATGACATTTGCAGATTAGCAAGCTTGAAATTTTTAAAAATAAAGCCACAAAAAATTTGACAAGCATTAGAGAAAGGCTTTCTAAGTAAAAAGCAAAAACCATTGAGGAAAACATTCATATATTTGAGAAAAAAATTAAAATTATTAGTATATTAAAAACACTATAAATAAGAAACCAGGATGCAATATTTGCAATGTACATGGTAGACAAAGAGTTACTATCTGATACATAAAAAAAGTTCTTTTACATCAACAGGAAAAAGAAGAATTCTTTAATTGAAAAATAGGCAAAGAATACAAAGAGGCAAATTACAAAAGGAAAATAAACATAGGAGTTTAAATTCAACTGTACCAGCATCACACAGTAAGTTCCATTCTTGGCCATCAAATTGGTGAAGGTTAAAAACTGAAATGAATTCCCTGTGATGGAAGATTATGGGAAAGCAGACACTCTTCTACTCTGCTGGTTCGTCAGTATTTCTGTGTAGAGGATACAACAGTAAATGAGAAAGACAGACCCAGCCCCCATGGAACTCAAGGTCTGTGGGGAAAGCATCACAAACACAGATAGAAATAAAATAGTCAGGGTGGATTTTGGGTGTAGCTGTCAGGTAGAACCCACATTCATTACCCAACTCTTCATCTGAACCCTGTGGTGTAGACATGGGCTAGAAAGGCCAGAATCCAGTCTTTTGGAATGCATGTGGCGTACAAGGTACGTTTCCATAGTAGGGCTTCTCATTAAAACCATCCCACAGGTGGGGCCAGAATCAGGATTAGGGAATGGAGGAACACATTTTCTCTTTCTCAGCATTGAAAATAAAGAAACAAACAAGGATAAAACTACTCCCACTTCTTGTTAAGAAGAGGAAACTGTAAATATTTATAATGTAATATGAAGATTAACCTGATGTGTTGGATGTTTTTAATTCCATGATCTCAAGCCAATTCTTCTCTTTAAAAATGACCTTCCTGCCATTTAAAGTAGTTTTAAACTGTCTACATCTTAACCCATTTACCCTAATTCTGGACTATATTCTAAAAAGTAATAATTAAAGAGAAGCTCAAAGTGTTATGTTTCTCTCAGTATTGTTTGTAATAGAAAACTAAAAATTAGAATACTCTACAACAACCTGAAAACTATTTAATAAAAGATTACTAGAAGTAGTTAATATTTTTGTTTGCTAAGATTTTTTCATGAAGAAAAGTGCCCTGAGCATATTTTACATAAATAGTTTATAAAATGGTATGTTTACTACATCCAAATAGTTTTAAAATATATATAATGATGAGAAAGACCAAATGCATGCATTAAAATGTTAATAGTCATTTCCCTGGGTGGGGAAAATGCAAATATTTTGGCTTATATTTTGAAATGTTCTATACTTTCTAAATTTTCTACAGAAATAATTGGGGAGGAAATGTATAATCCTTTCAAGTTTTAGTTTTTTGGAGTTATGCATGTCATTTAATTTCTCAAAATGATGAGGTACATAAATGATTATAATTTTTCTTTTTATAACCATGAATCATCAGGAAATCATGATTAAAGTTTTACTCTTTAATTTTAGTTTCTTGGTAGAAAAGTACAACCTGACTCCAGTGGTATCTGTTATTTTCATTTAGGAAAGATAAAAGAGTACAATTACATCCTAGAACTGTGAGAAACTATCCACATTTCAGTGTTTAAGTGAGTTATTCCCAGGGGTGGTTTTGTGATGCCCCATCCTGTTATTTCCAATGACTATTTCTGATGTTATTTCATATTTCTCAAAGGATTATCACAATCTATGAACCATCTTTTGCCTCACCCACTCTTCAATCTTTCATATGTAATCTGTTGAAAGTTCTCCTTGATGCTTCTTTCCAAACCGATATGGTTATTTTGAATATTTCTTTGGAACGTTTAAACTACATTTTAAAATTTAATTCTTTTTAATGGCAAAATCAATTTCTGATCAATGTGGAAAAGTTAGAAAACACAGGTGCATCAAAAAAGAAAATACATCCCATAATCCCACAGCCCAGAGAGGATGACTCTAAATCCCATGGTATATCTGTGCCTTTTCTCATGCATAAATTTTCACTACACATCACACACACAAACATACATATTTTCACCAAATAGGATTATATTGCCTATACATTTTGTCTTTTCACTTAGCAATATATACTGAACATTTTTCCAAGTCAACAAAAATGTATCTATAGTATCATTTTGAAGTGTAAAATGTATTCAACTGTGTAATGTTTATCATTTATTTAATTCTGTAATAATAAACATTTAAATTTTCTATTTTTTAAATGTTTTTAATCATTATTGTCATAAAATGCACTGCAATGAACAACCTTGTAGTTAAATTTGCACGTCATCTAGCTTGAGCTATGTTTTTAGTATATATGTTGGACGCTAACAAAGTCATCAAAGTATATTCACAATTCTCTCCTCTACATGTGATGTACAATATAAATCAGTATTTCTTTTTTTTTTTTCAGACAGAGTTTCACTCTTGTTGCCCAGGCTGGAGTGCAATGGCACGATCTTGGCTCACCACAACCTTGCCTCCCGGGTTCAAGCGATTCTCCTGCCTTAGCCTCTCGAGTAGCTGAGATTACAGACATGCGCCACCACGTCCGGCTAATTTTGTATTTTTAGTAGAGATGAGGTTTCTCCATGTTGGTCAGGCTGGTCTCTAACTCCTGACCTCAGGTGATTCACCCGCCTTGGCCTCCCAAAGCGCTGGGATTACAGGCGTGAGCCACTGCACCCGGCCCAGTATTTCTTAAATTTAAAAAATATGTGAATCTCTTTTAAAGAAAACATTTCTGCAGACCTCAATTTGTGTTTAATTTTTTTTATCAAGTGCCTTCTTAATATTTAGTAACATAAGGTACGTATAAATTATTAATGCTACAGCTCTATACAACTATAAAACCAAAATGAATTTACAAAATAGGTAAAACTTCAGGACCAATGCAATTCAAACAAAGTTATTTAATATGCCACCTGGTGTTGTTTTGCTAACAGTGAATTGCTGCTTGTAGAGTGATGGCCAAGTTCGCCTTCTACTAGGCAGACATGGAAGACTGTGTGTATCCTGCAATGGCTTTGTTCTCCTCAAGCTTTTTTCAGCTTGAAGTACTGAAAAACATTCTTTCCTACAAGCCACCTAAACATTGCTTAGCCTTCATTTTGCTGGTGTTCATCACTTGAGTACTGGCTGCCACTCACTCCCCAACCTCCACTAACCCAAAAAAAAAGTAGCACAACTTAGCTTGGGTGCCAGCATCATCCTAAATATAAATGCAAATGTAGGCACTGAATTCACCAGGTTGCTCTTGGGTCTGAGGAGGTCATATAACCCAGGATATAGTTAATTATTTTTTTAAAAATAGCACAAAAACAAAATGTAACTTTTAAAGTTTTGTAACAAACTCCCTGATGTTGTTTGGATCTGTGTCGCCACCCATCTGTGTCTCATGTTGAATTGTAATCTTCAATGTTGGCGGTGGGGCCTGGTGGGAGGTAATTGGATCGTAGGGGGTGGATCCTTTATGAATGGTTTAGCACCATTCATTTGATGCTGTCTTGTGATAGAGTTCTCATGAGATCTGGCTGTTTAAAAGTGTATGATGCCTCCCCACTCTCTCTCTTCCTCCTGCTCCTGCCATGTAAGACGCCTACTCCCGCTTTGCCTTACACCGTTAGTAAAAGCTTGCTGAGGCCTCCCCAGAAGCAGATGCCACCATGCTTCCTGCACAGCCTGCAGAACCATGAGTCAATTAAACCTCTTGTCTTTGTAAATTACCCAGTCTCGGGCATTTCTGTATAGTAGTGTGAGAACAGACTAATATAGCCCCTAAACCCCCGTATGCCCTAGTGAAAAAGGCAAAGAAATTGGGTGTCATTGATTCACAGCAGATTCCTTCAACCTTCTTGTGTGGAGGAGAAACTTTTTTTTATTTTTTGAGACAGAGTCTCACTCTGTCGCCCAGGCTGGAGGGCAGTGGCGCGATCTCGGCTCACTGCAAGCTCTGCCTCCCGGGTTCACGCCATTCTCCTGCCTCAGCCTCCAGAGTAGCTGGGACTACAGGCACCTACCACTACGCCCAGCTAATCTTTTGTATTTTTCTGTAGAAACTTTTGACTTTCCTCAAGGAAGAATAAATGTTTAGAGTACCAGAAAGATTTAGAAGGGGATTGCTCACAATCTTGAATATGTGAGGTGCTGTGTGACATATATTTACATACATTGAAAGGCTTAGCCAAATTCTGGAGGCAGTATTTCTTAGCAGTTATTTGAACAACAGGCTTTGGAGCCAATCAGGTTTGGTATATAATCCAGATTCTGTTTCTCATTTATTTTCTTCTTTGGGGTATGTTACTTAAATTCTCCTACCTTCTCCTTTGTATTTGAAACTGTAACCTGAAACTTTCAGGTATGTTGTAACAATCAAATGAGGTTTTATGTGTAAAGAAACTCTAATGCTGCTTAGTACTTGTATAAAGTCTGAACTCCTTGATATGGCCCACAAGTCACTGTCTCTCTGATATCATCTCCTCCCATTCTTTTCGTAACTTATGGTCAAACTCATTCTACTATGAACATTTTGAGCTTCTTCCTGCCTGGAGAACTTTACACCTGCTGCTCCATCTGCCTGATACATTCTTCTCCCAAAATTCACAAGATACACTCAATTATCACCCTTTAGTCTCTGCTCAGACATCACTTCTGCCTAAAATAAAATTGTCTCTGTCACTCACCTAGAATTCTTCCGAGCCCTAACTCTGCTTTATTTTTCTTTCCTATAGATGTTATTGCTCCCTGAAATTATGCTATCTGTTTATTTGCTTGTCTGTCCTTTCTCTGTCTCCCCATTGAATGTTAAATTTTTTGACATTAGGGACATTGTTTTATTTCCTATCATATCTCCAGTGCCACAACGGTACTTTCCCAAAGTGAACACTCAACATGTTAGTTGAAACTTTATCATCCCTGAAACAAAGCTTTGATATCAAGTTGCAAAAAATGTAAGTCTTTCATACAGACAATTATAAGATAAATTAACATCAATTACTAAACTCCTACCACATATTTAGCACTGCAGTAAGAGCTCTAAAGAATGGGAAAAACATATGACAAGAAGTTCAAGCATGGAGCAATTGAGATGATATAAAATAAATGTAGTTTATTACCATATGCAAGACTCTAGACTTTTTCACTTAAATTACTAATAAAAGGAACTATGGAATATAGAGAACAAATGGAAAGAAGAAAAGCATTAAAAAAACCCTACAACCATGACACCTTGGTATCTTACTTTTATTGTTTTTTTTTTCAGGTGTTTGTATTTATAAGAATAAAGAGAAACTTTAACGAGTGATTCCATAATTTCAGTGGCTTAACTCTCAATAATTCACAGTCGAATGAGGGACTTTGTTCTACACAGTCATTTAGTGACAAAGTTTCCTTATATCTTGAGGCTCTGTCCTCTTCTATATGCTTAGATTCCTCTCCATTCAGCCAGTAGGTGAGTAAAGAAAGTGAGGACTGCATGTTCTATATGGGTCTGACATGGAACTGCTGTATGTCAGTACAGGCTCCAGAATATTCTACTTATTCTGGAACCCAGTCATGTGGCAATACCTAAAGCAAGGAACCTGGAAACTACAATCTTGCTGTGTAACTAAGAAAAGGTTATTATGGATTTACTAAGCAAAACAGTCTCTACCACAGCACAAAAAAATAGATAGTTGTAATATTATTTAATAATATTATTTAGTAGAAATCATAGATCTGGAGATACATTCTGACTAACAGAGATGTTTCTGTTACATTGGGAATAATTGCACCAAATCACCAGTTTATTTCAATAATAAATTAAAGAAATTACAATTGTTTTAGTTTAATTTTTATCCAGGTACCACTATGAAAGCAATTAACATGCTATATACTTTCTTAAAATTCATTTTGGTGATCATTTAAAAGATTTGTGACTCTGAGGTACAAATTGTTATTATAACTTTTGTGTATTTGCATCATAGTTGGCGATAATCTTGTAGGTTAATCTATCACCTTTTATAATATTACTGTCATGAGATCCTTGGGGTGTTGCTTTGCCAACTGGAAACCTCTGTGGCTGGCAGTGCCTTCTGCCTCAGTATTGTTCACACCTGCTGGACTCCTTCCGCCCACTCAGCCCGGCAGGCTGCACTTGGCTTGTGCTACTGGCCGGGATCCCACAGCTGCCAACGGCTAGCAGGCACAAAGTGGTGAGGGGTGTGTGGGTACGGCAATGGAGGGTCCTGCCACTACACACAACCAGGCACACCAGTGGCTGCGATGAGATTGTCAGCTCCAGGTGCCAGCTCCATTCAAGGCTATGGCTGGACCAGAGGTACTGCATGCAGCTTCTGCTGTGGGCACCTGCATCTGGATGAGGGGAATGCAGTGGCGCCTGGAAACTTGGAGATGCCAGGAACCACAAAGCCCCAAAGAGGGTGTCACAACTCTGGCTTGGAGAGCCCCTAAGGTCTGGGCTCCCCAAAGGCTACAACTCTTCTCTTCTCTACTTATCATCCGTAGCCTGTCCCACATCCAGGAAGAATAAGTTCTGCAGACAACTGGAGGGTGAGCAAGGCAGACAGGAGCTTCATTGAGGAACAGAACAGCTCTCAGGAGACCTGAAGTGGGTAGCTCCTTTCCACAGGCAGGTTGTCCCAAAGAGTGTCCAGCTCTCAGCAGAGAGGAGACCTCTAGTCCGTAGCTTCTAGCACCTTTCCACAGGCAGTTGGTCCTGATGAGTCAAGGAAACCCAAAGTAGGTAGCTCCTTCTCGCAGCTGGTGGTCCTGATGAGTCAAGGAAACCCAAAGTAGGTAGCTCCTTCTCGCAGCTGGTGGTCCTGATGAGTCAAGGAAACCCAAAGTAGGTAGCTCCTTCTCGCAGCTGGTAGTCCTGATCTCTGTCCAAGTCTGGCTAAGTCTAGGGTTTTTACAGGCTCAGAAGGGAGGAAGTGGATGCTGATTGGCTCCTGGGCAGCCATGGGCAGCCCGAAAAAAGCACCATAAGTTCTCACTGCAATCCATGAAACTGGCAGTCCAGCCACCTGGCTTCAGGCCGTCCCTGGCTTGAAGGTGGGCTTGACTAGGGACTTGCCCCTTTCCGCTAGGAGCCTGCCTGCCTCCTGTTGCCATCAACCTACCATCCATGATGCGCATGGTACCCAGGCTGTTTGTGCTGAGGGGCACATGCAGGCCTACGCTGAGCTGCCCTCAGCACCCCCTCAGCCTCCCTCCCATGATTATCAGTGCCCAAAGTCCAGAGGGGTCCCAGATGGAAGGGGGCTGGCGTGTCAGCACTGCCCTAAGCACAGATACACCTGGTCAGATCATGACAGCACCTGGACTGGCCTCAATTTTGCTCCAAAATTGGAGTGGGTGCCAGGAGCAGGGAGAAGCCAGACAGCGGAAGCAGGCACTATTGAGCCTACAGGAAATGGGGGGCTTTCTGGGTCCCTGGGAGTACACAGATGCCCGGTCTGCAGCTGCAGCCACCCAGCTGGGAGAGCAGGGTTCCCACCCCACCAACTCAGCAGTGTTGTCTCTGGCCTGCCAGCTCCACTGAGTATGCAGCCCTGGCCCACACCTCCCCTGCTGCAGCTGGTGTCCCCCTAGTGGCTTCTTCTGATGGACCACCTGCCGTCATTGCTTATCCTACTTTGAGCATTTATTTTCATTCATAGCACAGTTAAGGTGAACTACATATTAGGACATTTTTTTCAAAATGTTTATGACGTATTTTCTGAACCCTTGCCTATCTGATGATAGTTTTCTATTGCTTTCATATAGGAAAAACTAATTTGTGAATAAAATGCTTATATCTCAACATTTCTCCTTGAAAAAGTGTAACTATGGCAGAAAAATGAAAATCCAGCCTGTTTTTTGTTTCTTCTTGCTGTCCTATATTTTTACCCAAATAACATGCAAATTCTTTTTTATTAGTATTGCCAAGAATTTGCTGAGGTTTTCCAATTTCATAAGTAAACATTTTTCAGTTCCACAAAATTTTCTGTAATTATGTTATTTCTTCTCTTCCTGTTATTTTGATTTCTTGTCCAGAAAAAAAAAAACCCAGAATCCTTATATTAGATGTGTGTTTTCTGTCCTCCACATCTTGCATATTTTCTTTCATCACTTTCATCTATTTGTTTTATTTTATATTCTTGGAAAACCTCTCAAGTTGATTTAATTCCTGTTTTCATGAAACTACGGGAAATAAAGTCATGAAAAGAGCAATGAAAATACAATGGAATGGAAATTAATAGAACTACATATAATATTTTGTGAAACCAGAATTGCAGGAATATTTAATTCTTCCTGAAGTATACATCTGGGAAGACATCAGGCAGGAGGTACACGTGGCATAGCTCTGGAAAGACAAGTATGTTTCCATCAGTTGAACAAGTCAGCAAATGTTATTTTAGGCAGAAAAAAGAACATATTGAAGGGCATCATGTGTCATTACAAAATGTGCTGTTTTCAGGGGCCAGAGAGATATTCCGGGGGGCTGAATCTTAAACTCTCATGAGAGGAGTAGTGGTAGGAAGCTGATGTGGTTTGAGGCCAGATGGTGACCCTCGTGATATACAGGTGGGTTAGAGTAAGGCAGGTGGATAAAAGGAACAGAGGAGAGAAGGAAGCCTCTACCATTCTAGCTTGGAAGAATGGCTAGATTATTTTTACATTTATTAAGAGAAATAAAGATAGAGGAGCATATTTGCTAGAAGATAACTAGCACAATTTAAAAATATGAGATTTGAATGTCTATAAGGTTTTTGGATCACACTGTCAGAATGTGTTTAGAACTATGAGCCTTGCACTAAGAAGAGATATTAGGATTCCGTGGAGATTTGAAAGGATATAAAGGAGTTACATTTCAGTGTTTGAGATTTCCCAGAGTAAGTATCTGCAATGGAAAAAGAACTGGTATTGGACCACTTGGGAATATCTCTCTTTAATTTTCAAAAAAGAAATATAATGAATGAGAAAGTGGTCAGTGGTGCCAAATTATTCAGAGTGATCCAGTAAGATGAAGAATTTAAAATGCCATTTTCCTGACTTGAAAATTAGAGGTGATTGAGACCAGGATGAGATCAGCTGCAGCTGAGTGATGTTTGGGGAAGCCAGAAGCCAGAGTGCATTTGGCAGAGCAGTGAAGGCAAGGTGACAAAGGTGAGGCAATGAAGGTCTTGCTTAGCAATAACGAAGCCCATTGCATTTTTCCTGATTTACAACTGCAAACATTTAGCATTTTTACTGTCACCAAAGTGTTTGCATAAGGGCAACTTTGCTGCCCACGAGGGAATTAGGCTGCCAATTTCCTCCTGCCTGAATATCATGTTATAAATCAAGGTATAATTAGAGAAGAGAAGCACAAAGGTATGCATTACTCTGGAGTGCATGAAATTTTGGAAAAGCATCAATGAAAACACTTTTGCAAATCACTGTGTGTAAGAATGGACTAATACTGTAGTAGGTCACAATGTCTCCCTAGGGTCATGGCCCCCACAGACCATTCTGTCACCCTCACTCTGCTTCCATATTTCCATTTTCACTCCCATCACTTTGCTCAATCTCAGTCCCCTGCCCAGATTCTGCTACATTTGTTACAGCATTCAGCAAAGAGTTCAGAGTTCCTTAAGTGCTGTGGATCTAGTAGGGATGTAGAGATACCAACCTGTATCAAGCTATAAAACCTTTTTTTTTTTTAATCTCTTCTCTCCCCTCAGTTCTCTATTCTCCAATAAAACCTAGAGATATATCACATTTTGTCAGCATGAGAAACTTTCTCTATTAATCCCTAGTTTTAGTTGCCAGGATATCTGAATCTCAAGAATACCAATGTTCTCTTTGTATCATATCTGCACCTCCCAGGAATTATAATCCACAGCTCAGACAAACTTATAAGGGGATCATTTGCTTCGACTTATATCTTTGTAACTTTTAACTACTTTTAAGGCTTACAACAATGTAATGCATGCTTATTAAGAAAATTAGAAAAATACAAAAAGAGCATGATAAAAAAAATCCTACAGTAATTCTACAAAACAGAAAACTGAAATATTTTTATTTTGGTATGAGGCTTTCAAATTGACTTTTAATTTTCAAACATTACACAGAAAGAAAAATATACATACACTTTTAGCTAGCCTTTTAAAACTGAAAAGCATATGTCTGGATCAAGGACCAATAATACAAAAAGTTATATATTGAAAGTAAATCTATCTCCTTTGCCTCACAACCTTAATCCTGTTTCCCAGGAGCAACCCATGTTAGCATTTAATTCTGTACTCTTCCAAATGTTCACTGGCATGTGAAAGTATGCAAATTGTAGAAATAAATTCACTTTAAATAAACTTAATATACTGCACATACTAATTTATCCTGCCTTTTTAACTTAATTTTTAATTTTCTCTTAAATATTTTCAGATAAAATTACTTTTATTAATTATATGTTATTTATTTATTCAAGTGAGAAGTTGCAATATTTGGTTTTCTTTTCCTGCATTACTTTGCTTAGGAAAATGGCCTCCAGCTCCATCCTTGTTGCTGCAAATGATGTCATCTCATTTTTTCATGGCTGCATAGTATTCCATGATGTATATGCACCACATTTTCTTTATCCAGTCTACCACTGACAGGCACCTACGTTGATTCCATGTCTTTGCTATTCTGGAAAGTGCTGTGATGAACATACGCTTGCATGTGTCTCTATGGTAGAACAATTTATATTCCTTTGGATATATATCTAGCAATGGGATTGCTGGGTCAAATGGTAGTTCTGTTTTAAGTTCTTTGAGAAATTGCCAAACTGCTTTCCACAGTGGCTAAACTAATTTACATTCCCAACAGCAGTATATAAGAGTCCCCTTTTCTCCACAACCTTGCCAGCATTTGTTAATTTTGACTTTTTAGTAATAGCCATTTGGCTGGTGTGAGATGGAATCTGATTGTGATTTTGATATGTACTTCTCTAAAGTTTAGTGATATTGAGCATTTGTTCATATGCTTGTTGGTCACATGCTTTTGCAAAATCTGTTCATGTCTTTTGCCTACTTTTAAGTGTTTTTTTTCTTATAAATTTGTTTAAGCTCCTTATACATTCTGGGATTTTTTTTTTTTTTTTTTTTTTTTTTGCTTATACATTTGTTTAAGCTCCTTATGAATTCTGGATATTAAACTTTCTTCTGCTGGCTTTGGGGTTGGTTTGCTTTTGTTTCTTTAGTTCCCCTAGTTCAAATGTTAGGTTCTTAATTTTTGATCTTTTTAACTTTTTGGTTAGTGGACATTTACTGCTATAAACTTCCCTCTTAACACTACTTTAACTGTGTCCCAAAGATTCTGATATGTTTTTCTTCATTCTCACTAGTTTCCAAGAAGTTCTTGATTTCTGCCTTAATTTCATTATTTACCCAGAAGTCACTCAGAAACAGGTTGTTTAATTTCCCTGCAATTTTATGGTTTTGAGTGATTTTCTTAACATTGATTTCTATTTTTATTGCTCTGTGGTCCAAAAAGGTGGTTGGTATGGTTTCAATTTTTTTTTTTAATTTGCTGAGGATGGTTTTATGACCAATTGGGTGGTCAATTTTAGAGTACATGCAATGTGCAGATGAGAAGAATGTATAGTATGTTGTTTTGGGGTTGAGAGTTTTGTAAATGTGTAATAAGTCCATTTGGCCAAGTGATGAGTTCAGGCACCGAATATCTTTGTTAGTTTTCTGCCTTGATGATCTAATGCTGTCAGTTGGGTGTTGAAGTCTCCCACTATTATTATGTGGTTATCTAAGTCTCTTCTTAGGTCTTTAAGAACTTGCTTTATGAATCTGGGTGCTCCTATATGGGATATATATATATATATATATATGTATATATCATTTTAAGAAATATATATATTATTTTAAGAAAGAACCATATGATATATTATATATAGTATATATATAGTATATATATAGTATATATATAGTATATATATAGTATATATATAGTATATATATAGTATATATATATAGTATATATATAGTATATATATATAGTATATATATAGTATACATATAGTATATATACTATAGTATATATATCATATATATTCATATATATGATATATATCCCATATATATCTATATAGATATATATTATATTATATATTTATATTTTAGATTATATATTATATGATCTATAATATATCTATTATATACGATCTATAATATATCTATTATATATGATCTATAATATATCTATTATATATGATCTATAATATATCTATTATATGATCTATAATATATCTATCTATTCTATATGATCTATAATATATCTATCTATTCTATATGATCCATAATATATCTATATATTCTATATGATCTATATCTATATATATGATCTATATATTATATATCTTATAATATCTTATATATTATATATAAGATATATATCAGATATTATATATGATATATAATGTATAATATATTATATATCAGCTATATAATATATATTATATAAGATACATATGTATTATATACATAATACATATGTATATTATATATTATATATCATAGATTATATGTAAGATATATATTATATATCATATAGATAAGATCTTATATAATATATATAAGATTGTACATATATCATAGTTAGATCTTCTTGTTGAATTGAGCCCTTATTATTATATAATGGCCTTCTTTGTCTTTTTATGTTTATTGTTTTAAAGTTTGTTTTGCCTGAAATTAGAATAGCAGCTCCAGCTTTCTCTGTTTTCCATTTCCTTGGTATATTTTTCTCCATCTCTTTCTTTGAGCTTATGCATGTCACTGTATGTGAGATGGGTCTCTTAAAGACAACATACCATTTATCCAACTTGCCACACTGTGCCTTTTAACTGGGGCTAGCCCATTTACATTCAAGGTTTGTATTGATATATGAAGACTAGATTCTGTCATTGTGTTACTATTAATAGCTGGTTATTATGCAGACCTGTTTGTGTGGTTGCTGTATAGTTTCACTGGTTCATGTATTTAAGTGTGTTATCGTAGTGGTTGGTAATGGTCTTTCCTTTCTATATTTAGTACTTCCTTTAGTACTTCCTTCAGGATGTCTTTTAAGGCAGATCTAGTGGTAATAACTTTCCTTAGAATTTGCTTGTCTGAAAGGGATCTTATTGTTGCTTCACTTATGAAGCTTAGTTTTGATGAATATGAAATTATTTGTTGGAAATTATTTTATTTAAGATATTATTTAAGAAAAAAAAAGAATGCTAAATATAGGCCCCCAATCTCTTCTGGCTTGTAGGGTTTCTGCTGACAGATCTGCTGTTAGCCTGATGGGGTTACCTTTGTAGGTGACCTGCCCCTTCTCTTTAGCTGCCTTTACCATTTTTTATTTCATTTTGACCTTGCAGGATCTGATGACTATGTGTCTTGGAGATGATCTTCTTGTGAAGAGTTTTTCAGCGGTTCTCTGCATTTCCTGAATTTGAATGTTGGCCTTTCTAGTGAGATTAGGGAACTTTTCATGGATGATATCTTAAAATATGTTTTCCAAGTTGCTTGCTTTCTCTCCCTCTCTTTCAGGGACACTAATGAGTCATAGATTTGGTCTCTTTACATAATCCCATGTTTCTCAGAGATTTTTTTCCTTTTTCTTTACTGTTTTTTCTTTATTTTTGCCTGAGTGAGTTATTTTTGAGATCCAGTGTTTGTTCTCTCAGATTCTTTCCTCAGCTTGGTCAATTCTGCTATTAATTCTTTGATTGTATTCTGAAATCCTTGGAGTAAGTTTTTCAGCTCTATCAGATCAGGTTGGTTCTTTCTTAAAATGATAATTTTGTCTTTCATGTCCTGTATCATTTTATTTTTATTCCTTAGAATCCTTGGATTGGGTTTCAACTTTCTCCTGAATCTCAATGATCTCCATTCCTATTCATACTTCGAATTCTATTTCAGTCCTTTCAGCCCCTTTAGCCTGGTAAAGAACCATTGCTGAGAAACTAGTGCAGTTGTTAAAGGTAAGAAGACACTCTGGCATTTTGAGTTGCCAGAGTTCTTGTGCTGGTTCTTTCTCATCTTTGCGGGCTGATGTTCTTTTATTTTTTAAAGTTGTTGTCCTTTGGATGGGTTCTTTTTTTTTTTTTTCTTTTAACCTCTTTTATGTCCTTGGGGGTTTGACTGTGGTATAAAGTGAGTTGGTTGACTGGATTTGTTTCTGGAATGGTTTAGGGGGCCAAGCCCTAGCTCAGGATTCCTGGGCTGCATCCTCTAATTCTGGGGAGCTGGTATCAGGCCCCTGGCTTTGTTCTCTGTCCCCTTGAGGTTACGGATCTACTGTACTGTAGAGGCTGAGGTGTTCCCAGACCACTGGTCGCAACATTCTGATGGGCGGTGCCAGCCAAAGTGCTTCATTGAGTGATGGTAGTGGGATCTGTGATCATTTGCAACTACCACCAACAGCAGCAGCATGGCAGGGTGCACCCTTGTTGACTGAGGTGTGGCACTGGCAGGCACATGGGTGCTGGCCTCCATCAGGGTGTTTGCAGTGGTGGTGGTGACAGAGTGACATGGGAGAGGGGTGTGGGGCTTCTGGCATCCATGGGTGTGTTTGCACCAGTAGTGGTGGTGGCATGGGGGCAGAGCACTGGCAGGCATGGGGCTGGCACCCTCCATGCATGTGTTCAGGCCAGTCAGCCACTGTTTTTGACACTTGGGATACTGCCCTGAACAAGACAGAAGAAAGTTTCTTCCTCTGTAACAGGAATCCCTAGTTGATCATTTTGGGCTGTTTCCAACTTTACGCATTGTAACTGTGAATCTTTCCTGTGCCTATAATTATTTCTTAGTTATATATTCCTAGAAATGCTTGTATATTATCAAACAGTACAAACATTTTTCAGGCTTTTGGACAAATATGCCAAATTACCTTATGAAAGGTTTACATTTATATCACACACCACAAATGAACAGCATGACTATTTCAACAGTCCCTGACAAACAGTATCCTCCTTTCTCCTTCCATTAAGACAATAAAATCAATCCTTGACTAAGCTACCAAAATAAGAGTACACAGGTTTAATTCAGATATGTAACCAAAAATAAGCTCTTGTTTTCAGCCTCAGTACATTTATATTTAATGTAAGAAATTTAAATATACTCTTAATCATTATTTCTAAACAGTGTATCTAAAAACTTTAGATGTCCTTTATACAAAGATTTCATTTATAAACAGTGCAACTACGGTAATAATAATAAGAAAACAAAATTTCTTGGGCAAAATTAGGTCACTCTCATATTTTGGGGAAACTAGAAACCTGGCTGCCTTATACAAGCAGTGATTCATTAATACTAATTGGTGCTTTTTTTTCCATGCAAGAGAGAAAACTGTTCTAGATCCTAATCATTCCTTATTACAGTAACAGCAGGCTGTATTTAATCTGCTACTCAACTCTTCAGTTACAGAATCAGCTGACCTATAATTAAAAGACGTTTAAGTCTTAGAGGGAAAGAAAAACAAATCCTAATGACAAACAGATAGCAGAAATTCCCAACCATGCTTCCCTCACCTTGGGTCCTCCCACTTCTGCAATCCTGCTGTCAACTTCACTCAATTCTTTTCAGGGAAATGGAAAAACTGCTCCTTCTCCACTCTAAAATTAAATAATAAGAATGAGCATGTGACATACACAATTACACCAATGTCTAAATATGTTAGGATGGAATTATAATTTTCTCTTTATATTTAATATTAATTGTGTCTTTGAATATAAAATTAATACATATTTATGTGAGAATTTTGAAAAATATAAAATACGTAAGAAGAAGTAAAAAGCCTTGCTGCAGAGAGGTATACACTATTAATAGTATACTGTGTTTTCTTTCACTCTTTTTGCTATATATACATCTTTTTTTTTTTTTTGAGATGGAGTTTTGCTCTTGTTTGCCCAGGCTGGAGTGCAATGGCACGATCTTGGCTCACCACAACCTCCACCTCCCGATTCAAGCAGTTCTCCTGCCTCAGCCTCCTGAGTAGCTGGGATTACAGGCATGCACCACCCACCACTCTCAGCTAATTTTGTATTTTTAGTAGAGACGGGGTTTCTCCATGTTGGTCAGGCTGGTCTCAAACTCCCGACCTCAGGTGATCCGCCCACCTCTGCCTCCCAAAGTGCTGGGATTACAGGTGTGAGCCACCATGCCCCGCCCATACTTTTATATTAAACATACACATACAATTTTGTTAATGGTTAGAAAATTGAGGCAAGATTGTGAGTTGAAAAGCACGCAGGTTCTACAGTTGGACTGCATGGGGAAACATTCTGATTCTGCCTCTTTTTACATGTGTGTCTTTGGGCCAGCCACTTAACCTCTCTGAGCTTCAGTTTCCTCACTTGTAAACTGGTAATAAAAATAGCACATATCACATGAGGATATTTTACAGAATGAATAAGATAAATATCTGCCATGTAATAAACAGTCAGCAAATGTCAGCTACAGTAAAGCTTTTTAATTTGATTTTTTTCCAGTTGAACACATATCACCGTCATTGTCTCTGTGACTAAAAAGTGCTAAGAACATCACTTTAAATAGGTCTATAATATCCTATTACACGGGAGTTCTGTGTTGAAAATTTCCCTTATTGGACATTTTAGATAGTTTTCATTTTTTCACTTCTGTAAATAGCATTGCTGTGAACCTCTAATGATTATCATCTCTGATTATAAGGACACTTATTATATTTTGAAATAGTGAATTAAAAGCATTAAACTTTTAAAGCTCCTTGACACATATTTCTCAAGTGACTTTCAAAAGTAAGTTCTCCTTCCCTCCAGTAAGCTGTACAGTCTCTGGTTTACCTTTTTTTTTTTTTTTTTTTTTTCTTTTTGAGATAGAGTCTCGCTCTGTCACCCAGGCTGGAGTGCAGTGGCGCGATCTCGGCTCACTGCAAGCTCTGCCTCCCAGGTTCACGCCATTCTCCTGCCTCAGCCTCCTGAGTCGCTGGGACTATAGGCGCCCGCCACCACGCATGGCTAATTTTTTGTATTTTAGTAGAGACGGGGTTTCACCGTGTTGGCCATGATGGTCTCGATCTCCTGACCTCGTGATCCACCCATTTCGGCCTCCCAAAGTGCTGGGATTACAGGCGTGAGCCACCGCACCCGGCCTGGTTTACCATATTTAACAATGCTGGTGACAATCATGTCAACATTTTTGATTGATTGGATATGTGGAAAACGTATTTTACTGATCATTCAATTAGAAATTATTTTATTATTAAAGAAACTAGACATGTTAAATCACTTCAGAGTGTATTTCTATCACGTATTTTTGTGAATTGTGCAGTCATTCGTGTTCCTTGCTCATTTTTCTGTAGTAGTGTTGTTTTATCTTATTGATTGTTGAGTGACATTTATTAAGCAAGCGTATTTCTATTTTTCAATTAAATACTACAAAATATTTTTAGTGCTTTTTGTCTTTAAACTTTGATTTTGGTTTTTTTGAGGTAGTGAGTTTTAGATTTTCAGGTAGTTAAAACTATTCTTTTTTTCTTTCCTTTGTGGTTTCTTCCTGTTTTCTATGCTTCAGTGGCCTTTTTCATCAAACTTGTTTTAACCACCTCTCAGAAACAACCAACACAACTCATCAGTGTTATGAAGAGTTGTTTCTCGTGCAACAAATATAACAAGAAATTTTCATTTTTATACAAATAAGAAAGCATACATTTCCATTAGTAAGTTCATATTTGTCAAGACAGATCCAGGATTTCTTTCATCTTGCTAGTATCTTCATGATATTTACTAGTTATGGTGGCCAATTAGAGTAAACTATGTCCACTTCCAAATATAAATTTCTTTGTAGAATTTCTCCTTTGAGAAGTTTTGTAATAAAGAAAGACCCCAATTTGTTTTTCTAATAATGTTAGGGATGAAGTTGATAATGGTATGTCTAAGAATAGTTCTTGAATAAAAGAATGGCCTAGATTAAAAACAAAAGTGCACTTGTTAGCACCAATAGATTTATAATAACTTAATGGAATGAGACATTGTAAATAACGTTGAGGCTCAGCAAGAGTTCAATGGCGAAAACAGCTGTGACTGACTTGTCAAGGTTGTCCTGGGAATGTGAAGTAAGGGAGTGGCATGTGTTCCCAGTGGATATCCTCTTATTTGTTCCTTTTAGAATCTATTCTATTTCTATGGTTTTATAAAGAAATGTTTTTTGTTTTGTTTTATAATGAACTTATGCTTTTAAAAATCCTAGACAAAAACAAACAATCAAAAAGCTCCCATGAGCTATACTCTTCTCCAACCAGCGTTGGGGTACTCAATATGTGGCTTTTTGAGACTCATACACTTCCCTAAGCCTCCTTCTGCATATTTTCAGGTCTTATTAAAACAAGGACTCCCTTACTTGAAGTGTTAACTTCTCTGTCCAAATGGCAAATGCAGTTTCTCAAATGAATTTTAATAGCTATTTAGTGGGTTGTTAGATTACAGATCATATGTCAGAATGATGCTATGTGAGTCTAGGGCACACTTAAAAAAAAATAGACACATCCCTGGGTGAAGGAGTCAGAAAGGAATTGACTAGTGTTGGAAAATGCCTTGAAATCAAGTATGATGCCCAGATGATGCTAAAACCATCTTTACAATATCTCCTTCAGGTAGTGGTCTCCCCCAGGCTTGAATACCACCAGATACTATGAGCTCTCATGCTATGAGAACTTGCATTTCTAAAACACCTGCCTTTACACAGCAACCCTGAAAAGGGGATGTGTTTTTCCTATTTAAAGATGGGAAAATCAGCTCAGAGTAGTCAAACGGCTGAACCAGTATTTAAAATCAAGTATGTACAACATTAAAAAATGATGCTGTAACTCCCAGTGTTACCACAAACTTGAACCCTCAAATTTATGAAAGAATAAATTTCTTCTCTATTTGCTTAAGAACCTCATTCAATAAATCAAAATTTATTTTACTGATTTGAATAAACTGAAAGATAAATCAATTATGCTTCATAAAAGGCAGTTTTTTTAAATTTTCAATCAGCTCAGGAAGTGTTTCTACTTTACCCTCCAATATACTCATTTGACCTGTTAATATTGTTGCAAAATCAGTCTTAGCTTACTTTAATGACTAGCCAAGACTAGACTAATCTGAGTTGCTGTATTGATTGCCTATGTAAAATCTGCTAAAAGATTTGAGAAGCATTTTAAGCTTTTAAATAAGTGAAGAATCTGTAAGTTGCCTCAATCTTACTCGCTTATTGAATTAGCATGGAAAACTCTATGAAGACATGGAATAATTTAGTTCCTTAATGTTTCCTCACAAACTAGAATTTAAATACTATTCATTCCATGTCAGCTGATAGGTGCATTCTACGATATGCCCACATGGTTTGTATGTCATTCTATACTTCTGAAAAACTATAGTTTGGCCCACTGCTAGATACTAGCAAAAGGAAATTGAGCAGTAAGTCTTGTAATGACCAGTTTGCTCATGAAACTGCCTTTTCGTAGTTATCAAATGAAGATTTCCTAACAAGTGATTTAGAGAAACATTCGCCAAGTTTAGAACCTACTCAAACCTTGTTGATTTCAAGTTCTGGCCCAAATTGTAGTCATTGGTTTTGTTGGCAAAATAGGACTTTCTGTTTCTTAGAAAATCAGCAATAAAAATCTTCTTGGACATTTAAATTGCTTTACAAAACATTTTGATGAGTTAAATATAAATGAAATAGAAACATAAGGCTTACATTTCCCTTAAACACACAAGAGATTGTAAATAAAGGGAAAATGTTCATGGAAACATGTTTGGGAATATGCTAAAACTTTGAAAAATACTCAGGGACATTTGATGAGCCCAAGTGCAGCTGGATCTTGCTCAGCCATGACTCTTTTTTTTTTTTTAAAAAAGATAATGGATTATAAATAAAAACATATATTAATAATTCACATAAGGGATGATAGCAATGGAAGAAAAAAATCCCTCTGCATTACTTATCCAGATGGAAAAATTCTGACAGGCTTGAAAAAATAAAACATGGGAAAACTGAAAAGTTTTACCTCTCAAATAACACAGTTGTTTTTCCTGCAAAACACAACAGAATTACAAAATCCAGATGATTAAAAATGTGGAGGAAAAACTGAGTATCAGGTATGGCTGTCAAATTGAATTGGTTTTTATTCTCAAACTGATCTGAAAACTAGAACTTTTCACATTGGTATACATGGGAGATTATATACATATACATACACGTAGAGAGGGAGAGAAAGAGAGATAATCTAGAATTTAAAACCTTTAAAGACAACACATTTAAAAACGCTTAAAATGTCCACTGGGTGCAGTGACACGTCTGTTATACAGAAGTCTGAGTCAGGAGGATTGCTGGAGCCTAGGAGTTGGAGTCCAACCTGGGCAACATATTGATACCCCTATCTCTAAAATAATAAAAATAATAAAATAAAATAGAATTTAAAAAACCCTCTTAATCTGTACCGGTGTAAGAAGAAAGCAGTAAGAAAATATGATGTTTGGACCTATCCCGAATGTCTTCTTACTTGAATCAATGCAAGGTTCATGCTTTCAAATAACTGTAGACTTGATAAGTTACAATGAAAACTTTGATGAAAAGCCTCATATTGGTAATTCTTAAATCAGGATTGCAAGTCCTTGGATTGTAGTGACCTGTTCTTTGGGGAACTCTTAAAGGATATTCAATGAATTAACATTCCCAAATATCATGTACACAGAGCAAGTTCAAATTTCCTCCCTGAAATAAACCACAGCTTAGTTGAAACTAATATATAGCTCATTCACTCTTGTATTCACTCATTTAATATATAATTATTTGCACCCACTACTGGTGCTAGTCACTATATTAGCTAGCCACTAAAAAAATACACAGTATGATCTCTGTGGTATAATAAAAAAATATATATATATATATATATATGGTCTTTGTTTCTAGTTCCTGGCACAGAGCTTCTAAACCACTTGGCATTTTCTGAGTGATAAAAGTGTCTTCTATTATTCATAGTGACCCTGTTTGTAACATACCTGAGCTTAGGCTAACAAGCTGACTCACGGTGGGGTCTTAGACAGCTTCCAGGGAGAAACTGGCCACTCCAGAAATAATGCCAAACACTTGAATATAGAGTTGAAACTTTCAGCACCACTTTCTGGCCTCCAGGAAAGAGAAGGGGGCTGGTGTGATCTCAAATCACATGGCCAGTGATTTAGCCAACCATGCCTACGTAACAAACATCCAGATAAAACTCTGAAACAACTAAGTTCAGGAAGCTTCTGGGTTGGTAAAATCATTGATGTTCCAGGAAGGTGGTATGCCTACAGAAGACATGGAAGCTGTGTATCCCCTTTGTTTCCTCAATAAATATCTTGCCGCATCTGTATCTTCCATTTGGTTATATGATACAGCGCTTTCGGTGCCTTCTGTTAAGTTCTGTGAGTGATTGTAGAAGATCATCAAAACCGAAGGTAGGTCATGGGATCCCTTGAATATGGTCAGAATGAAAAATAGCCTAAAGACGCTGAACTTGCAGCTAGTATTTGAAGTGAGGACAGTCTTATGGTGGACTGAGCCCCTTAACCTGTGGGGTCTGTGCTGACTCCAGGTAGTTGGTGTTAGAATTGAATTGAATTGTTGGACACTCAGTGTGTATAAGAAAATTACTGTTGAACGTACTCTCAAGAGCTTCCAGTTTAGTAAAGGTGACAGACACATTCCTTGAGGAAGAGAAAACTACAAGCCAGTCTCACATGTGAATATCAATTTGAAAATCTTAAGTGAAATATTAGCAAACAACTAGCAGCACATCAAGAATCCCACATTCTACTTAAGAAGGGTTCACTCCAGGAAAGCAAAGGTGATTTGAACTAAGGAAATTCATTAATGTAATCAATTTTATTAGCAGAGACAAGGATAAAGATCATATGATATACTTGTAAATGTGAACAGGCATTTAACAAAAATTCAATACACATTCATGTTAAAAATTCAATCATATATTAATGCAATATATATTTTACATATCAATGTAAAATGAGTTTAACGTGAATATTCATCAATGTTAAAGGGCATTCAGTTCAATTATATATCATTGTTTTTTAACATGCTGAGTTAATTTGTGTGTATACATATTTTATGTATGTGTGCACATATGTATATATATGTACAACTGATATATATCAATACCAAAGAAAATTACCAATCATGGAAAAAGGTACAAAACTACAACATTTAATGAGGATAAACATCAATAAGTCAAAGAGATCCAGAAAAAAAATTTTGTTAAATTTGTAAATTAATTTAGGAAGAATTTTTGTCTTTATGATGTTG
Organism: Pan paniscus; assembly: GCF_029289425.2. Lineage (NCBI taxonomy): Eukaryota > Metazoa > Chordata > Mammalia > Primates > Hominidae > Pan > Pan paniscus. Next base: position 30,407,479 of record NC_073249.2, on the reverse strand, counting down.
AGTATTACCATGCAAGAACATATTTAACCTTTCTATTTCTTCAAGCCTACTTTGTGCCATTCAGTGTGTCATATGTATATGTAGGTATTTATGTATTTTTCAACCACGAGGCCACATCTTATTTAATATACAGACACTGGATTTTTTTCCAATAACGTCAAAGAAAATAAGGATGTTCATTATATTTACTTTTATTTAATATTGTATAGATGTAATAGCCAATGCAAATAGCCAAAAGAAAGTAAAGGCATAAAAGTTAGAAAAAGGTAAAATTATCTCTACTTGCAGATGATATGATGGCATATATAGAAAAACCTGAAAGTATCAATTCAGTACTAACATAAGCAAAATAATATAGTTAAATAAGGAGTTATAAAATTATAAAAATGAATAGTCTTCAATATATTAAAACCATGAAAGAAGATATAATGGAATAAATGCTCCATTCTCTCTTGTCGCCCAGGCTGGAGTGCAAGGGCATGATCTCGGCTCACCGCAATCTCCACCTCCCCGGTTCAAGCAATTCTCCTGCCTCAGCCTTCCGAGTAGCTGGGATTACAGGCATGTGCCACCATGCCTGGCTAATTTTGTATTTTTAGTAGAGATGGCATTTCTCCATGTCAGTCAGGCTAGTCTTCCTAATTTACAAATTTAATGAAATCTTTTTTCTCTATCAGTTTGATTTATTGATGTTTATCTTCATTAAACGTTGTAATTTTGTGCCTTTTCCCATGACTGGTAGTTTTTGTGTATTGATATATATTAGGTGTGAATATTTTGGGGGTACACATGATATTTTTATACATGTATAGGATGTGTAATTATCAAATTAGGATAATTGGGATAGTGTAGCCTCAAATATTTACCTTAGTTTTGGGAACACTACAAATCTCTTCTTGCTATTTTGAAATATGCAGCAAATTGTTGTTAACACAACCTTAAACATGCCATTGGGCTTATTTTTCCCCTTTGGGGCTAGACAAATAAATGATAAAGTTCATTAGAGAGAATAAAAAAGCAAGAATAGCTAGGAAATCCCAGAAAAATAAAAGCAAGAAATGAAATGAAGAATACTTAACCAGATATTAAAGCATATCACAAAAGCTTTATAGTTAAAATAATGCAGTATCAGTACATAAATACACAGACCATTGTAACAGAAAAAAACAATACATTGATCACTTATGCAATCAAGAAAGGCATTACTGCAAACCACTGATGACAAGGTGTATTGTTTTATATATATATATATATAAAATATATATAACTGGATAGCGAATGAGAAAGAAAATTAGATTTTTTTTAAAGAAGGGAAGCACATTTTATTTGTAGTAAACAATAATTCTAATTGAGTTGAATTATATTACTGTTGATCTTAGAAACTATAGAGGCTTTACATATTTCTCAGATGCATAATATAATCTGTAAGGTGATTACTATGTGGAGAAAAACAAGGATAAAAGAAACCAAAACTGGAAATGGTGCATGATAAAGGAAACCAGAAGTGAGTATATTCCCACTAATTTTGAAATTAGAACCAAAAAAATTAACTTCAGTTTGTTTAGCATAAAAGCATTTGCACTGCAGGCTTTTTTGATATGTAAGATAATGCCTGCAAAGTTCTAGTATTGTGCTCAGTAAAAGTAATATTATTGTTGGATTTCATATCCCCTGAAATTCCCAAAATGTTATGTGTATATAACTCCTGACAGATTAACATAATATACATGTATTCAAATTTTTATTTTTAAAAATCAATTTACTCCAGATACCGAGATCCTCTTATAATTTATTTTCACTTTTATATAAACTTTTTATTTTATAATAGATTGGAACTTACAGAAGCATTGTGAAGATAGGACAGAGGGTTCAATGTACTCCACACGCCGTTCCCCTAATTATTAACATCTTATGTTAGAATGGTAGATTTATTACAATTAATAAAGCAATATTAATACATTTTTACTAACTAAAGTACATACTTTATTCAGCTTTCTTTCATTTTAAATTTCTTTAATTTTAGTATTCTTCCTTCTTTTCCAACATCCCATATAGGATGCCACATTACATTTAGTTATCATGTCTCCTTAGGCTTCTAGAGTGTTTCAGACTTTCCTTGTTTTTGATGACCTTGACAGTTTTGAGAAGGCATTTGAAGAATGTCCTTCAGTCAAGATTTAAATTGTTTTTCTCATGCTTTGACTGACGCTATGAGATTTGTCAGGAACAATTAAAAAGCTGAAGTATTTCTTTTCATTACATCATATAAAGTGTATATACTATTAATGTGAATTATCACTGTTGATATTAATCTTGACCACCTGGCTGATGTAAAGTTTGCCTTTTTCATTGTAAAGTTAATATTTTTTCCCCTTTCCATACTAGACTATTTAGAAGAAAGTATCTATGTACAGCCCACACTGTAGGAGTGGGGAGTTAAGCTCCACTTCCTTGAGGTCAGAGTAACTACTTTATATAAATTATTTGGTCTTATTCTGCATGGCAGGTTTGTTTAATCTCCCCAATTCCTTATTTTTTCAATTATGTATTTATATTAGTATAGACTCACAGATAGTTATCTTATACTTTTGTTGATAATTCAATACTCTTTCATTTATTTCATTGCTTCAATTGTTCCAGCTCTGGCCATTGGAGCTCTTTCAGTGGGCTTCTGTGCTCCATTGACATAGCTCCATCATTGTGGGATTTTCTTTTGTTTAGCACTTTTTTGTTTCTGGCACTACAAAATGCTCCAGGCTTATCTTGCACATTTTTCTGCCCCAGTCCTATGAATAACCAATGTAAATGAATCACCAGTGTAAACAGTCATTTCACCAAGAAACCTTGTTCCCTTTTTACTGGAAATTGCTATTAAAAAACAAAATCTGGGTACTAGATGGTATGCTTATTTCTACTGGGGTGTCATTTCTTCTAAGTCCTCTTAGCTGAAAAAGTAAGAGAAACGTGTGTATAGCAACCCATATATATTTCTTCTTTTTTTTGAGGTGGAGTCCCTCTCTGTCACCAGGCTGGAGTGCAGTGGTGCAATCTCAGCTCACTGCAACCTCCACCTCCTGGGTTCAAGCAATTCTCCTGCCTCAGTCTCCCGAGTAGCTGGGACTACAGGCACGGGCCACAGTGTCCAGCTAATTTTTGTATTTTTAGTAGAGATGGGGTTTCACCATGTTGGCCAGGATGGTCTCGATCTCTTGACCTCGTGATCCACGTGCCTCAGCCTCCCAAAGTGCTGGGATTACAGGCATGAGCCACCGCGCCTAGCCCCAACCCATATATATTTCTATGTGTAACCATCTGTATCTGTAATTAGCTAATCATGATTTCATACTGCTGTCTCCAACTGTAATCTATTACCACAGGGATGATTATATCCTCATCCTGTTGCTTATTTTTAAGGTTGCACTCCAACAGCAAGAAGCCTGGCTCCTACTCTCTTCTATCCATTTACTTAATTGTTCAATTACAATGTATATGTATAAAAGTATCAGAACTCATCATTTGTATTTCCCTAGGAAACCACTTCATCAAGTAGAGTACAGTGTTTATGTAGAGTTTCTTTAGCTCTTATTCTCACACACTACTCAGTTGCAAAATTACTCAGGTCAGCACCTTTTTGCTTACCCACTTCAGTAAGTTTGTCTTATACATTTACAATAGAGTTGGATTGCTTTGTCACATTCTGCATTTCATTCTGGTATCCTCCAACCTATCAAACGATTCTTTGAAAGTTTGCACAGATTAAGCTGATACGGGTTTTGACAAATGCATATTGCTATTTATTCACCATTATAGTATTACACGGAAGAGTTTCACTACCCTTAAAAATCTCCTATACTTCACCCATGTGTTTTGTCTATCATTAGTTTTGAAAAGTTGTCATCTATTTTTACTTCAAATATGTACTCTGCTCCTTCTCTCTTGTTTTGGTATTTTGACTATACATATGTTATACTTTCAAATTGCCTCATAATTTTTGGATATGCTGTTCTGGTTTTATTTTCTTTCTCTTTTCCTTCTCAATTTAGGAAGTGTTTATTAACATTAATATATCTTCAAACTCATTGAGTCTTTCTTTGCCCATGTGCAGTCTATTAAGGAGCCTATCAAACACATTCTTTTAAAAATTTTTTTAAATTTTTTACTTTTTTAAATTTATTTTTTATTTGTAAAGATGGTGTCTTGCTGTGTTGTCCAGGCTGGTCTCAAATTTGTGGCCTCAAGTAATCCTCCAGCCTCAGCCTCGCTTATTTCTGTTACAGTATTTTTTTATTTCTAGCATTTTAAAAAATTCTTTCGTTGAGTTTACATATTTCTGCTTACACTACCCACCTGTTCTTACATGTTGTATACTTTTTTCACTAGACCCTTTATTATATTAACTTTAGTTATTTTGTTCCCTCCCTGAAAATTGCAACATCTGTTTCATAATAAAGCATGGTTCTGATATTTGATTTCTCTTCAGACCATTTTATTTATTCCCGTTTGTCATGCTTATAATTTTTTTAAACTAGATATGTTGTTTCAGGTAATAGAGATAGAGGTTAATAAGGTTTTAGTGTGAGGATTTCATTTCCTTCTTTCTACTTACTCTGAGTTTAAGTTCCTCCTTTTTTCTAAGCTTCATAAGCTGGAAGCTTATATTATTGATTTTAAACATTTGTTTTTTCAGACGTACACATTTCAACCTATACATTTTTTCTAAGTAATGTTTTAGCTTCATCTTGCAAATTTTGATGTATTTGTATTATTCAGTTAATCATATTTTTTAACTTTCTTGTTTCTTTTTTATCTGTAAATTGTTTATAAGTGTGTTGACTAATCTGCAAATACTTGAAGATTTTCTATATATCTTACTGTTATTAAATTCTAAGTTAATTCTGTTAACTTAGGGAACTCACTCTCTATGATTTGAGTCTTTTGAATTTTACTGAAACAGCTAAATATAGTCTTTCTTGCCAAATGTTCTATATCTACATAAAAAGAAAGTTGCAATAGTGTTCTGGAATTCTCAATTAGTTGATGACATTGCTCAAATCTTGTATATTCCTGTCACTTTTTTCTTCTTCTGGTTCTACTAATTACTTAGAGAAGGGTGCTAAAGTCTTTAATAGATACAGTTGATTTGTTTAACTGTAGATATGTAAACTTTTGTTTCATATATATTTAAGTTCTATTATTTTGTTATACAGTTGACTCTTGAACAATATGAAGGTTGGGACACTGACTCCTAGTACAAGTGAATATCCATGTATAAATTTTGATTCCTCCAAAACTTTACTAATGGCTTACTATTGACTGGAAGCCTTACCAATAACATGAACAGTCTATTAACATGTATTTTTTCTGTTATATGTATTATAAACTGTATTCTTACAATAAAGTAATCTAGAAAAAAGAAAATTATATTAAGAAAATCATAAAGAAGAGAAAGCATATTTACTATTCATTAAGTGGAAGTGGATTCTCATAAAGGTTTTCATCCTCATCATCTTCATATGGAGTCAGCTGAGGAAAAGAAGGAGTTCGTCTTGCTGTCTCAAAGATGGCAGAGGAGGGAAAAAAGTCTGCATAGAAGTGGACCCACATAGTTTAAACCCATGTCTTTCAAGTTAAAATTGCAATAATTTTGTTGAGTTGGTCTTTTCAATATTGTGAAATGACTCTCTTTATCTTTGATAATACTTCTGTCTTAATGTCTCCTTCTTTCTTGATATTTGTATGGTAATTATTTTACTATCTTTTTACTTTCAACCTATATATGTCTTTATATAAAAAGGACATCTGTTTTAGACAACATACAGCCGAATATTGCTCCCATATTCAGACTGACATCTCTTTTAATTGTAACAATTTATTTACATTAGTTATTAATTTACCTTGGTTATTAGTTAGTTATTGATATGATTGGGATTAAATCTACATCTTGCCTTTGGTTTTCAATTTGTCCTTCTCTTTTTTAATCTTTTTCTCTTTTCTTTTCTTAAGATAATCAAGCATCTTTTAAAATCCCACTTTTTCATCTATTGACTTTTTAGACATATCACTGTGTATTATATTTTCAGTTTCTCTTGGAGAGCAATATGCATACTTAAATTATCACAGTCTACCCAGTATTAATATTATAATACCTCATAAATACATAAAAACATTAAAACAATATAAATCAATTTATAGTCCCTTTTATAATTCTCACTGTTATTGTTATATATTTTGCTACTATATACAGATATCAATATGCAGATATATAAATATGTGTTACATATATACATATTTTTCTCTTTATATCTTATTAGAAATACACTGTTATTATTTTGGCTTTAATAAGCCAATCAACTTTTAAGAAATTTAACAAAAAGTAGTAGTTTAAAAATGTTTTATTTCTTTCCAGTGTTCACTTTTTTGGTACATTTATCTGACATAATTTCCTTTTAACCTAAAATTTCCTTTTAGCACTTCTTATAGTACAAGTCTGCAACAATTCTTTAAATTTTTTCTTTTAATGCAAACATGGTACTTCATCCTCTCTTCATTTTTGAAGGATATTTTTGCTGGATATAAAATTATAGGTTGACAGGGTTTTTTATTGTTTTGTGTTTTTGTTTGTTTGTTTTTTGGAGGGTGGTAGCTTAAAAATATAGCTCTGTTTTATTCTGAATAGAATGTTTCTCATAAGAGATCAGCCAACTTTTTACCATTGTTCCCTTGCAGGTAGGATGAAATAAGTATCTCCCACTATCTCTGGCTACTTTCTTTTCTTTTCTATTCTTTTTAAATTGACATATAATAACTCTACATATTTATGGGGTGAATAGTGAGATTTTGATACATATTTTGTATAGTGATCAGATCCAAGTAATTAGCATATCCATTATCTCAAACATTTATCATTTCTTTGTGTTGGTAACACTCAATATCTTCTTTCTCATTATTTGAAACTAGACGGATAGGTAGATTGATAGATAGATAGATAGATAGCACAGTCATCCTCCAGAGCTGTATATCATTACAACTTATTTCTTGTATCTGGCTATAATTTTGTATCCTTTAACAAATTTCTCCCTGTCTCCCCTTCTCCTGGCAATTCCCAGCCTCTAGTATCCCCTACTATACTTTTTACTTCTATGAGATCCACATACTTGCGCTTCTGCATATGAATACAAATATACAGTGTTTAGCTTTCTGTTAACATGCTTGTTTCACTTAACACAATGTCCTCCAGTTCCATTCAGGCTTCTACAAATGACATAATTCCAGCCTTTTTATGGCTGAATAGTATTCCATGATGTATATATCACGTTTTTAAAAATCTATTCATCTGTCGTTGGACACATAGGTTGACTCCATATCTTGACTATTGTGAGTAGCACTGCAATGAACATGGGGTGTGCAGGTGTCTCTTTGAAATATTGACTTCCTTTCCTTTACATTAGTGGATTTTTTTGTCTTTTTGATAATAGCCATCCGAACTGGGGTGATATGATACCTTATTGTGGTTTTGATTTGCATTTCCCTGATTATTCGTGATGTTAAGCTTTTTTTCGTATATTTGTTTACCATTTGTATGTATTCTTTCAAAAATATCTGTTCAAATCATTTGCCCATTTTTAAATCAGATTGTTGGGGTTTTTTTTTACTGATGAGATGTTTGAGTTTATTCTATATTCTGGATATTAATTTCCCAGTGGATGAATAGTTTGCAAATATTTTCTCCCATTCTATAGTTGCCTTTTCACTCTGTTGTCGATCGTTTTCTTTGCCCTGCAGAAGCTCTTTAGTTTGATACAATCTCATTTGTTTATTTTTACTTTTGTTGCCTGTACTTTCGAGGTCTTATTTAAAATTTTTCCCCAAACCAATGCCCTAAAGTGTTTCTCCTATATTTTTTTCTAGTAGTTTTACAGTTTGGGGTCTTACATTTAGGTCTTTGATCCATTTTGAGTTGATTTGTGTATAGGATGACAGACGCAGGTCTAGTTTCATTCTTCTGCATGAAATATCCAGTTTTCTCAGTACCATTTATTGAAGAGATAATCCTTTCCCTGATGACTGTTCTTGTCACCTTTGTCAAAAATTAGTTAGCTGTAGACACATAGATTAATTTATCCACCCAATGGTCATAAATCAGAAAAATTAATATTGTTAAAATGACCATACTACCCAATCTACAGATTCAATGCACCCCTATCAAAATACCAATTGCCTTCTTCACAGAAATAGATAAAAATCTTAAAATTTGTATGGAACCAGAAAAGACCTCAAAGGTCAAAGCAATCCTGAGCAAAAAGAATAAAACTGGATCCATCATACTACCAGACTTAAAAATATACTACAAAGTTCTATTAACTAAAACAGCACAGTACTGGCATAGAAACTGACACATACCTTCCTCTGCCTCTAGGACTTCAATCAAGTGTTTTTAGATCACTTGATACTGTGACACAGGTCATAAAGTGCTGTTTATTTGTAAATTTTCTTTCTTTTTTCTTCAGTTTGAATGCTTTCTGTTTAACTCTTTTAAAGTTCACTGGTCCTTTCTTCTTCATTTTTTAATCTAACACAAATTTTATCTATATATATTGTATTAGTTCATTTTCATGCTGCTGATAAAGACATACCTGAGACTGGGTAATTTATAAGGAAAAAGACTTTTAATGGACTCACAGTTCCACATGGTTGAGGAAGCCTCGCAATCATGGCAGAAGGTGAAATTCACATCTTACATTGCAGCAGACAGGAGAGGAGAATGAGAGCCAAGTGAAAGGGAATTCCCTTTATAAAGTCATCAGGTCTCGTGAGGCTTATTTACTACCACAAGAATAGTATGGGGGAAACAGCCCCCAGGATTCAATTATTTCCCACTGGGTCCCTCCCATGACATGTGGGAATTATGGGCGCTACAATTCAAGAAGAGATTTGGGTGGGAACACAGACAAACCATATCATATATATATTTGGGTCCTATTATTTCCATTTCATTCATTTTGAGTTTTTTATCTCTACTGATATTACCCATCACTTCACCCATGTTATTCAATTTTTCCCTGCAGAACCTCTAGCCATCATAGTTATTTAAGATTATTTGTCAACTAATTATTTTAATATCTAATGATTAATAGTCATCTTGATTATTGGTTACATTTTTCTGCTTCTTCATATATCTACTAATTTTTGATTGTATATTAAATAAATGTACCTTAACTTACCTTTTGTTTTACTCTCATATAATGTATCTATTTTAATATTTTCCTTACTTTATAGGACAAAACTTTAAAAGTGAACATGACATAATTCTTGCTCCTAATACACATCAGTTTACAAAAGTGTGATGTGTTTTCCAAGTCCCTCTAACTTGGTTGGAATTAATTCCAAACTCTTTATAGTATGTGACTGTGACTACTGAATTGTCTGCTCATCTCTATTAACCTTCCAGCTGGTTTTTTTTTTTTATTTTGCTTTGTTTTGTTTTTGTTTTTGTTTTTAATGTAGGCTCCTTGGTCTTGTAATGTGCATTCACTATTTAATGGTCAAAATAAAACTTGGAAAAATTTGCTTGCAGATTTTTCAGCTTCACAACATTATGAATTCCTCTTTGCAAGGATTTTTTGTTTGTTTGTTTGTTTGTTTCCAGACATTCTGGAAGCACCATATTCCAATCTCTGGCTTGTCAGCCAATAAGAATGACACTTTTTCCTTTAGCTCTATCCTCCACACATGGAATAGACCAGGAGAGTCCTTATTGACAAGCTGGTTAAATGTGGATCTCACCTAGTGTAACTCCCCTCCTTCAAGTTTCTGCCTTGTTTTGTTTTGTTTTTGTTTTGAGACAGAGTTTCACTCTTGTTGTCCAGGCTGGAGTGCAATGGCACCATCTTGACTCACAGCAACCTCCACCTCCTGGATTCAAGTGATTCTCCTGCCTCAGCTTCCCAGGTAGCTGGGATTACAGGCGTGCACCATCACACCTGGCTAATTTTTGTATTTTTGGTAGAGACAGGGTTTCTCCATGTTGGTCAGGCTGGTCTCAAACTCTGAACCTCAGGTTATCTGCCTGCCTCGGCCTCCCAAAGTCCTGAGATTAAACGTGTGAGCCACCGTGCCTGGCCAAGTTTCTGCCTTTTCATTCACTCTTCCATTCCTTCAAAGAGTTTTGTTTTGTTTCACTTTGTCTAGAGTCTGTAATTGTTATCAGCAAGGTTACTAGAAGCTGAAGATCTTTTTAAAAAAACTTTTATAGCGCCTACCATGGTTCTTGGTACATATTAGATGTTAGTAAATGAATAAGTGAATGGATAATGGAATACCTACAACTCTTAGAGAAATATCTACATGGAATATGACACAAGCTTTCTGCTGTTAGCTATTTGTTTTTCTAAAATAAGTAAAAAATTCATACTTTTGGCTCACATATAAAATTTGTCAACTCTCCTTTGCTATAGATATTAACCTCCCAAGCTAAAGAGTTGACATGAATCCAATTTTTTGCTTGTTTTGTTATCACTTCAGAGATACAAATAGTGATTCATTATTACCTTCATTTGAGAATCAAAGAAAATGGCTATACACATTTACTTTATCATATATTTGAAGAATATGACAATTTCAAGTATAATTAATTTTGCCTTGAGATTTTAGTGTTTTATAACTAATACACAACTTTATGTAAATGAGGAAAGTCAGTCGGCATCATTAGAATATGATACATACAGAATATATCAATGTAAATTTTCAAAGTTAAGTTTTTGGCTGAATCTTACATCACCTAAAAGAAGCACTGATTTTTTATAATTTTTAAATAATTCCAGTGATAATTAGCTGTTTGAACAAATTGGAAAATATACAAACATACCTGATAAAACAAAAACTTTTCCTGTAATTAGAATTGTGGTGCATGTAAAATATAGCAGTCTGCTTTTCTGTAGTAATTTAAATATAAATTTCTTGTACATGTAAGCTAGAACTTACTATTGCTTTCTTTGTGTAGTAAATATGACAGATTTATTGCCATGAGAGTGTTGTTGTAATTGTATACACAGAAAATTACTATATTTTATTTGAAACACAATGTATTTAACCATAGAAAGTATTGTGCTTACTACCACTGTGAAATGTATAAATGAAGTATTAGCATAGTTTACAAGTTACTATAATATATTCATTAGGTAGTTACTTTTGTATTTGACTAGAGTTGCAGAATTAAGAAAATAATTCTGAAAATGTATAAATGCCTATTGACCATACTTTATTGAGAAGCTGGGGAGAGAAATTGAAAACCTGTTTATAACCTGCTACAGGTTGTGTTTTTAAAAGTTTCTCAAAATGTATTGTAATGTAAAACAACAGAGCACCTTAACACATGAGGCAAACTGATAGAATTGCAAGGAGAAATAGTTGAATTCAATATTATAGTTGGAGACATCAACACCCCTATGTCAGAAATGACAGATCCAGCAGGCATTAAATCAGTAGAGACATAGTTGACCTAACGAACATAATCAATCAGTGCGATATAATGGATATCTCTAGACTACTTTATCCAACAACAGCAGAATACACATTTTTCTCAAGTTCACCTGGAACATTCACTGAGATAACCCACAATCTGGGCCATAAAACATATCTTACCAAATTTGAAAGAATATAAATCATACAATGTTTGCCCTCAGACCACAATGAAATTAAGCTACAAATCAATAACAGAAAGATAACTGGGAATTCCCCAAACAGTTAGATTAAGCAACATGTCTAAATAATCCATAGGTCAAAAAACTGTCAAGATAAATTTAAAAACATTTTGAACTCAATTAAAATTAAAATGTAACATCAAAATTTGGGGGATGCAGCAAAAGCAATGTTTAGTGGGAAATTTATAGTATTGAATGTATATATTGCAAAAGAAAAAGAATGTAAAATCAATAATCTAAGCTCCCATCTTAAAAACTAGATAAAAAGAGCAATGTAAATCAAAAGTAAGCAGAAGGAAAGAAATAAGAATTAGAGCATAAGTTAATAAAATTGAAAACAGGACATCGAGAGAGAGAAAACTAACAAAACCAAAAGCCAGCTCCTAAAATGTTTTTAGGAGTAAGGTTTTTAGAAGTAAGGTTTTTTTGTCCCCTGGAAACTTTTAATATATTTTTCTTTATCTTTGATTTTCTGTAGTTTGAAAATGATACGCCTAGAATTTTCTTTTCTTTTTCGTCTTTCTTTTTGCTGTTTTTCCTACAAAAATAACAGGCGTACTCTGAGCTTCCTGCATCTGTGAATTGGTTTCTGACTTTATTTGGGGAACATTCTCAGTCATTGTTGTTTTAAATATTTCTTCTGTTTCATTCTCTCTTTCTTCTTATTCTGGTATTCCCATTATCCATAAGTTACACCTTTTCTAGTTCTCTCACAGTTTTTGTCTTTTTCTCTCTTTGCTTTTCAGTTTGTAAGTTCCAACTGATATATCCTCAGAGAGCTTTTCCTTAGCCATATCCAGAAACCTGAGCTCATCAAAGGCATGCTTCATTTGTGTAATGTTGTTTTTTCATCTCTAGCATTTCTTTTTGGTTCTTCATTAGAATTTTTATCTCTCTCCTCATATTGCCCATCTGTTCATGCATGTTGTCTATTTATCCTTCAGAGTCCTTAACATATTAACCATAGTTTCTTTAGATTCCTGATCTGATAATTTCAACATTCCTTCCATATTTGTCTCTAATTATTTCTCTGTCTCTTCACACTGGGCTTTTTCTCCTTTCTTTATGCCTTTTAATATTTTAAAAGCTGGGCATGATGTACTGTGTAAAAATAACTGCGCTAAATAGGTCTTTAGTAATGTGTGGTAAGTTTGGGGAGAATTTGGTTATTCTATAGTCCTACGACTAAGTGTCAGTCTATTGGTGAGCCTGTACCCCTGGACTGTCAAGTTCACCAGCGCTTCAATTTGTTTGCCTCACCTTAGGTGGAACAGGATGACTAGAGTGGGCTGGAGTTGGGTACTTCCCTTCCCTCAGGTCAGTTAGGCTCTGAAAAAACCCTAGTAGGTTAGGTTTTGGTAAAAATAGTTTCTCTTGAAGACAGGCCTTGTGAAAAACAGAGTGATCTAAAGTCTTTCAAATTGAGCACTTTCTCCTTCCCTCTGCCTGTGTTATAAGGGGATTTTTCTCCCAAATATTCTGCGAGAATCTAATCAAGCTTGCAGAAGTAAAACTCACAAAAGTGTGAAGGCACCCCTATGACTGGGTCCCTTGAAGTTTTTAACTCAAACTTGTCCATACTCAGCCTACAGAAATTCATCATTTACCATTTAGGAGCTCTTAACTCTGGCCCTGGTCCATGGAGATTTCTGCTTATGGGTTTCTGCTGCAGTACCTTGTGACTCTCTACGTTCACCTGATGCTCCCATTCCGGGGGCAGTGGTTTGCCCTGTGACCTCACTTCTCTGAGGGATCTACGACTGCTGGCCAGTTGACTTTCTGTCCATAAACTTTCTCTTTTAGTTCTAAACAGTATCTTCAGGCAAAAGCAAATGTTTTTGCCAGTGTAAACATGGATAAGACTCCAAAAGTTGCAGGGTTAGTGGCAAATGGCCTCTGGCCTCCTTCTTGACACTATTACCGTCTACGGATGCCAGATCAGGGTACTATGATCTCATAGTCATAGACTGAGCAATTTGGTAAACAATCGCACCTCAAGAATAAATGGGATGTCAGGGAACATTTTCTTTCTCATAAATCTAAGTAATTCAAATATTAAAATTCTGATCACTAAATGAGCGAAATACATGTTGATTCAATTGTATTCGCTCATCAATGAGAAATAAATTAAACCCAGATGAAATTATCTTGTTTAAAAAAAAGTCCTCTAGGGTTGATTGTATTTTCCTATCACTTAACTAAGTGCTAATTTTTAGGATCTGGTTGTGTTTTGAATTTAATTATTACAGAAAATACTATGAGAAAAGAATGAAACACAAGATTATTAGACCATAGCACGCAGCTTAAAAATTCACATATTATAAAATTGTATTGGACTGAGAACAGCTGCCAATATCAGTAAAAATGATATCTGATGTCTCAGAATAAGGTTTATTATTCTTACACCTGTGATCTTATAACACATTTGCCAAATTGCATAAAACTGGCTGTTTTGGTTTATTTTCATGTTAAAAGTATTATAATTATTTTCATGCTTTGATTGAAAAAGTTTTTTAAAGTATGAGTAAATTCAACTATTCTCAATATTCTCAAACAAAATAAAGTACTAATAATTCACACACATTCACAAAAAACATTTCTTTGTTAATTTTTTCTGACTTTTTCAGATAACAGAGTTAACATTAGGAGTATTACCTATCATCATACTGAAAATCTAAGTTTCAGGCATCTATTTCCACTATATTTACTCATTATTTACTCAATAATGAAGGTAAATGTTCAGGCAAGAAGACAACAGATATTTTCAATTTAAAACTTCAAGGCTAGAGGAGTCTTTTTCAAGATAACATCATTTCCTGCAAAATTATGACTGAGATTTTTATTGTGATTAAGTTTTCAGTCCTTTACACATTTGCAATCACCACATCTAAACCTAAGACAAGATCAATATTCAATCATATAACTATATTATTTGTCTTTCTTTTTTTCTCTTGATTTTCTCCTTTAGAATCTTGTCATAACATATATATATATGATTACATCCCATTGTTTTCTCTTCAATGAGATTTTTCAATATTTCTAATTTCTCGATTTGCTTATTAAAGTAAGACTTTTAAACTTTTCCTGTGGCATATTATGTTTTAGCTGTTTTTTCATATATACAAAGGATATTCTTTCATAATCTGCTTTTTAGTTTTTATTTGTATTTGGTGTGTGTGTGTGTGTATGTGTGTGTGTCTGTGTGTGTGCAAAACAATCCTAGTACAAAAACGGAAAAGAGATGTAATATTAAAGTACAGGTTATGAAGGCTCAGTTTAGGAAGATGTAAAGAGAAGCTAATCATTAATCAGGACAGCTGATAATTATTAATCAGAAGAGATGCTATACCCTCTTTTTTTGTAAGGAATCCTGCAAGCAGGCCCTTGTATTTTTAAAACTACAACATAAGTCCAAGGTTATCCAGATAAAAAGTGGCAGGGACAAGATTAAATTCTCATTTATCAAAATAGTACATAATCTGAGTTCTCAACTACTTGGCTATGCTACCTCCCAGGTTTGGGGCAACAAGGTTAAATGACTACTACTGATGCCCAGTGGCCTATTTGTCTTTCTCTGGTCCCATATATGATGGGTTTTCAGAGTGAAAGCCAATTCTATTCTTGGTTATGAGGTAAATATTTTCTTGACTTCCATTCAGCCTTTCTTGTTAGAAATGAGCATCCACAGATATGAGAGTGAGTGTGAAGATAAAATAAATCAGGATAATAATGTAAAAAAAATCATAACACCGAAGTTCAGAACATCAGAGACCTGCACAGAGGCAAATATCCTATATCAACAATGAAGCTGTTTAGAGTCTACCTTTTTTTCCTGGATACGTAAAATTATTACAATAATATCTATCTCAATGAGAAGCAACATAAATATTAAGTACTGAGTGGGAAACCTGAAGAAATATAATCAGCATGTTTTCTTATTATACGTATAGTTACATATAATTATATAATTATATGATATCATATATATTATATATGTACTACCTATACACACACACATGCACACACACACACACACACACACACACATCAGCATATATGAAATGTAGGGAGACCTCCAGGGAAATGACTACTGTGGTATTAATGAAATTCAAGAGCTTACAATATAGGGGTATAATAACAGTGACAATGAACATTTTCTGCTGGACTGATATATCTTCAACTTCAGTAGGGAATATAAACAACATTTTGAAAAATTAAAGAAAACAATACAAACATATGAAGAATCTGATCATCTTTTTACATTTTTGGATATTTAAAAAGTATCCATAATTTATTTGACAACACTACTAGGTGCTTCACAAAAATAACTAAATAAAGCTTCTATTCTCAGTGCCTAAAGTAGCAATGACACAGATAACCTACAAGAGGGCATGAAAACATAAAATTATCTTCAAAATATATGAGCAAAAATAACATGGAATACTAAAATGTCCAGTTCTTCTGTAAAATCTCTCTTGGTGCAAAATCTACTCACTGGCTCCTCTTAATAGTAGAAAGGAGTTGAAACCACCTTGCCTTCGAAGAAATCCGTTTCCTGGTGTGCAAACACTTCATTTGCCAATCCACAAATAGTTTGTTTAATGTTCCTGCTCAAATTAGAACAACCCTGATTTTTTCTTCTGTGATGTTATCATGCTAAAGGATATGCAGCATATCTTCGTGGTGAAATGATACTAGGCTGAAGCAAAACCAGAATTCACTGACAGACTAGAAATTTAATTTTATTTCTTGCCCTTTACCAAAAGTGATAGCTATAAAATTTAGAAGTTCCCTTACTGAATAAGATTTCCTTTTAGTTATTGTTTTGCACATAATCCAGAAAAGATTGTTGGCTGCAATTCTTGCGGTGTTACTAAAATATTTCTTTAACATCCCAAGCTAATATTATGTGTATGAATAGAAGACTAAGACAGAAGCTGAATTTTCCTATTGTGCTTCATCACAGGTTATACAGGGATTCAAAATTTGGCAGGTTTTAGTAAATACTGCATACGCTGAAAGAATTTAGAGTTTTGGTTGCCCCACACACAATTTCCCCACAGCCTCACATTTAATTAAATTTCCTTATTCAAGTTTGTGCTTGTTCCAAACCATAGAATTCCACTAATAATTTACATATTTTGGTAAGAAAATAGAACAAGCATATTTTCCATCAATTATTTTTGTCAACAGGAAAAGATGCAATTGAATAATATTTAAGTATTGACTGATCTGAAAATCAAACTCTTTCCTATGAAGCTCTCAGAAACTGAAGTTCTAAGTACTTATTCCTTTTTCTTTGGTCTTAGTCTACACCTTTAAGAGGCTTCAAAATATTTCTGAAGTAAAAGAATAATAGAAAATTCATGTGGGAATTAGTCACTGCAGGCTTTTACTCAGGTTAAGGTGATATATTTCATTAATGAAGATAAGGCTTGAGCACATGTCTAGAGTTTTGCTTCTGAGCTTAAAATAACTATGACAATAATTTTCTATCACCCACCCTCAAAGTTGACTGTCCTTGAGTTGACACAATAGAGTTCTCTTGAAAACCTAAAGCAATGCAGAGAACTTCAGTGTAAACAACTTAAGGAATTACCTTTGGAAGCAAAGACTTGTTTCTTATGATAATTTTAAATAAAAGTTCAATAATTATGCCTGATTTGTAATCTATAAATGTACATCTCTTTACCTTACACTATTTATAGACTTTACTAATTTAGAATTTAATAGGCCCTTTAGATTTATGAAGAGTTAAAAAAAGGGTATTTTAATGATTTAGGGTCTTATAATGTTTGTGTATTTAAAGTAGATCCCCATTTAGCAGTGCTCCACTTAATACATTAAAAAGCCATATTCTATGTGTTCATTCAACAAATGCCAGACAGTGACTGAACCACAGAACTTACATGGAAATGCCCTCTATACAGTTTACCTTCTGATAGGGGGATGAGTTCATACCAGCCAATAACCAGCAAATAAATTAATTACGCATTTTAAGGAACATTCCCAGGGAATCTATCAAGATTCTAAGGTAAAAAAAAAATAATGGGGAAGAGGAGGAGGATCCACTTGTATTTAGTAATCAGGGACTGCCACTCTGGCAAGGTGACTTGAGCTATGACCTGGGAGATGAGATGCCAGCCATGGAATGAAGTTGAATATGAGTGTTTTAGGTCGAGAAAACTGTATATTTGGACCTTGAGATGAAGAAGAGCTTGACATATTCAAGGATTTCTTTTTTTAAAAAAAATAAAAACATATGGAAGAGCATGATGAACCAGGGGTTAAGGAGTAAAAGAATGTGTTAGGTAACTAGTCAAAAGGTGTGTTAGAAATACGATGTCTTGGATTCATGTTTGACTCACTTCCTTCAACCCAAATGCAAAGCAGTAGCTAATGAAGTAGGAAAATATGGGAGAAAAAAGACATAGAGTGGCTCAAAGTATTAACATCTTTATGGAGTTGGTGAATTTAGATAAAACTATATAGATGATAGAATTAACGTACAGAAGTTGGGAGTAATGAGGCTTACTACTTGGATCAAAGAACTGAGTTATGTGCCCTATCTCAAGAAAAGTAGACTAAAACAAAAAGTGTTAACAACTGCCTGAGGCTATAGCTTTTAATAAGCTGCATATCTAAATGTGTAGAAGAAATGCACAGCCTCCTCCTCAGGAACTGAACAGTGACCCACTGGCAGGGTAATTGAATTTTTAATATATTTAATGTCATAAAGTAATAGTCCTGAGTGTTTTTATATTACCTAGTTTGGACTTGCAGCACTGCAAACTAGGAAGGTAACCAAAAAGTTGTTAGAAAGTACACACAGAGAAATTAAGAAAATCAAAAGATATCTTCCACAAAAAATAAACCTGCAAACAAAAATTCCAAAATACATGAAGAATTGAACAAAATTTAAAGTTAAAAAGTATCAAAATCAATAATTAAAAGATATTTCACTTCAAATGAAATTGATTTTATAGATGTCTAGCAAATAATTTGAGACAAATTAATTAGTATCCTCATAGACAATAATTAAAGAATAATTTCTATTCAAAAAAGGTAAACATTTATTACACAGCATAGGCATAACTGAGCAAAACCTTGGAAAAAAACAATAAGAGATTACGAAAATGATCATTTTAATCATTGAAATAAAAGGACAGAGAGTGGTTTCCAGATTGGCATGTAAGGAGCTTGGAAGCTGTCACTCCATTCTAACAAGTAAAAATCTGAACAAACTGCAAAATCAATAACTCTTCTTCTAAGAGGTATCTACACCTCACCGAAATGAGGTCACAGGGTCAACTATTGCCCCCAAAACTGGTGAGACAGACAGGAAGTTACAGAGAATCACAACTGACCAGAGCTGGAACCTCACAGGAACGAGGACTGAAGTAGGAAAATATGGACTGTAATTGAGAAATAGAGATTTCATGAGGACAATTCTAGGAGTTACAATCTCCAGGAAGACCTGGTAATGGGGGGGCCAATACATTTTTGAGAGCTTTACCTCCAGAAACTACTAGGTTTTCATTGTAAATACCAGAGAAAAATTCCATCATGGTTCCAAAAAGGGGAGGGGAAAAGTAACTATTTTGAGATACGGCAGAGTATTCTGTTCTTTTTAACAAGGCCTGACCACAAGACAAATTATTTTACCTGAGCCTAGCCTACTGTGTTTTTATCAGCGCATAACTGACTTGGAGGAAGGAAAATATTCAACTTTAGCCCAGTATCACCTTCTTTCCATCTAGGGGATGTAAAATACCCAAGTCCAGCTTACACCATACTTTCACATAAAGGGATAAAACTACCCAACTTCTGCCCCTACTAGGCATCCTATCTCACATAAGGGGTAGGTGGGTGGGGTGGGAAAATGAGAAGAACTGGTAATTATCAGTTTACCAGCTCACCAAAAGAATAAGACTTAATCGTAAGACTATAAAATGCTTCCCCTACTCCCAAAGCTTACCATCACATTACTAAAGGCCTAATTTACCACAGATCACTTTACCCAGTACATTATGCTCAGTTTTTACCAAAAAATTAAGACCATACCCAAGAGGGAAAATACAATTTGAAGAGACAAAGAAAATATCAGAAACAGACATAGGAGAAATGTTGGAATTATGAGATTGGGAATTAAAACAACTATGACTAATACGATAGAGGCTCTAACTGATAAAGTAGATGGCATGCGAAACAAAATGGGTAATGTAAGCAGAGGGATGAAAAATTAGAAAGAAACCAAAATTGCTATAGATGAAAAACACTGTTTCAGAAATGAAGAATGCCTTTTGTAGACTCCTGAGATGACTGGGCATGGCTGAGGAAAGAATTTCTGAGAATATGTCAATAGAAACATACAAACTGAAATGCAAAGGAAAAAAGGCTGAGGGAAAAAAAAATAACAGAACATCTAAGGACTTTTGTAGTGGGACAACTACAGAATGTGTAACTTACGCGTAATGAGAATACCAGAAGAGAAGAAACAGAGAAAGAAACAGAAGAAATGTTTGAAACAATAATGACTGAAAATGACCTCCAAAGTAATGTCAGACACCAAACCACAAGCCCAGGATGCTCACAGGACAACAAGGAGGATAAATGCCAAACACACCCACACCTAGGCATATCATTTTTAAACTATATAAAACCAAACAATTGAGAAAAATTTTTGAAGGAGATCAGAGGGGAAAAAAAAGCACCTTACCTACAGAGAAACAAAGATAAGAATTGCATGACTTTCCTCAGAAACCATGTAAGCAAGAAGAGAGTAGAGGGAACTATTTACAGTGTTGAGAGCAAAACTGCCAACCTATAGTTCTATATCATGTAAAATTATTCTTCAAAAGTGAAAGAGAAATAAAGTCTTTCTTAGACAAACCCAAATGAAAATATTTTTTGACAGTAGACATGCTTTGCAAGAAATGTTAAAAACAAAATTCTTTAGCGAGAAGGAAAATCTTATAGGTCAGAAACTTGGTCTACATGAAGAAAGCATTAAAGAAGAAATAAGTTAAGGTAAAATAAAACCTTTTTTTATTCTTAATTGTTCTAACAGATAACAACTTATTTAAAAGAGTCATAGCAACAATGTATTCAATTAGGTATGCTTACGTATATGTCATATACATATATATGCATGTTTGCATACAAATGAAATGAATAATAAGAATCATACAAAGAATGGGGGCATTAAATGTATCTGGTTAACATAAAGCACTCACACTAACTGTGAATGGTATACTGTTATTTAAAAGTGGACTTGGATTAGGGTTTTTTTTTTTACAAATTATAAAGCAAGCACTAAAACAAGTAAACAATGAATATAACTGATATGCTAAAACAGGAGAGAAAACAAAATTATATAAAAAGCTCAATTAAAACCACAAAAAGCAAAGAAAAAAGAGTGGAAGACAAAAGTAGAAAAGTAGTAGCAAAGAATAAGAGTAACAAAGGGAAAAGAATAACAATATGGTAAATATTAGTCCAAATATATCTGTAGTCACTTTGAATATCAATAACCTAAATACACTAATTAAAAGGCAGAGATGGTCAGAACAGAACAAAAAATAAGATGCTACTATGTGCTGTCTACAAGAAGGCCACGTTAAATACAAAGATATATAGAATAAAAGTAAATAGATGTGGAAATATGTCATGCTAACACTAATCAAAAGAAAACAAGAGTATATACATTCGAGACAGAGCAGACTTCACAGCAATGTAAGTTATCAAGAATAAAGAAGACTATTACATAATGAGATAGGGTTCAATTATTCAGTAAGACATAATAATCCTAAATGTATATATGCCTAACAACAGAACACCAAACTAAATGAAACAAAAACTGATAGAACTGCAAAGAGAAATAGATTAATTCACTGTGATAGTTGGAGACCTCAAAACTTCTATCAAAAATGAACTGATCCAGTATGGAGAAAATCAGTAAGAACATAGTTGAACTGAAAAACACCATCAATCAACTAAATATAAGGGACACCTATAGAGTATTTTATCCAAGAGCAGCAGAATACACATTCTTCTCAAGCTCACATGAAACCTTTACCAATATAGATCACATTCTGGGCTATAAAACACACATTAACCAATTTAAAGAAAAAGAAATCATAAAGTATCTGCTCACAGAACTCAATGGAATTAAGCTAGAAGTCTGTAATAGAAATATAACAGAAAATTTCCAAAATAGTTGGAGATTAAGCAACACACTTCTCAATAATACATGGGTCAAAGAAGAAATATTCAATAAAACAAGATATTTTTAACTAAATGGAAATAAAAACACAAATTAATACAATTTTAGGATGCAATGAAAACAGTGTTTAGAGGGAAGTGCATAGCTTTGAATGTACATATTAGAAAATAAAAAAATCACACTTTGGAAGAAAAGAAGACAATGACTTAATAAAAATATGCCAAAATGATTTGTGGTACTCTAACTAACCTTCCTTTCATTTCTGCTCCCAAGCTCATCTGTCATCCTGAAAACTACACTCCAGATTCCTAAAAACTAAGGGAGTAAAACAAAGTTAGAACCCTTTAAAAGACTCTTTTTTCAAAGAATGATTATCAGGTCTCTCTCGTGGGTCTTAGGATGACCCCAATCAAGCCATGTCTTTATTTGACCCTATTCAAACTTATGAGGTACTGAAGCCTCTCTTTGGGAAGTGTTTGTGGAATGTTTTGACATCCATTTTTGCTTGGGACAATAGACAACAGTAGGGAAAATCTATAGAGTAGCCAAAAACCTTAAAGGAAAAGCTTATGTGTGAGATGTATATAAGAGCTTTGAAAAGCTCTGACTTATACTTGGGAACGTAGAAGACTGTGTGAATATGTAGCACTGTGCCAAGCTCATTAGACATCTGAGAAGGCCCTAAGCCCTCACATTCTAAGTGGCCTTGAGTCTTTGAGCAAAGGAAGTGGTGGCTAAGGCAGAGTTGTAAACTGTCTGTCTGAGTGTTGAAAGCATACTTCATCATATATATAGGACCCCTTAGCAAAGACTGTGAGATTTATTGGTTCCAGGGCATTAAGGAAACCTCTTCTAATGATTAGCTAACCATCAAACTTACCGAGTAGAGATTACAGTGGCCACAAATGAGAAAGAACAGACTTTATAGAATTAGTTCAGAAGTCACTAAACAAACCAACAGCAACAATTAAACAAGTAGCTATAAAAAAACTCTGGGGAACAGGGTGAATCTGATTTCCAGAGTTGCCACATTATATTATTTAAAATACTCAGTTTTTAACAACAACAACAACAAAATGAGACTTGCCAAAAATGCAAGAAAATATGAACCATAGACAGGAAAAAAAGGCAATTCTTAGAAACTGTGCCTGAGGAGGCCCAGATTCTTGACCTATTGGACAAATACCTTAAGTCAGCATTTACAATTATATTCAAAGACCCAGAGAAAACTAGTTCTAAAAATTTTTTTTAAGACTGATATCACACTAAAGAGAAAATATCAATACAGAAATGGAAATTTTTTAAAAAAAAAACACTTGGAGTTGCAAAGTACAATATACCACTATGAAAAACTCAGGTACAGAGATGGAGCAAAATGACCAATTATAACTCTCCGGTGATCATCCCCGTATAGGAATAACAAATTAAACAACTTTCCACATAAGAAAGCACCTTCATAAGAACCAAAAATCAGGTGAATGATCACAGTACCTGGTTTCAACGTCATATCAATGGAAGAGTCACCAAGGAGGGTAGAAAAGAAAGCCTTGAATTGCTGACACCACTTCTCCTCCATCCCTTAGCAGTGGCTACATGGCATGGAGAGACAATCTGTCTGTCTAGAGGAGGAAAAGTTCAGTAATTTTGGGACTTTGCATTGGAACTCAGTGCTGCCTATCACAGCAGAAAGCAACACAGGGCAAACTTCAGCTAGCACCCAGAAAAGAGCATTTTGACTGGATCAAGCCAGAGGAGAATTGTCCATCCCAGTGGTCAGAACCTGAGTTCCTGTTAATGCCACCACCACCGGCTACATTGTTCTGGGGACATAAATAAACCTCAAAGGCAGTCTAGGCAACAAGGGCTGTAATTCCTAGGCAAGTCTTGAAATTGTGCTGGGCTGGGATCCAATAATCTTGGGGTACACATGACCTAGTGAGATGCAAGCTAAAGTGGCCAACAAAGTGCTTGCATCATGCCTCTCCCAACTACAGGCAATGCAGCTTTGGGAGTGATACCTTCTTTGGACTTGAGAGAGAAGAGTAAAGAGGAATTTATCTTTGCAACGTGGATACCAGCTCAGCCACAGTAGAATAGGGCACAAGGTGGATTCCTGAGGCCCCCATTCCAGGCACTACCTCCTGAATGACATTTCTACACATACTGTGGGCCAAGAGGGAGCACACTGCCTTGAAGGGAAAAACACAATTCTGGTGGGATCCATCATCTGCTAACTAAAGAGCCCTTGGGCCTTAAATAAACACCAATAGTAGCCAAGCAGTATTCACCGTGAACCTTGGGTAAGACCTAGTGCTGTGCTGGCTTCAGCTGTGACCAGCACTTTCCCAGCTGTGGTGGCCATGAGGAAAGCCTCCTTCTGCTTGAGAAAAGGAGAGAGAAGAGTAAAGGGGACTTTGTTTTGCAGCTTAGGCACCAGGTCAGCCACAGTGAGATAGAGCACCAAGTGGGCTCCTGGGAGCCCCAATTACAAGCATTGGCTCCTGGATGACATTTCTGGGCTTGACCTGGGCCAGAAGGGAGCCCACTTCTCTGAATGGAGAGACAGAGACCTGGCAGCATTTACCACAAGCTGACTGAAGAGCTGTTGGGCCATGAGTAAACATCAGTGGTAGCCATGGGCCTGGGGTGGCAGTGCACATGGGAAGAGAGTTCTTCTGCTTGAGAAAAGGAGAGCGAAGAGTGGGAAGGACTTTATCCTGTGGCTTGGATGCCAGCTCAGCTGCAACAGAACAGAACACCAAGGAGATTTCTAAGGTTCCACACTCCAGGCCTTGGCTACTGGATGGCATTTCTAGATCTGTGCTGAATCAGGGAAAAGCTTGCCACCTGGATGGTGAAGGACACAAGCCTGGCTAGGTCTGCCACGTACTGATTGAAGAGCCGTTGGGCCTTGAGTGAATATTGGTGGTAGCCAGGGAGTGATTCCTATGGGCCATGGTTGAAACTCAGTGCTGTAGTGGCTTCAGGTTAAACCAACCACTGTTCCAGTAGTAGTGACCACAGGGGTACTTGTGTCACCCCTCTTCCAGATCCAGGCAGCTCATCACAAAGAGAAAGACTTCATTTGTTTGGAGGAAAATAGGGAGGAGAACAAGAATCCCTGTCTGGTAATCCAAGGAATTCTCTTAGATTATATCTAAGACCCCCAAAGTGGTACCTAATTGAGTCTGCAAGAACCACAACATTACTAAGTTTAGGGTGCTCCCTAATGCATATATAGCTGTAGTGACCAAAAACTTAGATTACAACACTCAATTCCCTTTGAATACTTGGAAACTCTTCCCAAGAAGGAGAGGTACACAAAAGCCCAGACTGCAAAAACTGCAATAAATACCTAACTCTTCAATGCCCAGACATTGATGAACATCAATAAGCATCAGGACAATCCAGGAAAACAGACCTCACCAAACAAACTAAATTAAACACCCGTGACCAATCCTGGAGTTACAGATAAATGTGACCTTTTAGAGAGAGAATTCGAATGAATTGTTTTGAAGAAGCTCAGTGAAATTCAAGATAACACAGAGAATGAATTCAGCATCCTATCATATAAATTTAACAAAGAGATAGAAATAATGTTTAAAAATCAAGCAGAAATGTCAGGAGCTGAAAAATTCCACTGACACGCTGAAGAATGAGACTCTCAACAGCAGAATGGACCAAACAGAAAAATTAAAGATCTTGAAGACAGGCTATTTGAAAATACACAGTCAAAGGAGACAAATGAAAAACAAAAAATGTAGTGAAGCATGCCAACAAGATATAGAAAATAGCTTCAAAAGGACAAATATGAGACTTATTGGCCTTAAAGAGGAGGTAGAGAGAGAGATCAAGGTAGAAATTTTATTCAAAGAAATACTAACAGAGAACTTCCCAAAGCTAGAGAAAGATATCAAGATTCAAGTATGAAAAGATTATAGAACACCAAGCTGACTGAGCCCAAACAAGACTATCTCAGACATTGAATAATCAAACTCCCAAAGGTTAAAGACAAAGAAAGGATCCTAAAAGCAGCAAGAGAAAAGAAATAAATTACATACAAAGGAACTCAAATGCATGTGGCAGCAGACTTCTCAGTGGAAACCTAACAGGCCGGGAGAGAGAGGCATTACATATTTAAAGTGCTGAAGAAATAAAACTTTTCATACTAGAATAGTACATCCAATAAAATTATCATTCAAACATGAAGGAGAAATAGAGACTTTCCCAGAAAAAAAAAATGCTGAAGGATTTTGTTAATACCAGACCTGTCTTACAGAAAATGCTAAAACAAGTTCTTCAATCTGAATGGACATTAATGGGCAATAAGAAATCACCTGACGGTATAAAACTCACTAGTAATAGTAAGTATAGTAAACACAGACAAACACAGAATATTATAACATTGTAATTGTGGTATATAAATTACTTATGTTTTGAGCAGAAAGACTGAAATATGAACCTACCAAAAATAACAACTACAACAACTTCAAGGCATAGTATAATAAGATATAAATAGAAGCAACAAAAAGTTGAAAAGTGGAAGCATGAAGTTAAAAGGTGGATTTTTTATTAGTTTTCACTTTGCCTGTTGTTTGTTTGTGCAATGTGGTAAGTTGTCAAGAATTTAAAACAATGGGTTTGAAGATGTTATTTGCAAGCCTTGTGGTTACCTTAAATAATAAAACCTACAACTGATACATAAAAAAATAAAAAGCCGGAAATTAAAACTTACCACCAGAGAAAATCACCTTCACTAAAAGGAAGACAAGCAGAAAGAATGGAAGGAAGAGAAAAACACAAAACAATCAGAAAACAAATAACAAAAATGGAGAGAGTAAGTCCTTACTTATCAATAATAACATTGAATATAAGTGCACTAAACTCTCCAACCAAAAGACATAGAGTGGCTGAATGGATTAAAAATGCAATAGCCAATGATCTATTTCATATAAGATTAGTAACCAGAATACATATGCAACTTGAACAACTCAACAGGAAAAAATCTAATAATTTAATCAAAAATATCCAAAAGATCAGAATAGATATTTCTCAAAAGAAGACATACAAATGGCAAATAGGTATATAAAAAGGTACTCAACATCATTGATCATCAGAAAAATATAAAGAAAAGCTACAATGAGATATTGTCTCACCCTAGTTAAAATGACTTTTATCCAAAAGAAAGGCAATAACAAATTCTAGGGAGGATGTGGAGAAAAGGGAAACCTGTAACACTGTTGGTGAGAGTGTAAATTAGTACAACCACTGTGAAGAATAGTATGGAGGATCCTCAAAAATTAAAAATAAAACTACCATATGCTCGAGTAATCCATTGATAGGTATATACCCAAATGAAAGGAGATCAGTATATTGAAGAGATGTCTACACTTTCATATTTATTGCAGCACTGTTCACCAATACTGCAGGAAAGCAAGATTTGGAAGCAACCTAAGTGTCCATCAACAGACAAATGGATAAAGAAAATGTGGTATATGTGCACAATGAAGTACTATTCAGCCCTAAAAAAGATCCTGTCATTTGCACCATTATAGATGGAACTGTAAATCAACTATGTTAAGTGAAATAAACCAGGCACAGAAAGACAAACTTCACACACTCTCACACATTTGTGAAATCTAAAAATTAAATCACTTGAACTGATGGAGATAGAGAGCAGAATGATGGTTACCAGAAGCTGGCAAGAGTAGTGGGAGGCAGAGAAGAAATGAGGATGATTAATGATGACAAAATATAGTTAGATAGAATAATAAGATCTAGTATTTGATAGTATAACAGGATGATCACAGTCACGAAAAATTTATTGTACTTTTAAAAATAACTAAAAAAGGCAGAGCGCAGTGGCTCATGCCTGTAATCCCAACACTTCGGGAGACCTCAGGTGGGTGGATCACGTGAGGTTAGGAGTTCGAGACCAGCCTGACCAACATGGTGAAACCCCATCTCTACTAAAAATACAAAACTTAGCTGAGCGAGGTTGCGGGTGCCTGTAATCCCAGCTACTTGGGAAGCTGAGGCAGGAGAATCGCTTGAACCTAGGAGGCAGAGGTTGCAGTCAGTCGAGATCAAGCCATTAGACTCCAGCCTGGGCAGCAGAGTGAGACTCTGTCTCTAAATAAATAAATAAATAATGAAAAGAGTATAATCTGAATGTTTGTAACACAAGGAAATGATAGATGTTTGAGGTGATATATATCCCACTTACCCTGATGTAATTGTTACACATTGTATGCCTTATCAAAATGTCTCACTTACCCCATAAATTATACACCTACTATTTACCCATAAACATTAAAAATAAAAGTAAAATAAAAAAAGAAAAATTCAATAAAGGGCTTCAGCAGCATATTTGATCAGGCAAAAGAGTCAGCGAATTTAAATATAGATCAATTAAGATTATCCAGCATAAGAAACAACGGCAACAACAAAAAGAATGGAAGGAAAAAAGGAAGAACAAAAAGGAGGGAGCAATAAAGAAAGAGCAGAGCTTCAGAGAACTATGGGACATTATCAAAAGTATGTAAATATACATAATACACGTCCCAGAAGAACAGAAAGAGAAAAATGTTTGAGGTAGTAAAGGTCAGGCAGTAGAGACTACGTAGAATTAGTCTGTAGTTTGAGGAAATAATGGCTAAAAATTTCCCAGTTATGATAGAAATAAACAAACATTGGTCCACACGTCCAAAAAACTCAACAAACTCTATGTAAGACAAACTAAAGCAAATCCACACCTAGATACATCACAATCAAACTGTGGAAAGTGAAAAAAAAACAAAGATAAAAATCTTTTTTTTTTTGAGACAGAGTCTCACTTTATTGTCCAGGCTGGAGTCCAGTGGCATGATCTCAGCTTACTGCCACCTCTGCCTCCCAGGTTAAAGCCATTCTTCTGCCTCAGCCTCGCAAGTAGCTGAGACTACAGGCATGTGTTACCACTCCTGGCTAATTTTTGTATTTTTAGTAGAGATGGGGTTTCGTCAGGTTGATCAGGGTGGTCTCGAACTTCTGACCTTAAGTGATCTGCCCACTTCGGCCTCCCCAAATGCCTGGATTACAGGCATGAGCCACTGCATCCGGCCAAAGATAAAATCTTGAAGGCCACAAATGATTTATTATGGACAGGGATCTTTCATAAGATTGACAAGTTTTTTTCTCTTCTGGAACCATGGAGGTCAGAAAGCAGTGAGATAACATATTCTAAGTGATGAAAGAGAAAGCTGACAATCATGAATTCTGTATCTAGCAAAACTACCCTTCCAAAATGAAGAAGAAATGAATACATTCCCAGATAAATATAAACTGATATATGTCCCTAGCAGTCCTGTCTTATAAAAAGTACTAAAGAGTGTATTTCACACTGAAACGAGAGCACATTGTATTAGTCAGCATTCTGCACAGAAACAGAACCAGTAGAAGACCTACGTGTGTGTGTGTGTGTGTGTGTGTGTGTGTGTGTGTAATTTATTATGGAATATGATGTTTGTAATTAGGAGGCTGAGAAGTCTCACCATCTGCTCTCTATAAGCTGAAAGCCAGTGGCGTAATTCAGTCTGAGTTTGAAGCCCTGAGAACCAGGCAGCCAATGGTGTGACTCTCAGTCCAAATTCAAAGGCCTGAGAATCAAGGGGCAGGGTGGCGCACTCATGTAAATCCTGGAGCTTAAAGGCCTAAGAATAGGAGCTCTGACATCTGAGGGCAGGAGAAAGATGGATGTCCCAGCTCTAGAAGACAGAAAATTTGCTCTTTCTCTACTTTTTTGTTCTATTAGGGTCCTCAATATACATTAGATGACGACCACTCACTTTTGGTGAGGGCAGAACATTTTTACTCAGTTTACTGATCCAAATGCTAATATTTTGTGGAAGTGCCCTCACAGACACACACAGAACTAACGTTTTACAGCTTATCTGGTCATCGTTTAGCCCAGTCAAGTTGATACAAAATTAATCATCATACATATTAAATGGTAACTCAAAACCACATGAAAAACTAAAAAGCACAGTAAATGTAATGACATAGATAAATATCAAAGAATATAGAAATATATCTTCTGTTTGTATAATGTATAAATATATCCTTTGTAACTTTTGCTTCCTATCTTAATAATGTATCTTAAGTTGATGGACATACAATGTATATAGATGTAATTTGAAACAATAAAGCATTAAGTGGGGGCAAAACAATATAGAAGCAAAATATTTGTATGCCATATTAGTTTGCTAAGGCTACCATAATAAAGCACCACAGACTGGGTGGTTTAAACAAACAAAATTTATTTTCTTACAGGTCTAGAAGCTAGAAGTCCAAGATCAAGGTGTCAGCAGGGCTGGTATCTTCTGAGGCCTCTCTCTTTGGCTTGTGAATTGCCATCTTCTCCCTGTGTGTTCACGTTTCTCCCTCTATATGTATCTGTGTCTACATTTCTTCTTCTAATAGTAAAACATGACATCTTAATTTAGAGTCCATCCTAATGACCCCATTTTAACCTAATTACCCCTTTAAAGACCCTATCTCCAAATATATCATATCCTGAAAAACTGAGTGTTAGAACTTCAACATATTAATTTTGGGGAACATAAGCCCATAATATGTACTATTAAATTGGTATTAATTCAAACTAGATTATTATAAGTTAAGATCCTTAATGAAATTCCAAGGACAACTGCTAAGAAAACAACTGAGAAATATTTAGTAAAAGATGATAAGGGAATTAAATGTCAAAAAGAAAAAAATCAATTTAACAAAAAAATGGCAGTAATGAAGAAAATAAGAAACAAAAAAAGACATGGAAGGTTAAAAGCATATAGCAAAATGGTAGATGTCAATTCTACCATGTCAGTGATTACATTAAATGTAAATTGATCAAATACTACAATTAAAGTTAGAGATTGAAAGTATGGCTAAAACAATGATCCATCTATGTGCTGTTGATACTTTAGATTTAAAGATACAAACAGATTGAAAATAAAAGGCCAGAAAAAATGTATACCAAGTAAACGGTAACACAAAGAGAGTTTGGAGTGGTTATACTAATATCAAAAATAAAAAATAGACTTTAAGACAAAAAAAAATTGTTACCGGAGAAACAAAGGGTGTTTTATAATGATAAAAATGTCAGTCCATCAAAAGGATATAACAATTATAAACAGAACAATGGAGCCCCAAAAATCCATGAAGTAAACAATGATAGAATTAAACAAAGAAAGAGACAACTCAATAATCAGTGTTGGTGACTTCAATACTAGATAATCAACTAGACAGGAGATCCTAGGATGTAGAAAATTTGAACAATACTGTAAATGAACTAGACCTGAAAGACATCTGTAGAACACTCCATCAACAACAGCACGATACACATTCCTCTCAAGTGCACGTGGAACATTCTCCAAGACAGGCCATATGTTTGGCCACAAAACCCATCCTAACAAATTCAAAAGAATTGAAAACATACAAATTATGTTCTCTGACCCCAAAGAAAGGAAACTTAAAGTAAATAACAAGAAAATCTGAGAAATTCACAAATGCAGAGAAATTAAATAACATTTCTAAACCACAAATGGGTCAAAAAAGAAATCATAAAGTAAATTAGAAAATGCTCTGTGATGAATAAAACAAAAAAACCACATACCAAAACTTAAGGAATGAAGTGAAAGTAGGACACAGAAGGAAATTTCTCATTGTAAACACCTACATTAAAAAGAAGTTCGCAAATCAGTCACTTACACTTCTATCTTATGAAACAAAAAAAAAAGAAAGAAAAATCTAAACCCAATTAAAGCAGATGGAAGAAAACATCAAGATTAGATTCTGAATACACAAAATTGACAATAAGAAAACTAGACAAATAATCAATGAAACCAAATGCCGATTATTTTGAAAAGATCAACAAACTGACAAAATGTTAGCAATACAAACCAAGAAGAAAAGAGAGAAGAGAAATTACTACCACCAGGAATGAAAGAAGAGACATCACTAAAAATATCACAGAAATAAGAGAATATTATGAACAATTATAGGCCAACAAATTAGATAATCAAGATGAAACAAACATTTATCAGCTCATATAAAGAATTATAAACTATGAGATTTATCTCAGAATGTATGCATAGTTCAATATATGAAAATTGATCAATATAATGTAACATAATAATATAATAAAGGGGAAAGACACATGATCATTTCAACAGACAGAAAAACTTTTGACAAAATTCAACACTCCTCACGATGAAACACTTAAAAAACAAAAAAAGAGGGAAACTATTTTAACCTAATAAATCTCATCTACGAAAAACCCACAGTTAACTTTATCCTTAATCATGAAAAAACTGAACATTTGTCACTTAAGATCAAGAGAAAAGGGAAAGATATTAACTCTTGCCGCTTTCATTCAATATTGTGCTGGAGGTTAGACAAAAAAAAAAAAAAAGAAAACCCAAAAGCATCCAGATTGGAGAGAAAAAACAAAACTATCTCTATTTGCTAGAGACATGTTATATAAAAATCCTAAATAATGCACATACATGCACTCACACACAAAACTGTTAGAGTAATAAATATTTACAGCAAGGTTGTAATATACAAGTTCAATATACAGAGTCAGTTGTATATATACTAGCAGTGAATGATGTGAAAATAAAATTTAGAAAACAATTCCATATATAAATATCATTAAAACAAGTAAAATGCTTATGAATAATTTTAAAAAAAGAATTGCAAAACTAATACTTTGGAAACCCCAATTCATTGTTGAAATTCATGTTGAAAAAAATTGAAAAGTACCTAATAAACAGAAGGACATCACATGTTCATGGATTTGAAGACAAAATATTGTTAAGATGGTGATACTTCTCAATTAATCTACAGACTCAATGCAATCCCTATCAAAATTCCATCTGTATTATTCACTGAAATGGAAAAGTTGATCCTAATCCATATGGAACCGCAAGAGTCCCAAAATAGCCAAAACATCTTGGGGAAAGATAGACATATCTTATCTTTATGATGGTATCACACTATCATACAAAGCTACAGTAACTAAGACAGTGTGATACTGACATAAAGATAGACATATCACTTAATGGAATGGAACTCAAAGTCTGTAAATAAACCTGTGCAATTTAGTTTTGACAATGGCACTAAGGTCATTTAATCAAAAGAGAATATTTTTCAACAAATTGTTTGGGGACAACTGAATATCCAGATGAAAACAAATGAATTTGGGCACATACCTCACAATGTATACAAAAAACTTCATATAAATCAGAGTCTTAAGACTATTAACTAAAACTGTACAACTCTTAGGAGAAAACAATGAGGAAAATATTCATGGCATTGGATTTGGCAATGATTTCATAGGCATAACACCAATAGCACAGCCAACAAAATAAAATATAGATAAATTGGACTTCAAATCCAAAACTTTTGTTCTTCAAATGACACTATTAAGAAAGTACAAAAACCCACAAAGTGGATAACATATTTGTAAATCATATGTCTGATAAGGGATTAATATCCAGAATATATAAAGAACTCTATATAACTCAACAATTAAAAAAAAACAAATAATCCAGTTTAAAATGGGCAAAGGATCTGAACAAATATTTCTCTAAACATGTAAAAATGATAAATAACCATGTAAAATGATGATCAACATCATTATTCATTAGGAAAATGCAAATCAAAGCCATAATCAAATACTACTTCACACACAGTAAAATGTCTATAATAATTTTTTTAAATGGTGAAATCGTGATGAAATTAGAACCCTCATGCATTGTGAGTAGGAATGAAAAATAGTGCAACCTTTGGAGAACAGTTTGGCAGTTCCTCAAAAAGTTAAATGTAGAGTTACCATATAAACCAGCAAGTTCACTTCTTAGGTATACATCCAAGAAAACTCAAAACATATATTAATATACAAACTTGTACAAGAATGTTTATAGCAGCAGTATTTGTAATAGACAAAAAGTAGAAATAATTCCATTGTCTATCAATTGATGAATAGATAAAGTGACACAGTCATGAAACATCTAATGTTCCTGTCAATGACAGGCCACATATATACATGAGAGTAGTCCCATAAGATTACAATGGAGCTGAAAAATTCCCATTGCCTAGTGACACTGTAGCTGTTGTAATATCATAGTACAATGCATTACTCATGCATTTGTGGTGATACTGGTGTAAACAAACCTATTGTGCTGCCAGTCATATAAAAGTCTAGCATATATAATTATGCACTTTATATAACATTTGATAATGATAATAAACAACTATGTTACTGGTTTATGTATTTACTATCTTATACTTTTATCATTATTTTAAAGTGTACTCCTTCTCCTTATAAAAAAAAAGTCTAATATAAAATAGGCTCAGGTAGGTCCTTCAGGAGGTATCCAGAAGGAGACATTGTTATCACAGGAGATGACAGCTCCGTATGTGTTATTGCCCCTGAAGACCTTCCAGTGGGACAAGATGTGGAGGTGGAAGACAGTAATATTGATGATCCTGACCCTGTGTAGGCTTAGGCAAATGTGTGTGTTTGTGTCTTCATTTTCAACAAAAAGTTTGAAAGTAAAAAAAAATAATAATTTAAAAATCGAAAAAAGCTTACAGAATAAAAATATAAAGAAAGAATATTTTTGTATAGCTATACAATGTTTTCAAGGTAACTGTAATTATAAAGGAGTGAAAAAGTTTTAAGAAATTAGCTTATAAAGTTAAAAAGTTATAGTAAGCTAAGGTTAATTCACTATTGAGGAAAGAAACAATTTTAAATAAATTTAGTGGAGCCTAAGTGTACAGTGTTTCTGAAGTCTACAGTGATGTTTAGTAATGTCATAGACCTTCATATTCACTCACCACTCACTCACCCAGAGCAACTTCCAGTCCTGCAAGCTCCGTTTATGGTAAGTGCCTTATGCAGGTATCATTTTTTATATTTTGTACTGTAGTTTCACTATACCTTTTTTATGTTTAGATACAGAAATACTTAGCAATGTGTTACATTTGCCTACAGTATTCACTTCAGTAACATGCTGTATGACTTTGTAGCTTAGAAGCAATGGGCTATACCATATAACCTAGGTGTATAGTAAGCTATACCATCTAGGTTTGTGTAACTACACTCTACAATGTTGCAGGACAACAAAATCACATAATGATGCATTTTTCAATGCATCCCATTAGTAAATGTTGCTTGACTGTTTATCCATGCAATGGAACATTATTTGATCACAAAAAAAGAAATACAGTACTAACATATGCTACAACTTGGATGAACCTCAAAAATATTAGTTTAGGTGAAAAATGGCCATCTTTTATATGATTCCATTGGTAAGAAATGTATAGAATAGGAACATTTGTAGAGATAGGAGATTATTTGCCAGCTACTTGGGAAGTAGGAATGGGGTGTGACTGATAACATAAGGTTTCTTTCTGGGTTCATGAAAATCTTCTAGAGTTAGTAATGTTTGCACAATCTTGTGAATATACTAGAAACCATTGAATTGTACACTTCTAAATGGTGAATTTTATGGTATGTGAATTATTAATACTTATTAATTTATAAAGAAAGGCTCTGAAGCATAAATAAATTCTCAGGGAGATAAGGGAAATATATAGTATTCAGAGAAATAATAAAAAATAACAATATAAAAAGGAACTGTCAAAGAACAAAATATTAAAAACTTTTAGAAAATATTAACTTTTAGAAAAAGAAAATAAAGATATTTTTAAACAAGTTGGGTCTCAAAAGTACATCTCTATTGCACCTTTTCTCAGGAATTTACCAGAGAATGTTATCTACTAAAACGATATTGCAAACCAAGAAGGAGGAATGCATGGATACAGGAAATGGAAGATCCACTTCAGAAGAAAGAGTCAAAGAAACTCCTAGGGGAGTGTGGAAGATCATAGGTGACAGCTGGTGTACCAGAACAGATTGAGGACAACTGCAGATCAGAAAACTCTAAGATTACATTGGTAGAATAACTGATTTACCTGAATGTACTGCAAAAAGATAAGGACAATCTGTGGGGTGTATGAGAATGATTTAGCAATATAAAAATACACAAAAAGTAAGCAAATTTAAAAACAAATTAATAATTAATTACAAAAGAAAACAATGTACACAAAAGAGAGTACTCAAAGTATACTAAGTGGTATAGCTATGAAACATTCACTACATTTACATAGTCATAAAAATGTAAATAATACTGATCTCACTAAAATTATTTTAGTATAATGATAACAAGATGATAGGGAAATTGAGAGAGTGTTGGGTGAGGCCAGCGTGTATGTATTTTGGCAGGGAGAGGTCTTCTGCAGTAGATTATATTAGTATTCAGCAAATATTCACTTTTTTTGTTGCCTGGTCCCTTTGATGTAGACTTGGGCATATCATGTGCTTTGGCCAATGCAACATGTATAGAAGCAATGTGAGCAGAGGCTTTCTAGGTGCCTGTGTGGTTTGACTTGACTGTCACATGTATTTCCTCATAAGCAGAGCATGGCCTGGGTAGTTCACTAGCTCCAGAATGACCCATGCAGCAGATCTGAAAATAACTCCACATCTTGAAGCAGAGCTCCTCACACCAATCTGTAGACTTATAATCAAGAAGCAAACATTTGTTTATATAACCAATAATATTTAGGGGGTCCTTTGTCATGCAGTATTATTTGAGCAATCTGAAAAAATAGTCATCCATACCCAGCTCCTTGATTTTTAATTTTTTTAATCATGGGAATACAATAGGTGATTAAATAATTTAAAAATCAAGAGTGTATATATTGATTAAAGATATAGTGCTGGCCAGGAGTAGTGGCTCACACTTGTAATCTCAGCACTTTGGGAGGCTGAGGCAGGAGAATCACTCGAGCCCACGAGTTCAAGAGCAGCCTGGGCAACAAAACAAGACTCCATCTCTGCAAACAGTTTAAAATTAGCTGGGCACAGTGGCATGCACCTATAGTCATGCTAAATGACACAGGATACAGGCTAAATGACAAAAGAATTATCTAAAAAAAGGAAGGTGTTTATTTTTGGAAGAGAAAAAGAGAGCAAGGAGAGTGAGTTTGGGTAGCTGCTTCTTTTTTTCTTAACAAAGCTAGCAAAATTATGTGATCCTTCATATTATGTGATTGTATAACTGACAAATTAATGACTTAAAACAACAAAATATGTACATATAATAGCAGTAATTGCTATAGCTAAAAGATAAAGCAAGATATTGTATCAGAATTTTGCAAAATTGAGTTGAAAATTGACCTCAGTGCTCCTTTTGGAAATTTGAATGTCAAGCAGGTAGCTTTCTGGGGGTTTGTTTAGAGTTATTTCAACTAGTTTTTAAATTATTATCTCTCCTTCAAATGATCCCTATTTGTCTTAAATTTTGTAGACCACCTAATTTTCTATCACTTTTCATCCTTTAAGCATATTTTAGCTGTATATGACTAACTACATTATAGAAATAATAACTAAATAGATTAGTTATTTAAAGGAAGAATTGGGAGGGTATAGTTTATATTAAAATATTTCTCATAAATATTATCAGTAACAACTAAGCTTCATTGCTGATTATGACAGTGCTATCTAATTGGGAAGATGTATCAGAGTATTTGTAGTAATTTGGAAGAAATATGAAGCTGAGACTTTTGGCTAACCATTAGGTTCCATTCTTCATTTATATTGGTGACCTTCTCTTACTCTTTAATCCTCAGAGATGTATGCTCAGGAAAATCAAAGAACAAGGTCATGACTTAATACAGCTGTATAACTACTCAAAGTGCAGTTTTAACAGCAAGCTTCTTGTCATCGCTCAAAGATATTTTAAAGCCTCAACACAAATGCTCACAAATTAATTATTTGTAATGTCCTCAATCCCCTTCTTGAATCTCTAGAGCTCCCACACTTTTTTAACCTTCACTTCCTAATAAGTGCTTAAAAAAGAATCATAGAAAAATGTCATTAATTAGATGAATTCACAGCCTTATTTCTTTGCCTAACTGATTTCCACAGCTTCCTGTTTGCAATCCTTTTCTTTTCCACATTTTCTCTTAACATTTCCTATTAAACCCTCTTTCCCTAAGACCTTTTGAGATGAAAAGTTCACTAGAACAGTGAGGAAGTGGAGCATTAGCCATTCCCTGACCTCTCACGGACAAACTAAAATGTACTAAAGCGTCTTCCGTTAGAACAGAATCATGCCATTGCCTGTAATCCTAATTTTTAATTTGTCTGTGACAAAATTATTTGAAATGAGCTTTTTAGGAACCAAGATAAAAAGCTTCCTAAAGGCCAGGCACAGTGACTCATGCCTGTAATCCCAGCACTTTGGGAGGCCGAGGCTGGCAGATCACCTGAGGTCAGGAGTTTGAGACCAGCCTGGCCAACATGGCAAAACCCCGTCTCTACCAAAAAAAAAAAAAAAAAAATTAGCTGGCAATCATGGCAGGCACCTGTAATCCCAGCTATTTGGGAGACTGAGGCAAGAGAATCACTTGAACCCGGGAGTTGGAGGTTGCAGTGAGCTGAGATTGTACCACTGCACTCCAGCCTGGGCAACAGAGTGGGACTCCATCTCAAAAAAGCTGCCTAGAGACTAGTGAAAAAAAATAGTGTAGCACTGTTTTGAAAGACATCTTTTTAGGTTGGTGTTTCTGCCAGAGGTCCCTTCTTTAGGTAACATATTTCAATTCAAGATAGAAGAGTGTTACTTAGAGCATAATGCCCTAGTAATCAATTTAGGTTTGAACATTTCATATATTTAGAGCTTAAGGTTTCAGTTTGGGGTATTCCTTATGAGAGTCACTTTTTGAGAAAGTTTGGATCTCTCGGCATTCTGAAGATTGCATAGATTTCATGAGGCATGACGATGAGTTAGCTATAAAAGCATAAGGATTTATGGATTCTATGTCCTATTAACTGCACATAAGTTTAAAAGAAAGGAGAGAATTGGGCTGTACAATATGCATTTCAGATTTTGCTGAATATAGACATTTTGAAATGGCTTAAAGTGTTAGCCAAACCAAAATTCAGTTAAATTTACCCAATTCTGGTTTATACCACGGATTTAAGCCCTCTTCCCATTGGGTTGCTTCCCAGAGTGTGCATTATCTGTTGATTTCTTTGAAATATAGATCAATTTTAGCAAAAAATGATATAAACAGAAAGGAATATTTTGTTCTTCTGCATCAAAACTGAAATGCAATCTAACATATAATTTATACTCTATATCATTGGGCTTGTTTTTTGTGTAGTAAAAAAAATGTTTTTTTTAGTACCTAAAAAGCTATTGTTTTGTATTATAATAAAAACTCTATTGATGTGCATCTGTAAAAGGTTTAAAGTTATTCTCAGTGTCATTTGTCTTAATGCCTTTGATCTTACTTTCAAATTTCACTTATATTACAGCTAATGAAATGTTACTTTAAAACTAAAAAGTATACAAACAGGTTGGCTTGTTAAATATCAGGCAAACAGATTAATGTGATTTGTTTAATTTTGCCTCTAATAACTATAACAATAGAAAAAATCCTATGTGTTTTCTCCATTTCAACTATAGTATGTAGAGCATATATGAAAGCTTTGTAACTACACGTTCGATGTGACTACCATTATGGTCAGTGCTCTCAAATAAATTTTTATCTTTAGGAGATAAACTGTAGTATATTGTATATTTTGGTTTTAGTAACTCCCATCAAAATTCAGATAAGTATCTGAACTTTGTCATCTGAACT
This sequence comes from Pan paniscus, assembly GCF_029289425.2. Lineage (NCBI taxonomy): Eukaryota > Metazoa > Chordata > Mammalia > Primates > Hominidae > Pan > Pan paniscus. Next base: position 30,367,792 of record NC_073249.2, on the reverse strand, counting down.
TTACTCGAACTATCCAAACTTCCTTTAATTTGTGATTCAAGCCTGAAAATCTCATGAGAACAGATGCTCTTGTAGGTTTTCTTTACTTCCTGCTTCCATTGTGGGAAACAGGTTTCCACAGAAATTTTTACACGCATTAAGTCTGAATGCATGATGCCTAGGGACTTTTATCCATTCAAATTCAAGTTCGATATTGTTTTTACCCAGTTGAAATTTCAGTTCTTATCTGAACTTATCTTCTCATCTGAAGAAAGCTTAGTATCTCTATTATGTTCTAGTAGTTTTGGTCGCTGTTCTCTCCTTGAAGCTCTTTCTTTGTTAATCCTCTGTGGCATTGGTTTTTCTCAATACTCCATCTAGAAATACTTCATCTCTTGATGCTCCAGTTGCAGTTACATCTTATCAATTTTTGCTTTGACCTTTGTTTACTCTGAATGATCCTGCATTATTTGGTATTTTCCGGACTTTTCATCCACATAGTACATGTACATTGAGCACATTTTGTGTGCCTGGCACTGTTACATGCACCGAATTCAAAGCAATAAACAAAGGAAGAAAACCCCAAATCCTGCTCTCATGAAACACAACTTGTATTGGGAGTAAGCAGATAAGCAATAAAAATAATTTAAATATTTAATATATTAGCTCTAAGTGCTATGTGGAGAACTAAAGCAGAGGGATGAAAGAAAGTCCTGGGAAGGGGCATAGTATTAGTAAGATTGGCAGGTAATTAAAACTTAAGGAAGTGAGGGTACAAAAAAGAGCTATCTGAAGGAAGGCCACTCAGGCAAAGAGAAATCATCTGAAAAGACTTGGAGACTGGTGTATGCTTTGTATACCATTTGGCTCACTTTTCTTCTCTCTACATCTTGTCTATTGCTATGGAGTAAGTTGTCAACAAATATGCTCATAACTCTTGTTAAATAAAATGCATAGGAAGCCACTGGTTTGGACTGAGTTCCTGCACTTAGTCCCAACAGACCAAACCAAAATGGAGGCACTCATGCTAAAGTTCCACACCCCAAGCCAAAACTGACTTCACATCTGACGTTCTGAGAAACCAGAAGCATGAGAGATAATAGCCAAAACCCCAAACCGACCAGTTTTAACTGGCATGATAAGAAAGCCCTCCCTGCTTTTAATCTCTGCAAGAAAAGTAACTTTGAAACAACCAATCCACTTTTTGTTCTCTGTTTCTGCTTTCATCAACCCATTTCTCTCTACAAAAACCAATCTCCTCTACTAAGCCCATTGTAACACTCATTCTATTTTATAGAATAAGGTGTTTCTAACTCTAGAATTACAAAAGCCAATTAAGATCTTGAAACTAAATTTGTTGTAATTTTATCTTTTATAGTTCTGGCAACCATGAAGGGACCCCAGTGACATGTCCCTTGAGGAACACAAGAGAGACACTGCTGACCCCTTTTGAGGTTCTCGGTCTTCACAGAGCCTGGGGATTGCAAGTTTCTCTTAGGTCAAATTCTGCCCTTTTTTCATTGAGCTGTTTGATCTTATGGCTTTCAAATCCAGCGTTAGCTTGTGTTGTGAGAGGGTACTTGACCTTTGGGTTTGCAGGAGCTAATGAATTACTGGCAAGAACTGCAGTTTTAAAGGTAAGTGACAGCAATTGCAGTAAGCGGTTTTTACTTCAGGAGGCACAAACACCAGCTCTTGGAATTTGCAGGCATTTGGGTACTGAAATGGTTTGGCTCTGTGTCCCCGCTCAAATCTTATCCCAAATTGTAATCTCCGCGTGTCAAGAGAGGAACCTGGTGGGAGGTGATTGGATCATGGGGGTGGTTTCCCTCATGCTGTTCTGATGATAGTGAGGGAATTCTCTTAGATATGATGGTTTTAAAAGTGGCACTCCTCACCCCCACTGCAGCATGTGCTCTGTCTCCTGCTGCCATGTAAGAAGGTGCTTGCCTCTCCTTCGCCTTACGCTGCGATTGTAAGTTTCCTGAGGCTTCCCCAGCCATGTGGAACTGTGAGTCAAATAACCTCTTTTGTAATTAAATTACCCAGTCTCAGGTAGTATCTTTATAGCAGTGTGAAAACGGACTAATACAGGTGTTATCTGTTTGTTTCTTTTTATTGCACACTGAAGTAAGGGAGTCTTCAGGTGTCTGACTGGGTCAGATGGAAACTGAAAAATTACTGGCTAAGTGGATCAAGGGGATCTCAGAGCCAAAACCACAACTTGACTGGTAGACATGAGTTGGGCACTTAATAGCTATAGAGTGCTTACCACCAAAAAATAAATCTCCCGTTTTAGGATAAACTGGACACAGAATGGGTTACTGCCTGTGAGGCTCAAGAAAATGCCCTTTAAACAAACTACATTGTGAAAGCATTACACAACCCAACCCAGTGGGGTTTTCCTCTCAGGCTTTTATCTTGGCTTTGAGAGATCCAAGATTCAGTGAAAAATTAGAATCCTTAATTTCTAAAGAACTGAGTACTACACTTTCCAGTTATTTCTGCCTTCACATATAAAAGTATTAGGCACCAGAAAATGCAAATACTTACAAAAATGATGAAATTTTACTAAAGATAATTTAAAATTACCATGGCCATTAGGTGGAATATTCCAGATGAAGAACATTGCACTTAAAGAAGTGACTCTAAAAATGAGGGTTCCCAAATTAGGTCCATCTAGGGTCACGCCTATTGATGTGCGGAAGCTTCTGAAAAGATTTCCAAATATTTTATTGCGTCTTTTAAAGAATGCTTTTCAAAAGCAAATGAAAAGCTTAAGTGACTGATAACAAAAATGGAATTGGCTAATCTTTTGCTTAGTTACTATCCTATCGAAGAAGAAGGCCAAAAGAATGCTAAAGTGTTTATAAAGGTTAGGCTCTCAGGTCAAGAGGGTTTGCTTCTTTATCAGAGCTATCCATGCTGAGTCCAGGCATAAAGAATGCTTTCTTTGTCCTATTTGTTAATGGGCTCCTCCCTGGAGTCATTAATCTAGTAAAGAAATAAACTAAATTGAAAAGACCACTCATGAAACGAAGTCAGTCTCCAAAATACACCTTTTTGGCATTTGGCTGGCTGTTCTGAAGGTTTTTGTAAAAATTTACATCTATAAAGGAAAATTCCTGGAAATTTTTACATTGAAGAGAGAACCTGGATCTAAACAAGCCTCAATTCTGACCATTTTGCCTTAACCAGGCTTTCTACCTACACCTTTCTTTGCTTAGGATAAATGGGACCTTCAAAGAATAGATCATAATTTTTAACAAGTTCTGTGTGAGTGTGATGAAGTCTCCTGTCCTGTGATAAAATTCTTCTTCTCTGGTTGCTGTAACTCCCTGGGGAAAGGGTTGATGACAATGGAGGCCCTTTGGGAAAATCTGTCTTTAGGCAGATAAGGGAAATTCAGAAAGACTCATCTTGCATTGTACTATCTTCCAAGTGCGTTTAGCTCAAAATAATATATCAAAGCAATATATTTTGGGATGGCATGTCCTGTGCCCTGAGCTCCTTCAACGGCTAGTTTTGTTTAAGAAGAAATTCAAGTATAATTGTTAAGAATGAGGAAATTAGGTGGACATTATGGGATACATTAGTCCTCCTTTAGCCAAGGTTTTGCTTTCTGTGGTTTTAGTTACCCAAGGTCAACTGCAGTCTGAAAATATTAAATAAAAGATTCCCAAAATAAACAAATTATAAATTTTAAATGGCCTGCCATTTTGAGTAGCATGATGAAACCTCATGCTGTTCTGTTCCAGCCCACCCAGGATGTAAATCACCCCTTAGTTCAGCATAAACAGGCTGTATGCATTACCTACTGGTGAGTCACTTTGTAGCCATTTCAATGATCAAATCAACTAACTGTTTTCATATCACAGTGCTAGTGTTCAAGTAACCCTAATTTTACTTAATAGTGGCCCCAAAGGGCAAGAGTAGTGATGTTGGCAATTCAGGTATGCCAACGAGAAGCATACCTGTTTGAAAGATCAGAAGGTAAAAGTTTTTGACTTAATAAAGGAAAAAAAAATGTGTGTGAGGTTGCTAAGATCTATGACAATAACAAATCTCCTATTTATGAAATTGTGAAAAAGAAAAAAGAAATTTATGTATAGTGTACATAGGGTTCAGTACTATCTGTGGTTTCAAGCATCTACTGGGGGTCTTAAAACATATCTCTTGTGGATAAGGAGTGGCTACTGAAATAACCCTTACAAAGATTATAACAGTGAGAGAGAGAGGTCTAGCATAGCTGACTCTATCCTGCTTTCAGCCTCACAGGCTGGCTGTCCTTTCTCATTCCTGGACATAGGCCAAGGTAACCATGGGAGGAATTTAGCTTATAGTTTATCTTTGAAACAAGAATGGTCATAATCCCTCCCTAAAACTGATCTCCTCATTGTCTGGGGACTGAAACTGCCTTTGTAAGACTAATGAAAGGCCACAAGATTAGGATTATGCAAGGAGCCTGAATTCTGATAAAATGTTGGTGTGTGTAGTCAAATGATAACCAGCCATTGTTTCATAGCCTGCTTTCCTGTAATCCTTTACTGCTCAAGAGTCATGAAGCCTGAGGTCACAGATTTGTAACTTCCCCACTTGCTCCTATAGATAACATTGCTATTGTAAAACCTAAGATTGGTCTTCTGAGATGTTTTCCAGACACAACTGACTCCACCTGGACAGCTGACCCATAACTTAATGGGTCCTGTGACCCCCCCACCCAGAGGCTGACTCAGCACCTGAAGACCATTTTCCACATTCTTATAATTTCATCCCCAACCAATTAGCAGCACCCATTCCCTAGCCCCCTGCCCACCAAATTATCCATAAAAACCCAAGCCTCTAAGTTCTCAGAGAGGCTGATTTGAATAATAATACATTCTTGTTCTTCCACTTAGCCAGCACTACAATTATTAAACTCATTCTTGGCTGCAAAAATCTGCTGTTCTTAGTGCATTGGCTTTTCTGGGCAGTGGGCAAGATGAACCCATCAGGCAATTACACTACTGTAAAAGTTTATAGATGAACTTGTCATAATTTCAAAAATATTTTTCAGTCACTTGAAATGTTAATGTCATGTCATGCAAAATAAAAAACATACATGAAATTTCTGGGTCATTTCTAAGTAAAATACTGAAACACTAATTCCTGAATATAAATTTTGGCATCTTGTTTTTATATGATATAGAAAATCTAAGTATTTTTAATTCTGTTAATAAACATTTAAAAATAGTATTATAAGAAAACATATTTGTAAAAATTATGAAATGGTGCCCATCTAAAAAATCCTGATATAAAATAGTTGAAATTTGCTTACTTGCTAGTTTTCACTGAAATTAAGGTCACTAAGTGTTAAAAATTTTAGTTAGTATATGGTAAGTAAACCTAGGGATAATAAGGAAACAACTGTGTGTGAGGGAAGTAAGGCATGTTTATACAGCATATTATAAAGTATAAGAATGTTCTTGTTAAGGGAGAGAGTAGTTTTTTTCCTAAAGTAGAGTGACTAGCTGTTTCAAAATTTGAAAAGGGGAAAGGTAAAGAACAAAAATTGAATGAATCAGAATGCTGTAGGTTTATAGAAGATTAATCCTGTAAAATGTATTTTATTTGGGATCAAGCTGGCAAAAATCACAAAGACATTTATATAAGTTTTTCTAAAAATTGACCATTAGTATCAAATGCTAATGCAAAACTAGAATTTCATTCTCTGAGTTAAAACAATAAAGTTTTCTTGGAGTATTGATGTGTTCTTAATAGGAAACAGCAGAAGGTCTTTCTTTACCTTTTAGATAATTGGCCTAGGAAACAAAGATTCTGTGTTTTATCAAGATGATTCCTCATCCTTCATGTTGAATTTATTGAGCCTTTGATTATTTAAGAAAACTGAGTCTTCTTTACTAAAAAGCTAAGGTTTTCGACAACTATCTAACTTTTTAAATTTGCCTTTAGGAGCTTTTAAAATTGTCACTATGGCTAAATGAATGATTGTTATTTCATAGTAACCTGTAATCCTATTTAGATCAAGTGTTTTAAAGCTGTTGATATTTTTGACAAATCTCCCTAAATCAAATTCTAACTTAGGCCTTTTCAACCTTGAATAACTTTTGAATTTTCCAATTGTACCCCTGAAAAACCTTAAAGGATATCTCACCTTGTAAAAGAGAGATATTGGACTAATTAGGTTTACTTGATATAGAAAGCATTGTAAAATAATACATGATGCTAAACCTTAGGTTATATTTATGGATACATTATTGATCGACTGTCTCAAAAGTTGTATGAAATTCCTAAATACATGATATGTAAATCTATACTTTTATAGATTTTATAGATTTATAGTACTATAGATTTTATAGATTTATAGTACTATATTTTCAAGTAGATTCATGAAAAGGTTAGAATGGAATTATAAGTGCAGGCTTCTGATAACTTTAAGATCATACCATGGGACTGGGTAAGAATTTCTAGAACTCTAGTGAAGAAGCTGATAAGTTTGGGAAACTGCTAAGATCAAGCAGAACAAAAATTAATTATATGAGATTAAATGAGAAAATGAAGAATTATGGGGTTTTATGTTGTTAATTTGAAACATTGCTCATTCTTGCTGGAAAATGAAAAAATTTCCAGATCTAAATTAACATTTTTTTCTCTTAAGCTATCTGTCTATACCTTAGAATAATTTGGCAAATTATACTTCTCTAAACAGAATAAAACATTTACTTTTTCCTCTCCCTTTGACCCTTCCTTCCAAGATTTGGAAACAACCATTGAGTATTTTACTTTTATGGCAATATAGTTATTTGCATAAGTTCAATAAGAATATGTTCTTTTTTTAACAGAATAAAATTGGAAACATTGATTATATTAAAGCGTAGGCTAGAATGACACATTTGTGAATGTGGCTAGGATGAATTTACAGATACTACAGGTGAAGTCTGAAGTCGGCCTTGGTTTGGCTTCCTAACATCTAGAGGTTTTTCAAAGTCCAATCTGAGATTCTTTGTGAAACATTCCAATGAAGCAAACTTAAAAAGAGTCTATGTGGTCAATTGCTATTTTGGGCATACTTACGTAAATCAGGCCAAGTTTAGTCAACTAGATATATTTTGTAAACAAATTTGTCTTGTTCTGATTATCTTTGGTAGAAATAGGGGTGACTACGGAGAAAAAAATATTTTTCTAAATAAAAATTATAGTTCACCTTTAAAACAATCTAGCTGTTAATTGTTTGCAAGTTTTTAACATCTACCTATAGAATGAACTAGATTCTGAATTATTTTCATTTTCTCCAATGTCTGGCTACAACTCTTCAACCAAGAACAAGAACTGCTCTGTTCCTGAAGCCCTGTAAGCTGAAGCTGGACAATTCAATGTAAATTTCAAGGAACTAGTATCATGCCTGATGTATGGGATACACAGATAGTTCATCAAAATGCCTGATGCCCTAACCAGAGACATTTAAACTGTAAACCAGAATGAGAAGTTGATGACTTCATGCGGTGGACAGCTTTTCTCAAGATGTTGAACTAAGACTTCCTATCAATAATGAAACCCTTACCTCTCTTAATGTTCCCTTGCTTATGCCTACCTTTCTCACTTGGCAGGATAATGCTGTGGTTAAAATTTCAGAATCAGTAGTTTATGCAGGCAATTTGACAAAATGTCAGATCTGTCATGCCAAACCCATATCTTTACATGAACTAAGTGACTTTTTAGCCCACTCAGTGGGTAAACTGTAGCAATATCTCCAATGCAATTATCCTTTGACTTGTACCAGTGGCCCCTTTTTATCGAGTCAGACCTCTGGACCCACTTGCTCTGACTCCCTGCTTTAACGTAACCAAGTCGTGGGATACTAGATAATGGAATCGCTACCTACTGGCTGAACAGGAAGGAATCTGCACAGTAGCTGACACTTCTTGTTGCACATGAATAAGTAGAAGAGACAGGCTGCTTGGCTAAAATGGGTAGATTCCTCATCTGGTTCATTCTTTCACCTATTTGATTTTTGTTGGTTTAGATTATGGGGATCCTAGCTAAGTGACAAACTCCAAACTCCTAATATTATTATCCAGAGAGTCATAATAGTATTCTCCCTGGTGTGCTGTATTCTCTCAAATATTTTAAATGTTTGCATGCAGTCATATGTCTAATGTCAAACGATCTCTCTTTAGCTGGAACAACAAAAATTCAAAGAAATGCATCATCATAAGGATACTGTAATCTATAGGCATGTTGAGTATGGAAACTCAGAATTTTGACAACTGAGAGTAGCAATAATGCCCTAAGCTTTGGTCACACTTTCACCTAGGCCCCACAGACCAAACCAAAATGGAGGCACTCATGCTAAAGTTCCACACCTCCAAGTCAAAACTAAGTTGTTTATCTGACCTGAGAAATCAAAAGAATGAGAGAAAATAGCCAAATCCCCAAACAGGCCATTTTAGCCAGTGTGATAAGGAAGCCCCCTCTGCATTAACCTTTACAAGGAAAGTAACTTTGAAACAACCAATCCACTTTTTGTTCTCTGTTTCTGCTTTTCTCAGCCCTTTTCTGTCTATAAACCAGTCTCTGTTCAGCTCATTGGAACACTCATTCTATTTTATATAAGGAGGTGTTTTATGATTCTAGAATTGCATATAAAAGTCAATTAAGATCTTTAAGGCAAATTTGTAGTAACTGTTGTAATTATTGTTACAACAATTATTGTAATTGTTTCTTTTCACACTCCCAAATTTATATCTCCATTTTGAGTGCCATATCTCAAACTTTCTGCCTAACATCTAGACGTGAATGTCTTATGAGCATTTCAAACTAAATATAACCTCAAATCTCATGGGTTTCTTCCCACTGAAATACATAATTCCTTCTATACCTCTCTTTTTTTTTGGAGACAGGGTCTCACTCTGTCACTTAGGCTGGAGTGCAATGGCATGATCACAGCTCATTGTAGCCTCAGCATCCTGGGCTCAAGCAATCTCGCTGCCTCAACCTCCCGAGTAGCTGGAACCAAACACAGGTGCCATCATGTTCAACTAATTTAAAAAAAATTGTCGAGATGGTGTACTAGTTCATTCTCACACTGCTATAAAGACCTACCCAAGATTGGGTAATTTATAAAGAAAAGAGATTTAATTGGCTCATGGTTCCACAGACTGTACAAGAAGCATGGCTGGGGAGGCCTCAGGAAACTTCCAATCATGGCAGAAGGTGAAGGAGAAGCAGGCACAATCTTCACATGGCAGAGCAGGAGAGAGGGAGAGTGAAGGAGGAAGTGGTACATGCTTTTAAACAACCAGATCTTGTAAGAACTCACTCATGATCATGAGACCAGCAAGGGAGAAATCTACCCCCATGATCCAGTCACCTTCCACCAGGCCCTTCCCTCCAACATTGAGGATTGCAATTCGATATGAGATTTGGGTGATGACACAGAGCCAAACTGTATAAGATGGGGTTTCACCATATTGCCCAGGCTGGTCTTGAACTCCTGGGCTCAAGTGATCCTCCTGCCTCAGCCTCTCAAAGTGTTATGACAGAGGCATCAACTTAGTGATTCAAGCCAGAAAACTAGGAATCTTTTTAAGTTTCTTATTTTCCTATCTCTCTACATCTACTTTGCTTTTCCATTTAACACTAATTATTGAGAAGATACTTTGTGCCAGGCTCTGTGTTTCATGCTGTGGATGAAAGATTAATCACATGCTGAATATTGGTTCCTATATATTTGTGTATATTCCCACTGTTACACCCTAAGCATCTTGTTGAGATTATAATAACACTCTTCTAACTGTGAAGCAGATTCAACCAAACTTTATTTATTCATGTGTGTTCTCCAACCACTTATATGGGCAGAAGATAATCATAACAATAGCCATGACTTACTAAATTCTAAACACCATTCTAAGCACTTTACCTGTGTTATCTAATTTAATCCTTATTTATTACCTTCTGGTAGGCATTAGGATTATTACCTCTACCGTACAGGTGGGGAAATTGTGCCAGGAGATGCTAAATGACTTGTCCAATGTCACATAGTGGAGTAAGTGGGCGAGTTGCTGCAGGGTGTGGTCATGTCAAAAAAAGAGCAGGTTCAAGCAATTCTCCTGCCTCAGCCTCCCGAGTAGCTGGGACTACAGGTGTGCGCCATCATGCCCAGCTAATTTTTGTATTTTTAGTACAGATGGGGTTTCACTCTGTTGGCCAGGATGGTCTCAATCTCTTGATCTTGTGATCCGCCTGCCTCGGCCTCCCAAAGTGTTGGGATTACAGGTGTGAGCCACTGCGCCCAGCCCTATGGTTGTTTTCTAAGTATAGTATTGTATTTTTTATTCCCATAGTATTATAGTTTTATTCTACCGGAGAATGTTCCAGAATGTCTCAAAATACAAAGTCACAAATATGGTTAAAGAACTAATAGGGGAAAAAAAAACAGAATTGAAAACAATGAGGCTCTGGGCAAGTTATAAAATGCCTATATTAGCTGAGAAATCACATCAGATGATTCTACTTGAGAGCTTAAAGACCAGAGAAATACATAAAGAAATAGCAGCCTTAAAAAGAAAGCACCCCCACCCCAATATTCCAGCATAATTACCAAACATTTGCTGAAAAGAAAGAGAATTGCTGAAAGGTTAGAAAACCCCTGGGAAAATTTAAACCACATTTCTCCTTCTAGTATTATTAAGGAATTTATTGATGTTCTGTAGTAGTCATGGCAATATTTAGAAATCATTTGTCTAATTATCTGCCACAAATAAAAGAATTACAGGTTCTCAAACTTATCTCTCTATATAACTTTGCTCCTAGACTCCATCTGTACTCCGATGTCTACTATGCATCCTAAAGTTAACGTATCAACACAGTTTTTGATTCTGCTTACCCTCTCCCCCAACTTGTTCCTCTTCTTGTTTCCTCCATCTCTCTGAATGACAGACACCTCTGAGTACTGAATTTCTCAGGCAAAAATGGTGGCGTCATTCTAGATCACTCTCCTTCACTTGCTTCCCATGTGCAGTGCCAGAGAAAATCCACTAGTTCTACCTTAATGATATATATACATATAATAAACACAGATTCTTTTCAGTCTCCATTGCCATCCTATAACTCAATTCACTGTCATCTTTTCCCTGGACTACCTCGACAGCTCACTATGTCAGAAGGACACAGGCTTTGGTATTTCTTTTGCTGATAAAGAGAATGATTTGCACCAAGCCACCTTTTCTTTTCATTTCGGGACTGAGAGCCATCCCTTTGAAAGATGTTGAGCTGGAAGAGGAGCGATGTCTGTGGCTGTGGGAGAAAGAAAAGTTTTTCACTCTGCATAGGAGGTAGCCAGTATAAGACCCAACTTTTGGCTGCATTGGCAAATGTCCTGTTTTAGCCAGCTGAACAAGCTTCTGGAAGGAAGTTTGCACCCATAGAGACCACGATACGTAGGCTGCAGTTCAGGAGGATTTCAGATCATTTATTTTCCTGTTGTTTGAGTTGTGGCAGGAAGTTTGCAGGAAGATGCGGCACTGGAGAAAGAAGAATGAGGAGGCTGGCACAATGGAAGAGCATCTACATTTCCATCCTCCAAATGTAGAGAAGTAGAGAAAGAAAATTACATGCTAGCTGAAAAAGAAAAATAGAACAAAAATGAAAAAGTAGAAAGCCTAACTTCCATTTTATCAAATTTCCACACTGTTGACATCCATTAACCTCTTCATCTCTCATCATGTGATCCAAATTCCCTTCCAGAGCTAGAAGTAACTGACTATTTTGGGGGTGCTGAGCAGACAACATAAAGTTTGCCTGAAAACGTGGTGCTGTTTGCTGATCCATTGACTGGAAGTAATTGTTTCATAAGGACAGCTTGCTTCTGGCATTTTATACTAAAATAGAGATGCTTGACTTTTCAGCCTCCAAAGCCTAAATGTTTGGCACGAATATAGAAATCTGGCATTTTTCAATGCTCATATGTCCCAAAGCTGGAGAGCTGAAAAACACTGGGAGTACCAAATTGGTGTCCACTTTGAAATATTTGGCCCAAGAAAATGTATATTCTCATGCCGCAGGAAGTTGGTTTTGCAAAATGAAGGCTGAATTGGGGCCAAAAAGAAAGCACCATTTGCCAGAGTGCAGATGAAATGTGATAGTTTGCTGCACAAAGTTTCTTTTTAAAAGTTATTTGCAGCTGCCATGACACATCTTTAACGTTGTAATATGCAGAACTGTTATTTAGAAATTCCAACAGAGAGAAACAAATCTCAACTGTTTACATTTAAACATGATGTAGTAAGATACTAAAGAATAAATGTAAACATTATAGTTTGGACAAAGAAATGTAAGTGAAACATGGCTGAAATCACAGCATAGACCGATATGGTCCCGGGTTAAAGAAATTGTTATTTTCATGGAAAAGCTATATTTACAATTATCTTAGTTAACAGACCTGCTTATGATGTGCTGTGAGAAAATATATTATTTTAGAAAGTATTTAAGTCTTTTTAATTAATATGATGAAGGAACTCCATTGCTTTTAAACGAAGGGTTTAATTCTCCACAGATAATAGTAACCTTAATTACACTTGTTATTCCTTCTGAACACATAAACACAATTACAAAAACTCATTATGTGAGATTTACGGGTTTAACAAAATTCATTAAAGATTTGATTTAAAAGTCAGAAACTACGTGCAACCAACACTAGACTATTAAAATAGACTAAAATTTGGCAAGCACATAGGAAACAGAGTGTTAGCAAAAATGAAGAGTTCAGAGAAAGGAAGAAAGGAAAGGAAGGAGGGAGGGAGGAAAGAAGGGAGAGAAGGAGGAAGGAAGGAAGAAAGGAAGGAAGGAAAGAAGGGAGGGAGAGAGGGAAGGAGAGAGGGAGGGAAGAAGGAAGGGAGGGAAGAAAGAAGGAAGGAAGAAGAGAGAGCGGGAGGGGGAGATGGAGGGAGGAAGGAAAGAAAAGAAAGACAGGAGAAAGGAAGAAAGAAGAGGGGAGGAAAGGAGAGGAGAGAGAAGGGAAGGGGAGAAAGGGGAGGGGAAAACGGGAGGGGAGAAGAGGGGAGTGAAAAGAAGGGGAGGGAAAGGAAGGAATAAAAAGATCAATGAATAAAGAGTGAAATACAGAAGACCGAGGGGAGAGGTTTTTAACTTTATTTTCCTTTTGTTCTATTCAACAATAACTTTGAGAGTGTCACGATGCAGTTTCTGATGGTAAATTTTTATTCTCTAATGACATTAGAAATAACTTAAGGTGCAAGGCATACAGGTAAAATGTGTACAAAAAGTTGTTTCTGAGTTCCCAGTTGACTGCATGTTCTTATTTAGAGAGATGATAGTTAATGGTGGAGACAGCTGTAATGTGTTCTTCATTCCCTATTTACCATCTACACTAACTTGTCCACTGATGTACTGCTGTTTTTATAAGATGTTGTTAGTTGCAGAAATGGGAAGTTTTTAGTGAGAATGAAGCCACTGACCTGGGCTGATTTGCTTTTTCGTGGCTCTCTATTACTCTTCACCTTAAAACACAAAAAGCAAAACACCTAGCTCGGGAGCCAGACTTCCTGAATTCAAAATTGGCTCTCCCACTTACTCCACCATGTGACATTGGACAAGTCATGTAACATCTCCTGGCACAATTTCCCCACCTGTACAATAGAGATAATAATCCTAATGCCTACCAGAAGGTAATAAATAAGGATTAAATGAGATAACACAAGTCCTTAGAACGGTGTTGGGAATTTATTAAGTCATGGCTATTGTTATGATTACCTTCTGCCATATAAGTGGTGGAAGAACACACATGAATAAATAAAGTTTGGTTGAATCTGCTTCCCCTGTACCCACATTAATAAAGCACAACATTGTCTTATTATCTAATTGTAGTCCGTATGCCGGAGATATTTCATGCAATAGATCAAATGTATTCCCTATATTTCCAAGCCTCCCTTCCAGTTAGATTGAGACCATGTAGCTGTGATCTGGTCACTGCACAGGAGAAAGTGATGAATGACACTTGTAGGCCCACCTGTAAAGCCTTCAGCTCTCTCTTCCTCAGCCACCACAGCCCTGAAGGCGATGTGCAGCGAGTGCTGAAGTGACCATATGAAGGAGAGCCCTCCACCCGGCATCAGAATTTTCATAAATGCGAAATAAAGTCTGTCTTGTGTTAAGCCACTGAGAATATGTAGTTTGTTATTGTAATATTGCCTAGCATAATCCTCATTACTGCAGTGACCAAAATGATGCATAGCTCCTTGGTAATGGGCATAAAATCATGTTATTCCAATTCCTTAACATGGCAGTGAGGTCTGCTCTCTCAGTTAAAAAATATTTCATTCCTCTTTTGTCTTAATTTTCCAGCCTGGCACCATGGTTGTTTCTTAGCCATAGTACTTGTATTTTACGTCCAATTTGGCATTATTTATTGTTATCTGAAGGGTATATTCACTATATGGTCTTAACACTCTGGACTGTTTGCTGGAGCTAAACATTTAAATATAAACACAATGAGTAAATTTCTGCTGATTCTTCTCTTTAGAGGATGCGGAATACAAAATGACCCTTTGAAATAACAACTATGATGCAGGTAGGAATGGTGGTGCCACTATGTGGCACTTGCACACTTCAGGGGCCCTCTCTTACATTTCAGCAATCCCTCAATGTTTAATATTTATCTCAGTATTGTTTTTCCTTTTATAATTATTACACAATATATTATCCTATTATTTCATGTTTACCTGAGTCACTAGTGGTTTTAAGTTGAGTGGAAAGATAAATGCACAGTGATTAGGCTACACTGTTAACTTTATTCGAAAAATTCTTTAAGGATGTTTTATACTTTAGACATCTAAAAGGTAGTGACAAAATCCAAATACAAAATTATCAAAAGAACCGAAGATCTTCATTGTCCTACACAAATGCCCAAGCACATATTTAAAATCAAAACAAAACACTGGACTAGAAAATGAGAAGTCAAGGAATAAAGTCATAATAATGACATACAAGTTGATTTGTATGTCTTGAAGCTTTTAGGAGCAGACATTGAAATACCAAAGATTTGCTTTAGGGACTATAATGGTCCTATAATCTAAAGCACAGAAACGTCTTTAGGGGAAAAAGAAATATAAAAGGAATGATACTGAAAGTCTCAATGGATAAGGTGACTTTAGTGTTCGAGACTAAATTTTTTGAAAATAAGTATGCCAGGTGTATTTTTATGACACTATTCAATTAAAAGTTTTAAGAGCCATATTTGCAAAGTTATTTATGTACTATAATAGGACTCCAGGAAGCTAAGAGTCCTGGCCCTGATATTTTAGTGAAAAGCCCAAGGTACCATTATTTATGTAAAATTTGGATTTTATAGACAGAAATAAAAAACAAAGGACAAAACATATTAATACTTTAAAAGAGTAATGTATTTTGAAAAATAAAAACACTGCTCTGTGCTAAGTCTTTATACTGTTCAACAGAAGTAGCAAAACATGCCACTAGAGAATTTTTACAGTCCTTTTCTACCTGAATAACAAAGATCTACTTTAAAAAAAAGTGTGTAAAAGGAATTGCTACTTTGTTTAAAGTTAAAAATGCTTTGGTATAATAACAACAAGAGATATATTAGCAAATGATGTGAAGGAGTTGTGTGATTGTGTACATAATTTTGTGTTTATAATAACGATTTTCACCTAAAATATTAAAGTAATTCAGTCTCAAATATTTTAAAAATACCTTTGCAAAATGAATTGCAGAGCTAAGTTCAGCTGTTACCTGGACAGAAGAGATCTGTGTGATGAGCTATCACAAAACTTAGGATAAAGGAATTTTGGGGGTGCTGGTATAAATTATCTAGTTTGCCTGCTGACAGCTTCTTTTCATTTTATCTCTGACAACATCATTTGCTAATATATCTCTTACACAAAAGCACCCTCACAGAAACATCTAGCTATAATTATAGCTCTTTGGAGATTTTCTCACTACTGTGATTTACTCATGAGGTATACTTCTCTTATAAGTTCTCTTCATTTAGGATTTTCTTATCCTTGAAACCCCCCAGAAGAACATTCTATACTAGAGCATTCTTTGTAAAATAAGTAATTCATTTCACATTTGATTTGTCTTCTGAATGTGTATCTGGCAAAGAAAATTATCCTGAAGTTTTCCTGGGCATGGTGATGGTTAACTTTATGTGTTAAGTTGGCTGGGCCACAGGATGCCTAGTTATCTGGTTAAAGATTATTCTGGGTGTTTCCGTGAGGGTGGTTTTGTATAAGATTAATATTTAAATTGGGGGACTTTCAGTAAAGCAGATTGCCCCCCATAATATGGGTGGGCCTCCTTCAACCAGTTGAAGGTCTTAGGAGAACAAAGGGACTGGCCTCTCTCAAGCAAGAGAGAATTCTACAGCTGACAGCATTTAGACTTGAACTGCAGCTTTGGCTTTCCTGGGTCTCCAGCCCGCCAGTCCACCCTGCACATTTTGGACTTGCCAGCTGCCACAATCACGTGAGCAATTTTTTTTCTTCAGGTCTCACAATTTGTTCTCAAGCAATTTCTTATAATAAATATTTTTATAAGTATGTGTGTATATATACATATATACACATTACATATATATGGGTGTGTATATATGTGTATATATAGATTGATGCAAAAGTAATTGTGGTTTTTGCCATTATTTTCAATGGCAAAAGCCACAATTAATTTTGTACCACCCTAATATATACACACATGTGTATATATGTGTGTATATACATATAATATATGTGTATATATGTGTATATATGTATACACACACACTCATACATCATTGTAAAAATACATAGATATCATGGAATCATGACAGGCCCATGTTATCTTGAAAGGCTTCACAATGCCAACCCAGGGAATATTATAAATATCCTACTGGTCCTGTTTCCCTGAGAACCCTGACTAATATAGGCACTAAGTACAAACCTACAGGCAGGTTGTTCTGACTTATCCCTTGAAAAGAATATATTAACAAGACAATTCAGATGAGCATGAATTATGCTCAGCAGCCTCCCTATGGCAATATTATATTTTTATAAGGAAAGCTAGGTAGTCTAAATTGTCTGTGATTCTTTCTTTTTTTTTTTTTTTTTTTTTTTGAGACAGAGTCTTGCTCTGTCACCCAGGCTAGAGTGCAGTGGTGTGATCTCAGCTCACTGCAACCTCTGCCTCCCGGGTTCAAGCGATTCTTCTGCCTCAGCCTCCAGAGTAGCTGGGACTACAGGCACATGCCACCACGCCCAGCTAATTTTTTTGTATTTTTAGTAGAGGCGGGGTTGTCCGTGATTCTTAAAAAATGCCATGAGGTCTTCTTACAAGGTACCTTAGGTTATGTTCTCTTCTAGCCATGGAGAGCATTTTCTTGATTTGCTTATAATTACAGAACTGAGGAAAATGGTAAGAAAGTAAGTTTTCATTCTAAATTTCTGATTAATCATCAGAGAATATATTGCTAGAGGATGAGTCTAACTCTATTTAACTCTTGGAAATGAGCCCCATCTACAACTGACATGAGAGCAGGTCCTTAATAGATCCTCCTGAGGACACAAAGTTGAGAGTAAAAAAGCAATCAACTAAATGTTCATCTTCACAGCATGCATTTTTCCTTCTGTGGAGTTGTGTAAGAAAAGTAGGGAGGAGATAGGAGACAGTTAGAAGGCTAGGTTCTATAGTATTCGTTGAAGAAACATTGTAAAAATACATAGAGATCATGGAATCCTGACAGGCCCATGTTATCTTGACAAGCTTCACAATGCCAACCCAAGGAATATTTCAAAGGTGGGACTCAAACCAACAAAAATCTTTAGGACATGAGATAAAATGAATGGGGTAGCTGAATACGCTAGAAATGGAAGAAAAATTCTAGAGTTAAAAGTTATATTTATTCTCTCAATAGTTGTTTATTAGATTTGGACTATGTGTCAACTACTATGTTAAATGATAAACTACACCAGTTTTGAGCTTAGATTGGCAAGCCTGATGGTAGGCAAAATAAATATCAACAAGAGATATATTAGCAAATGATGTAAAGGAATTAAGTGATTGTATGGATAATTTTGTGTTTATAATAACTGTTTTCACCTAAAATATTAAAGTAAAATATCAACAAGAGATATATTTATAGTTTACCTTCATTTGCTACCAGCATATTCTCTAGTCACTACCATTTAAACATTAAAGCACATACTTTATTCAGATTTGTACAAATAAGAGTGAGTGACATGTGTTTTAAAAGTATTTTTTTTGCATCTGATTTTTTGTTTTTAAGTGAACAGCAATTTATGCCACAGAGAAGAATTACAAAAGAATCCAAACATTAGATGAAGGAAAAAGGAGGTGGAGAAGTGAGAAAAAGATAGGGAAAAAGAGGGAAGAAAGATTATGGAAGAATATTTAGATCTTCCAATTCTCCTCAAACATATGCAGTGCATACTCAGCAATTCTACCCAGAAAGGCCAGAAGTCACTGGGATAAGCATCCTATATTTACTATGAAACATTTACCTCAGCAATTGTTTTCATTTTTTGTTTGTTTTATGTGTGTATGTGTGTCTAACTTTTGACTTCGTTTAAAGCAATCTAGCCAGACAAACTAAATTTTAGTAAGATATTTCTTTTTAAAAATGACCAGTTACCCTATTTTAACTGTTTACAGGTAAATAAAGATGTGATAATTACTCAATTGACTGAGCATCATTCAATTTGCTGAGGACTCAAATAGAACAAAAGGTCAGGGAATGAGAACTTAATCTTGATATTGAGCTGGGACATCTATCTTCAGACGTCAGTGTTCTGGAACTTAACACCATTGCCCCTATCCCCCTACCCTAGATATCAGGCCTTCAGACTTGAAATAAATTACAATGCAGGCTTCCCTCTTTCTCCAGCTTGCAACTTCTCAGCCACCATAATTCCATGAACCAATTCCATATATATAATATGAACATATATGAAGCATATACATACACACTATATATATATAAAATATACATATAAAATATATATAAAATATATACATATATCCTACTGGTTCAGTTATTCTAGAGAACCATGACTAACACAGATTTTGGTACTAAGAGTGGTTTTAGGGGAACACAATTTTAAAGATGACTTTTCTGAATTGATTCAAGGGTTTCTGGAATTGGCACTCTAATTTGATTCAATTTAAATATGCTAATGACTCTAAGAAATAGACGTATAAATTAAATGACAAATAATTCAAAATAACTGCCATAAAAATGTTCAATGATCTCAGGAAAGCAATGAATCAAAAAAATGAGAAATTAACATGAGAAAACATTGAAACAAAATTTGGGGTAGATAAATACAATAACTGTATTGAAATATTTACTAGAGAGGCTCGACAGAGACTCAGTTATGCAGAAGAAAGAATCAGCAACCTTGAAGACAGGTCACTTGAAATTAACCAGTCAGAGGAGCAAAGAAAAAAAAAAAGTAAGTAAAGCCTAAGGGACTTACAGAATACAGTCAAGTGAACCATTAGAGGATTCTACTTAACATTTAAAGAAGAATTAACATCAGTGTTTTTCAAATTCTTCAAAAAATTGAAGAAGAGGGAAGTCCAAACTTATGAGGCCAATTTAGAATTCTGATTCCAAAGCCAACAAATATTACAAGAAAATGAAACTATGGACCAATATCCTTGATAAATATAGATGCAAAAATAATCAACAAAACAGGAGCAAACCAAATTTAATATCAAATTTAGTGGCATATTAAGAGGATATACACCATGGCCAAGTGGAATTTATCCTTGGAATGCAAGGATAGTTTGCCATATGAAAACCAAACAATATGAAACTTCACATTATCAGAACAAGTGATAACAACCAGATGATCATATCAGTAGATGTAGAAAAAGCACTTGAAAAAAATTTAGTACCTCTTTAAGACAAAAACACTGAGCAAACTAGGAATAGAAAGAAATTACCTCAACATAAAAAAGCCATATGTGAAAGACTCACAGCTAATATCATAATCAATGCTTTAAAAAATACCTGGAAGCTTTTCTACTAAGATCAGGAACAAGTCAAGGATACCCACTCACACCACTTCTATTCAGTACTATTTCTAGTACTGAAAGTCATAGCCAGAGCAATTAGGCAAGAAAGACAAATAAAATACACGCAAATTGTAAAAGAAGAAATAAAATTGTCCTTATTAACACATGACATGATCTTATATACATAAACCATGAATAAGTCCACCAAAACAAACCTATTAGAGCTAATGAACACATTCAGCAAAGTTGCAGAATACAAACTTAGTATACAAAAATCAGTTGCATTTCTATTAATTAATAATAAACATCCAAAAAGGACATAAGGAAAACAATCTCATTTACAATACTATTAAGAAGAATACAATACTTAGGTAAAACTTAATCAAGGAAATGAAAGGTGTGTACACTGAAAAACACAATTTATTCATGAAAAAAATTAAAGAAGATTCAGATAAGTGAAAAGATATCCCATGTTCATGGAATAAAAAATTTAATGTTTTTAAATTGTCCATTGTAGCCATAGTGATCTACAGACTCAATGCAACTACCATAAAAATCCCAATAGTACTTTTTGCAGAAATAGGAAAAACAATTATAAAATTTATATGAAACCACAAAAAAAGAAAACCCAGATAGCTAAAAACACCTCACACTTTCTGACTTCAAAACATATTACAAAGGTAGAGTAATCATAATAGGATGGTACTGGCATAAAGACAAATCTATAGACAACAGAGGAAAATAGAGAGTACAGAAATAAATCTTTACATAGTGGGTCAAATGATCTTTGATAAGGGCACCAAGACCACAGATGGGAAAATGATAGTCTGTTTTACAAATGAATTTAGGAAACCTGGATGCCCACATGCAAACAGATGAAACTGGACTCATCTTTCACATTACACAAAAATCAACTCAAAATGTATTAAATCCTTAAGTGTAATACCTAAAACTATAAAACTCAGAGAAAACAACATAGAAGGAAAGCTTCATAACATTGATCTTAGCAATGATTTCCTGGATATAACACTAGAAGCAGAGGCAACAAAAGCAAAAACACACAAGCCGGATTAAATCAAACTAAAAAGCTTGTGTAAAGCAAAGGAAACAATCACAGAGTGAAAAGGGAACATATAGAATGGGAGAAAATATCTGTAGACAACATATCTGATAAGGGGTTAATATCCAGTCATGTGAGGAACTCCTACAACTAAATAATAAGAAAAAAAAATGAAATATTTGATTTTTAAAATAAACAAAGAACTTAAATAGACCTTTCTCCAAGGAAGACATACAAGTAGTCAATATGTACATGAAAAGACTCTCAATAACACTAATATTCAGGAAAATGCAAATTAAAACCATAATGAGATATTACCTCATAATTCTCAAGATGACCATTATCAAAGAAACGACAAAAATGAAACAGGGAGCAACAAGAAATAACAAGTTTAGGCAAGGGTGTGGAGAAAAGGGAACCCTTGTGCACCATTGGTACAAATGTAACTTCTATAACCTTTATGAAAAACAATATGGAGGTTTCTCATCAATGAAAGTAGAAGTATCATATGATCCAGCAATCCCACTTCCAGGTATTTATTTAAATAATTCAAAACAAGGTCTTGAAATAATATGTGCACTTTCACTTTCATGTTCATTTTGGCATTAGTCACAATAGCCTAGATGTAAAAACAACTAAAATCTTTTGATGGATGAATGGATAAAGAAAATGTGGCATAATTATGCAATGGGATACTTTTCAGTCTTTAAAAAGAAAAGAAAATTATCCTATGCCATAACATGGGTGAACTTTGAGGACATTATGTTAAGTGAAATTAGCTAGTTATAGAAGGACAAATACCACATGATTCTACTTATATGAGGTATCAAAAGTAGTAAAAACTCACAGAAATGGAAAGTTTAATGTTAGCTGCCAGTGACTTCAGGGTAGGGGGAAATGGAGATTTGCTATGCAATGAATCTAGAGTTTCAGTCACGCAAGATGAAAAAGCTCTAGAGATGTGTTGTACAACAATGAGTAGGTGTCATATTATGTGGTTTTTTTTACCACAATAAAGAAAAAATATAAATCATATAAAGTATGACCTTTGGCCACAACAAAATTAAACTAAAATTAAATAATGTGAATTCATCCTGAAAATACTAAAATATATGGAAATAAGGCAACATCTTTTTTTTTTTGCAACATCTTTTTTTTTGAGATGAGTTTCACTCTTGTTGCCCAGGCTAGATAGTGCAATGGTGCGATCTTGGCTCACTGCAACCTCCGCCTCCCGGGTTCAAGCGATTCCCCTGCCTCTGGCTCCTGAGTAGCTGGGATTACAGGTATGTGCCACCACACCCAGCTAATTTTGTATTTTTTAGTACAGATGGAGTTTCTCCCTGTTAGTCAGGCTGGTCTCAAACTCCTGACCTCAGGTGATCCACCCACCTCGGCCTCCCAAATTGCTGGGACTGCAGGTGTGAGCCACCACGCCCAGCCCAACATACTTCTTAATGACCTCTGGGTCAAAAAAGGACTCATAAGGGAAATTAGAAAATATTTTGAACTATAGGTAAATAAAAACACAAGTTAGTCAAGTTCCAATCAGTAGATAGAAACCACAGCAATATGTTCAACACGAACATTTTAGGGTGAAGAACTATTAACTAGTAAAGGGTTAATAATATAGGTAACTAGTGGAATATAGGAGTAATAAATGCAGAAACCATCTATCATTTCTGGTGAGTAAGAATACAGATGAAAGGAAGTTTAGAAGTTGGAAGATATTCCCCTCCCCTTGCTTGTCTAAGTTACAGACTTTATTAGAGAGAGTATGACTACTACAAGCAACTACAATCTAACTATGGCAAACAAACTTGCCAGAGGTTGCAGCTAGAGCTCATTCATAAGAGGAATCCACTGGGTATCTGGAAAATTCAGTAGAGGGTCGGGTCGGTTGGAGCTGTTCTATGGAAACTCCCTGCAAAGTGTCCATGAAGTGACAGGCTGGTCAAAGGTGGTCCAAAGAAACAATCCATTGCTGAAATAATGGAGGGCCACGGCCACTATGCAGAAACAGGCCCTCATGGCGGGTGCCTGTAATCCCAGCTACTTGGAGGCTGTAATCCCATCTACTCGGAGGCTGAGATAGGATAATCGCTTGAACCCACGAGGTGGAGGTTGCAGTGAGCCGAGATCAAACCATTGCACTCCAGCCTGGGCTGTCTCTGCCAGACTCTGTCTCAAAAAAAAAAAAAAAAAAAAAAAAAGAGGTCCTCATGTAGCACTGTCTTCCTAGAGCTCTTCCACCAGAAGCAGCCCTCTGAACTGCTGGAGAAACTCACGGACTGAGTACTGTTGAGCCGCCTGCACATCACTGGTTACTATGGGAGAAAAAGAAAAATCACACCAGAAAGAAGCCTCTTCCTTTGCTTTGTCTTGCAGTGATCCCCCAGCAACCACTAAGGCTAACATTAAGCAGCTATCTAAAGGGAAATTTTTACAGGGTTCGTTTTTAGTTTCCCAAATCAGGACAAAAATAGATGGATGTGAGATGAGAATCAATTAATAACCAGCATAATAACATATCAAAATTTATAGACTGAAGCAAGAAAGTAGGATTTAGAGTTAAATTTATAGCATAAAATGCTTGTATCAGGAAGATAAACAAGGTCTCAAATCTGTAATATGTCATCCTTAAGTTCTCAAAAAAAAATCTGTGATATATTTTTCCACCTTAGGAAAAAAAGGAGGAAATTTAACCAAAATATGCAATAAAATAGAAAAAAATAAAAATAAGTATGGGAATAATTGAAAATGGAAACAGAAAAACAAGGGAAAATCGGATAAAACCAAAAGTTGCTACTTTGAGAGGGTCAATAAAACTGATAAACAACTAGTCAGTCTGAACATACCAAAAAAGATATCAGGAATGAAAGAGGGAACATTAATACTGATTCTACAGGAATTAAAAGGACAATAAGGGAATGTTAGTAATATAGTCCTATACTAGTAATGAAATTAAATTTATGGATAAAAATCTTCCCACAAGGAAAATTTCAGGTCCAGTTGATTTCATTGGGGAATTTAAAGAAATGTATTTAAGTAGAAAATTGATACTAGGAGTTCTCCTCAAACTTCCAGAAAATAGATGAGAAGGAAAACCTTCCCAACTCCTTTTATGAGGCAAGCAGTACCCTGATGTCAAAAATGTCAAAGATATTACAAAAAAATAATAAATTGCTGACCAGTATCCCTTGTTAACACAGACAAACAATTGTTACTTTCAGAAAATTAAATTAAGGAAAATATTTAAAAAGATAACACATCATTACCAACCGGCTTTATCTCAAGAATGCAAGGTTGATTTTACATTTGAAAATCAATCCATGTATCTCATTGTTTATTACAATAAAGGAGAAAAGCCCTGTTAAATCAAGTTTGACTTAAAGCTGCCTCCTTACATATTTTAAGTTCGGCCTAAAGACTTAACTGTACATCTTGAATTATAACAAGTGGAAGTGTAAACAGACCCTAGCCTGCCCTTGTGCCAGTGACTGAGTTTTGGCCAATCAAATGTAGCCAACTCTTTGAACCATTTTCAAATAAGGCAAACTCTGAGTTATAACCAATCCAGCTGTTTCTGTACCTCACTTTCCTTTTTCTTTCCATAAAATCTTCTTTTGCCACATGGTTGCACTAGCGTCTCTGAGCCTACTCTGACTCAGGAGGCTGCCGATTTGTGAATCATTCATTGCTCAATTAAACTCTTTTAAATTTAATTTGGCTGAAGTTTTTCTTTTATCAGCCATAATAGATGCAGGGAAAGTATCTGACAAATTTTATTACCCATTTATGTTAAAAACTCTCAGCAAACTAAAAGAAGAAGGAAATTTCCTCAATTTAAACAAATTTTATATATATTTTTTGGTTTTTGGTTTTTGGGGTGTGTGTGTGTGTTTAAACAAGTAACACAATAGTTAATGGTGAAACACTGAAAGCTTCCCCTCAAAAATCAACACCTATTCATAATATAAAAATTCTCGGCAAACCAAAAATTGAAGGCAACTTAGATATTCTGAAAAAAAAAATCTACAAAAAAACAACTACTGACATCATATTTAGGGGTGGAACACTGAATGATCATGAACAAGGCAAGAATAACTGTTCTCACCAGCTCCTTTTGACATTATCCTGATAGTTGTAGCCAGAGCAAAAGGCAAGGAAAAGAAAGGAAAGACATAGAAATTGGAAAGGGAAAAATAAATCTCCTTATGAATAGATGCCATGGCTGTTTATGGTGAAAATTTTAAGTCTAACAAAAACCTACTAGAACTAATAAGTGAGCAAACACTTGTATCTTAAAAATTAAATTAGGGTATTAACAATAGCATAAAGTATGAATTATGGATAAACTTGACCAAATACATGCAATTCTTCTACACTTAAAACTATAAATAAATACTAAGGCAATTTAAAGAAGACTTAATAAAGCGTGGTATATGCCATATTTGTTGATTGGAAAACATAATATTGTTGAGATGTCTCTCCAAATTCTCTCCTCAAATTCATCTCCTCAAATTGGTCAATGAACTTATTCATTAAAATTGGCAATCACAAAATTCTAACAAGCTTATTTGTTGAAAGTGACAAGCTGATGTTAATTTTATGTGGAAATGCAAAAGACTTAGAATAATTGAAACAATTTTGAAAAAGGAGAACAAATCTGGAGGAGTTACGCTATCTTATTTCAGACTTTAAAGCTATAGCTATCAAGATACTGGTTATCGGTATGAACAAAGATATACAGATCAATGGGCCAGAATACAGAAAAGAGATATAGACACATACAAATATGACAATTAATTTCAACTAAGGTGTCAAGGCAATTCAAAAGGGAAAAGATAGTCTTTTCAATAAATGTTTCAGGACAATTGAGAATATTCGTATGCAAGAAAATAAATAAACCTCCCTTACCTAATACTATATATAAAATTAATTTCAAATGCATGCTAGATCTAAATAGAACAGCTAAAATTTTTAAACTTTCAGAATAAAACAGAAAATTCCTCTGAGCTGGGAGTAGAAAAGATTTCTCAGATAGGAATGAAAAGCACAAATCGTACAATGATAAATTGAACTTCATCAAAATGTTTATAAATTGTTGTTTAGGGAATACTGTTTTAAAAATGAAAGTGTAAGTTACATACTAAGAGGTAGTATGTTCATGACATAATATGATAAAGGAGGTATATATTAAATATATAAAGAACTCTCACAACTCTGTAATAAAAAATTTGCAATTTAAAAAGGGAGAAATATATGGACATATTACCAAAGAAGACATACAAATAGCAAATAAGCACACAAAAAAATACTTAATACCAGTAATGTTTAGAAAAATTAAAGTTAAAAGAACAATGACATATCTCTACATGACCACTAAAATGGCTACAGTTTTAAAAGCTGATAATCCCCAGGGCTGAAAAGGATACGAAGTGACTGGAGATTGCATATATTGCATATATTGCTAGTATATTGCAGAATATTGCATCCACTTTAGAAAGCAATATGGCAGTTTTTTAGAAAGGTGTTATATGTTCTAGCAATCCTACTTCTAGGCATTCCTTTTTTTTCAAAGGAAAACATATAGCCACGAAAAATGTGTGCTTGGAATATTCATAGAGCTTTATTCTTAATATAGGTCCAACTAGAAACAAACAAAATGTCCATCATATGGTGAATGGATAAACTCATTTTGTTATAATCATATAATAGGCTCAAGAATTTAAAAAAAGAAGTTTAAAAGAAGATAAACTTTCGATACATGAATCTCAAAAGCATTATGATAAATGAAAGGAACCCAGTACCAAAGACTGCCTAGTGAAATATTACATGACCTATACACCTCCATTTATATGAAATTCTGACAGAACTAGAGTCAAAGGAGGAGATCAGTGTTTGCTGAAAAAGGATTGAGGGTGTAAAGATTGACTGCAAGGAAAATTTGGATTGATGGAAACGTTTTATGTCATGATTGTGGTGGTGGTTACACAACTTAATTTGTCAAAATTAACCAAATGTTACTCCTTTAAGGTTGGTACATTCTTTGTATACATATTATACTTCAATAAAAGCTAGTTACATGAACAAATTAGAGTAGGATCACTACTCTGTCATGTACTATTTACTTTAAAATCCCTCAAAATAACCAAGTAAGTGGAGTACTTTTAATACTCTTCTTGTAAAGGAAGTCTTATGTGTGTTCTGGAGTTGAGTTAAAATCTTGAGGTGTTTCTGATAAATTTTGACTGCACATTCTCCCTTCAACCCTCAGAATGTAGCCTTCAAAAAACAAGAGGAGCTGCTAGGGTACAAATAGATTCCTAATATGGTTATGTATAGGGTAATTTCACAAAATGATTCCCAATATTACAATTTTGTGGACAGAAAATGTACCATCACACATAATGTTTAAAAATATAATATCAATTGTTTTTGTTGATATATTTAATTCTTGGTCTCTGGTTTCCCTGAAAAAGCGTTTGGTTTTCCAGTTCTTTTCAATATTTTTCACTGGAGATACTTGAAAATTATTCAGTTGGTTAACATTAAGAAGTCTAATCTCCGTATCTATCTACTATAGCTTAGAATTTTTCATATTATAAAATTTTACATCATAGATATTTTGCCTGCCATGTTTATTAAGCATTATATTTTAATCTGTTTTGTGGTTAGTATGAAATTTCAAATCATATACCACACTGGTTTTAGATTTTGTGACTTAAAGATCTGTAATTAAATTACATTTTTTGAGTTTTTAAAAATAATCTGCAAGACACTTAAGCTGTATAGGTTTTAGTTTCTAAATTTGTGTTAAAATTTAAACAGAATTCATCAAAAAACATTTAGTGTAATTCTGATGTAATTTAAATTAAATTACATCAGAGTTTCTGTTTCTTTAATTTCATTTTTCTAACACAAGAGGGAAGTGTTCTAAGGCTCTAGATGAAAACACATACTGAATGAAAACCCCTATGAAATTAGGCAGGTATACTTAATTAAACTTGCCACTTGGCTAATATGTTTTCCATACTCCCACACACTGTAATATTGTAAATATTCTTTATGTCCAAAGTGTGCATCTTTGTGAAGAAAATTAATGGGTTCTGAGGAGAAATAAAACAGATGTTATTATTCTTTGGTGTTTTAACCATCTACCCATATCTTCCTCTTAAATGTCTGACAGCACTTTAGTACAGGAAGTCTGATATAAAGGGAATATCTGTGGCTAAAGCTATATACAGATGCTCAAATTATGAAATTAAAACATAAGGGCAGTTTTGTTCCCATAATTAAGGTCTGTCCCTCACTTTCCTGCTTAGAAACTGAATTGCTCAAGTTCTGTCTTTTAGGCAGAGTTGTCTACATTCATCACATTTACAGATCCCCGACTGAGAAAAGTTTTAGCGTTACATTCAGCTTTGTTGCAAAAATGTCAGCATTGTCTTGTACTTGGGATGGCTGGTTGTGTGTGATGGCCGAGGTCTGCTCAGGGAAGGGTACTCTTTGTTTGACTGAATCACTTGAGACCATAGAGAAAAGGTGCCCTGAGAATAATCAGAACTGGCTGATCAGAGGAGGAACAGAAATGTGGAGCTGTCCAAAAGAGAGAGGTGGAGAACTAGTTTGAAGTCAAAACCAAGCCAAAAGAACTGATGAGGTTAAGAAACCAGCAGGAAGGTATACTTGAAGTGTAAGCAAGTGATGCTTAAGACTGAAGGTGTGGAATTGGGCTAAAGCTGCCCAAAACAACAGTGATATTTTCTTTGCTTCTCTTGGTGAAAGAGCAGTGTCAAGACTTAAACATTGTATAACAATCATTTTGCCATTTTAAGCAAATCAACACTTGCAAACCATGTCCCTCCCTGCCCTATGATTGCCCCGTGTAAGCTTTTGGTTACAAAAAGCCCTCAGAACAAAAAATGCAGGCCAGTTGTAAAGCCTTCATTCACGAAGGCCCAGCCTCAGGGCTAAATGGGAGAGTTCTGCCAGCCATCAAACTTAACAGCCTTTAAACATGTGCAACATTTCTCTAAGCAAATTGGTTCCTTAATATGGTAAAATGTGCAGCACCCAAGGGGAAATACTGGTGATCTCATTGCCCAAAACTGATGGAGTCACAGCACTGTATTCCTGAAAAGTACTCATATTTTCCACTTTGATAAAATCAGAAGCAAATATGAGAGTCAGTAGGTTTTGACATCCATTGTTCATTCTCACTTAACTTTTCTTCCTATATAGCAGAGCACAGTGGTTTAATTCATAGCTTATGGGATTTTTTTAAATATAAACCATTCAAATTTTTTCTATATTAATCAGTGGTTTCTAAAGATCCACAGGGATAAATAAACTCTGCAAGCTGGCAGAGGTTTCTTGTGGCACAACCACTGGTAGTTATAAACAGTAAACAAAACATAGTAACCATTTTAAGCACAAGAGATTGCTGTATCACACAGGGCATAAATCATTAGCTTAATAATTTCAGCAGCAGTGTCTCCAAAGCAAAATTAAGCCAACAGTTCCCCCTGTGGCAATAATGAAGTACTGTAATGGTAAAAGAAAAAAAACAAAACAAGAGAACCTCAGCAATGGTTGAAAATCCAAGTTCAATAAATAACTATAGGAATCTCATCTCTGATGCTCTTTGGAGAGGTGGGAAAGGGCTTGCCTCCAACCCCCATGTCCATTCTTGTAGGCAATTTGACATGCACAAGCGCACTTTCCCTTAAGCCCCCACAATTCACATGTGCTGTAGGTAGGGCATGAAAGTGATGACTTATAACAACTGAGAAGATGACAAATTTCTCTCAGCTGTATAGGCGGACATTATTCAGAGAATTAGAGAGCCGAAAGAGTGCTAGGCCCAAGACAGTCCAATGTTGAGCTGGGCCATAAGACCTGGAGACATGTCTTCCTCATGAATTTGCCAAGTGTCAAAGTTCGTTTTTTAAAAACTGGCTAAAAATTTGGTGATTTGGGGTAGTGCTATGGAACATTATCACATAAAAGGAGTTCAGGGAGACCATCTTGATTTCTCTGCTGTGTCGAGTCAATACTATAGAATCTTCATTTTTATTCTTTAGTCATCCATTTTATAAAATCAATATAGTCTTATTATTATCTGTCTTTTTAAAAAAAGCTCTGAGTGGACACAGTATCTCTTTGAATTTTCTCAATAATCCTATGTATTTAAAGTAGCATTTTACCTTTTAAAACATACCCTGTTTTTGACTACCTATTATGAACACATCTATCTCCTCAGAATGTATTTCATCTAAAAATTCTATGATTTAGTCAAGCAGAAGGTATATTATTTGCACAAAGCTAACTACCAGCTTGACTATCTTATTAGTGGATTGAGGAATGATTTGATTTGATAATACAGGGATACAGATTAAACTAGATTGTGTAGCGTCAGTGCCACTTTTACAGATGGGCAGACCCCAGGCACCTAAGAAATAATCAACAAATGTCAATTTCCCCATTTCCTTCCTCTCTCTCTCTCTCTCTCTCTTTCTTTCTTTCTGACACAGAATTTCACTCTGTTACCCAGGCCAGAGTACAGTGGCGTGATTTCGGCTCACTACAACTTCTGCTGCCTGGGTTTAAGCAATTCTTCTGCCTCAGCCTCCCGAGTAGCTGGGATTATAGATGCCTGCCACCGCGCCTGGCTAATTTGTGTAGTTTTAGTAGAGATGGGGTTTTACCCTCTTGGCTAGGCTGGTCTTGAACTCTTGACCTCGTGATCCACCCGCCTTGGCCTCCCAAAGTGCTGGGATTACAAGTGTGAGCCACCTCACCTGGCCAATTTCCCCATTTTCATTGTGCTTTGTTTTTAACTATGACACTCAGGCAAAATCATCTTAAAGACTCCAATGTCTATGCATATTAGGTTAAATTGTAGATATATATTTGGATATAAATACTCTCCTTTATTAATCTGAAATAAGAAAATTAGATGGGAAATGGCCTTCTCTGAACCTATAAGAAAAGACTTTTCTCCATGAACAAAATAAATTATTACATCTTTCAGCTCTCTGTAAAAAAAGACACATCTAGCATTATATATAATCACAATGCCATGCATCGTAAGTGTGGCGTGGAAGTAATTTTGCAAACAAAGTCATGAATAGTGGATCTAATTTATGGTCAAAGAAAGGTTAAAGCTGCATCCTAAGTAAACATATAAGGGAAATGTGGTTTGTCTTTATTGCTGCTCTTTCCTCCCTTCTCCTTGCCATTTTCTTTCCTTAACTCCTTTTTGCTCCACCTTACCTGTCCAAAATGGTATTTATTAATGCCATCATTCACATTTAAATTTGGTGTCCTCCAAAGTTTCCTCATACTTGTGATCAGGACAAAGCCAACGATAATAGGATATATGCAGTCATGTGTTGTTTAATGATGGAGAAAATTCTGTGAAACGCATTGTTAGGCAATTTCGTCCTCCTGCAAACATCATAAAGTGTACTTACAGAAACCTAGATTGTATAGCCTGCTACATACTTAGGCTATATGGTATAGCCTATTGCTCTGAGTCTACAAACCTGTATAGCATGTTATTACACTGAATACTTTAGGCAATTGTGACACGATGGTATTTGTGTATCTAAACATAGAAAGGGTACAGTAAAAATACAGTATTATGATCTTATGGGACCATTGTCTTATATGTGGTTAGTCAATGACTGAAATGTCCTTATTTGGTGTAGGACAGTATTTGGATGTTAGGCTTATCAGACATATGATTTGAAATATGTTCTGGCATTCTATGGGTGCAACTAGTAAATTTTGACAAGGATTCAGCTTGGGAGATCCTTTTGACCTGTTAGAGTACAGCACTGGCAATCTATCCTGACTAACTGACTTTAGGTAGATTCATTCTTAGCCTATTCTTCCACTTGGTGCCAATTATATCTTGTATATATTTGTACCTCTGGGTACCTGGAGTGGGGATTTTTATAATCACGATTTTTAAAAATATATATGATATATATATACACACATATAAAATATACATGTATACATATAGCTTATATATACTTTATATGTATAGTATATATATAAAGAAATCTTACAATGCATTAATAAAAAGACAAATAGACAATTCAAAAATGGACAAGGAATTTGAATAGACATTTTTACAAGGATATACAAATAGCCAACATGTACATGAAAATATGTTCCACATCATTAGTCATTAAGCAAATTAAAAACCACAATCAGATGCCATTTCACACCCACTAGGAAGGCCATAATCAAGGGACAAACAATACCAAGGGTTGAGGAGGATGTGGAGAAATTTCAACTTCAATACATTGCAACCAGGATTGTAAATGTTGCACCTGCTTTTGGAAAAGTTTGGCAAATCTTCAAAAAGTTAAACACAGAGTTACCATATGACCCAACAGTTCCATTCCTAGCAATATACCTAAGATAATTGAAATCATATATACAACAAAAACTTGTACATGGATTTTCATTCCAGCATTCTTCATAATAACCAAAAAGTAGAAACAAACTTCCATCAACTGCTGAATGGATAAATAAAATATGATACATCCATATAATGGAATAAAATTCATAAAAAGAAATTTAGCACTAATACATGCTGTAATATGAATGGACTTTGAAAACATTATTAATATGGTTTGGCTGTGTCCCCACCCAAATCTCATCTTGAATTCCCACATGTTGTGGGAGGAACCCTTTGGGAGATAATTGAATCATGGGAGCAGGTCTTCCCATGCTGTTCTCATGATAGCAGATAAATCTCACAAGAATCTGACGGTATTATAAGGTGGAGTTTCCCTGAACAAGCTCTCTCTTTTGCCTATTGCCATCCATGTAAGACGTGACTGCTCCTCCTTGCCTTCTGCCATGATTGTGAGGCCTCCCCAGCCACTTGGAACTGTAACTCCATAAAACCTCTTCTTTTTTAAATTGTCCAGTCTCAGGTATGTCTTTATCAGCAGCATGAAAACTGACTAATGCTGTAAATTGGTACCAGTAGAGTGGGGCACTGCTGAAAAGATACCCCAAAATGTGGAAGTGACTTTGGAACTGGGTAACAGGCAGAGGTTGGAACAGTTTGGAGGGCTCAGAAGAAGACAGAAAAATGTGGGAAAGTTTGGAACACCCTGGAGGCTTGTTGAATGGCTTTGCCCAAAATGTTGCTAATGATATGGACAATGAAATCCAAGCTGAGATGGTCTCAGATGGAGATGAGGAACTTGTTGGGAACTGGAGCAAAGGTGACTCTTCTTATGTTTTAGCAAAGAGAGTGGTGGCATTTTGCCCTTGACCTAGAGATCTGTGGAACTTTGAACTTGAGAGAGACGATTTAGAATATCTGTCGGAAAAAATTTCTAAGCAGTAAAACATTCAAGAGGCAACTGGGGTGCTGTCAAAGTCATTCAGTTTTACAAGGGAAGGAGAGCATAAAAGTTTGGAAAATTTGTATCCTGACAATGCGATAGAAAAGAAAATCCCATTTTCTGAGAAGAAATTCAAGCTGGCTACAGAAATTTACATAAGTAATAAGGAGGCAAATATTAATCCCCAAGACAATGGGGAAAATGTCTCCAGGCATGACAGAGGTCTTCATGGCAGCCTCTCCCACACAGGCCCGGTGGCCTAGGTGGAAAGAATGGTTTCCTGGGCTGGGCCCGGGGTCCCCATGCTGTGTGCACCCTAGGGACTTGGTGCTCTGTGTCTCCGCTGCTCCAGCCATTGCTGAAAAGGGCCAACATAGAGCTTGGGCTGTGGCTTCAGAGGGTGAAAGCCTTAAGCCTTGGCAGCTTCCATGTGGTGTTGAGCTTTCCAGTGCACAGAAGTCAAGAATTGGGGTTTGGGAACCTCAGCCTAGATTTCAGAGGACATATGGAAATGCCTGGATGCTCAGGCAAAAGTTTGCTGCAGGGGCAGGGCCCTCATGGAGAACCTCTGCTAGGGCAGTGCAGAAGGGAAATGTGGGGTTGCAGCCCCCACACAGAGTCCAGACTAGGGTACCACCTAGTGAAGCTATGAGAAGAGGGCCAACGTCCTCCAGACCCCTGAATGGTAGATTCACTGACAGCTTCCACCGTGCACCTGGAAAAGCCACAGACACTCAATGCCAGCCTGTGAAAGTAGCCAGGAAGCAGGCTGTATCCTGCAAAGCCACAAAGGTGGAGCTGCCCAAGACCATGGGAACCCACCTTTTGCATCAGCATGACCTGGATGTGAGACATGGAGTCAAAGGAGATCATTTTGGAGCTTTAAGATTTGACTGCCCTGTTGGATTTCAGACTTGCATGGGGCCTGTAGCCCCTTAGTTTTGGCCAATTTCTCCCATTTGGAATGGCTGTATTTACCGAATGCCTGTACCCCCATTGTATATAGGAAGTAACTATCTTGCTTTTGATTTTACAGACTCATAGCCAGAAGGGACTTGCCTTGTCTCAGATGAGACTTTGGACTGTGGACTTTTAAGTTAATGCTAAAATGAGTTAAGACTTTGGGGGACTGTTGGAAAGGCATGTTTGATTTTGAAACGTGAGGACATGAGATTTGGGAGGGGCCAAGGGTGGAAAGAAATGGCTTGGCCGTGTCCCCACCGAAATCTCATCTTGAATTCCCAAATGTTGTGGGAGGGATCCAGTGGGAGGTAATTGAATCATGGAGGCAGATCTTTCCTGTGCTGTTCTCGTAATAGCAACTAAGTCTCACGAGATCTGATGGTATTATAAGGGGGAGTTTCCCTGAACAAACTCTCTCTTTTTGCCTGCTGCCATCCATGTAAGGCATGACTTGCTATTCCTTGCTTTCCACCATGATGGTGAGGCCTCCCCAGCCACTTGGAACTGCAAGTTCATTAAACCTCTTTCTTCTTTAAATTGCCCAGTCTCGGGTATGTCTTTATCAGCAACGTGAAAACTCACTAACACAATTATACTAAATGAAAAAAGCCATACATAGAAGGCCAAATAATGTATAATTCCTTTGACATGAGAAAAATCCATAGAGAAAGAAAGTAGATTAGTAGTTGCTAGGAGATGAGGGGAGTGGACGTTGGAGTGTGACTGCTAATGAGTATAGAATTTTTGCAGGGGTAACGAAAATGTACTGGAATTAGTAATGATGGTTGCACAACTTTGTAAATATGCTTAAAATCAAGCAATGTACACATTTTATGATATGTGAATTAAGAATTTAATTTTATTTCAGTAGCTTTTAATGTGTAAGTGGCTTTCGGTTACAGGGATGAATTATGTAGTGGTGAATTCTGAGATTTTAGTGCATCTGTCACTGAGTAGTGTACATTGTACCCAATATGTAGTTTTTTACCCCTTGCCCACATCCCACCTTCCACCTTCCAAGTCTCCAAAGTCCATTATATCACTGTATGCCTTTGCATACACATACCTTAGCTCCCATTTATAAGTAAGAGTATACAATAATTGGTTTTCCATTCCTGAGTTACTTGAGTTACTTCACTTTGAATAGTGGCCTCCAGCTCCATCCAAGTTGTTGCAAAAGACATATTCATTTCTTTTTATGGCTGAGTAGTATTCCTTGATATATATATATATATATATATATATCACATTTTCTTTATCCACTCATTGGTCAATGGCATTTAGGTTGGTTCCATATCTATGCAATTGCAAATTGGGCTGCAATAAACATGTGTGTGCATGTGTTTTTTTCATATAGTGGCTTCTTATCCTTTGGGTAGATACCCAGTAGTGGGATTGCTGGATCGAATGGTAGATCTATTTTTAGTTCTTTTAGGAATCTCCTTTCTGCTTTCCATAAAAGTTGTAGTAATTTACATTCTCACTAGAAGTGTATAAGATCACAATTTTTAAAGCATTTTTAAAAATACTAGTTGCCATTTCCATGTCTCAACCCATCTAGACCAAAACTAGCAATTCCCTCTTCAACCAAGTCTGATTCAATGCAAAATAAGGATTCAATTGAGTGATATCTTTATCTGTTATTGTATCTAGAAATGCCTCGTGTACCTAGTAGGTCAAAATGGTTCCTAGAAAAAGTTTCTGGATACAATCTGAGTAGTACATACCAGTGTACACAATCACCATTTTCCAATTTAACAGTCACCTTTCCAGGTACACAATCCTTTACTCTTCCTTGGCTTACTCCTCTTGATTTTTCTTCTATAAAAATGAGACATATCATGTGTCTTTTCATTTTTATTTGATTATCTATTGCCTATCTCCCTGTTTAGAATTTAAATCCCACAGGACAGGAAAGCTGGTTTTGTTCCTTGCTGTTTTCCTATCACCTGGAACAATACTTGGTGCAGGGCAAGGGAGGCACTGAAGAAAAACTTGTTAAGTAAGAAAAATTTGAGCATGTGCTTTTCCTCAGTGGGAGATGGGAAGGAATAAAAATAATAGAGTTAGAGAGAGAGAGGATAACTCTATTATTTTTATTCCTTCCCATCTCCCACTGAGGAAAAGCACATGCTCAAATTTTTCTTACTTAACAAGTTTTTCTTCAGTGCCTCCCTTATGCTAAATGACGAGTTAATGGGTGCAGCACACCAGCATGGCACATGTATACATATGTAACTAACCTGCACATTGTGCACATGTACCCTAAAACTTAAAGTATAATAATAATAATTTAAAAATAGAGTTATCCAATAATTAAAGCCAAGAGTGTCAAGTTCTCCCCTGAGCCCTCTCATTTCTGATAGGGACTTGCACATATTCCTGTGGCCTCTGAAACTGAGCTCTTATACATGCCTGGCCCTCTGCGCTCTAAATGTCAGTGTTCCCACCTTCATCTTCTGCTTTCTGTATCCGCTTCACTCAAAGATCTCGTCAAGTGTTTCCGAAAGCCTAGAAATGTAACCCTTATTCCCAATTGAAATGTATGCTGGATAGTTTGGCTTGGGAATCTAGGCTCTAACCTGGAAATAAATTCTGATTACGAGTGCTGTAGTGGCCAAATCAAAGGCTAAAGGTCTTTCTCTTATCTGCTACTGTTCATTCCAAATGCATATTTTGGCCAAACCAAATATTCTAGGGATATGCAAGTCACAGCCTGTGGCCTCAGGAAAACTAGTCATAGAGATCTCTGAAAAAAAGAAATCTGTCACCTCATTTCTGAGGGTGTACTTATTTTCCCTGTGTTTGACCTTAAGATTTACTTTTAATTATCACATTGTACAGGCCTATGTTGAACTATTCCAAATAATTCCATTCGTTTATAGCTGCTTTCCTATATTTCTGCTGACATTATGTACTGGATAAACCCACTTAATTGACTTTCAGACAAAAGGCTTAAAGTACTAGATAACATTCATATTTAAAAATGAATTATTCAACCATTTCTAATGTACCATATCTGATTCTATCACTAGAATCTAACAATTTGAAACCCTGATATGGTTCTTAGGGCCCCTAAGGCACTAAGACGAATTACTACTCCCCACCTTTACATAAGCTCTTTGTAGACTGAATATGCCGAGCTCTTTGATGCCTTAGTTTTATTTAAGCCTCCATTTCCAGGATGGTTTCAACTGAATAAAAATATCTGGGCTGGGGGAGTGTGGGAAGACTGTTTGCCTTATCCCCACATACCCCTAGTGATGGCCCTGATGACAACACACGCCGGGATGTTTTGAACCATCCTGATGATTGATTTGATTTTTCCACTCCTCACCTAGACTTTTGGCATTGCCTAGACAGAGCTATAGCACTTTGGGCTGTAATCAGCCACTTGCTTCCAGCTGCATGTTTTGCTCCACACTCTGCTTCACCTTTCTTCTTGGCTACACTCACCCTTGACTCCATATGTTTTTCTCCATGTGTCATCCCAGCCTAACTGAGCACAAAGTCTCTAGCTGTTCCCTGTCCAAGACACACATCTTCCTTGAATCTTGCTCAGTAACAAGTCAGTGTGTTTAATCAATCCTTTATAGCTTTACAAGATATAGCAATGGCTAAAATTGGTGTGGTTAGAAAAACCCACCCTCCTAGTTCAGAAATCAATAAGCATTTACTCTGTGTTTCCTTTATGTTTAGCGTGCAACCAGATCTGGAGAACCTAAGTTATGAATTTCCACTCCCTAATCTTACCTCTGACCAGGGCAAACTATCTGTGGAACAAATCAATTCCATTTAGCAAATGCTGTATTTCTTGAGAGGCAGAGTGCTAAGATACCTCAGGGATTACAAAGATAAATAGCATACATTCCCTATGCTCAGACCATTTTCACAATATATAGAAGTAAGATTGTAAATTATGAAACTGTGGGATTAAAGAAATGTTCATGCCAAATTTGAACTGATGAGAAATACAATTTATATAATTCTTGCAAAATAGCATAATTTGAAAACATAGTTAATTGCAAACTGTATTTATGTTATTGTCATCATCCACGCCACCAGGAAAATGAAACACAAACTCTCCTTTGTCAGTATTAGGAGAACCATTATCGATTACTTTTTGTATCAGAATTTCTGAAAGTGAGTCTTGGTTTTAGAATCTAAGCAAGCACTCTTATTATCATTTCTAATCTTGTTTTTCATATCCTTGCACAGTGTTACTCAAGTTCATTAAATGGTGCTGCTAAAGTTAGTGCTGAGAAAAAAAGAATAAAATTAATAACTCTGGAATAGACATATGATGTGATAAAGCACTATGAAGAAAAGCAAACAACCACCAATATTAATGTAGGAAAGAGTCCTCAGCAAAATAATAAAGAAAATGTAAAAAGCAATTTCAAAGCAAATATATACTAAATATATACTAAAGAATTAGAAAT
The DNA here is from genome assembly GCF_029289425.2 of Pan paniscus. Classification (NCBI taxonomy): domain Eukaryota; kingdom Metazoa; phylum Chordata; class Mammalia; order Primates; family Hominidae; genus Pan; species Pan paniscus. Next base: position 30,328,916 of record NC_073249.2, on the reverse strand, counting down.
TCTTAAGTTCCAAAAATGCATTCCCCCTTTGGGAAAATTTGTTTTGAATTATTTGAGTTTTAAGTTATGCAGAGTATCCAGGAATAACACTTCTCTCATATGAAAAGCAAGTGCCCTGCACTTAAATTTTATTTCCCACAGCTCTACCTTACAATCCCTGCAGTTTAGTTAGAAAAGTCTCTTTATTATTCCACACATCCTCTGCCAAGGAAACCAGTATTATTCCTTTCACTATTTCTTTTATTATGCTCTTCTTCCTGTTTTAAATATCTTCACTCTTCCTACCCACTAATCCAAATATATGGCCTAGTTTCAAAGGCCCACTCAAGCGCCACTTCATCTGCAAAGCTGTACCTGACTTAGTAGAGTCACAGGATTTTATACTTGGAATAACTCTTAGAGATTATCTAGTTCAAATATTTTCCAACTGTGCAACATAGAGACACTTAGAAGGCTTTTGAAAGAGAGTTAGAAATGGGAAGGGAAGTAAAGTGGGCAACAGAGTTCTGGAGCTCTCACCTACTTTAATCCAGCACGGCTTTCATCATTTTAATTATTTACCTTTCCCAGAAAGACATTGTTTGAACAAAAGTTTCCAGAGCTTTAGATCATAAAAATCCACAGTTCAACATGATGAATGAAGAAACTAAGGCTGAGTTGAATATTTTATCCTGATTCACAAACAATCTAGCAAACTAAGCTAAAACCCTAGGATCTCTGGACTGCCAGCCCAGCTACATTGATATCCCTATTTTGTTTATCACCAAAATAATTACAATTTCCTATTGATGATTCTATAGTGTCTTTTGTTATTTACACATATGTGTCTTGTCTAATACACTGAGTGTGGCTGTTCCATGGCTGGGTGTAATTTATGCTCTTCCACTCTTCTCTGAGCAGAGAACTGGGTTCACAGTATGATTGCTGACTTTTCTTCCCAGGATAGACATTCTTGATTCATATATAAAATTAGACATGCCAGTACTTAGACAATCAACTCCATGTATTGACTGAAATAACATAAACTGCATCCTTCACAGAAACTATTTATTAATGTTGACATTAATGGTAGTCAGTACAGCTACATTTTTCATAAAAATTAATATTTCTGCCTCATTTGTATTTTTTCCCGCATGTATACAAACCTAGGCTTCATCAGTTAAACTCCTTGTTCTAAATGACACCTGGTTTTTAACCCTTTAATCTGCTTTTTGGGTAGCTTTCACTATTGCAACGAGACATTTTAACAAGAAAAACTAACCCTTTATTATTTTTTTAAAAAAATCCCTAATTCTTGATCTTTGTAAGTTCTTCCTATAGCTGCTTCTTTCTTCTGATACATTTCTTGTAAGGGTACACTGCACTTGCTACCTTTGTTTCCTCCCCTCCCAGCTCCATATTTGGGTACTATATGATCTACTTCTTAAAAGTGGTAATGTCGACCATTGTGGAAGACAGTATGGCAATTGCTCAAAGGTCTAGAACCAAAAATACCATTTGACCCAGCAATCCCATTACTGAGTATATACCCAGAGGAATATAAATCATTCTATTACAAAGATACATGCACATGTGTGCTCGTTGCAGCACTGTTCACAATAGCAAACACATGAAATCAACCCAAATGCCCATCAATGATACACTAGATAAAGAAAATGTGGTACAGCTACATCTTGGAATACTATGCAGTCGTAAAAAGGAATGAGATCATTTCCTTTGCAGGGACATGGATGGAGCTGGAAGCCATTATCCTCAGCAAACAAATACAGGAACAGAAAAACCAAACACCGCATGTTCTCACTTATAAGTGGGAGCTGAACAATGAGATCACATGGACACAGGGAGGGGAACAACACACACGGGGGCCTGTTGGGGGAAAGCGGGAGGAAGAGCATTAGGAAAAATAGCTAATGCATGCTGGGCTTAACACCTAGGTGATAGGTTAATAGGTGCAACAAACCACCATGGCACACGTATACCTATGTAACAAACCTGCACATCCTACACCTGCACATGTACTTCAGAACTTAAAATTGAAATTAAAACAAGTGGTAATGACCTTTTATTTGTAATTTAAATTACCTTTTAATACTTTATCTTTCCTATTCCTCTATGCTTTCTTTATTTCATTCACTCCCATAAATATTTGACTGTCAAATCTACTTTTCTAGGAGTCTCTTCTCATCAACCCTTTTAGACCAGGGCAAGAGAAGTCCCCTTCTAGACTCCAAGCTTTAGACATTTGCTCTATCTCCCATCCTCCCCCTCCAGGGCCAGTTGTCTCCCAGCCCACACTCTCCCTTCTGATTCAGACGCTGGGTACCTGGGACCATCATAATTCCTATTCACATTCTCTATTTCGTTGAATCTACTTCCAGGGCCTAGTGGCTTCTTGACTTCAGGACTATACTTCCAAACATCCAGTGTATCCCAAGATCCAAGTGGTGACAAAGGAGTGGTTGTTTGTGAGAAGCAGGGATGAAGTGGAGATATTATCATGTTCACATTCCTTCCCTGCCCCTATCCCTGCCCCATTTTCTAGAGAATAGAAAACAAATTTCTTCTCATAGTTTCAAGATCTTCATAATGGCTTCACATAGCTCCTAAGCCTGGGATTTCCATGTGTGACCCTGAGGCCTGTGCATGGATAGGGCTAGTGGGAAGGAGGGTAAAGTGGGAGGAGGAGAGGTCCTTTCTGAGTTACTGCCACTATATTTTATCATGGAACTGTAATTCGAACTTGGCCTTTGAGGTTGATATGAAAGCATGTTTGTCATGGTAGGAGGTTAGATATTTTATTTAACAGTTTGTGGCTTGATTTATAACTTTTAAATATTTAACATATGGTACACAGTCCTCCATTTGCAGTCTTGTCTTAGGACCTACAAATCTTAGAGAAAGAGCTGGGTCTTTTCTCTCTAAGGCCAGATTAATTTCTGAGTTCCTATTGGTCTTCTCTTTAAGGGTGCCTCATTTGCATATCTAACTTAAAATATCAAAAGCTGAGTTGATATTCTCCTCCTCATCTTAAAGCTACTTGCCTATGTTTGTGTCTTCTCTTAGTTAATGCCATCACTATCCACTCGGTCTCTAGCTATAGGTCTTGGAGTCATTCTCAACTTTTCTCTTCCCTAACCCTCAGCATTTAATCAGAGATAAAATATATTCTATGTCTGAAATATCTTGACTCCATCTTCTCCTTTCAAGCCCCATCTCTCAGCTGATTCATTTTAATAGCCATTTTACTACCCTCTTCCTTTCCCTCCTTAATTCACTGTCCACATTTCCACCAGCATTGTTATGTTCACATTCCCCTCCTATCCCTGATCCCTGCCCCATTTTCTATAGAAAACAAATTCCTATTCATAGTTTCAAAGTCTCCACAATATAACCAGAGCCTACCCTCACAATCATGCTTACTTCCCACAATCATTCTTATCTCTTCTTTTTCACACTCATCTACACAGCCATACATGCCTGCACTATAATCTAGACGATACAGATTTGTTAGATACTTGTTAATCCCAGACTATTTGAACATTTATAAACTTGTCAGAAACTTTCACATGCATGTACTTTTACCTAAGCCACTGCTTCTGTCTGGACCATTCTCTCCTTATTTACATTTCTGTAAAAATGCGATTAACTACACTATTGCCGTTTACTCTGTGAAGTCTTCCACAATTACTCCACCAAAATCACTGTCTTCCATGATTACCTAACATTTGTTTATGCCAATATTATTCTACTTAAAAATGATGGCCTATAGCCATGTTATAAATGAATGCCTCTCTAGCCCTTAAATATAAATTTATTGTATGCAGGGACTAATCTCTACTCATTTTTGTATATTATTTGTGCCTCGTGTATTGTCCCAGAGTAGGTGCTTTGTAAATGTTTGTTTAATTTCTGAGTGAAATTTTAAAAGAGATCAGCTTTAATTAAAAAAAAAAAAAGAAAGCATACAACATATTTCCCTAAAGAGGGCTATCAGGATTTCTTTGTTCTATTCTAGCCCACTCTGCAACCTTCATTTATTTTATCATACAATTCTAAGATTTCTCTCTCCAAAATGGGTTTAACATCCCTTGTAAAAACTGCAGTGGTATATCTGCAAAACCTGTCAAGAAGCCCTGATGAAAGGCAGTGCCGAATTGCAAGCATTATTACAAAGACAGGTGTGGTGTTCAATTCAAAACCAGCCACCTGTGCGTCCTCCGTTTTCAGAGATGACTCGCACATGTTCATCACAGATTCCCCAAGTCACTTATCGCCTGTGCACTCAGAGGGAGACCATCTGGAATTGCAGAGTTTTCTATTCTTAAGCTCTTTTAATTTTTCAATCACCTGCCCTGACATAAGATGGGTTCATTTTCTGTTTATAGTATGTCTCATGGGCAGTTTATGGATCTGTTTCTGGCATTTTCCCTCCAATCATCTTGGGAATCACAGCATGAAGGTGGTGGGCAGGGGGGTAGGAGGAATCCAGGTTAGACTGTTTAATTTTCTGTTACGGGATTTCTGTATCGTTTTGGGTTTTGGAACTGGTAATGCCAAAGTGCTGCTTCTTTACTCGCTATACAGGCAAAGGCAAACCATTTAAGTCTACCAAACATCTGGATAATAGTGACAGTATTAACAAATTACTTGACAATTCAGAAGTGATTTTCATGTATATTATCTAATTTAATTCTCATTACAATCCTGTGAAGTACATTTCCTGTTACAGATAAAAAAACAATGGTTCATTTTTGTTTTCTTTTGCAAGTTCACAGAAATAATAAGAGCTAGGAAGTAAGTTTTCTGAATCTAAATCCCATGATCTTTAGTAGAGTATAACATATAGGGAATAGCCAAATAATTAAGAAACAAATATCAGCTATATTTCAGATAAGCAATCTATTATTTACAGAATTAAGAGTTATATATAACATGGTAAAGTCTCATTCATATGTAATAAAATGTGCTTGTAAAAACATAAAGTTCAATTAGAAAAAGGGTCAAAATTGCAATATTTTAAGACAGTTTTAGTACTAGTAAACATGGTGTGTATGATAAACTAAAAAGTAAATGGACAAGAAGTAAAATACCAGTGAGATTATGCTGGGTCAGATCCAAAGCCAGCACGGCACCGGGTTTCTTGCCTAAGGTCCATGGTGACCACTCCTTGGCTATTGCCAATGTTCACTCAAGGCCCAAGCACTCTTTATTCAGCTGGTGGCAAATCCAGCCAGGCTTGTGTTTTTCCCTTCAGTATGACGAGCTCCCCCTAAGCCCAGGACAAGTCCTAAAATGTCATCTGGGAGCCAGGACCTGGAATCAGGATCCTTAGGAATTTACTTGGTGCTGTATTCTACTATGGCTGAGCTGGCAATCAAGGTGCAAGATTAAGCCCTTTACTTTCTTTGTTCTCCTTTCCTCAAGCAGATGGATGATCTCCCTGTGGTCACCGACACCCCAGGCCTGAGGCAAGTACTGAGACAAGTACTGCCTGGCTACCACCAATGTTCACTCAAGGCCCAATGGCTGCTCAGTCAGCTTATGGTAAATGCTGCCAGTCCTGTGTTTCTGTCTTCAAAGAAGTGGGCTCCCCTCTGGCCCAGGGTGGGTTTAAAAATGCCACCCAGGAGGCAAGGCCTGGAACAAAAGAAGCCCGTTGTTTTTTTTGTTTGTTTGTTTTTTACTGACCTGATACCCAAGATGTGAGACAAACTCGTCTTTACTCTTCCCTCTCCTTTCCTCAAGCAGGAGTCTCTCTGCGTGGCCACCACAGCTGGGAATATACTAGGTCACACCTGAAACCAACACGGCATTGGGTGTCACCCAAGGCCTGTGGTGAGTACTTCCTGGTTACCACTCATGTTTTTTCAAGGCTCAAATGCTGTTTAGTCAGCAGGTGATGTATCCTGCAAGTACAGGGTCTTTCCCTTCAATGCAGAGGGTTCCTTTCTGGCCCAGGGTGTGTCTAGAAATGTCATTTGGAAGTTAGGGCCTAAAATAGGGGCCTCAGGAATTTGTCTGGTGGCCTATTATACTGTAGTTGAGCTGGTATCCAAGTTGCAAGACAATGTCCTCTTTACTCTCTTCCCTCTTCCCTCTTCAAGTGGGAAGGAGCTGTGAGCTGCACTTCCTGGGGCTGTGGGAGGGTGACACAAGCACTCCCTTAGCCACCCTAGCTGGTGTCTCACTAGGTCGTGTGCACCCCAAGTTCACTGGCTCTGAGCCCAGCACAGCACCAGAACTTGCACAGGAATTGCAGTCCTTGGGGCCTAGACTGCTTTTCAAGTTTATTTAGGACCCCAGAGAGCGTTAGCCTGCAGTGGTGGTAATAGCAGGAACCAAACGCTGGCATGGATTATTTTCCTTTGGCTACGGCTGGTCTAAATGTTCCCTCTGTGGTTGCTGGTTGAGTTCTGCACATGTTGCTTTCCACTGTGGCAGGCAGCACTGAATTCCAATGCAAAGTCCCACAATCACTGAGCTGTCTCTCCTGCAAGCACACATATTCTCTCTCCATTCCATATAGCTGCCGCTGATGGATGGAGTTGGGTGGTGTTGGCCGTTTGAGATTGTCTTTCCTACCCTCTTCAGTGCCTCTTTCCTTGATATGATGTCAAAACTATGTACAATGATCACTCATCTGATTTTTGGTTCCTGTGAAGACTTTTTCTTGTGTAGACAGTTGTTTAATTTGGTGTTCCTGTGGGGAAGACAATTGCTGGAGGGTCCTATTCGGCTATCTTACTCCACCTCCTCCCCAGGGTTTTGTTTTAGCAATGACTATATTACTTTTATTTCTAATAGTTTCATTTTGTTCTTTAGTGTTTATGATCTGTCATTACATTAGGTTATTATTTCTTCTTCAAATATTTTGATAATTTTATATTTTGTTGAAGAACTATGAACATACTTATTAATCTCTTCCAAATTGTTCTATTATCTCTGTTTTTAGTATGTTATTTTCATGCTTTTCTCTGCCTACTCTCTCTCTCAAAATTGTGTCTCTGTAAAAAAAAAATTGTGTGTGTGTGTGTGTGCGTGCGCATCTGTGTCCGTATATGTATACACGTGACATATTATCTTTAGTTGGTGACTGCTTTCCTCTGTTAACTCTCTCTATAGATTGTGTCTTTGTAAAAAATAAATAAGTTGTATATGCACAAAGAGAGATCACTTTCAGTGGGTGATTTATTTTTTCCTTTGTGTGTCCCAAACATACAGGGATGCAGAATTTTCTTTATAGAGTTATTGAGGTTTTATTGTTTATGCCTCAGTACAGAAGATTCCTCTGGTATCAGACCAGTTTTTAAAAATGAATTTCAAAGTTTATTATTCCTGCTTTATGTATTACTACAAATTTTGACCACATACTTTTGGTGCAGCTTGGGTTCTTGACTTTTCTCTCAGGAGATGATTTATAGCTACTTCCAGAGCCTGGGAAGTCTGTAAGATTGTTTTTGCATTTCGCTAGGGCTGTCTTCAAAATCTTCAAAGATATTTTTTCTAATCCACTATCCTGGAGGGACTCAAGGCTGCATCTGACAGTCTTATGAACTGCTAGGGTATCACTTCAAGGTTCCTTTTGGAACTGAGTTCTTTATTTGTTTCTGGCACTTAGTGATTTCCTTTCTTCCTTTTGAGATTCACTATATTTTTTCTTAATTAATTTACATGGTATTATATGAGGCATTTTTCTGTGTTTATACTTGAAGAGTGATCACACAAAAGGCTTCATGCAAAAATAAATTCTGCTTGTAATTAGTAGTGATTTAGGTTAGAACATTAAATAAGAGGACTGGCTTGAGTAATTATTTCATTCTCTGATTTTATATTTTAAGATACATTTTCTAGAGCGCCTAACTCCCTATTATACCAAAATATGGAAAGATACATACACCACTTTTTTCCCCATGGCAGACAGCCACAGTGATTCTCTTAAAATTTAAATCAGATCATGTCACTCTCAATGGCTTTCCATCTCATTAAGTACAGAAGCCAGTCCTTCACATGCACCTAAAAGGGCCTGCAAATCTGACCCCCTGATAACTCTTTGTCCTCATCTCTTATCTATTAATACTTTCCTGTTAGCCCACTTCACTCCAGTCATATTAGGCTGCTTATTGTTCCTTGGAATACTAAGCAAGATACCACCACAGACACTTCACTCTTGCTATTTCCTCCATTTTGTGTGTATTACGTGAACCATTCACTCTCTAATTTGCCTTAGTACTCTGTTACCTTCCATGGCAACCCAACAAAAAAGAAAAAATAAAAAAACACACGTACACATTCCCTATTCCTCTAACCCTGCTGGGTTCTCCTGCTTTCACAGCACTCATTAGCATCTGACATAATATCCATATACTTGTTTATTTATTTTTCAGCCTCCCCCGTTTGTCATAGACTATACCTTCCAGGAGAACAGATATTTAACATGTTCTTGGTTTTTTATCTGCTGATGTATCTCAGTACCGAGAAAATTACCTGGTACATAAAAAAGCATTCATCTGAGAGATTAAAATAATACTATAATATAATTTATACTTCAAAAAACCTAGACAAATATAAACAAAATTTTTATTAAAATTATTTAAGGAATATATACATACACACATACTTTATTTTTAATTTTAATTTTTAAAATGTTGAATTTAAAGTATGCAAACTTTTAAGAAAGTTTTGAAATATGGATTTTAAAATCCAACTGATCAAAATTTCTGTTAAGTTAAATAGTAATGGAGAAAACTGTGTTCTTTCTTCCTCACAATTTCTTCAAAGAACATTCCATCTTCATCCAATCCACAGAGGATACAAAAATAGCCCCAATAAAGTTTCTTTATCTGAACCATGCCTGATACCCTATTAAAATACAGAAGACTATGACTCAGGGCAGTGATCTCAATACAATTAATCCCAGGAAAGATAATCTAGAGGAAGAAAATGTTACCGCAGTGATTACCCTGTAAACTCAGTTCATGCTGTCTGTGACTCAGAATAAGAATTAAAATGACGATAAGGCACTAAATATTCCAAAGATTTAATATGAAGTGTTGATGGTTGAGAAAAATGTTTTCTCTTTATATGCATGTACTCAAGCTTTTAATACATATTTCTGTTATGAGTTAGGATTAAGCATTAGAGGAAAGTGCTATTGAAATACTGGCTGTACTCTCAAAGCACTAAAACTTAAATAATAATAAATAGCAGAAAACCCAGGGAGAAAATGAAGAAATAAAGTTATTTATAAATCTCTGGTTAGCTAACAGTGCATTACATTTATTTAGCATTAATTAGTAAACAGTAATTTAAAATAAATAGTATTTGAATAAGAAAGAAGATGGAAACAAATAGACACTTTTTGATAATTAATTTCCCCAATTCAGGTGGAATATCAGTGGCATAGGATGGAAAGAAAAAGGACTTGGAGATGTAGGCAAACCACTTGCTAATTTAGGGGCTTTCGTTACTAATATTATCACATGATATATCAGATAAATATATTCAGCCTGAACCATGAAACAAACCAGGTGTACAATTGGGCCTTTTTAAAAGTTATTTTCATATAAATATATCAGCAACTTCCCACAGTTTGATTAATTTGGCTGCTGACATTAGCCAAAGAATGGACAGTCTACCATTTCATTTATCTGTCACAAATAGAGTGTAAGACAGAGTGAAATAATGCCTAAACATTCGGGTTCCCTTCAGAGGCCAATTTTAAGAAAAATAATTGAGGGAAGGTTATTTCAGCTTCCTCTTCTGCATATCAACTCCTCATCCTTCCCTACTTCACTTTCTACATTTTAGGATAGATAAAGGACACCACAGACAATCTAACAATTTCCTCTAGTCTCTGAGTGAGTAATAACAGAAGCAGTCCAAATGAGGAATTCCTGTTGTTCATCCCCAGATGGATTTCCTTAGGCCACTCTTGTAACACATCTACCTTGATTTCTACAGATTTTTATGTTGTATGCTAATTTCCATGACTCTTTTACTCACCTGGAAAACAACAGTATCACTATCAGAATTGTTCAACTGGTATGTGACAGCTAAAATTAACACTTCTTCCTTAACTCTGTTTTATTCTGCTCCTCTCAAAAAGCAAACTCCTGTTCCCAGAGATAGTTTAATTTCATTTTTGTACCTGGATACTATTTGTGAGACCCTAATTACTAACCTTTTTTGGCAGACTTTGAATGGCTATGGCACAGGAAATCATCACAATCAGCAAGAAGAGAGATGAATGCAACAGTCAGTACTTATCTAGGTCACTTCTCCCCAAAATGTCCTCACAGCTCTATTTCACTTAAGTTTGGATGTACCATTTAAGACATCGAAGCATTCTGCAAGTGGGGGAAAAAAAAAAAACCAAGAAATACCTTAAAATGCCAGCTATGTGTGATTTAAAACAAAAAATATTTAAGATGAGGTTAAAAGTTATAAACATTTATGTACGTTATTAGTTCTACATCAACAAAAGAGCACAGTTTCTCCACTGCAAATTAATAGATTATAAAATCAATAGGTTTTTCATGAAAGTAATTAAGAAAAATGGAGGTAGAAACAAATTCAGTCTTTTAAGAATGTTTTGCCTTTAAAACAACTTTCTCTAAAATCACCTAAAATGAAATATAAGTTAACTCTGATTCTATGAGTTCAGTGGAGTTAAATTTAACTTGAAAACATCTTTCATTTCTATAGCTAATTTATTATATTTATACAAGACTGCAAAAAGTTAATTAGGTGATTTAAGTGAGTCAACTGTCACATATATTATGAGCTCTGCATGTGTGTATTATGAAGCAATACTGACTATGAGTTCAGCCTTTTACCAACTTATTTAGCCAAGGTTGCTAGAAGTTACTTAATGAGCATGAACACACAAACTTTCAATAAACCTACAAGAAGAAAAGTGGCCCATGACCTAAAAGAACCCCTCTGTTATGCCAGGGGGATGACAAAGTATGTTAAGTCACCAGCCCCTCTGTGTTATGGTGGTTCATGTTGCCAAGGCACGTGTGGCAAATTTGCAGAGTTGGGGCAGTGAATAAGAGAAGGTCAGTTTCTAAAAATTCATCTCACAGAGTATATGAAGTAAAAAGCCTAGGAGAAGTACTTTTCTCAATTAAAACTTAAGAATATATGAATATTTGTGGCTTCTAGAGTTTGACCTCTCAGTACCTAAGCTATTCCTGATTTATACTTGGCAATCTGTATTTATTCTTCAGTTCATAGAATATTAGGGTCAGAAAGAAAGGTTTAAAATCACCCATTGAATATCTGGAAGGCTTAAAGAGTAGCAGTTCAAGAATCAGGCAGAGCTGGCTTGAATTCTGGTTTCACAGTTTACAGGCTGTGTGGTATTGAATAAAGTGCTTCAAATATTGAATCCCCAGTTTTCCTATCTGTTAAATGAGGATAATAAATAACACTTCCTGAGGAGACAAACAGAAGATTAAATAAAATAAAGCAAAAAGTAATATGCTGTAATTCCCTCAGAAGCATTGTGTTTCACAGTTGTCAGAATTCTGAGTTCTAAGCAACAGAAACTGACTTTGGTTATATTAATCAGAAAAGGAATGTATTGGCAAGATATCAATAACTTAGAGAATTAATCAACAGTTGAGAATTAGACTCTGGCAGAAAAATAAGGAAAGCAGGTTATGAGCCTGAAGTCTGCTTAGGACATAGGAATTGATACTGCTGCTACTGGATTCTTGCTGCCACACCAGTAGTCTCTCAAACCTTCCACATTGGCTGGGAAAAATCTCTAACCCTCATTATTCAAAGCTACAGGCAAGAGAATCTTACTAGATAAACTTGAGACATGTATCTGTATGCTATTGTCCAGAGGATAAATAAGAACCCTTGTGCTACATATTGAAAGAGAGGGTCTGTCTCTCGCCTTATGATTCCTCCACATAGGAATAGAATGGGATATTAAGCATATCACTAGGCTTTAAAGCAAATCTCAATAAATTTCAAAGACTTAGTGTCAAACATAATACATTCTCTGACCACAATTTCAATTCTGTTAAATTAGAGCTCAGTAAATAAAGGATAAATTTTAACCTCCCTAATATTTCTATAAAGTGTAAAAAATAAATTTGAATGTAACTCAGTCAAAAAGAAACTATAGGGGAAGACACAGAGCAGGTTGGCCTAATAGAACTCTCCAACAATAGTCCCCCTACAGGAACACTAAATCGAACAACTATCCACACAAGAAAGCACTTTTATGAGAACCAAAAATCAAGTGAGTGATCACAGTACCAGGTTCTAACATCATATCAAAGAAAGAGGCATTGAAGAGGTTAGGAAAGATAGTCTTGAATTGCTGATGCTGCAGAGAGGATCTGTGTTCTTGTGGGGGAGAGAGTGCAGTGATGTGGGACTTTGCATTGGAACTCAGTGCAGCCCAGCCACAGTAGAAAACAAGATAAGGCAGAACTCAGCCAGTGCCCATGGAGGGAGCCCTTATATCCGTCCCAGCAAGAGAGGAATTGCCCTTCCCAGTGGTTGGAACTAGAGTTCTGGCTAGCCCCACTACCATGGGCCAAAGCACTCTGGGATACTACATAAACCTCAAAGGCAGTCTAGGCGACAAGGACTGCAATTCCTGGGCAAGTCTTGGTGCGTGCTGGGCTAGAAGGCAGTAGACTTGGGTTGACCTAATGAGACACCAGCCAGGTGGACAAGGGAGTGCTTGCATCACCCCTCCCCCAACCCAAGCAGTGCAGCTCAGTAACCTGGGGGAGACTCCTTCCTTCCACTGGCAGTAACTAGGCAGTGGTCACCATGGGTCTTGAGCAAGACCCAGTGCTGTGCTATCTTTGGGTGTGACTCAGCACAGTCTCAGTGTGGTTGGTAGTCACAGTGGAGCTTGCATCACCCCTCTACAAGAGGAGTACAAGCAAGTGCAGACTGCAAATATTACAATAAATATCTAACTATTCAATGCCCAGACACTCACAAACATCCAAAAGCATCAGGACCATTCAGGAAATCATGACCTCACTAAACAAACTGAAAAAGTCACCACTGATCAATCCAAGAGTGACAGAAAATTCAAAATAGAAATTTTGAGGAAGCTCAATGAAATTTAAGATAACACAGAGAAGGAATTCAGAATCCTATCAGATAAATTTAACGAAGATACTGAAATAATTTTTGAAACATGTAGAAATTCTGAGCTGAAAAATTCAATTGACATACAGAAGAATGCATCAGAATCTCCCAACAGCAGAACTGATCAAGCAGAAGAAAGAATCAGGCTATTTGAAAATACACAGTCAGAAGAAACAAAAGAATAGAAAAGAATGAAGCTTGCCTATAAGTTCTAGAAAATATCTCAAAAGGGCAAATTAAGATTTACTGGCCTTAAAGAAGAGGTACAGAGATCAAGGTATAAATTTTATTCAAAGAGATAATAACAGATAACTTTTCAAACCTAGAGAAATATATCAAAATTCAAGTATAGATGGGTTGTAGAACATCAAGTAGATTTCATCCAAATAAAACTACCTCAAGACATTTAATAATCAAACTTCCAAAGGTCAAGGATAAAGAAAGGATTCTAAAAGCAGCAAGAGAAAAGACACAAATAACATACCTTACAATCTAGGAGAGAGTGGCATTACATATTTAAAATGCTGAAGGAAAAAAGACTTTTATCCTAGAAGAGTATACCCAGTGAAAATACCCATTAAACATGAAGAAGAAATAGGCTTTCCCAGACAAACAAAAGCTGAGGGATTTCATCAACACCAGAACTGCCCTACAAGAAATGCTAAAGAGAGCTGTTCAATCTAAAATGAAAGGACACTAATGAGCAATAGGAAGTCATCTGAAGGTACAAAACTCACTGGTAATAGTAAGTACACAAACAAACACACAATATTATAACACTGTAATTGTGGTACGTGAACTATTGATATCTTGAATACAAAGACTAAAAGATAAACCTATCAAAAATAATAACTACAACTTTTAAGACATAGTATAATAAAACATAGATGGAAGCAACAAAAAGTTAGAAAGCAGGGGGATTAAGTTAAAGTGTAGAGCTTTTATTAGTTTTCTCTTTCGTTGTTGTGAGTTTGGATTGTTTTGTATCCAGTGCTAAGTTGTGATCAGTTTAAAATAATGAGTTCTAAGATGTTATTTCCAAACCTCATGGTCACCTCAAATCATAAAACCTACAACAGATACACAAAAAACTGAAAATCAGTAAATTAAAACAATCCACCAAAAAAAATTAACTTCCCAAAAAGGAATACAGGGAAGAAGGAAGGAAGAAAGAGAAGAGCACACATAAAACACCCAGAAAACAAATAACAAAATGGTAGTAGTAAGTCCTTACTTACTAATAATAACATTGAATGTAAATGGACTAAACTCTCCAATCACAAGACATAGAGAGCCTGAACAATAACAATAATAAAAAAACAAGCTCTAACAATCTGGTAACTATAAGAAACACGCTTCACTTATAAAGACTAACTTAGACTTAAAATATAGGAACTGAAAAATATTGCATGAAAATGGAAACAAAAAAAGCAGAAGTAGCTATATTTACATCAGACAAAATAGATTTCAAAACAAAAACTATAAACAGAGACAAAGAAGGTCATTATATAATGACAAAGAAGTCAACTTAGCAAGAGGGTGTAACACTTGTAAATATATATACATTCAACACTGGAACACTCAAACATATTAAGTAAATATTATTAGAGCTAAAGAGAGAGATAGACCCTAATACAATATTAGCTGGAGACTTCAACACCCCACTTTCAGCATTGGACAGAACCACTACACAGAAAACCACCACCAACAACAACATTGGACTTAATCTACATTATATACCAAATGGACCTAATATATATTTACACAATCTTTCATTTAAGAGCTGCAGAATACACGTTCTCCTCCTCAAGGCATGGCTCATTCTTAAGGATAGATCATATGTTAGAACAAAAAACAAGTCTTAAAAAATTAAAAAATTGAAAAAATATCAAGTGTCTCATCTTTCCAGTTTTATTCTCAATGGAATAAAACTAGAAATAAATAATTAGAAAAATATCGGAAACTATACAAACACATGGAAAATAAACAATATGCTCTAGAGTGACCAGTGGGTCAATGAAGAAATTAAGAATAAAATTTAAAAATTCCTTGAAACAAACAAAAATGGAAACACAATATATCAAAACCTATGGAATGCAGCAAAAGCAATACTAAGAAGAAAGCTTATAGCAATAAGCACTCCACATCAAAAAAGCAGATAATCCTCAAATTAACAACCTAATGATGCATCTTAAAGAACTAGAAAACAAAGAGCAAACCAAAGCCAATATTAGTAGGAGAAAAGAAATAATAAAGATCAAAGCAGAAATAAATGAAATTGAAACAAAACAAACAATACAAAATGTCAATTAAACAAAAAGGTGGCTTATTTTAAAAAAATAAAATTGATAAACATTTAGCCAAAGACATAAAGATAGAAGACCCAAATAAATAAAATCAGAGATAAAAAGGAGGTATTACAACTGATACTGCAGTTCAGAGAATCATTAGAGACTACTATGAGCAACTACATGCCAGTAAATTGGAAAACCTAGAAGAAATAGATTAAATCCTAGACACATACAACCTACCAAGACCGAATCATGAAGATTTCCAAAATCTAAATAGACCAATAACAAGTAATGAGTTCAACACCATAATAAAAAGTATCCCAGTAAAGAAAAATCAGAGACCCAAAGCCTTCAACTGCTAAATTTCACCCAAAATTTAAATAACTAATATTAATCTAATCCTATTCAAACAATTCCAAAAAAATAAAGAAGCAAATACTTCCTTACTCATTCTGTGAGGCCAGTATTACCCTGATACCAAAATCAGACAGAGACATCAAAATAAGAAAACTACAGGCCAATGTTCCACATGAATACTGATGCAAAAATCCTCAACAAAATACTCACAAACCAAATTCAACAACACATTTAAAAGATAATTCATCATGACCAAGAGGGATTTATGCCAGGGATGCAAGAATGATTCAGCAAATGCAAATAAATCAATGTGATATATCATTTCAAAAGAATGAAGGACAAAAACATGCAATCATTTCAACCGAAGGTAAAAAGCATTAGATAAAATTCAACCTCCTTTCATAATAAAAGCCCTAAAAAATGTGGTATAGAAGTATATATCTCAACACAATAAAAACCATACATGACAGACACACAGCTAGCATCATACTGAATACAGAAAAACTGAAAACTTTTTCTCTAAGATCTGGAACAAACCGAAACATCCACTTTCACCATTATTATTCAACATAGTATTGGAAGTTCTAGTTAGAGCAATCAGACAAGAAAAAGATATAAAGAACATCCAAATTGAAAAGAAGTAAGTCATCTTTGTTTGCAGATGATATGGTCTTATATCTGAAAAATACCTAAAGACCTTAACAAAAATCTATTAGAACCAATAAACAAATTCAGCAAAGTTGAGGGATACAAAATCAACATATAAAAATCAATAGTATTTACATATTACAACAGTGAACAATCTGAAAAAGAAATCAAGAAAGTAATCCCAGTTACAATAGCTACAAATAAAATAACATACCTAGAAATGAATTTAACTAAAGAATTTAAAGATATCTACAATGTACTCTATAAAACATTGATGCAAGACATTGAGGAGAACAGAAAAAAATGAAAAGATACTCTATGCTCATGGATTGGAAGAATCAATATTGTTAAAATGTCTGCACTATTCAAAGTAATCTACAGATTCAGTGCAATCATTATTAAAATACCAATACATTATTCACATTAATAGAAAAAAATCATTCCAAAATTCATGTGAAATCACAAAAGACCCAGAATAGCCAAAGTCATTCTGAGCAAAAAGAACAAAATGAGAGGAAGCACATTCTCTGATTTTGAATTATTCTATAGAGCTATAGTAACCAAAACAGCATGGTACTGGCATAAAAACAGACACATAGACCAAAGAAACAGAATAGATAAATCAGAAACAAATCCATACAGCTATGTTGAATTTATTTTTGACAAAGGTGCCAAGAACATACAGTGGAGAAAGACAATCTCTTAAATAAATTGTGCTAGGAAAACTAGACGTCTATAGGCAGAAGAATGAAGCTAGAACCCTATTTTTCATCATCTACAAAAATCAAATCAAAATGTATTAAAGAGTTAAATCTAAGACCTAAGACTATTAAACTATCAAAAGAAAACATTGGGAAAACTCCACAGGACATTGGTCTGGGCAAAGGTTTCTTGAATAACACCTCAAAAACAGAGATAACCATAGCAAAAATGGGCAAATGGGATCACATCAAGTTAAAAAGCGTCTGCACAGAAAAAAAAATTAACAAAGTGAAGAGACAACCCACAGAATGGGAGAAAAATTTTCAAACTATCCATCTGTCAAGGAATTTATAACCAGAATATATAAGGAGCTCAAACAATTGGAAAAAAATCTAATAATCCAATTTAAAAATGGGCAAAATGTCCAAATAGTCATTTCTCAAAAGAAGACATATAAACGGCAAATAGGTATGTGAAAAGATGCTCAACATCACTGATCATCAAATAAATGCAAATCAAATATCATCTTATCCCACTTAAAATGGCTTTTATCCAAAATAAAGGCAATAATGAATGCTGGCAAGGATGTGGAGAAAAGGGAATCCTCAAACACCATTGGTGAGAATGTACATGAGTTTAGCCACTATAGAGAACAGTATGGTGGTTCTTCAAAAAACTAAATATAGAACTACTAAATGATCCAGCAGTTCCCCTTCTGAATATTTATCCAAAGAAAATGAAATCAGTGTGTTGAAGATATTTCTGTACTCCCATATGTATTGCTGCACTATTCACAATATTCAAATTTAGAAGCAACCTAAGTTTCCATCAACAGGCAAATGGACATAGAAAATGTGGTACACATACACAATGAAGTATAATTCAGCCTTAAAAAATAAGATCCTGTCATTTGCCAAGATATGGATGGAACATTATGTTAAATGAAACAAGCCAACCACCAAAAGACAAACATCACATGTTCTCCCTTATTTTTGATAGTTGAAACTTAAAACAATTTAACTCATGGTAATAGAGAGTAAAATAATCGTTACCAGAGGTTGGGAAGGAAATGAGTACAAAAATATAGTTAGAATGAATAAGATCTAGTATTTGATAGCACAGCATGATGACTATAGTCAACAATTTGTACATTTTTAAATATCATACAAAAATAGTTAGAATGAATAAGATCTAGTATTTGATAGCACAGCATGATGACTATAGTCAACAATTTGTACATTTTTAAATATCATAAGAGTATAACTGGAATGTTTGTAACACAACAAAGTAATAAATGCTTGAGATGATGATACTCCATTTACCTTGATGTGATTATTACCCATTGTATTCCTTTATCAAAATGTCTCATATGCCCCATAAACATATATACCTACTATGCATTCCTAAAAAATAAAAATAGAAAATAGAAAACCATTGATAAGTTAAGATACCTCATAAAAAATTAACCATAATAGGAATTATAAAATACTTAGATAAGAATGAAAATATCAAAGCAAGAGATAAAGCAGAATTGATATTTTGGGGAAAAAATTATAGCTTTAAAGTGCTTATTTTTTGAAAAAGATAAATGCTGAAAATTAATGATGTAATTGTCATGTTAAAAAAATAGAATGAATGTATCAATGCCAATCAATGAACAGAAAACAGATATAACAGGAAATATAAATAAATCAGAAGTTGGTTACATTGAAATAAAAAATATAAACCTCTGATAACTTAATCAAAAAGATAAAGAAATCTCAATGAAAAATTTTAAAAATGAAAATGTGGGTATATCACAAACATAACAGGGATTTTTAAAATATGAAAGCAAAATAAAATACATAAAAACAATAAATTTCAATTTAGATAAAGAAAATTTCTAAAAATAAAACCATACCAAACTTACTCAAGACACAAACTGAGAGCCTGTATTAATCTTGTGTATACTGAAGAGAATGAATTGGGGGTTGAAAATCTTCCTAAAAAGAAAATATCACACTAAGATTGTTTAGTTGATTTACAAGGAGCAGCCATTCTATTGTATTGCAATTCTAGAATATGGAAAAAGAGGGGCTATTTCTCAACTCATTCTATAAGGTCAGTATTCCCCTAGTATCAAAACCACACAAACACAATAGAGAAGATAATTGTGGGTGAGTCTCACTCACAAAAAGATTTAAGTTTTTGTAAAAAATACTACAAAACTAAATTTAACAAGCTAAAAAAATACAAGCACATATAACCAAGTTGGGGTTTATCACAAACTTGCAAGGCAGTTTAAATCAGAAAATCAATAAATGCCATTAAGCAAATAAACAGAATAAATTTTGAAATGTTTTATTCTATATGAAGAATAATAATTTATAAAATTTAACCTACCCTCATGATGATACCTCTTACCAAACAGTAGCAAGAAAGGACTTCCTTAGTCTTATAATGTATGTCTACCAAAAATGAGACATCTTTCAGTATGGAGAAGCATTAGGAGAGTTCCCTTTAGAATTAATACAAGTATATTTCATATTACAATTTTTACTCAACATTCTCCTTTAAGTTTAGTTAGCATGTAATTCAAGAAAATGCAAATAAATGGATAAGAATTAGAAAGGAAAAAATTCAAAATTATCATAATTTTCAAGTGATATCGGTTGCTTTCAAAATCTCAGATTATCCAATGATATGGTTTGGCGATGTCCCCACCCAAATTTCTTCTTGAATTGTAGCTCCCATAATCCCCACATGTCATGGGAGAGACCTGGTGGGAGGTAATTGAATAAAGGGGGCTGGTTTCCCCATGCTGTTGTTGTGATAGTGAAACAGTCTCATGAGATCTCATGGTTTTATAAAGGGCAGTTCCCCTGCACACACTCTCTTGCCTGCCATCATGTAAGATGTGGTTGCTTCTCCTTTGCCTTCTGCCATGATTGTGAGGTCTTCCAAGCCATGTGGAACTGTAAGTCCATTAAATTTCTTTTTCTTTATAAATTACCCAGTCTCAGATATTTCTTCATAGCAGTATGAAAATGGACTAATACAGCAAATTGGTACTGGTAGAATGGGGTACTGCTATTAAGATACCAGAAAATGTGGAAGCAACCTTGGAACAGGCAGAGGTTGGAACAGTTTGGAAGGCTCAGAAGAAGACAGGGAGACGTGGGAAAGTTTGAAGCTTCCTAGAGACTTGTTGAATGGTTTTGACCAAAATGCTGATAGTGATATGGCCGATGAATTCCAGGCTGAGGTGGTCTCAGATGGACATAAGGAACTTACTGGGAACTGGGACAAATGTAATTCTTCTCATGCTTTAGCAAAGAAACTGGTGGCATTTTTCTCCCTGTCTTAGAGATCTGTAGAATTTTGAACTTGAGAGGGATGATTTTTAGGGTATCTGGTGGAAGAAATTTCTAAGCAGCAAAGCATGCAAGAGGTGACTTTGGTGCTCTTAAAAGCAACTATTAATTGCCAAGGCACTGGGGAAAATGCCTCTAAGGCATGTCAGAGGTCTTCACAGCATCTCCTCCCATCACAGGTCTGTAGGCCTAGGAGGAAAATATGGTTTCATGGGCCAGGCCCAGGGCCTTGCTGGTTTGTATAGTCTCAAGACTTGGTGCCCTGTGTCCCACCCATGCCTTAAGGGGACCAATGTACAGCTCAGGCTGTTGCTTCAGAGGGTGCAGGCCCCAAGCCTTGGTGGCTTACACGTCATGTTGGCCCTGTGGGTACACAGAAATCAAGAACTTAGGTTTGGGAACCTCCTCCAAGATTTCAGAGGGTGTATAGAAATGGCCGGATGTCCAGGCAGAGGTGTGTTGCACAGGAGGAACCCTCAGGGAGAAGCTCTGCTAGGACAGTGCAGAAGGGAAATGTGGGGTGGGAGTCCCCACACTGAGTCCCCACTGGTGCACTGCCTAGTGAAGCTGTGAGAAGAGGGTCACCATTCTCCAGACCTCACAATGGTAGATTCACCAACAGCTTGCACCATGCATGCACCTGGAAAAGCTGCAGACACTCAATGCCAGCTCGTGAAACCAGCCAGGAGTGGGGTTATAACCTGCAAAGCCAAAAGGGTGGAGCTTCCCAAGGCTGTGGGACCCCACCTCTTACATCAGTGTGACCTGGATGTGAGACATGGAGTCAAAGGAGATCATTTTGGAGCTTTAAGATTTTACTGCCCAGATGGATTTTGGACTTGCATGGAGCCTGTTGCCCCTTTGGTTTGGCTAATTTCTTCCATTTGTAACAGGTCTATTTACCCAATACCTGTACCCTCATTGTATCCAGTAAGTAACTAACTTGTTTTGATTTTATAGGCTTTGGACTTGGACTTTGGAGTTAATGCTCAAATGAGTTAAGACTCTGGGGGACTGTTGGAAGGGCATAATTGTATTTTGAATTGTGAGGACATGAGATTTGGGAGGGGCAAGGGGTGTAATGATATGGTTTGCCTGTGTCTCCAACCAAATCTCATCTTGAATGGTAGCTTTCATAATCCCCAGGTGTCATAGGAGAGACCCAGTGGGAGGTAATTGAATCATGGGGTTGGGTTATCCTCTGCCATTCTATGATAGTAAATAAGTCTCATGAGATCTATTGGTTTTATAAAAAGAAGTTCCTCTGCATATACTCTCTTGCCTGCTGCCTTGTAAGACATGCCTTTCTCCTCCTTTGCCTTCCTCCATGATTGTGAGGCCTCCTTAGCCATGTGGAACTCTGAGTCCATTAAACCTCTTTTTCTTTATAAATTATCCAGTCTCAGGTGTTTCTTCATAGCAGTATGAAAATGGACTAATACATCCAAAGACAAATAATCAGAAATCATAAGGGTGTTTAGCAAGAGAGCTAGCTGTAAGATCAATAGGCAAAAATCAATATATGTCCTCAGTAGGAAATATAATTTTAAAAGGTGACATTTTCATAGCAGCAATGAAAACTATATAAAACCTGAGAATAAATCTAATGAAATGTAGACAGTACCTATATGCAGAAAATTATAAAAATCTGCTAAAGAAATGTAAAAAAAAAAAAGAACTTGGAGACAGACATGAGTTTTGGGATAAGAAGACTTAAAACTGTAAGGACATTAATGCTTGCCAAATCTAGAGTGGAGTCAAGTGGAACTTGACAAGCTAATAATAAAGTTTATGTGAAAGAGCAAAGGATCAAGAATAACCAAGACATTCTGAAACAAAAGAAGAAAATAAGTAAATTACCCTGCAGATATTTAGATATATTATTTTAAAACTACAAAGTAGGACACTGAGCGAGTCAGAGAAAGAAAACTTTACCAATGAAATGAAATTAAATATAAGATAGACCCAATATTTATGAAACATTCATATATGACAAATACGTATTGCAGGTCAGTAGAGAAAGGGACTCATCAGTAAATGGTAGTATGATTGTCATTATCCAGAAAGGAAAATATTTTTTAAAAATCTAGGTAGGTAAGAAATTCAATGTGAAAAACAGCATTAAGTTGAAAATACAGGAGAATATCTTTCTGACCTTTGGTTAAGGAAGGCTTTTTACATAAAATACAAAAATCACTAATCAAAAGAATATGATAAACTTAACTACATTAAAATTAAGAACATATGTTCAGCAAAAGATATGTCAGTGAAAGAAAGATTGTAAAAAACCAGCCATAAACCAAGGGAAAATATTTGTAACATACATTATTAACAAAGAGTTCAAATTAAGTATTTGTAAAGAATTCCCACAAATTAATAATAAAAACAAACAAATTAATAGATAAACTGACACAAATATATATTTCATGGATAAGGAATTGCTAGATATACAAGATGCTTCCTCTCATTTGCAATCAGAGAAATGAATATTAAGAATGAGAAACTTTATATCTGAGAGATAGGCAAAAATTAAGAAGTCTGACTACATCTAGTGTTGGAGTGAGTAATTTATATACATTGCTTTTGAAAGCATAAATTTGTACAACTGCATTGGTAAACTGTGTATCATTATGTTCCAAAGTTGAGCATTGTACATACCATAACTCAGAAATTCCACTCCTAGGTATATATCCTAGAAAAACTATTCAAATGACTGCAAGATATGTAAAATGTGTATACCAGTACTCTTTATATTATCAGAAAACTGAAAGTCACCCAGAGTCTAACAGGAAATAGATGAAAAATTGTGGTGCTGTCACATATTTGAATATTGTATGACAGTGAAAATGAAAAAAATTTCTACTGTGTGCAGTAACATATATAAACTGCAGAAGCCTATGTTCAATAAAAATCATCAAGACCCAGAAGACTACATACAATATAATGCTGAAAACAACCCAATAGTCCCATAGATAGTTGTTTGGGTAAACATAGAAATTGACTCTTATGGTCTTAAAGCTTGAACCTTACATCTGTTCAATCTGAGTTCCTTCCTCAGTAAATGACCTTCAAGCCTCTCAAAGTACCAAAGAACTGAAACTCACCAGAGCACCACATCCAGACAATGAGATGCTAGATCCTTCATTCATTATGATTGC
Organism: Pan paniscus; assembly: GCF_029289425.2. NCBI lineage: Eukaryota > Metazoa > Chordata > Mammalia > Primates > Hominidae > Pan > Pan paniscus. The sequence goes on along the minus strand of NC_073249.2, from coordinate 30,305,276 downwards.
TTACTTGCCCCTCCCTAGTTCTTGTTTCTTGCATATTGTTGCATTTGTTCCCTACTATATAAACCCATAGTTTTAGTCAGTCAGGCAGATGGATTTGAGACTGAGCTCCCATCTCATCAGCGGCAGCATCCAATTAAAGCGTTCTTCCTTGTCAATAATTGGCATCTCAGTGAATGGCTTTCTGTGTGGCAAGCGACAGGACCTAAACTGAACCTCTGCTTTTTCAGTAACAATATTATGTGTGTAGAAATGTAAAACAAGCTCAACTAAATATACAGCTACTTTAGGCATACATGCATTTGTGATAACAATACTATTTAAAGAGGATGAAGAGGCTGGGCATGGTGGCCTATGTTTATAATCCCAGCACTTTGGGAGGCCAAGGCAGGAGGATTGCTTGAGGCCAAGAGTGGAGCCCAGCCTGGGCAACAGTGTGAGATCCTGTTTCTACATTTTGTTTTTTAATTAGCTGGTTGTGGTGGTGTGTGCCTGTAGTCCCAGCTACTCCAGAGGCTGAGGCTGGAGGATCACTTGAGTCCAGGAGTTGGGGGTTAAAGTGAGCTATGGTCATGTTTCTGCAGTTTGGCTTAGGTGACAGAGCAAGACCCTGTCTGTAAAAAAAAAATAAGTCAAAAGGAAGAAGAAACAAAAAATTCACAGGGAATGTGGGGAAAGTGCAGAGACTGTGAAAGAGATCCACAATGTGTAGATACAATTTTAAAGCCCTCCTTGGTATTTTTCTAAATTAAGAAGTATTATCCAGTAAAAAATGCTTTTTAATCAAGCAATATTCTTTTATAATATATTCTTCTCGTGCACTCCAATGTCCTCTTCTCTCTCCTCTTCTGGCTACAGTTGCACCAGGAAGCTGAGGCAGAAACAAGGTGAACATAACTGTAAATGGTAAAAAAAAAAATAAAAAAAGAAACAAATACTTCAAAGAGAGTTAGCAAATAAACCATCCCACATTTGGTTGACTTTTGGTGAATTATCCTAGAACTAGGGAAGATCAAAAGCAGAGATTACAGTCTGGAGGCTATTGCAACGTTCCAGGTAAGAGATGATGGTGGCCTGGAGTAGAATAAAATGGTAAATGTGGAGGAAAATGAAAAGATTCAAGAGGTATTTTGTAATTGTTGTCATGTCTGTCCTTAGAGTCACAGCAGTTGCAGTAATAATGCTAGAAACATTTTAAGCATAGTGATCATCCAATCCAACTGACAGTGTCTCCGGTTGCCAACAAAGAGGTGAACGGGCACTAGCATCACTCCATCCCAGGGTAATTACATCATTTGGTCATCAGCTACTGTATTCATCTCCTCAAAGGTGTTGTGATCTCAAAGCTTATTCTATATGTTTTCTTTATTTCATTTAACTGACTTTGCTGACCCTTGATCCAGTTCTTATTTCTCCACTGAATTCTGAAACTCTTGAATCTTCTCCTTTGCAGTCAGCCAACTCTCTTAATCCTCTACTATTGTTCAGAATGTTCCCTTTATTTTAACAGCTTTATTAAGGTGTAATTGTTATGCACAAAAAGCTGCACATAATTAATATATAAAATTTGATAGGTTTTAACATGGGGTGTTTTTCCATTTATTTGGTTTTCTTTAATTTCTTTCAGCTTTTTTTGTAGTTTTCAATGTACAGGTCTTTCACTTCTTTGTTTAAGTTTATGCCTAAGTATTTTATTATTCTTGATGCTATCATAAATGGAATTATAAACCAAAAGTAAAAATTTAAGCCCCCCAACTGACTGAATGGACCCTTTCTCTTGGCCAAGAAGACTCCAAAAAAAATCTGAAAAACTAGTTCAGGCCATGATGGGAAGGGGGTTCAGTTATGCCTCATTATACTCTCCTTCCTTTGGAATTCAGGCACAAATGACCAGCATTAACATTAAAACAGAGATCTTTACACTGACAACCTGATTATTTGTAGCAATATGATACCAAATTCAATCCGATCCTAGCAGAGCATCACATGACAAATAGCAGGCCCTAAAGGAAATTGAGTATTTAATCTCAAAATATACTTATTTGACATATGTTGAAGTGGCCTGGCAAAGCTCTCTCGTGGGGGAAATTTACATTTTGTAGAGAATCGCCTTCCCCTTCCAGGTCTCTTTCTGAGCCGGAGGAGATTAGTTGAGAATCTACCACCCTTAAAAGGACTGAATTAGAAAATATTTGCCATCTATTGCCTCTAAGGGTGGCTGCCTTTGAGACTTCATCTACATAATAAGAACCTTCATCTCCACAACCACTCATCTTAACCCAGACACTCCTTTCTATTGATTCCAGGTCTTTAAATAATGACTCTTTCAACCAATTGCCAATCAGAAAATCTTTGAATCCGCCTATGACCTGGAAGTCCCTGTTTTGAGTTGTTCCACCTTTCTGAACCAAAAAAATGTATATCCTACAGGTATTGATTGATGTCTTATGTCTCCATGAAACATATACAATTAACCTGTAACCCAACCACCTTGGGAACATGTTTTCAGGACCTCTTGAGACTATGTCTTGGGCCTTGTTCACTTATATTTGGCTCAGAATAAATCTCTTTAAATATTTTACACAGTTTGGCTTTTTCATCAATATAATCATTTTCTTCATTTCCTTTTCAGAGAGTTTAATGTTGTTATATAGAAATGCAAATAATTTTTGTATGTTGTTTTTATTTCCTGTAACTCTTATACATTTAACTTGAACACCATCCAAATTATTGGTGTATAACTGTTAATTGGAGTCTCTTGTGATCCTTTTTATTTTTATTTTTATTTATTTTATTTTATTTTTATTTTTTTTAATTTTTATTTTTTTATTTTTATTTTTTATTATTATTATACTTTAAGTTTTAGGGTACATGTGCACAATGTGCAGGTTAGTTACATATGTATACATGTGCCATGCTGGTGTGCTGCACCCATTAACTCATCATTTAGCATTAGGTATATCTCCTAATGCTATCCCTACCCTCTCCCCCCACCCAACAACAGTCCTCAGAGTGTGATGTTCCCCTTCCTGTGTCCATGTGTTCTCATTTTTCAATTCCCACCTATGAGTGAGAATATGCGGTGTTTGGTTTTTTGTCCTTGCAATAGTTTATTGAGAATGATGATTTCCAATTTCATCCATGTCCCTACAAAGGACATGAACTCATCATTTTTTACGGCTGCATAGTATTCCATGGTGTATATGTGCCACATTTTCTTAATCCGGTCTATCATTGTTGGACATTTGGGTTGGTTCCAAGTCTTTGCTATTGTGAATAGTGCCGCAATAAACATACGTGTGCATGTGTCTTTATAGCAGCATGATTTATAGTCCTTTGGGTATATACCCAGTAATGGGATGGCTGGGTCAAATGGTATTTCTAGTTCTAGATCCCTGAGGAATCGCCACACTGACTTCCACAATGGTTGAACTAGTTTACAGTCCCACCAACAGTGTAAAATTGTTCCTATTTCTCCACATCCTCTCTAGCACCTGTTGTTTCCTGACTTTGTAATGATTGCCATTCTAACTGGTGTGAGATGGTATCTCATTGTGGTTTTGATTTGCATTTCTCTGATGGCCAGTGATGATGAGCATTTTTTCATGTGTCTTTTGGCTGCATAAATGTCTTATTTTGAGAAGTGTCTGTTCATATCCTTCGCCCACTTTTTGATGGGGTTGTTTGTTTTTTTCTTGTAAATTTGTTTGAGTTCATTGTAGATTCTGGATATTAGCCCTTTTTCAGATGAGTAGGTTGCAAAAATTTTCTCCCATTTTGTAGGTTGCCTGTTCACTCTGATGGTAGTTTCTTTTGCTGTGCAGAAGCTCTTTAGTTTAATTAGATCCCATTTGTCAATTTTGGCTTTTGTTGCCATTGCTTTTGGTGTTTTAAACATGAAGTCCTTGCCCATGCCTATGTCCTGAATGGTAATGCCTAGGTTTTCTTCTAGGGTTTTTATGGTTTTAGGTCTAACGTTTAAGTCTTTGATCCATCTTGAATTAATTTTTGTGTAAGGTGTAAGGAAGGATCCAGTTTCAGCTTTCTACATATGGCTAGCCAGTTTTCCCAGCACCATTTATTAAATAGGGATTCCTTTCCCCATTGCTTGTTTTTCTCAGGTTTGTCAAAGATCAGATAGTTGTAGATATGCGGCGTTATTTCTGAGGGCTCTGTTCTGTTCCATTGATCTATATCTCTGTTTTGGTACCAATACCATGCTGTTTTGGTTACTGTAGCCTTGTAGTATAGTTTGAAGTCAGGTAGCGTGATGCCTCCAGCTTTGTTCTTTTGGCTTAGGATTGACTTGGTGATGCGGCCTCTTTTTTGGTTCCATATGAACTTTAAAGTAGTTTTTTCCAATTCTTTGAAGAAAGTCATTGGTAGCTTGATGGGGATGGCATTGAATCTATAAATTACCTTGGGCAGTATGGCCATTTTCATGATGTTGATTCTTCCTACCCATGAGCATGGAATGTTCTTCCATTTGTTTGTATCCTCTTCTATTTCATTTAGCAGTGGTTTGTAGTTCTCCTTGAAGAGGTCCTTCACGTCCCTTGTAAGCTGGATTCCTAAGTATTTTATTCTCTTTGAAGCAATTGTGAATGGGAGTTCACTCATGATTTGGCTCTCTGTTTGTCTGTTATCGGTGTATCAGAATGCTTGCGATTTTTGTACATTGATTTTGTATCCTGAAACTTTGCTGAAGTTGCTTATCAGCTTAAGGAGATTTTGGGCTGAGACAATGGGGTTTTCTAGATATACAATCATGTCGTCTGCAAACAGGGCCAATTTGACTTCCTCTTTTCCTAATTGAATACCCTTTATTTCCTTCTCCTGCCTAATTGCCCTGGCCAGAACTTCCAACACTATGTTGAATAGGAGTGGTGAGAGAGGGCATCCCTGTCTTGTGCCAGTTTTCAAAGGGAATGCTTCCAGTTTTTGTCCATTCAGTATGATATTGGCTGTGGGTTTGTCATAGATAGCTCTTATTATTTCGAGATACGTCCCATCGATACCTAATTTATTGAGAGTTTTTAGCATGAAGTGTTGTTGAGTTTTGTCAAAGGCCTTGTCTGCATCTATTGAGATAATCATGTGGTTTTTGTCTTTGGTTCTGTTTATATGCTGGATTACATTTATTGATTTGCGTATATTGAACCAGCCTTGCATCCCAGGGATGAAGCCCACTTGATCATGCTGGATAAGCTTTTTGATGTGCTGCTGGATTCGGTTTGCCAGTATTTTATTAAGGATTTTTGCATCAATGTTCATCAAGGATATTGGTCTAAAATTCTCTTTTTTGGTTGTGTCTCTGCCCGGCTTTGGTATCAGGATGATGCTGGCCTCATAAAATGAGTTAGGGAGGATTCCCTCTTTTTCTGTTGATTGGAATAGTTTCAGAAGGAATGGTACCAGTTCCTCCTTGTACCTCTCATAGAATTCGGCTGTGAATCCATCTGGTCCTGGACTCTTTTTCGTTGGTAAGCTATTGATTATTGCCACAATTTCAGATCCTGTTATTGGTCTATTCAGAGATTCAACTTCTTCCTCATTTAGTCTTGGGAGAGTGTATGTGTTGAGGAATTTATCCATTTCTTCTAGATTTTCTAGTTTATTTGCGTAGAGGTGTTTGTAGTATTCTCTGATGGTAGTTTGTATTTCTGTGGGATTGGTGGTGATATCCCCTTTATCATTTTTTACTGCATCTATTTGATTCTTCTCTCTTTTTTTCTTTATTAGTCTTGCTAGCGGTCTATCAATTTTGTTGATCCTTTCAAAAAACCAGCTCCTGGATTCATTAATTTTTTGAAGGGTTTTTTTTGTCTCTATTTCCTTCAGTTCTGCCCTGATTTTAGTTATTTCTTGCCTTCTGCTAGCTTTTGAATGTGTTTGCTCTTGCTTTTCTAGTTCTTTTAATTGTGATGTTAGGGTATCAATTTTGGATCTTTCCACTTAAAGTATATTTTGTTTTATATAAGTATAAGACATAGGTCCTGAAAACATGTGCCCAACATGATTGGGTTACAGCTTAATTTTATGTGTTTCATGGAGACATAAGACATCAATCAATACATGTAGGGTGTACATTGGTTTGGTTCAGAAAGGTGGAACAACTCAAAACAGGGACTTCCAGGTCATAGGTGGATTCAGAGATTTTCTGATTGGCAATTGGTTGATGGAGTCATTATTTAAAGACCTGAAAACAATAGAAAGGAGTGTCTGAGTTAAGATGAATGGTTGTGCAGATGAAGGTTCTTATTATGTAGATGAAGTCTCAAAGGCAGCCACTCTTAGAGGCAATAGATAATCTCTTTTGTTAATCATTTATATGGAATATCTTTTTTCAACCTTCCCCTTTTAAGCCTATGTGTGTCGTTAAATCTAAAGTGTGTCTATTATAGACTGCATATAGTTGGGTCTTTTTTTTTTTAATCCATTTGGCTTCAGTTACTATATCTTTCAACTACACAGCTGAATCTATTTACATTTAAAGTAATTATTAATACAGAAGGATTCACTATTGCCATTTTGTTAAATTTTTAAGTGTCCTGTAGTTCTTTCATTTTTCTTTTCTTCTCTTGCTGTCTTCTTTTGTGTTTCATTGGTGATTTTTTAGTGATAGCCTTTGATTCCTTTCCCTATTTTCCTCCCTCCCTTCCTTCCTTCCTTTCCTTCCTTTCTTTCTTTCCTTTTTTTTTTTTCTTTTTTTTAGATAGAGTCACACTCTGTTGCCCAGGCTGGAGTGCAGTGACACCATCTCAGTCTCAGCTCACTGCAACCTCCGCCTCCCAGGTTCAAGTGATTCTCCTGCCCCAGCCTCCTGAGTAGCTAGGATTAGAGGCTCATGTCACCCTACCTGGTTAATTATTTTGTTTATTTTCTATAGATATTTTCTTTGTGGTTACCATGAAGCTTACATAAAACATTTTATAGGTATAACAGTCTAAGCTCATCAGAAACATAACTATTAGGTTTATGCAAATGTAATTGCAGTTTTTGCATTGTTGAAATTTGCCATTTGATATTGGAATACATTTTTAAGTAAATATGGTTATGTTATACGTTGTTTTAATGTGCATTTCTTGCTTTTCTTTTTTGTTAATGAGTTATTACTTGCTGTTTATTTTATATTTAATTTAGACCATGGAAATGATGTTAGACAAAAAGCAAATTTGAGCAATTTTCTTATTCCAGTTCAAAATGGTCCATAAAGCAGCAGAGACAACACGCAATATCAACAACACATTTGGCCCAGGAGCTGCTAAGAAACGTACAATGAAGTGGTGGTTCAAGAAGTTTTGCAAAGGACATGACAGCCTTGAAGATGAGAAGCATAGTGGCTGGCCATTGGAAGTTGCCAATGACCAACAGAAAGCAATCATCAAAGCTGATCCTCTTACAACTACACAAGAAGTTGCTGAAGAACTCAATATCGACCATTCTATGGTTGTTCAGCATTTGAAGCAAATTGGAAAGGTGAAAAAGCTCAAGAAGTGGGTGCCTCATGAGCTGAACAAAAATGATAAAAATTGTCATATTGAAGTGTCATCTTCTCTTATTCTATGCAACAACAAGGCACCATTTCTTAGTTGGATTGTGATGTGCGATGAAAAGTGGATTTTATACAACCAGCAGTGATCAGCTCAGTGGTTGAATCAAGAAGAAGCTCCAAAGCACTTCTTAAAGCCAAACTTGCACCAAAAAAAGGTTTTGGTCACTGGTTGCTGGTCTGCGGCTAGTCTGATGCACTACAGGTTTCTGAACCCTGTCAAAACCATTACAGCTGAGAAATATGCTCAGCAAATCAATGAGATGCACCAAAAACTGCAATGCTTGCAGCCAGCGTTGGTCAACAGAAAGGGCCCAATTCTCCTCCATGACAATGCCTGACCACACATTGCATAGCCAACATTTCAAAAGTTGAAAGAATTGGGCTATGAAATTTTGCCCCATCCGCCATGTTCACCTGACCTCTTGTCAACCAACTACCACTTCTTCAAGCATCTCTACAACATTTTGCAGGGAAAACATTTCCACAACGAGCATGATGCAGAAAATGGTTTCCAAGAGTTCGTCAAATCCCAAAGCACAGAATTTTATGCTACGGGAATAAACAAACTTATTTGTCATTGGAAAAAATGTGTTGATTGTAATGGTTCCTATTTTGATTAATAAAGATGTGTTTGAGCCTAGTTATAATGACTTAAAATCCATGGTCCAAAACCACAATTACTTTTGCACCAACCTAATATAATAGAATACAAAAGACCTACACTTTAGCAACCCCCTACACTTTATGTTATAAATGAAACAATTTACATCTTTTTTATGTATATCCATTAACAAATTTTGTATTTATAGTTATTCTTAATACTTTTGTCTTTTGCTTTTATACTAAAATTAAAAGGAATTTACATACCAACATTATATCATGATATTCTGTATTTGTCTATATATTTACATTTACCATAAGTTTTACATTTTCTTATGTTTCTGTGTTGCTATTTAGCATCCTTTCATTTCAACTTGAAAAATTCCCTTTCATATTTCTTATAAGACAGTGATAGTAGTGAGGAACTCTCAGGTTTTGTTTGCCTCAAAATGTCTTTATCTTTTTCTCATTTTGGAAGGATAGTTTTGCTTAATATGGTATTCTGGTTGATAGATTTTTGTTTGTTTTTTCTTCTAGCAACTTGAATATATCATCTTACTCTCTCCTGGCCTGCAAGGCTTCTGTTGGTAAATCCACTAGTAGTCTTGAGGGTGTTTCCATTGTACATGGCAAGTCACTTTTCTTTTGTTCCCTTCGTAATTCTCCTTGTCTTTGAATTTTGATAATTTGATTCCTATGTGTCTCTGTGTACACTTTTTTGGGTTCACTATTTTTTGCATTCTTTGGGCTTCATGAATCTGGTTGTCCATTTACATTTCCAGATTCTGGAAGTTTTCAGGCATTATTTCTTTTTTTGCTTGTTTGTTTTTGTTTTGTTTTGTTTTTATTTCCCAGATCTCTTACTAAAACATGTCATTTTTAAAAAAATCAATTTTGTTCTTCTTTCTATCTCTCTTCTCCTTCTGAGTCCCCCATAATGCATATTGCTTCTTTTTATAGTCTCTTATAAGTCCCTTAGGCTTTCTTTACTCTTTTGCATTTCATTTTCTATTTTTGATTCGCTGACAGATAATTTTACATGATTTGTCTTTGGGTTTGCTATTCTTTTATTTCCTGAAGTCTGCTTTTGAAGCTATTTAATTTTTCAATTCAGTTTTTGCATTCTTTAGCTCTTGAATTTCTGTTTGGTTTTCTACTTGTGGTTTTTATCTCCTTGTTAATATTCTAATTTTATTCATGTGTTAGTTTCCTGATTTTGTTTAGTTGTCTGTCTGTATTCTTTTATAACTTAATGAGCTTATTTAAAATGATTATTTTTAATTCTTTGTTAGGCTATTCATAGATCTCCACTTCTTAAGAGATGCTTACTGAAGATTTATTTTGTTCCTTTAGTCATGGTACATTTCCCTGATTCATCATGATCCTTGTAGCTTTGCCTTGGTGTCTGCACATTAGAGTTATCAGCCACCTTTCCCAGTGTTCATAGACTAACTTAGATGAGATAAGATTTTCATCAACCAGATTTTATTGCTAGAGATTCTGGGAGCCTCTTAAACTGTTTCCATAGATGTTCATGTACTCTGCCTCTTCCTTCCTGCTATGGAAAACTCCTCAGTTCTGCACTTTCTCTCAATCTCACAGTGCTGTACCAGTCATAGCAAGAAGCTCTCTGCTTTTCTTTGTTCTTAACTTCCCAAAGGCATCTGAGCTATGGCAGATCCATAAACACTATATATGAGGTGAGACAAAAACCAGATTCTTTGACAGCACACTGAAAGAAGAGTGACATGAAGCCTCACTATTTCCCCTCAAGAGAGAAGTCATGGGCCAGATGAGCTCTCTTGACACTGAACTGTGCTGTCTTGTGGGAGGGACTGGCATGGGTAAAGTGAAACTGTTCTTTTTACCCATGTTGATAGGTTCTCAGCTTTGTGCTCATCTGGAATACTGCAAACTTTTAACTATATTCTAAACCTCTTATAAGGGGATTTTGTTTAGCATTTTGTTGTTAAATGTGGGAGAATGAGTTCTGGGACTTCTTATTCCATGATCTTGCTGATGTAACTCCAGAATATTCCTTTACCTTTTTGCTTCAACTCAGTAATACTCAATCCTGGTTACATATATGAATTGTCTGGAGAAATTTAAAATAATAATGCCTGCATTTGATTCATAGATATTATAGTTAAATGTATTGGGGGTGGGGTCCATCGGGCATTGGGATTTGGCTAAAGCATACTAGAAATTTCCAATGAGCAACTATAGGTAGTAGCTATTCTCTTCACTTAAAACTAGATTTCTATTAAAACCTCTAAATTGAGTATTATTGATCCTTTCATGCCTTTATATCTCAGGATTGTGTTCTTGACCTTCTTGCTTCCCATTGCCTCTTTGAAACCAATACTTGCTTATCAAAAACATCTTTGCTGCCATGAGACACACCACATTCGAATATTTCTTAAACATGACATCAAAAGCATAATCCATGAAAAAATCAAAAATGATAATTTGGACTTCATCAAAACTTAAAATATCTGCTTCTCAAAGGCACTGTGAAGTACATAAAAAGACAAGACACAAACGAGGACAGAATATTTGCAAATCAAATATCTGATAAAAGTCTTATATTCAGCGTCTATAAAGATCTCTCAAAATTAAATAACAAAAAGAAAAATTACCCAGTTTTTTGAATGGGCAAAGGATTATAAGAAGCATCTCACCAAAGAAGACATATATTTGTCAAGTAAAATTATAAAAATATGCTCAACATAATTATTCATTAGGAAAATGTAAATCAGAACCTTCATGAGATACCACTGCATACCTATTAAATGGCTGAAATTAAAAAGACTGACCATACCAAGTATTGATAAGGACGTGGAAGAACTTGTAGAAATGTAAAATGGTACAATATGATCTAGTCATTTTATTCCTACACATTTACCCAAAAGAAAAGAAGAAATATATTCATGCAAAGACTGGTATAAGATGTTGATTGCAGCTTTACCCATAATAACTCAAAACTGGAAACAATTATATGTTCAAAAACAGGTGAATGAGTGAACAAATTATGAATGATCCATACGATTAAATATTAATTAATAATAAGAAGGAATGACATGTGCAACAACATGGATACATGCAACAACATGGATAAACTATTGATACATGCAACAACATGGATACATCTCTAACTAAGGTGGGTGAAAATATCAGAAAGAAAAAAGAATAGATACTGAATTACTCATTTATATAAAACTATAAGAAATGGAAACTAATCTATAGCGACAGAAAGCAGAGCAATGATTTCCTGGGGAGTGTGGGACAGGAGAGAAAGGATAAAGAAATTACATAAGGGCACAAGGCAGCATTTGGGAATAATGAATACATTATGTTCACTACCCTGCTTGCGGTGATGGTCTCACAGGTATATACATATGACAAAACTTATAAAATTGCACTTTAAATCCCTTTAGTTTATTGTATTTTTACTATACTTCAATGATGCTGTTAAAAATAATTGAGAAGGAGGGCAAGATAGCTGACTAGACACAACCAAGTGGAACAGCTCCCACTGAGGGACTGAGACAACTGGCATGCTCCTAATAGATCTTCAGAGGGAAGGATCTGAGAGTGGATAGAGGGAAGACACAGAAGCTGAGTTGAAGGGGGAGAAAGCTGGGAACTCTGCATGGGCCTACCACACATGAGGACTTATTCCCAGTCCCCAGTGGCTCCAGGGGAATGGGTGAGTTGAACTGTCAAGGAAAAACCCCCTCTCACCATGGGCTTCTTGTATCCCAGCAGGAGAAGTTCCCTTAACCACGACAGACACTCAGGTTGGCAGAGAGCTGCTTAGTGAAGTGATGGGGCAGGAAGCCAGCAGATGTAGGGCCCAGAGAGTTTGGTGTGGGAGCATCTGTAGCAGAGGACAGCCAGGGGTGACCATCCCTCTAAGCTTGACTTGTTCCTATAGGAGGCTTTAGACCTAGGGGAACTATCAGACCTGAACTCTGCAGGGTGGTCTTGCCCATCAGACAGGGCCAGTGTGACCTGAGCATTCTTTGGTGTGCTGGCCTTTCCCAGGCCCCACCCTGGCCATGCCTGCTTGCAGGGCAGTTCTAGGTGCCTGAGGAGCCCACGCCATAGCTTTTGCACTTTCAGACTGTGCCTGACCAGCAGAGAGCTCTAGCAAGGCAGTCCCTACGCACCAGCCCACCTGCTCCTTCCCCACACTGCAGCTTCCTCCCAGCTCATGGCAACTTCCCACATCACTTTGCTGGTGCATATCTGTGCAGGTGGGTTTTGTTTTCCTTGTCCCACCAGTGGGCAGGAATGCAGTCCATTCCCACATCACCCACAGACTTCCATTGGAGACTGAGCCTTGGAAGGCACAGAGCCAGCCAGCCCCACTTCCGCCAGTGCTCTGCCCTTGCACTAACACTACACAGAGAACAATGGATCCTCCCCTATGCTGAGTGAACATCCCTGCCTGCAGGGCACAGAGAAGGAAACCAGACCTGTGCCTACCAGTGCCCTGCCCCTGAGTGAGAGGAGGGCACCCAGGCACCTGCTAGCACTCTGCATCAGCTGCCACTACTGCTGTTATTGGCACAGGCTAATGTGGACAGAGCCTGCTGTCACTGCACTATGAAGCACTTTGCCTGACACCACCCATTGGAGTGTAGCAACCAACCCAACACTGGGAACACCTTAGCTCCCCAAGTGCAGTGGATTCCTAATTTCAAGGAGCAAGAGAACAAAGTTGAGGACCAATACAAGTCTCCCAGAGTAAGAACGCTTAATCCAGGAGTTAGGAGCTGAGGGTTGGCCCCTAAAATTTTCCAGAAATGAAGCCTGTCAGCTGAATCCACCTTATATGACAATCAAATCCTGAAGATCATCAGATAGGATAAAAGATTTTTTAAAAAATCCAAAGGTCAGCAGCCTCAAAGATTGAAGGTAAATAAGCCCACAAGTTGAGAAATAATCAGTGCAAGGACCTTGAAAACTCAGCCAGAATGCCTTATTTCCTTCAAACAACTATATCACCTCTCCAGCAAGGATTCTGAACTGGGCTGAGATGGTGGAAATGACAGAAATAGCATTCAGAATATGGATAGGAATAAAGATCACTGAGCTACAGGAGTACATTGAAATCCAATTCAAGGAAGTTAAAAATCATGATAAAACAATTCAGGAGCTGACAGACAAAATAGCCAGTATAGGAAAAAAATGTAACCGACTTGATGAGCTGAAAAGCACACTACAGGAATTTCATAATGCAATCACAAGTATTAATAGAATAGACCAAGCAGAAGAAAGAATTTCAGAGTTTGAAGACTGGCATTCAAAAATAAGACAATTATATAAGAATAGAGAAAAAAATAAAAAAGAATGAAGAAAATCTCTAAGAAATATGAGATTACATAAAGAGACCAAATTTATGACTCACTGGTGTCTTTGGAAGAGATGAGGACAGCATAAGCAACTTGGAAAACATGTTTCAATGAAGCAAACCTCTGAGAAATATGGAATTATGTAAAGAGACCAAATCTGTGACTCATTGGTGTCTTTGAAAAAGATGAGGGCAGCATAAGCAACTTGGAAAACATATTTCAGGATATCATCCATGAAAACTTCCCCAAACTAGCTAGAGAGGCCAACATTCAAATTCAGGAAATGCAGAGAACTCAAGTACGATACTTCACAAGAAGATTATCCTCAAGACATATAATCATCAGAATCTCCAAGGTTCAAATGAAAGAAAAAATGCTAAAGGCAGACAGATAGAAAGACCGGTCACCTACCTACAAAGGGAAGCCCATCAGACTAATAGTGGACCTATCAGCAGAAAACCTATAAGCCAGAAGATACTGGGGGCCAGTATTCAAATTCTTAAAGAAAATACATTCCAACTCAGAATTTCATATCCATCTAAACCAAGCTTCATTAAGTGAAGAAGAAATAAGATCCTTTTCAGATAAGCAAATTCTCAGGGAATTTGTTACCACCAGATGTGGCATACAAGAGCCCCTGAAGGAAGCACTAACTACGAAAAGGAAAGACTCTTACCAGCCACTATAAAAGCACACTGAAGTACACATATCAGTGACACTATAAAGCAACCACATAAACAAGTCTGCAAAATAACCAGCTAAAATCATGATGACACGATCAAATCCACACATATCAATACTAACCTTGAATGTAAATGGGCTAACTGCTCCAATTAAAAGACACAGAATGGCAAGCAAGCTGGATAAAGAACAAAAACCCATTGGTATGCTGTCTTCAAGAGACTCATCTCACATGCAATGACATGTATAAGCTCAAAACAAAAGGATGGAGAAAAATCTACCAAGAAGATGGAAAACAGAAAAAAAGCAGGGGTTGCAACCCTAGTTTCAGACAAAACAGACTTTAAAACAACAAAGATCAAAGAAGACAAAGAAGGGCATTACATATGGTAAAGGGTTCAATTCAACAAGAAGATTTTACTATCCTAAATATACATGCACCCAACACAGGAGCACCCAGATTGATAAAGCAAGTTCTTAGATACCTTCAAAAAGACTTAGACTCTCAAACAACAATAGTGGGAGACTTTAATTCTTCTCTCTTTTTTTCTTTATTAGTCTTGCTAGAGGTCTACCAATTTTGTTGATCCTTTCAAAAAACCAGCTCCTGGATTCATTAATTTTTTGAAGAGATTTTTGTGTCTCTATTTCCTTCAGTTCTGCTCTGATTTTAGTTATTTCTTGCCTTCTGCTAGCTTTTGAATGTGTTTGCTCTTGCTTTTCTAGATCTTTTAATTGTGATGTTAGGGTGTCAATTTTAGATCTTTCCTGCTTTCTGTTGTCTTTGACAAACCTGAGAAAAACAAGAAATGGGGAAAGGATTCCCTATTTAACAAACGGTGCTGGGAAAACTGGCTAGCCATATGTAGAAAGCTGAAACTGGATCCCTTCCTTACACCTTATACAAAAATCAATTCAAGATGGATTAAAGACTTAAACCTTAGACCTAAAACCATAAAAACCCTAGAAGAAAACCTAGGCATTACCATTCAGGACATAGGCATGGGCAAGGACTTCAAGTCTAAAACGCCAAAAGCAATGGCAACAAAAGCCAAAATTGACAAATGAGATCTAATTAAACTAAAGAGCTTCTTCACAGCAAAAGAAACTACCATCAGAGTGAACAGGCAACCTACAAAATGGGAGAAAATTTTCGCAACCTACTCATCTGAAAAAGGGCTAATATCCAGAATCTACAATGAACTCAAACAAATTTACAAGAAAAAAACAAACAACCCCATCAAAAAGTGGGCGAAGGACATGAACAGACACTTCTCAAAAGAAGACATTTATGCAGCCAAAAAACACACGAAAAAATGCTCACCATCACTGGCCATCAGAGAAATGCAAATCAAAACCACAGTGAGATACCATCTCACACCAGTTAGGATGGCAATCATTAAAAAGTCAGGAAACAACAAGTGCTAGAGAGGATGTGGAGAAATAGGAACACTTTTACACTGTTGGTGGGACTGTAAACTAGTTCAACCATTGTGGAAGTCAGTGTGGCGATTCCTCAGGGATCTAGAACTAGAAATACCATTTGACCCAGCCATCCCATTACTGGGTATATACCCAAAGGACTATAAATCATGCTGCTTTAAAGACACATGCACACGTATGTTTATTGCAGCATTATTCACAATAGCAAAGACTTGGAACCAACCCAAATGTCCAACAATGATAGACCGGATTAAGAAAATGTGGCACATATACACCATGGAATACTATGCAGCCATAAAAAATGATGAGTTCATGTCCTTTGTAGGGACATGGATGAAATTGGAAATCATCATTCTCAGTAAACTATTGCAAGGACAAAAAACCAAACACCGCATATTCTCACTCATAGGTGGGAATTGAAAAATGAGAACACATGGACACAGGAAGGGGAACATCACACTCTGGGGACTGTTGTGGGGTGGGGGGAGGGGGGAGGGATAGCATTGGGAGATATACCTAATGCTAGATGACGAGTTAGTGGGTGCAGCACACCAGCATGGCACATGTATACATATGTAACTAACCTGCACATTGTGCACATGTACCCTAAAACTTAAAGTATAATAATAATTAATTAATTAATTAATTAATTTGAAATAATAATAATAATAATTTTGAAGTTGGAGCAACCACATTTTTGGGTGTATCTTAAAATAAATGTACTAAGAATGTTATTGTGAAAGTAACAATTTTGATTCATGCTTTAATAATGTAATTTATGAAGTGTCAATTGCCAATTGCAGATAATCTTGTATAGTATAGTTATATGTACCTTAATAAAATCCACTTTGAAGTATAAAAAAAAAAACAACAACAATAGTGGGAGACTTTAACATCCCACTGACAATTGTAGACAGATCATCAAGACAGAAAATTAACAAAGATATTCAGGACATGAACTCAGCACTGGATCAAATAAATTTGATAGGCACCTACAGAATTCTCTACCCCAAAACAACAGAATATACATTCTTCTCGTAGCCACATGACACATACTCTAAAATAGATCACATACTCTAAAACTGATCACATGATCAGAAGTAAAATACTCTTCAGCAAGCACAAAATAATTGAAATCATAATAAATAATCTTATGGATCATAGCACAATCGAATTAGAAATCAAGACTAAGAAATTCACTCAAAATCCTCAAGACCATACAATTACATGGAAATTGAACAACCTGCCACTGAATGACTTCTGGATAAATAATAAAATTATGGCAGAAATTAAGAAGTTCTTTGAACCTAATAAGAACAAAGATATAATATATCAGAATCTCTGGGACACAGCTAAGGTAGTGTTAAGAATGAAATTTATAGCACTAAATGCCCACATCAGTAAGTTAGAAAAATCTCAAGTTAAACCTAACATCACAACTAAAAGAAATAGAGAACCAAGAGCAAACAAATCTCAAAGCTACCAGAAGACAACAAATGACCAAAATCAGAGCTGAACTGAAGGAGATTGAGATATGAAAAACTACTCAAAAGATCAACAAACCCAGAAGCTGTTTTTTTAAAAAAAATACTAAAATAGATAGACTACCAGCTAGACAATAAAGAAGAAAAGAGAGATGATCCAAACAAATGCAATCCAAAATGACAAAGGGGATACTACCACTGACCCCAGAGAAATAAAAACAAACATCAGATAATATTATGAACATCTCTCTGCACATGACCTAGAAAATCTAGGAGAAATGGATAAAATCCTGGACACACATAACCTCCCAAGTCTGAGCCAGGAAGAAATTTAATCCCTAAACAGACCAATAACCAGCTCTGAAATTGACTCAGAAAGGAATAGCCTACCAACCAAAAAATGCCCAAGACCGGACAAATTCACAGCTGAATTCTACCAGAGGTACAAAGAAGAGCTAGTACCATTCCTGCTGAAACTATTGCAAACAATTGAAAAGGAGAGACTCCTCCCTAACTCATTCTATGAGACCAGCATCATTCTAATACCAAAACCTGGCAGGGACATAACAAAAAAGGAAACTTTAAGCCAATATCCTTGATGAACATCGATGCAAAAATCCTCAACAAAATACTAGCAAGCCAAATCCAGCAGCACATCAAAAAGCTTATCAACCACAATCAAGTAGGCTTTATCTCTGAGACACAAGGTTGGTTTAACATAGGCAAATCAATAAATGTGATTAATCAGATAAACAGAACTAAAGACAAAAACCACACGATTATCTCAATAAATGTAGAGAAGGCTTTCTATAAAATTCAAGACCCCTTCATGTTAAAAACTCTCTATGACAAACACACAGCCAAAATCATACTGAGTGGGCGAAAGCTGGAAGCATTCCCTTTGAAAACTGGCACAAGATGATGATGCCCTTTCTCACCACTCCTATTCAACCTAGTATTGTAAGTCCTGCCCAGGGCAATCAGGCAAAAGAAAAAAACAGAGGTCATCCAAATACGCAGAGAGGAAGTCAAACTACCCATGTTTGCAGATGACATGATTCTATATCTAGAAAACCCCATAGTCTTGGCCCAAAAGCTCCTTAAGCTGATAAACAACTTCAGCAAAGTCTCAGGATACAAAATCAATGTATCACAATAAAAGTCACTAACATTCCTATACACCAACAACAGTCAAGCCGAGAGCCAAATCAGGAATACAATCCCATTCACAATTGCCAGACACACACAAACACACATGCACACATGCACAAAATACCTAAGAATATAGCTAATCAGGGAGGTGAAAAATCTCTGAAGAATAACCCCAAAACATTGCTCAAAGAAATCAGAGATGACACAAACAAATGGAAAAACATTCCATGCTCATGGATAGGAAGAAACAACGTCGTGAAAATGGCCATACTGCCCAAAGCAATTTATAGATTCTATGCTATTCCTATTAAACTACCACTGACATTCTTCACAGAACTAGAAAGGCTATTTTAAAATTCATATGGACCCAAAAAGAGCCTTAATAGCCAAGGCAATCCTAAGCAAAAGAATGGAGCTGGAGACCATTATCCTTAGCAAACTAACTCAGGAATGGAAAACCAAATACCACATGTTCTCACTTATAAGTGGGAGCTAAGTGATGAGAACACATGGACACAAAGAAGGGAACAACACACACTGGGGCCTGTCAGAGGGTGAAGGGAAAGAGGGAAGAAGAAGGTCAGGAAAAGTAATTAATGGGTGCCAGGCTTAATACCTGTGTAACCAAATAATCTGTAAAACAAACCCCTATGACACAAGTTTACCTATTTAACAAACTTGAACATGTACCCTTGCACTTAAAATAGAAGTTAAATTTTAAAAAATAAAATAAAATAAAATAAAAAATAAATACATGGCAGCATCTTCTAGGCCCTCAGGGCAGGAAAAATTAATTACTTTATATCATAAAGAAAAGAGAAATGGAGTGATATCACAACTCCATTTTAGATATTGTCCAAAGAAGAAAACCTCAAACTCCAAGCTATCCAATATTCATTAAAATTCAACTAAGAATATGACTGCCTTTCAGATGTATTATTCATTCATTCAGTCAAGAACTACTTATTAAGCACTCAATATATGCAAAGCACTGGAGGTATAACAGTGAACAAAACAATTTACCTGCTTTCATGGAACATATCCTAGTGGAGTGAGGTCAATAAGCAAATAAATAAATATGTATTATGTCATAAGTGCTAAAGAGAAAAATAAAGCAGATTGTTTTCTCCTGATACCACCCCCTCCCCCTACCGCCAGATTTTCATCTGGATTCAGTATCCTTTTACCCCAGTTGAATTTTTTAATTTACTGCACTTTTACAGCAATGTGAATAATATGTACTGAACAATCCATAGTCAACAATTTCACAGAAGTCATACATATAAAAAAAGGAGGCAAGATTACATCTAATTCATTTCATTTTCTAAAAAGTTTATTTAACAAATACTTCTATTGCACTTAGTTTGTGCCACACACTGTGCATTATGTATCTCATAATAATATTATGAGATACATAAAGTATCCCTATGAGATCTAAAAGTATCCCTATTTTCAGGTGGGCAAAGTGAAATACAGACAGATTGGATACTTGTCCAGATCTCCCATAGCTAGTGCATAGCAGGTGAACAGCTGGCACTAGAGCTCATTATTGAAACCTCTACTTTTTGGTGCTTTCCTGGAGAAAGAATATTTTGATAGGGATGACAGCATTTTAGATAGATTTCAGTAGTGTTATATAGAATAGGCATATGCCAAGACAGATGACAAAGAGGAATAAATGAGTTTTTGAAAGTAAAATGTTACATGGAGAAATAATACTTTGAGCAAAGACTACAGAGAAGAATTAACAAAAATATTTAATTTTTAACCAATATTTACTAAAAAACTAGAAATAGCAATAAAGCTGGTGGACCAGTTGAAAATCTAGCTTGCAGACATTTTTTTTTCAGCAAGAAAAGTGTTTTTAGTGTGCATGATTTTAAGCAATACATGCCTTTCTGGTTGTTGCAAGCTCATCACTCTTGACAGGTTTACAAGGGGCAGGGTTGCTTCACACATTTATGTCATCTGCCTAGCCTTTGAAAGTATTAGGATTCTCAGTCCCTCTACCAAGAAGACAATTAAATACTGGGAATGGAGAGAAATAAGATCCAGTCCTTGTGTTTGAATAGCTCACTCACATTCATTCATTCTTCAATTCACCAAACATGTTTTAATTGTCTAATATATGCAGGATCCAAGCAGGAATAGGACTATACGATGAACAGAACCAATAGTCTTTGCTTACATGTAGCTTTCTAGCAGGAGAAGCAAATAAAGCTTATTAATTTTATGATTAACTATGAAGTTACACTGTTACTAATTGTCATAAAGGATAAATTTAATTGTTGAGAAGATATAAACATATAATTAAAATTTAGAGAGATAACCAATAATAGTAATAATTATATGGCACTGAGAGAGCATAGAAGAGGGACATCAAACTGAAACTCTGTAAGTTCAGGGATAGAGGAAGGGTAGGTGGAGTCAGGGAGGAAATTTCAGAGAAGCAATCCATCTTAAACAAAGTATTAACATAAGAAAGAAGGAGGAGATCATAGTTTCTATTGTTATTTCTCCATAAAGTCTTTGGAGACATTTATGGAAAATAATGATTTCCTACTTCAAATTATTTTATTTTCCTGACATATAGGTGTGTCCCAATTTTAATATTCCACTCATTTCTATATGAATCTGAAAGGTTGTGCAACTAAATGTGCACTGATGGCACCACCCTTGCACCATCTGTTTCTGATTAGGTAATCCAGGCTCTGCCTGGATGAATGACTTAGCATGACTCTGCAGCCTAAATTTTTTTTAAAGAAGCCTGATAATTTTATGACACAAACAAGTTATAGAAAATAAAGCTAATTCATATCCTATAGAGCAAAAAATACATATCTTTACCAGTGAAAAGAAAGGCTAAATGACATGCAAACTGCATCTGAGAGCTGGATTTTAGACTCCGTACTTATTTTAAAACTAAGAGCATGCTCTTTGATAAGTAAAACCTGAGTTCGCATTTTCTGATTTTCTGAGGGCTCTTCCTGTAGAACATTTTCTTTCAGCAGCCTCCTTTGTTCGTTTTTATGAGTTAAATCCAAGTCGCAAATAAATGGATCTGTCATCATTTCTCAGAATGTGTTGTTTTCAACATGACCTGCTGATTTTCCCAAGTGCTATCTGTTATTGCGGAGTCATGGTAGCATGGCCCATCAACCCCTTTTGCTTGCTTTTTGGCCACTGAATCCCTTGCCTTTCCTTTGACCTCCACCCAAGTATATAGCCTTGCATCACTCTTTTCTCCAGATGTCTCTACTTTTTTTGATTCAAGTCCAAGGTATTTTAACTTGAATTTCTTGACTTCTCCCAAGAATAAGAACAGCTGCTGGAAAAAAGCCCAGGCTTACACAGTGAAATCTGGGTAGCAGAACTCCCTCACGTGCACAGCAACTTCACTGTCATATTCTTGAAAAAAGCCCCTCTAATTTTTTTTTCACTCCTGTGGTGCTGTTGAAAAAAATCAAATGAGATCAAATAGGTAAAATTGCTTATATACTAAAATAAAGTGGAAGGATAAAAAATAAAGATAGTTATTTTTATAGACGGGAGATAACTTTATTATGGCTTTTTCTTTATTTGAAATAGTTTTATTAATCTGGTAAACAATAAATTGAACAAATGACTTGTTAGATTATGATGTAGACCTACCAATTGATTAATGACAGCTACTTCATCTACGTCAAGGCTTGCCTTATGTATCATCTCCTCTAGGAACCAACTGTGAACGTTAATCCTCAATTGGCTGCTGCACATTAGAATCAGCAGGGGAGCTTTTTAAGATCTTGATGTCCAGGCCACACATCTCAGAACAATACATTAGAAATTCTGGAAGTGGGAGCCAGGCATTAGTATTTTTAAGGCATCTCAAGGGATTCTAGTGTGTGGCCAAGGATGAGAATCGTTGATCTATGTTCCTAAACACCATGTGTGCACCCCAAAACTGTCCACATGTCCATCTCTCCTCCTGGACTGGATTCCTCAGACACAAGAATCACGGCCTTTTGATTTATTTTATTTCACTTTATGTCAAGTTTAAAGCCTAGCACAATGACTACTACACAATAAGTGTTCAATAAATGTTGAATTAAGTGGAAGAGAATTGTACACTGCTCCACATTCCCCTGGATCATTTTTCTTATTATACTGATCAGAAAAAAAGGCTAAAAAGTAGTTGAGAAATGATGATTGGGTAAAAGTTGAACTTTTGTTTGTTTTGAATATTTAAACTGTTGGCTGTGAGTTTTAGAAGATAGTTGGAAAAAAAACTACTTAAATTTCATCTCTAAGAACAACTTTTTCTTATGCAGTGTTTAACTTTTAGAGTGAAAGTCACTGAACTGAAAACTGGGTGGTCAATTTATTAACAAATTTCAACAATTTTGAAATAAATTTATTAGAATTCTTTAAAGATAATTTTCTTTTGGTATTCTAAAACACTGCTCCTTGTACTTTATTATGCTTAAGAATGATTTTGCAAGTTTATTAAAAACTGCGAGGTACTAGGGATTACTACTAGAATTTCAGAATCAGGAGGTCTGGAGTGAAACAAAGACATTTGTGTAGGTAGGTATTTTTTTTTCTATGCCTAAAGCATGTTTTATTTTCTACACACTATTCCAAGTTCCAACTAATGTGCTGGGAAAATATAATTAAATATTATCATTTAAAAAATAAAATGGCACTATGAAAATACTACATTAATATCAGACTACTTTTTATGGTAAAATATTTTCAAGATCAATATTCTAAATCACATTAGGGGCTTTATTTTATATTAAATAAATATAAGACATGGTCGTTCAGATGCTCAAATCATGTTGTGGACCACACAAGATTAAATTAACACAGTCAAAATTAGTTAGATCTCTCCCACTTTTAAAATCATTTTCCTTCATGCCAAGGCTCTTGCTATTATATAATCTGATTCGTTCCCAGCTCAAACTGGCTGCTAGTATCATCCATCCTGCAGAGCAATTACCAAATATGCTAGTATTCTTAGTTGTGATAACAGAATTCACTCTACCTTCTTTAGGAAGAAAGGATTTTGTTACAAGATTTGGGTGGCTCACAGAGTCATCGTGAGGCTGAGGAAACAGACATTAGGCTAAGTTCCAGGAATGACTCCCAGAATCACACTCCCAACTGGCCCACCAAGGAAGCTGATGCCTCTGCCAAAATAAGGAAGCTTGAGATTCAGAAAGCTGTGATTACAGCTCTGCCACAGTCCACTCTGAGAAAGGAAGGCATCGTATCTTTCAGTTTTGTCTGCCTGATTCAGTTTCTAAGCAAAGTCTTCCCCAGGTGTATTTTATTTATAGAAACCAAATTAAATGTTTGTTTCAGGAGAAAGGGATTCTTCCTTGGAAAGTGTGATTTACACTGTAGGGAACTATACAAACGTAGAAGATGGTGGTCCAAAGATATTGGATAGCTGATGCCCACTGTACCTAGTTATTACAACATTTTGCGTCTTGATACATGCTTAAATAACTTTCTGTTTCTTGAGTGTCCTGAAATTAAGCATAAAAGTTTCTAGGTATTTTCTGAAGCATTTCGGCTGCTTCAAAATCAATAATTGCAAAATTTTAAATTTCACTTGGGCTGTTTATTTGCCCTTGGAGATGTGCATATTCCGGTTTTGAATGGGTAACAAAATAGATTTTGATAGAAATGTTTAAGCCAGAGGCTCCATGTAGATGCAGCTTAGACAGGTACTTCATCTTTGAAAGTAAATAGATTTTTTTCTCATTTTGTAAATTGAGAGTACATTAAAATGTTTAATTTGGGGGAAGAAGTATGGGACAAAAAAATTATCCATGGGTCAGGACGGAGATAGAATAGCCAATGAAGTCTTTTTTCTTTAGTTTTATAATGCATATCTATAGCAAAGAGGACAAAATGTGACATGCTTGCCAATATTACCCTATAGTTACCTAGCACACAACTGTGATCCATAATAATAAACAAAGAAAGAAAGAAAACACTCCAAAAAAAGGCCATTTGCTTTGGTTTAGACAAAGCCACCTGACATTTGGGATGAAGGTCAATTATAGTAACAGACAAAATGCAGCCAAATTTGACAATTTTGTAAAACAGCATGGGTTTCCTTTAAATAAGAAGGGAGGAGGCCTGAAATTAATACTGAGCTTAGCTCATTGCCTCTCTCTAGTGTGAATTATCTAGTACAAATACAATGCATGTGAAGAGCTTCTCAGAGTCCATTATCACTTGCTATTGGAATCTCTGCATGTGCGCTCGATGAAAACTTTCCAAATCATCTCATGAAACCCAATCTGCTTGAACTCCATTTTTGGTGATAGGTTTCTATTTCTTTATTGCATCACCTGGTCAAGGCTGTGAAGCTGCCAAAAATCTTTATTCTCAGTGAACTCGGTCTTCCTATCTGGGAACATAAGTAGCTCCTTTGCTCTCACCTAGCAGACCGAGACTTTTTATGTCTACTGACCCCCTTGTTCCAAATATATTCTTTGATTTTATTCAGATGCAGAAAAAAAAATAAGTGATAGCTTAAGGTTCAATACCTTATTAGGAACTAACAGAGCCAAGCCTTGCACTTACAAAAAGACACTAATGTCAGTCTAGGGTATCTATCACCCAATAAATAGGAGGATTGTCATGTGGATTTGGGAGAAATGTGGACACACATATAAAGGCTACCTCTCTCCATTTACATGTGAGGTTGGCAGTGTTTACAAAACAACACAGGTAAATTAATTGCCTTTTCAAAGAGTCATAAGCCACATCTTGTTAGAAACAACAATTCATAAAGGAGTAAATTGGCATTCCCTTATATCTACTTCTATGCCCATTGTCATTGACTCAATTTAAACCATTACTATGTAACCTATCTTAAGGAAAAAAGTCTCCTGATGAGATTACAAGTTTCCAGATTGGTCCTCCATATTACCACCAGAGTCATCTTCCAAAAGAAAAATTATGTTTGGTTACTTCACTTCCAAAAATTCTTCAAGGATCCTCAGTTACCTAAGGGATAAAGCCCAGACTTCTTAGCGAGACATAGAAAACTCACTGATTAGATACAACTACAACCTATTCAGCTATGGACCCCAAAGATTTTCACTCAGAAGACAACCATACCAAGGTTTTTTTGTTTGATTTGTTTTTGTTTTTTTGTTTTTGAGAGAGTCTTGGTCTGTTGCACAGCCTGGAGTGCAGTGGCAAGATCTTGGCTCACTGCAACCTCGTTTCCCAGGTTCAAATGATTCTCATGCCTCAGCCTCCAGAGTGGCTGGGACTACCAATGTGCACCACCATGCCTGGCTAACTTTTGTATTTTTAGTAGGATGGGGTTTCACCATGTTGGCCAGGCTGGTCTCAAATTCCTGGCCTCAAGTGATCTATCCGCCTCAGCCTCCCAAAGTGCCAGGATTAGAAGCGTGAGCCACTGTGCCCAGCCCATACCAAGGTTTGGAACAGATTCTGCCTGAGTCAGTTAAACTCTTTGGGAAGATCAGGCCGTAGAGTCCAGTTTTCCTGCCCTTAGACTGGTCATTGTTATGCTGTGTGTTAACCCTTAGCATGTATAACCCCACCAAGATTCAGCCGTCTCACTGACTTTTCAATGTTTGTCTAATTCTTATATGTTTAGGCTTTAATTTCCTTGTTCACCCTCCACTTCTAACACCAGGATTCTAACTCTGTACTGAAAGTTAGCCTGCTTGAACAGGTTTGTAGCATGCTACATAACTAGAGTAACAGTCATATCACTGGACCTTCACAGCTGGCTGGAGATCTGACCCAACTTAAATGGTCACTTACATGAGATGAGACTTTGTTATCACCATCATCTTGAGACTCCTACAGCTGTGTTGTATGCAATAGGTCAGAACTTTAGCCCATCAATGCCAATCCAAATAGCGCCAAATGAGCCATCTGAAGCCAGTGTATGCTGAAGTTAATTGTCCTAATCCTAGCCCTACTCTTCTAGGATTACTGCATCTTTAACCAGTTTGTACCTAACAGGACCCAACATACCTTTGGCATATTCCACATAAGTTACTGTTCTACAATCTAGACACTGATTCTTAAATGCAACACGATGCTCTTTTTACATCCACCCTGACCCATGTTATTTGCTCCTCTTAGGCTTTCCTTACCTTCGTCCATCATCCAACTTATATCTTTCAAATGCCACTCCTATAAAGTCCTCATTAAAATCATAAAGCTTTCTCCTACTTGGAGCATGCCTTGAGCATACAACTTCTCAGACTGCATTGCTATTGTTTCATCCACAAAAGACTGAGACCTCCTCAAGATCTAGCTTAGCCCTTAACAGCTCCTTCCTCACTCACAGCTGAGACCATATGTGCCCTATAAAAATGTCCCTGGGGCTACTCCAACATTTCATGGAGTTTATCCAGAATCCACTCCCACTCTTTTGTCCAAATCCCTTGTTTTAGTCTAATACTCACTTGCCTTAGTTCCAAATGCCTTATTCCTGAATAAAGTGATAGTTTCTGCCCTCTCTGCCTTGCTTCTTAAGGTTGAGCCCTTAAACTGTCTCCCTGGCTTTTAATTTCAATTGCATCCTTGGATCTACTTGAGCTCCTTGCTCTTACATGCTCTGGCCAGAAACACAGAGTTTGTGTCCAACCGAGTCTCTAGGGACTCTGAGTTAGGTCCTATTTGTCAAGGCAGTGAGTTTTGACAAAATAAATAAATATATTTGAGGTTTATAAAGTTTTTCCTAGTGAAAGAGAACAATGGCCTCTTCTTCATTAGGAGCAGTTACTGGTTTATGTTTTGAAAAGTAGAGTTTAAGATATCTGGTCTGCAACACATGATTCCTAGCCAGGGAAAGGGTTCCACAGATGAAACCCGAAGTGACATAATGTAAAAATGAAGACCACTTCAGATATTAATTTACTCAGTGAAAAAGATGACCACAATAGGAACAGTCAGGGAAATACCTTAATCATCACTTCATTCCTCATCCCTCCCCCTTCTTTATAGTGACCTTTCCAAGTTCCACACACATGTCATGGTCTTCTCACACTGTTGCACCTACTATAAACTCTGCCAAGAATACTCTCCCCTCTGTTTTTCCCCTCATCAAATTTTTGTCTTTCAGATTTGGGTAAATATCATTAACTGTAGGAAGTCTTTTTTGACTTCCTAATTGCACACAGTGCTCCTCTCATTAAAGATAATTTTTGTTAGTTTGTTTGCAACTCCCACAAGACTTTAAATTCAATTAGGACAGGGAATGTGAGTTTAGATAGTTGAGCAGATGGTACAGCATGCAGTAGTTAGTTCATGTTGAATATATACTTGTTAAGCGAATGAATGGACAAAAATAATTGCTATCACTTATATATGATGTAGCTGTACACAGGAGACATGACAATATGTATGTACACGGAGCTGATTCAGACTAGATGTGTTCTCTATGGTGGGATAATAATGGGAAGGTGAGGGAGGATAGGAAAAGGCATTGAACCAGTAAAGACACTAAGTTCAGACACCGATGAGTGGCAGATGTCGTGACCAGAAGAAATTTTTGGTATCAAAAACTATAGCTGAGATAACAGAAGATATCTCTGTTGGCAGATGGGAGCCTGGTAAAAAGAAGATTTAGATCAGAAAATGTTCATTAATACAGGCAAGCAAGTAACTTTAGAGGGATCTTAGAAGAAGTCATTACCATGACTAAGAAGGATTGATATAAGAAGCGTAAGAATTGTTTAATATTGAAAAATCTAAATAATATAATCTATCACATTAATAGACTTAAAGAGAAAAATCACATAATTATCTCCATAGATGCTGAAAAAGCCTTTAATAACATCCAATAACAATAGAAAATGAATAATAAAACTAAAACAATAAAATAATTGAGTCACATAGCAGAATATAAGATAAACATTAAAGCCTGTACATAAATAAGAAGCAGGTAGAAGATATAATAGAAGAGAAAATTCCATTAACGCTTTCATAAAAATGAGTAAAATCCTGAGGGATGACTTACAAGAAATGTGTGAAGCTGACATGAAGGAAGTTACAGTAGTCCTTGCTTATGCATGGAAACTACATTCCAACAACCCCAGTGGATGTCTGAAACTGCAGATAGTACTAAACCCTACATGTACTATGCACAGATTTCTTTTTTCTTCTATGTAAGATTTCCTTTTCCTCTTCATGATTTCATGGATAGAAGATTTAGATGTGGTATTCAATATTTTTCTTTCCTTAAGTCAAAGATTTCAGCTTTTCACTTAAAAACAACACTTTCTGGATTCTCCTTTTGGCATCTCTGAATTGCCAATATCATTACTTTTGTGCTTTGAGGCCGTTATTAAATCAAATAAAGGTTACTTGAACACACAGGTATTGTGATATCATAACAATTGATTTGATAACCAAGATGGCTACTATGTGACTCCTTGGCAGGTAGTGTAGACAGTGTGGATATGCTGGAAACGGGCTGATTCACATCCCAGGCAAGATGGTGTGTAACTGCATCACACTATTCAGAACAACACACAATTTAAATTAAACTTACGAATTGTTTATTTCTGGAATTTTTTATTTAATATTTT
Source organism: Pan paniscus (assembly GCF_029289425.2). Lineage (NCBI taxonomy): Eukaryota > Metazoa > Chordata > Mammalia > Primates > Hominidae > Pan > Pan paniscus. Next base: position 30,276,421 of record NC_073249.2, on the reverse strand, counting down.
TAGATTACAACTGACCTTGGGTAACTGAAGCCACGGAAAGCAAAACGGTGGATAAGGGGCAACTACTGTATAAAACACTTCTGAAAAACCAAAAGTAGACATGAACAAATGGAAGTACACCTCAACATCATCAATTGTATCAGCTGTCCCAAAGTTATTTATAAATTAAATATATTCCTAATAAAATACCAAGGAGCTTTTTCCCTGAGCTAGGCAAGGTGATAACAAAATTCATATAAAAAAAAAATAAACAGCCAGGCACAGTGGCTCACACCTGTAATCCCCACACTTTGGGAGGCCAAGGGGGAAGGATTTCTTGAAGCCAGGAGTTTGAGACCAACCTGGGCGACATATTGAGACCCTGTTTCTGTAAAAAAAATTAAAAAGTAGCCATGTGCAGTGGCTCATGCCTGTAATTCCAGCACTTTAGGACACTGAAGTGGGATAATCACTTGAGCCCAGGAAGTCAAGACTGCAATGAATGAGTAATGATCATGTCATTGCACTCCAGCCTTGGCAACAAAGCGAGACCCTGTCTCAAAAAATAAAAATTAAATAGACCAAAAGGGAAAGCCAGAAAAAATATTTTTAAAGAGATATAAGAAAGTACTAACCATACCAGATATTAGAACATACTAAAAAACCTCTTTAACAGCATTATCCAGTGGACCTTTTGTGATGATGGAACTTTTTGTATCTGCACTGTCCAATAAAATAGCCACATGTGGCTAAATGAACACTTAAAATATACCCAGTGCAACTAAACAACTGAAGTTTTAATTTTATTTCATTATAATAAATTTAAATTTCAGTAACCACATGTGGCTAAGACCTACTATATTAAATAAGCATAACTTTGCAATTAAGTATGGAATTGATGCAAGAATAAGCAGACCAGTTAAGTAGAATATTAGGTCTAAAACTAGATTCTCTCTCGCACACACACACCTATAAAAAATTCATTCACACTATAAACAAAATCTTCCCATGTGCCAGATATGCTGGAAGTAATTAGGACAGAAAAGTGGATAAGAACTAATAAATTCACAATCCATGATGAACAATGATGGAAAATAACGGAGGGTGTTATAAGTGCTCACGAGAAGTCACTGATTCCTCCCTGCTGCACTATATACTTTACCCAGACTCACCAATTTCAACATACACACACACACACACGTACATATACATATGTACATATACATATGTACACATGCATATACATATGTACATATACATATACATATGTACACATATATGTACATGTATATATGTGTGTGTGTGTATATATATATACATGCTATGTAAAAGATGTTATCAATGGGACAAAGAAGACCTCCTTAATAAATGGTACTGGAACAACTAGGTAATCATTTAATAAAAGATAAAACTAGATGTATTCCTTGCACCATTACCAAGAATAAACTACAAATGTTACCAGCAATCTAAATGTAATAAATGAAATCATGCAAGTACTAAAAGGAAACACGAGTGAATTCTTCCTTATTAACCTTGATATAGAACCAAACTTTATAACTATGGTCCCCAAATCTAGACGCAATAAAAGGAAAGATTGATAAATTTAACTATATAAAAAAATTATTAAAAAGCTTTTGAATGGCAAAACAAATTGAACAAACAAAAAATTACCATAAGTAAACTCAAAGATAAATAGAAAACAGAAAAAAATTACTGCAACAAATATGAAAGAAAAATGCTAGTATTCCTAATATGTAAAAAGCTTTGAAAATTGAGAAAAAAGATTTTAAAATCCTGTTGAAAATGAGCAAAAGCATAAAGATATAATTAACCAAGTGGTCCCTACACGTAAAGCTTATTCTACTCACAGAAGTAGAAATGTACACTAAAGCTCGCTGAGATAACTTTTCTTATCCATCGTATTGGCAAAACCTCAAAAGCATATAAATACACTACTGGCAAGATTATTTCATATGTTGCTGAAAGGAAGGCAAAATGGCCTAACTCTTATGGAAGGGCAGATTTGGCAATATTTAACAAAACTGTGTATGTATTTATCTTTTCATGCAGCCATTCCACTTCCTGGGATTTACCCTGAACAATATGAAAATACATGCAAGGGGTTATTCATTACCTCATTATTTGTAATTGCAAAATATTGGAAACTACCTAAATATCCAGGCATAGGAGATTGGTTAAATATACCATGTTACAGGCACACAATACAATAGTATAGTATTATGTAGCTATAAAAGAAAATGAAGAATTCACTGAAGCAGTAGGGAGTTACTTCCATAATATATCAAAGGAAAATAGCAAAGCATAAAAGTATATATTGTATCAATTCTACATTTTCTGAATTTGACCATTTGAGTGTGGTTATGTGAGAAATGTTCTTTGAAAATAATACACAGATTATTAAAGAGTAAAGGGAAATAATATATGCAATCTATTCACAAGTAGTTCAGGAAATGTAGGGAGAAAAAGCAAGCAAGAAAAACAAATGTAACAAAATGTTGAAATTGGTGAATTTGGGTAAAGTATATAAAGAGCAGCAGACAGGAATCAGTGACTTCTCTTGAGTACTTATACAACACTCTGTTATTTTCCATCATTTTTCACCATGAATTGTGAGTTTATTAATCATTTTTTTTTTGAGATAAGGTCTTGCTGTATCACCCAGGCTGGAGTGCAGTGGAGCATTCTCAGCTCACTGCAACCTCCTCCTCTGGGTTCAAGTGATTCTCGTGCCTCAGCCTCCTGAGTAGCTGTGATTACAGGTGCACACCACCACACCTGGCTAATTTTTGTATTCTTAGCAGAGACGGAGTTTCACATGTGGGCCAGGCTGGTCTCTAACTCCTGGCCTCAAGTGATCTACCTGCCTTGGCCTCTCAAACTGTTGGGAAAACAGGCGTGGGCCACTGTGCCTAGCTGAGTTTATTAATTCTTATTCACTTTTGTCCTCATTACTTCCAGCAGGATCTGGCACATGGGTAGATTTCAAGTATAGTGTGAATGAATTAATTAATGAATTTTTTAAAGAACGAGAAAAGTGATTGTATGAATTGGTTTCTCCAGGAAATGTATCTTAGAGGAGGTAAATCTTAAATGCATTTTTAAAATTTCTAAAACTGTGGCAGGGTGGAACAGAGGGTGAATATGAGCAGAGGGAACAACTTAAGGCACAGAAACAGCTGTGAGTGCAATAGGGCTAGAGACAGTCAGGATCATTATGACAGAAACAGAGGCTTTAGAATGAAATTACTGGGAAATAAGTTTGGATAGCTGATGAAGAGAATCAGACTGTAGAGCCACTTCAAATCGAGGCAGGAAGTTTGGGGAGGCACTAGAAACTCCCACTGGGCTCTTAGGAAACAAACATCCAGATAGCCACCATACATGGTTCCTCCTGATGACCTATTTGCACAGAAAAAAACAGGCCAATAATGAGGATTTTCATCATTTCCCTGTCTTGTGTTGGTCACTGATTTTTATCAGTTAGGCAGGCTTCCCAATGCTCAGTTATTCCTTTTAAATTTTGAGACAGGAATCGAGACAGATGGCACCTTAGTTTGACCTTGCCGTTATATAACCACAAGAAAAAGTTACTGTAGTTTTTTGTGTTTTTTTTTAATCTGTTATGCTAACTGCATTATTTCATGTGCTGGAAGTTTTACTTTGGTGAAAAAATATGAAAAAAAAAGATTACCTTAAATAAGTTTTAACTTTAAGGTACAGAAAATGAAGAATGTCAGCTCCCATGATTAACTATCCTAGGCATGGCTTATGCTCTATGAGGTGCCAAAACTTGATGTGAATAACATTAAATGCTTCAAGATGTGTAAGCACATATATCCTCAAATGGGCAGAAGTGATTATTGTGAACATAGGCAAACTTTAGTTGAAGGATATGCATAATTGCTTTATTACACAGGGTGTACCAGGTCTACATGTATTTATTCATTAATTTTGTATTTTTTTCTGAAATGATCAGCATTAATTCCTAGTAACTGCATTTCTATAAGACATTCATAATATAAGAATATAACTATAATATACAGACAATAATCAGATTGAATTTAACACTGAATGACATAGAGCAGAATGAAGAATTTTTTAGAACTTAGCAAAATGCTACCCTTTCTTCTGGCTGGCCCAGGCAGGGAAGAAAGAAGGTGACTGGAATTCAGAAAAGAAAATGACAATTTCTTTTTTCATTAGATGCCTATTTGTTAGCAAAAGAAGTACTTATTTTAAGCATTATTCAAAAAACACATCCTCAAAATATTAATAAACATCTCTTTAAAAATTCCTATATATGCAGTTGTCTTCATGCCAATGCATTTGCAAATTAGTTTAATTATATAGGCACTCATTAACACATATTTATTATAAATCAAGAAGTTGCCAAATACTGCTTTGTGACCTGGGGATATAAACAGGGAGAAAAAAAGGCAAAGACAAAAATCTCTGTCCTCAGGGCTTATATTCTAGTAGGGAGAGATAGACATTGAACATCATAACTAAGTCTAAAATACAGTGTGCTGAAGGTGACAAAGAGTATCAAAAAAAATTAAGCAGGTGAGGATAGGAAGTGTTGAGTGGGTAGTGTAACCACCAAATGTGTAAGTCTTGCCTGCTGCCCAGATATAGCCTATTTATCAAGATAGGAATTGCACAGAGAAAGAGTTTAATACACATACAGTCTGCTAAACAGGAGACTGGAGTTTTATAATGACTCAAATCAGCTGACCCAACAATCGAGTGGTTAGGGTTTTTCAAGAACAATTTGGCGGGTAAGAGGATAGGGAATGGGTGCTGCTGGTTGGTTGGAGATGCAATCATAGGGGTGTGGAAAAGAGTCATTGTGCACTGAGTCCCCTTGTGGGTGGGGGCCACAGAGGAGTCACTAGTCTGGATGGAACCATCTGGTTGTCAAAAAGGCAGAAGCCTGAAAAAACATCTTAAAAGGCCAATTTTAGGTTCTACAATAGTGATGTTATTTATAGGAGTAATTGAAGAAGTTGCGAATCTTGTGACCTCTGGAATAACAGCTGGTAATTATTTAACTACATCTACATCTTAGCAGAATTCAGGCCCCTCTCATCCTCCTAACCTGGTGGCCTTTCATTAGTTTTACAAAGGCAATTTAGTTTGAGGAGGGGCTATTATTATTTAAACTATAAATTTCTCCCAAAGTTACTTTGGCCCATGCCTAGGAATGACAAAGGGCAGTTTGAAGATTAAAAGTAAGATGGAGTTGGTTAGGTTAGATCATTTTCACCATTGTAATTTCCTCACTGTTGTAATTTTTGCAAAACTGATTTCAGTAGCAATTTTAATTAAGGTTTTTGGGAAAGTCTAACTAAAAAGATATTTGAGGAAAGAGCTGAAAGATGTGAAAGAGTGAGCCATGTGGAAGAGTGGACAGGAATACAGCAAGCTCCAAGTAGCTCCTGGTGTGTCAAAGGAGCACCTAGGAGGGTAGTGTGGCTGGAACACTTACTAGGGACTTAGAAACAGGAGGCATGTCTCAGAAGGCCACAAAACGACATGGTGGATCCTCATGTCATTATCCCCTAGACCCAGGACTTACATACCACAGAAAATCTGTCTAAGGACAGGCAGCATTTATGGTAAGTATACGTTTATGATAATATCAAAGTTGTTTTGACCTAAGGACAGGATTTGCAGTAAGCATGTGAAAGTAGAAATCTAAGAGGCATTCTCAGAATTGCAGTTCATCAGAAGTCAACATGGCAGATTAGCATCCAAGATGGAGGTACTTCAACCTCCACAAACTCCATGTAAGATGAACTCAAAGTGACCCACACCAGGACATATAATGAAGCTTTAGAAAGACAAATGCAAAGAGAGAATTTTGAAAGCACCAAAAGAAAAGCAATTCATCACATACAAGGGAACCTCAATAACATTATCGGGTTTCTCATAAGAAAATTTGGAGGCCAGGAGCCATTAGGCTGATATATTCAAAGTAGTAAAAGAAAAAAAAATCTGTCAACCAAGAATCCTGTATTTTGCAACACTATCCTTCAAAAATAAAGGACAAGTTTTAAAATATCCAGATAAACACAGACCTGCCCTGCAAATGTTTAAGGGAAATGTTCAAGGGAGTCCTACAGGGTGAAATAAAAAGACACTAGACAGGATCAGGCACAGTGGCTCACACCTGTCATCCCAACACTTTGGGAAGCCAAGGCAGGCAGATTATGAGGTCAAGAGATCGAGACCATCCTGGCCAACATGGTGAAACCCCATCTCTACTAAAAATACAAAAATTATCTGGGCGTGGTGCCATGCACCTATAGTCCCAGCTACTCGGGAGAATCACTTGAACCCAGGAGGCGGAAGTTGCAGTGAGCCGAGATCGCACCACTGCACTCCAGCCTGGTGACAAAGCAAGACTCCGTCTCAAAAAAATAAAAAAAATTTAAAAAAAAGACACTAGACAGTAATGCAAAGCCATATGAAGAAATAAAGATCTCAATAAAGGTAAATATACAGGCAATAATAAAAGCTGGTATAATATTATTGTAATGATGGTTTGCAACTCTACTTTTATTTAAGAGACATTTTAAAAAGTATTGCTCTATAACCCAATATTTTGTAACTTTGATGTGTAACCCCACATTTTGTTTTCTATATAATTTAAGAGACTAATGTATTTAGAAAAATTCCTATTTCATATTTTTCAGCACACAATTTATAATGATGTAATTTCATGACATCAACAATTGAATGGGGTAAGAACTGAGCTATTAAAGAAGTAGAGTTTTTGTATATTATTGAAGTCAACTGGTATAAATTCAAATCAGTGTTACATCATTAGGATGTTAAATATAATATCCCTGGCAATTACAAAGAAAATAGCTATAGAATATATACAAAAGGAAATGAGAAAGAAGTTTAAACAAAAAGTCAACTAAATACAGAAGAAGGCAGCAATGCATGAAATGGGTGACACAAAAGCTACAAAAGTTACATAGAAAACAAATAGCAAAATTCAGAAGTAAATTCTTTCTCATCAATAATTACTTTAAATATAAATTGATTAGATTTTTCAATCAAAGGGAGATTGGCAAAATGGATTTAAAAAGATCATGCACAATCTAACTATAAGCTGTCTACAAGAGACTCACTTTAGATCCAAAGACACACAAAAATTGAAATTGAAAGGATGGAAAAAGACATTTCATGCAAATAGTACATAGAGCAAGTATGGCTACTCTAATACCAGACAAAATAGATTTTAAGTCAAAAAGATCATAAGAGACAAAAAGGTTATAATACAATGATAAAGGAGTCAAATTATCAAGACGATATAACAGTTTATATAATAACATAAACATTTATGCACTTAATGACAGGCCATCAAAATATATTAAGGAACATGTGAAATAATTGAAGGGAAAAATAGACAGTTCTTCAATAATAATTGAACACTTCAATACATCACTTTCAATAATGAATAGAACAACCAGACAAAAGTAAGAAAACAGAGAACTTAACACAATACACCAACACATCTAACAGCCATATATATATTTTTCTCAAGTGCACTTGGGATATTTTCCAGGATATACCATATATTAGTCCACAAATTAAGTCTCAGTAAATTTTAAAAGATAGATATCATACAAAGTATCTTCTGTGACAACACTGGGATAAAGTTAGAAATGAGTAACAGAAGTAAAACTGGAAAATTCATAACTTTGTGGAAATAAAACAACATGCTCTTAAACAACGATCGGATCAAAAAATGAAGAAAATATTTGGAGATGAATGAAAATGAAAATATACCAAAAATTATGGGATGCAGCAAAAACAGTGCTAAAGAGGAAACATATAGCTATAACTGGTTACATTAAAAAACAAGAAAGGTCTCAAATCATCAATCTAACTTTACAATTGAAGGAACTAGGAAAAAGAAACAAACTAAACACAAAACTACCAGATGGAAGGCAAAAAATAAAAATTAGAGCAGAGATAAAGGAAATAGAGAATAGAAACACAATAGAGAAAATTATAAGACCCCCAATATTAGTTTCTTTGGAAAGATTAACAAAAATGACAAAACTTTAGTTGGCTGAACTAAGAAAAAGAGAAGCTACTCAAATGAAAATGAAAACATGACTACCAATTCTACACAAACAAGAAGGTTACAAGACAGTATACCATGGACAATAGTATGCCAACAAATTGGATCAGTAGATGAAATTGACAAATTCCTAAAAACATAAAATCTACCAAGACTAAATTATTAAGAAATTTAAAATCCGTTTGGACCTATAACTAGTAGGGAAACTGAATTAGTAATCAAATATCTCCCAACAAAGCGAAGCTCTGAACCTAATGGATTCACTGGTGAACTCTAACAAACATTTACAGAAGAATTAATACCAATTGTTCTTACCTTTTTCCAAAAAAGAAAAAGAAAAAGAAAAAAAGAGGAGGAGAGAAAACATCTTAATTTATTTTCTGAGGCCAGCTTTACCAGCTTTACTCTGATACTAAAGCCAGATAAAGATACTATAAGGAAAGAAAATTACAAGCCAATATTTCTTGTGAACATTGATACTAGCACACTTAATTCAGTGACATATTAGAAGAATTATATACAATAACCAAGTGAGGTTTAATCTGGGAATGCAAGAATGATTCAAATACAAAATCAATCAATGTAATATACCACATTAACAGAATGAACAAAAAGCACATCGTTATCCCAATTGATGCAGAATACCTTTTTACAATAAAAATACTCAACAAACTAGGAATAGAAAGAAACGACCTGACCATAATAAAAGTCATACATAAAAAGCAAACAGCAAACATTGTATTCAATGATGAAAGACTTACAGCTGTTCTTCTAAGATCAGAAAAAAAGACAAGGATGCCCGCTCTCACTACTTCTATTCAACATAGTACTAAAAGATTTAACTAGAGCAATTAGTGAAGACAAGGGAACAAAAGACATCCAACTTGGAAAGAAAGAAGTAAAATTATTATCTCTGTTTGCATATTATATGATCTTATATGTAGAAAATCCTAAAGATTCCATAAGAAATCTATTAGAGCTAGTAAATGAATTCAGCAAAGTAGCAGGATACAATATCAACACACAAAAATTGGTTGCATTTCTATACACCAATAATGAACAATCTGAAAGGAAATAACATTTAAAATTCCATTATAATAGCACTGAAAAGTCAATTTCTAAGTACTTTAGAAACTAAAGATGAAAGACTTGTACAATAAAAACTACACAACATTGCTGAAAGAAATTAAAGATGTAAGTAAATAAAAACACATTCCATATTCATGGATCAAAAGACTTAGTATTATTAAAATGCCAATACTACCCAAAGTGATTTATTGATTCAATGTAATCCCTGTCAACATTCCAATAATATTTTTTGCATAAATAGAAAAATCCATTTTGAAATTTATATGAAATCTCAAGAGATCCTAAATAGACAAAACAATCTTGAAAAAGAAAAACAGAGTTAAAGGATTCACACTTTTTGATTTCAACACTTACTACAAAGCTACAGTAATCAAAACAGTGTGGTACTGGCATAAGGACAGACATGTAATTGAATGGAATAAAGAGCACAGAAATAAACCTTCACATATATGGCCAAATAATTTTTGACAAGGGTGGCAAGAACTTTCAATGGGAAAAGGACAGTCTCTTCAACAAATAGTTATGAGAAAACTGGGTAAACACATGCCAAAGAAGGAAGCTGGGCCCTTATCTAATACCACATACAAAAATTAACCCAAAATGGATCAAAATTCTAAGTGTAAGACTCAAAACTATAAAACTTTTAGAGGAAAACCTAGGGCAAAATCTTTACAACAATGAATTAGGCAATGACTTCTTGGATATGACACCAAAGTTACAGTCAACAAAAGAAAAAATGGACAAATTGGATTTCATGAAAATTTTTAAAATTTGTGCAACAAAAGACAATATCAACAAAGTAAAAAGGCAACCCACAGAATGGAAGAAAATATTTATGATCAAATATCTTATAAAAAATTAATGTTTGGAATGTATAGAGAATTCCTAAAACTCAACAGCAAAAAAAAACAACAACGACAACAACAACAAAAAACTTGATTGAAAAATGAGTAAAGGACTTGAATAGACATTTCTTCAAAAAGATGTACAAATGGCCAATAAGCATATGAAAAAATCCTCAACATCAGTAATCATTAAGGAAATGCAAATCAAAACCACAACAAGATTACACTTTACACCCATTAGGTTGGTATGATGGTTAACTGTATGTGTCAACTTGACTGGACTATGAGATGCTCAAGTAGCTGGTAAAACATTACTTCTGGATACGTCATTAAGGATGTTTTTGGAAGTAATTATTAATAGTATTTGACTGAGTAAAGAAGATCCATCGTTATCATTGTAAGCAGGCATCATCCAATCAATTGAGGGCCCAAATAGAACAAAAAGGTAGTCAAATGGGTAAATTTTCTCTCTCTCCTTGAGTTGGCACATCCTTCTTTTCCTGCTCTCACACACAGAAACTCCTGATTCTGGGAACTTCAGACTCTGAAGCTTACACCTTTGGATTCAGACTAAATTACACCAATTGCTTTCCTGGTCCTCCAGCTTTCAGGTGGCATATTGTGGCACTTCTCAGCCTCCATAAACACATGAGCCAATTTCTATGACAAATCTCCAAATTTCTGTCTCTCTCTCTCTCTCATTGGTTGTTTCTCTGGAAAATCCTTACTAATACAGACAGCTACTATTTACAAAAACAGAGAATAACAAGTGTGGAAAACAGTATGGCATTTCCTAAAACAATTTAAAATAGAATTATTGTATGCTCTAGCAATTCCACTTTTAGGTATATGCCCGAAAAACTGAAAGCAGGGTCTTGAAGTGGTATTTATGTATCCATGTTCATATGAGCATTATCGACAATAGCTAAAACGTGGAAGCAACGCAAGTGTTTATCATGAATGAAAGGATAAGCAAAATGTGGTAATACGAATACAATGAAATACTATTCAGCCTATAAAAAGAAAGGAAATTCTGACATATGCTAAAACATAGATGAACCCTGAGGACATTATGCTAGGTGAAATAAGCCAGTTACAAAAGACCAGTACTGTGTGAACCCACTTATATGAGATACTGACAGTAGTCAAAATCATAGAGACAAAAAATATAATAGTCATTGCCAGAGGCTAAAGAAAGGCAGAAATGGGAAGCTTTGGCTTAATAGGTATAGAGTTTCAGTTTTACAAGATGAAAAGAGTTATGGAGATGGATGGTGGTAATGGTTGCAAATTATTAGGAATGTATTTAATACCACTACACTGTACACTTAAAATGGTTATGATAGTAACTATCATATGTGTATTTTACTACAATAAAAAAAATTGAAAAAAAAAGGGCCACTTTGAAGTTTTTCCTAGGAGATGTGTGAGAGCAGTGCTTGTTAGTCTTCTGAATATTTGCACTGCTTTTGAATGTCAGCGCCCTGGTCTTGACCCCAGGCACTGAATGCCCCTAGCAGTTGGACATAAATAGGTCCACAAGAACTCTTACAAAATTAGAGAATGAATAAAAAGGAAAATTAAAAAGAGAACCAAAGAAAAAAAACAGAGAAAAGGAATATATGGAGGAGACAGCAAAGAAGGAAGGGATTGTGGGAGAAACAGATAAGCATGGAAAATATTTTAAGTGTCACAGCAATTGCCACAGCTGCTGTTCTGTGATGCTCTTAGTCTCAGCAGCAAAAGCTTGATCAAGGGCATGCAAGAATATGGCTGTTCAAGGAAAACAGATTTCTGACTACACTGATTTGATTAGCTTTGTAGATCTAGGGGACAGACCATATGGGTATATTTCGGATATAATCACTGCCATTTTTTTGGTAATAAGTGAATAAAGATAAAGTGCTTTATAGTATTACTAAATTATCTCAGATTGCTTTAACTCCCTTTGATTGTACTGCTATTTTCAGCTAGAGATGCAGACAATGATTGAATAAAAAATCAAACCTGGATGAAATTCAACCCAAAACTTCATTAAAATTTGATTAATCTGATCAATTTAGACAGCTAAACTAGATAATTCAAGCCTCCAAGTGGATTTTTTTGGATCAAGTAATCATACCAAAATGACTAACCCAGTTTGGCTGTCTGAATCTATCAAGCAAACCAGGTAATTGTAAAATTTCTCCCTTGTTTGCACTGGGTACATAGAGTTCAGTTTAATTGTATGAAAGTGGCTTTATAAAATTCCAACAGAATTAAAGTAGCCATGGAATTTTCTGTGTTTGAATTATCAGCATCTTCTCTTAACAATTTATTTGGCCAGAAATGTGGTTGGAGTCGAGGGTTGAGGAGAAAGAGTGCTGGGCTGTTTATTATAATTTTGTGAGCTCTTTCAGCTTTTTAATCGTAGTTCATGTCCCTGTCATGATCCTAATGTCAGGTTGCTAGGTCATTACTTTTTTTCCTCCTTTTCCTGACACACATCTGGAAACCTACCAGCTATTTTCCTATCCAACAGCTGAGTAGGCCTATTTAGAAAGCCAGAACCAAGCAGAAATTCTGCGTAACTGCCCTTCTCCCTATTCTTGACATTTATCTTCCTCCCCTCTTCCAGTATAAACCATGGACTCCCCAACCTGGCCCTGCTTGGAATTAATACAAAGGCAAGCCAACAGGGCAATATAGACACATCAGGAACAATAATGTCTCCACACATCTGGCTACATTCCATTCTCTCCTACTACTGCCTCTTTTCTATGTACACACTTTTAATTCCTATCTCACATCCCTCGTATACCCCAATCACATTGGTTTCCTTTTCTCTGTTTTACAAATAGTTGCCTTACTACTACTAACAGCTAATGGAATCAGAGCTTAATAAGTGTCAGGCGCTGTTTTAGCCAATTTGTATACATTGGCTCATTTGATCCTTATTTAAGCACTGTGCACTGGATGCTAATATTGGTCACACTATTAGCATCTGGTAGCCTGGCTGCAGAGCCTGTGATCATAACTGCTGTGTCCCGCTACTTCTCAGCAGACCCCGCTACAGCGATGTGCATACCTCTGGTCTTGGCAAATTATTGGGGGGTTTTCTCTGCTGGTTTTTATTTAGTCCTAGAATAGTGATTCTCTACTGCATGAAGGGAGCTTGAAGATTTCCTCTCTTCCCAGGGCCTGGGGTCACAAATGAATTCTATGGAGCTGTGACAACAGACTCAGGACCAGCATGGATAATGCCATGGAGTCCCTGCCTCCCATGCGATTACCCATTCCTTCAGTTCTCAAAGGCTGTGGAAGCATCTGAAGAACAAAAAGCACAGGTGGAAATTGCTGAATCCCATTCAGGTAGCTAAAAAAAGCCATCACTGGTTGATGAGCAGATGTAAATTCAGGTGTCTACCTAAAAGCAGACTTAACCAAAGCTCATGCATGTATTCAATCTCAATTGCTACCACCACTAATATGTGTCAGATACTAGATCAGATGTTGATGTTCTCAGTGTCCCTGTCTGATTCCATAACAATCATCAATTCTTTTTTCTTTGATTCACTTTGTTTTATACACTCATTATTAATTAATTCAACTTTTACTAAGTACCTATTGGGTAGCATCAGCTAACGTGCTTAGTGGGAGGATACAATGATAGTTAAAATAGAATCTCTGGTCTGCAGTTCCTCCTATCTTACTTAGGAATCATTGGCATGGTGCCCCTCACAATATTTTATATCCTTTCTTTATGGTAATTCAGGTGTTTTTGTTCATATAGGCCTACAAAAAGAAACTTCCTGGAGTCCCAAATCTCTGGCCATCAGGAAAGCCCTTTAATACTAAACTATAGCCAATACTTCCCTGGCTTACCAGTTTGAGTTTCCATGTCTCTGACTTTTTTATGGAATTCTACACTTAAAAAAAAATGCACTGGGGCAGGAAAGGGGATAGAGGGTATATGTAATATATATGTGTTAGTATTTGTCCCAAATAAGTTTCTAGCTGAATCAGTTTGAGAAGTTTTGAGAATCTGGCAAATGAGGTACTAATGTCTAATTTGTGTGCTTATATGAAACAGACATTAAAATTGCAGTAGAGGAGAGACAGGAGAGCAGAAGAATTTGACATGGGAATTTTTTTTTTAGCAGTAAAAGTACTGTAATAATATAGTAACTTCCATGACTAATGCAGAACCAGGATGAGGACTTTCTTAAAGAAACAGTGTTTTTTGTTATTGTTTTTGTTGCTTTGTTTGTTGATGGTGGAGATCTTCTTAGTGAAGTAGGAGAATCTATTCTGGATTTTTAAGTTCTTTAATTATATTCCTGCGTGGCTTTCCACGCTTTCTTAGCCTACATCAGAGGCCCCATATTACTGGGAAATTGCTCTGTGCTCATTGCCCTCCCAACTGCCTCATAGGAAGATAGTATTTTCTTTCTGCATCTGATTGCATTTTCTTTTATTTAAAAATATCTCTGAAGTAAGAGATAAGCCCATATCTTTTTGTTTAATTAAAAAAGATTGAGAGAGCCATTGGTGACAGCTAGATTGAGAAGATGCAAGATTTTGGGGTTTCAGAAGCCCAATCTTACATTACGTAAAGAGTTTTTGAGGCCAACAAACCACAATGAAAAGGGCAGGAAACATAAATATATTTTATCCAACTTTTAGGAAACTATACATAAGATGACCAGATATGAGTTCAGTATGAATCCAGCTCAGAATATGATAGGAATAATTAGAGGACTGACTTTGAAAGAAAGAAGAAAGCATTTTAATTTGGTTTTCTGAGGGCTTCTGGGAAACCTACTGTAGGAAGATGAAATAGATTTAAGAAAGAGCTCGAGATTCAGCAATTGAAAATGTTTCAAGTTAAAACCAACTAGAACAAGGAAATTATAGGCCACTACACTAAAGTGGGAAAGAGACATAAAACTTTTATATGCAGAAATCCTTCAAAAAATATAAAGAAATCTAGTAATGTGAACTTGGAGGTGCCATATGTAAAAATAACTAGAAGCAAGATAAGGGATTTTAGCTTTAGCGATGGGTGAAAGAATTGAGTGCCAAACCACAGGAAAAGTATTTTAGCTGAAAATAATAGGCTCTTGAAATATATTATCAGAATAAAGGACCAAATGAAAAAGCTGTTCTTCTATCAAAATCAGAATTTGAAGATGGGAAGAAGAATTGACATGAGTAATAGACCCAGTGATTGTTACTTCCTGAAGAAGCAATGTCAAGAGAAAGGCAGCTGGCTAGCACTGGGAACCCACTTCCTGGAATAACTGGGAAAAGGCTTGAGAGTAGGATGATAGAAATTAAAACATCAATGGAAAGGCAGGCAAGTGATAAGGGAAAATATATACCAGGTCTTAATAACATATCATTATTATTACACAATCTATAGCATACTATTTGACTACATCAAAATCTCTTGCTGTAAAGGGATCATATAAAAAGATCAATAAAACAACACTTTTAAACACTAAAGCAAACATATTCCACATGTTTTAGAAGAAATGAAGAAAAAGTTAGTTAAGATGTAAGCTTATTTAGGTCTCTTCTGCCTGGTTGGATTAGTAAAAATTCAAAACAGAGGTAAACATTATTTTTCTAAAGTAAGGTTGAGAATTTAAATTCAGAGGAGGGCAGGCAGTATGTATTGAAGATCTGGCAGTCTTCTGGTTAATTTTTTTAATGTGGATAGCTTCAAAGTATTTTTTTAACTTTTACTATTAGAATTAACTTTCTATAACATTAACTGTGTTTTGTCAAGTGCCCTCTTTGTGCTATATAAATACAGCATGGAGAAATACGAGTATACAACTTAAGATTTTTCAGCAATATTTATACCAATACATTTTTTGATAAACATAGACTATAGAATTATATATATGTAAATCTATAGATATAATAGATGAGAAAATACAAATCTTCTTTACATATATTAACTCATTTACATATATTAATGTAAGTGGGTTCTTTACATATATTAACTCATTTATTCCTTTAAAAAAGCCTGTAAGGTAAATTAAATTATCGTCCTCATTATGTAAGGTGAGAACACAAAGACCTCAAGATTTGAGGAACTTGCCCAAGATCTCAGAGCCAGTTCCTTTTATCTGAGTCTAAGTTTTCTAGTGCCCATGCATGGGCTTTTTACCACTGTGTTATGCAACCATCACAAAAACAGGGAGGTAGATGTATACTTTTGAAATTATTGTTAAAAGTATAAAAAACACATATTGAGAACAGGGCAGGATGTACTTAATTCTGAGCAGTTGGAGGGAAGGTTAGGAACTTCTTATATGAAAGTTAAGAATTTGCTGAGATGGTAAGGTGGAAAAGGACATTCTTGCAGAGAGGTGTGAGAGATCATGCATTTGAGGAAGAGAGTGATGACAAATAAATGCTGCTGACAACACGAAGCAGAAGTATGTACAGTCACTAACTCTCATTAATTTATTTTCACTTCACTGCAGAGGAAGTAAATATTCATTTGCTAAATTCATCCTCCTTAATCTGAAGCCAAAAATATATTCCCCTCAAGTGAAGTAGACTTCCATATTAACTTTAAGAGATAATAACTAAGCAATTGATTGGTGTGCTGAAAGTAGATTAAATTTCATTAGGATAGCTAAAGTGACTGCCTCATCATTTCAAATTCCAAGTATTGTGATTCTACCAAAAAGCAAAATAGATGAAATGTTTCATGTAATTGATTGGTCAATCTAAACTATATAGATACTACTCCAAAAAACTATTTTTTCTCTTTTACAGTCTATCTGTAGAATAAGTCTTCAAGATACTCTATCTTCCTAATAACAGAGCTCTCTTTATTACCATTAACATGTCTGTTTTTGCAATCTCGGTTTTTAAATTATTTGAGCGATTTTTGAAATACCACAATCTGGTCTATTTTTTTCCTGGAATCTTTATTTTATAAGAATCCGGCCAGGTGCAGTGGCTCAATCAGTAATCCCAGCACTTTGGGAGGCTGAGGCAGACAGACCACTTGAACCCAGGAGTTCAAGACCAGCCTGAGCAGCATGGCAAAACCCCATCTCTACAAAAACAAAACAAAACAAACAAACCAAAAAATTAGCCGGGCACGTCACCTGTAGTCCCAGCTACTCGGGAGGCTGAGGTGGAAGGATTACCTGACCCCAGAGGCTGAATCTGCAGTGAGCTGAGATCATGCCACTGTACTCCCTCCTGGGCTACAGAGTGAGACTCTGTCTCAAAAAAAAAAAAAAAAAAAAAAAAAAAGAGAAAGAAAGAAAGAAAGAAAAAAACAAAATATAGACAAATATAGAAAATAACATGATGAAATGGCCATATATTAAGACAGATTAGGCTATGAAAAATTTTTAGTTCTATCAGTTTCTCTCATACTTAAAATCATTGAAGTCTTTTTTAAAATTTTTGAAATGCTGAATCACATTCTCAATGAAATAGGTTTCTTGAGCTGCTTTGGAATTGCCTCTAAGAAAAAGTTAATCTTTAATCTCTTGGTGCATAATCTGTGTCCCAAGTTAACTAAATTAGACAATTGATTTTGAGGTTCACCAAATTTCATTTCTACTTCTCACTACTACCCCAATATTCTACCCCTACTTCACTCTTATTTGAATTCCTTGCATTTTTCCTGGAATAAAACTGTACCTTAATTTTGAAGCCATTCTTGTGACTCTGATGTCTTCATTTAGTTCCTGCTATTGTTTCCACTACTTCCCAGCCTCCTATCCCCATTAAGAACCAAAGCTCTTTGAAGAGTCAGCTCCTGTACTTACACTCACTGATGAGATCTCAGGTACTGATGCCAAACAAGCTAGAATCTCAGTTAGTCATGGTCTTTAGAGAGCCCTCAGTTCCTGATACACAGATAATTCGCCACAAATGCCTCTAAACACCTCCACAGGGGCACCAAATGATCTACTTTATAGTTGCCCACATACTGATAATAATAATAATAATAAACACACTGTCTGATTTCTCCACAGACTGGGAGCTCCAAGGCTCCGCTCCTCCACTCATCAGAGCTGCCCATAGTACTGCAGTTGCGTTCTACCCTCCTAGCACCCTTACACTTCAAGCTAACAGCTCCAACAGTGAGGTTTCCATGACATAATCATCTCTCCAATAGGACTGGACTCAATCAGAACATACATTTCAAGGACCATAACTGCCTAGATGCCAACTAATGACAGTGTCTTAGTTAGCTTGGATTGGTATAACAAAATACTATAAACTGAGTGTCTCATAAACAACATAAATTTATTTTTCATAGTTCTAAAGGCTCGGAAAGTCTAAGATCAAGGCACTGGAAGATTTGGTGTCTGGTGAAGGCCTGCTTCCTGGTTCATAGACAGCTTGTTCTTGCTATGTTCTTACATGGCAGGAAGAGAGAGAAAAAGGTCTCTGGGGTCCCTTTTATAAAGGACATTAATATTAATAAGTGTTCCACCCTAATGACCTGAGTACCTCTCAAAGAGCCTACCTCTTAATACCATTACAATGGGGGTTAGGATTTCAACATATTAACTTTGCGATGGGGGCACAAACATTCAATCCACTGTATTCCACCTTAGCCCTCCAAAATTCATATCCTTCTTACATGCAATATACATTTATTCCATTCCAAGAGCCCCAAAGATCTTAACTCATTTCAGCATCAACTCTAGTCTAAAGTCCAAATTAGCATCTAAATATCATCTAAATTAGATAGGGGTGAAACTCAAGTTACAATTCATCCTAAGGCGAAATTCCTCTCCAGCTGTGCTGGTTATTTGCTTTCCAAATGCAATTGTGTGACAGGCATTGGGTAGACATTCCGATTTCCAAAGAGAAAAATAAGAAAGAAGAAAACAGAGTGACAGATCTCAAGCAAATCCAAAACCTAGCAAGCCAAGCTCCATGAAACCTTAAACCTCAAGAACAATCCTCTTTGGCTCAATGTTCTGCCTTCCAGACACACTGGGGTGGCAATGTCACCCACACAGTTTGGCTGGGTCCTGCTTGCCTGGCTCTTTGCAGCAGCCTCACCCATGCCTTAGTTCTCTGTCAGGGAAGGGGTCCATTTTAAGCAGGGATCCTAAATTACCACAGCCCCAAAAAAGGCTCAGATCCAGGGAGTTGCCTCTATCAAATGCCATTGGCTGAAAGATATTGTCAGCCTAACATGTTGCAGTTTCCAAGAAAGATGAGGTAAGAAGGAAAATAATCTCTCCAGGACACCTGGAAAGTCTGAAAATGATAAACACCATGACAATTATATTTTTGTATGGAGGTAAGTGCCTCAGTGCATACACCTTACATAAAACTTCATGTTTCCTTCAGAAATATAGTTTGGTGAGATGCTTTTTGAGAGTTATCCTTAGGTATCTTCTGACACCTAAAGCTCAAGTTTCCTTTTCTTTTTTTTATCATTCACATGAACTATGGTTCTGAGTGATATATTGATACTAGAAAACAAATAAGAAATTTTCTTCCCCACTATGCTTTATACATTCACTTTTGCATAATATTCTTTAGTAAAATTAGAAGGAGTCACTGAAGGACCCTAAAATATCATAGGGTCTGACAATAACAAAATCTAATTAACCCAATCTTCTTTTGCTTGAAGCACTGTGAATTTTAAAAAGCTGGACTATGTTTAAGCATTTTATGTACAAGATAATTTCCATTTGTTTTTACAGTGAGAAAAATTTGTCTTCTGTAATATGCTAAGTTACATGAATATTAACTCTATGAATGTTTTCTTTGGGGAATAATAGACTTTTCCCCACTTTAGAAGAGCCACTTTAAAAAGAAATTCTATAATATTATTTATAATTAAACTACGTAGCAAGTAATCATATCTCTGAGTTTATGATAATTTAGCATAGTTTGAGTTAAACTCTTCTATATTCCTTGAAGGCATGAGCCACATTTGATTTATTTATTCTTAAAAAATCTTCCTTGCTCCAAAACACCTATGGACAGTGCTTTAAACAATACTAAATTTTGATGAATAAATTAAAATAATGTATACACTTGAAATGACTTAAATTCAATATATTACATAACTTTGAGTTCATCATTTCACAATTTAGCTTATTTGTGATTGGTTCAAATTCCTTAATTTTTTTATATATTTGAATTTTTTCTAACTATAGCATCTTTTGCTGTGATAAATCTGATTACTTCAGATTCATATAAAGAACTAGATTGGCAACTTCATTATTATATGTTACAATTATTTATGGATGTATCACATCACATAAAAATTCAAGTTTAAGGCAATTGAGAAAACACACTATTAAAAAAGAACAAACTGGAATAGATGCACCAGAAAATGTTAAACTATTTTGGTAGATTTCAGTTTTGCTAAATTCTTAAATATGTTTGGCCTAACACATTTCCCTTTAATTCCCTTAATATACCCTGTGGATTTTCACAGAAATTTGAACCATATGTTTCTGATTAATTTATACTTAACTCATCAACATGTTTGGTAAGAATGATTTGAAGCACAATGCCTCCTGAACAGTTTTGTGGGCTCTTTTATTTTAGTTAGTAAACAATTGGAACCTGAACCCAGAAATCTTGGGGCTTCATTTAATACTCAAATTCCATAAAGAATGAGGGAGTTCTTAACTGGATCAGGCACACTTTGCCTTTGACAGTGCTTAGCTCCAAATCTTGCAGCTGGGAGGAATTATTCTGATAGTTCACTCTCTTTCTTGTCACTTTTATTTTAGAGGATATAAACCTTTGATGGTGCAAAACCTGTATGAGTCAGGACTAGCTGCCACCCATCAGTCCCAGTTGTAAATTAAGAAAATTAGGCAGTGCAATTCAGTAATCTCCCATGACCTACCTACTATAATTTGTTTATGTGTTTATGTAGAGAGAGAAAGAAAAGATGGAAATTTTTACCTGGCTCTCTCTGGGGTCTGAGTGAACAAGTATAAGGTTATCTGTTTAATGATTATTTCCACAAGCTAATTATTCCTTCACTTTCCAGTCTAACTCCAGCATCTTTGGTGAAGCATGGGATCAATCCATTCCCTTTCTCTACCAACTCAGGGAAACATACACTAAAGATCTGTGTCTGAGTGTTTCATGAAAGATATTTGGTCCCAGCATCATGAATGATGGCTAGTTGTGCTCTGTCATCTATCATCCGGTGGGGCTTTATTTTTCCCATTAAAATGTCTGACATCTCTTTTTTTTTTTTTTTTTGGAAATTAGCAACCATACCTTCTGTTCCTCCTCCTTCCTCACAGGCATTCCTCCAACAGCTGTCAGATCCCAGGTTCCTTGCGGTTTCTGTTTATAAAGACCCTTAACACTCTGTAAAACATTAGAGATAATCTGCTTATATTGATATCTACTTTTCCCTCCACCCACTCCCACTACCTCCTTCATTACCAAACTCCAAGCCTTCCCTGTTACTTCTAAGGACTCCTTTGGAAACAAGATCTTAGGTCTAAAGGCATTCCTTTCCTTCTGCTACCCTTTGAGAATTCAAAATAAAAATCCTCTGGCTTTGAGATATGTGTAATTTCTGTAGAAGAAACTTAAAAACAGAAGATTAGTGTACTGAAATAAGAATAATCCGAAGGAAATTCCTAAGGAGAAAAACAGCTCTCTTTCATCAGCTCTCCCAGGAATTAAAGAGAGATGAAACAGATATGTGTGGTATTTAGAGAAAAAAATGCACTTTTCAATACACAGCATAAAATCTACCTTCTGAGTTTCACAAATAAAGGTCTTAATCTTTTCTTTTATCAAACTAGAGTGGTATAACTTAACAACAACAACAAAACTACAGTGAAAAAAAATGTGCAGAAATGAGTCCTGAGCTAGTCATTTAATAAACATTCCTGGACCAAGGTGTTATGGAAATAAGGCACTAGGGATGGAAGTATGTTACCCCTTGCTTATAATCACTAAGGACTTTTTATTTCCCTGACATAAATGACATAAATCATTTTGCCCTATTAAGATAAAAGTCTGAGTGGCCTTGCTCCAAAGCAGGGAGATGAAAAAATTTCTACATCTTCTGTATACTATTTATTTTCAATTTCATCCTTTAAAAATTTATTTTCAAAATATATTTCATAATACGATTAATATACTAGTTAGCACATGTAAACATTTTACACATAAGTACAAAGATGTTGGAAGGACTGGCTCAAAATGTTTACTGTGTTTTACTAGTAGGGATGCATGATCATAAATATGTAATAGGTCCACTGACCTATTACAAAGAATAATGAATCAGTAATCCTGGATTTGAGACACTGCGACCTGTTACCACTCAGCTACTTGTCCTTACCCAGGTCACTTGGTTCTCTGAATTTCCATTTCAAGTTTTATAGTTAAATTAGATACTGCCTGAGGTCCCAATCAGGAAAAGTGCCAATCATCATTTTTACACATGATTGTTAAAATCAGCAATTTCACTTTCTTTTTGTTGTTGTTGTTGTTGCTGAGACAGAGTCTTATTCTGTTGCCCAGGCTGGAGTGCAGTGGTGTGATCTCAGCTCACTGCAACCTCCACTTCCCATGCTCAAGTGATTCTCCTACCTCAGCCTCCCGAGTAGCTGGGACTACAGGTGCACATCACCATACCAGGCTCATTTTTGTATTTTTAGTAGAGATGGGGTTTCACCATGTTGGCCAGGCTGGTCTCAAACTCCTGACCTCAGGTGATCTACCTGCATCAGCCTCCCAAAGTGCTGGGATTATAGGCATGAGCTACTGAGCCCAGCCAGTAATTTCACTTCCACAGTGACTTGCAAATGAACAGGTTGCAAAGGTAAATAAGACTTTCATCAAAGAGCTGAGGATTTAATAATGGTGGAAGAAGAAATTAAAAGGTTTATTCTATTTTAATTGTTACAATGAGGCTGCCAGAAACAGCACCATCCTACTGTACATGACTGTTGGATGTGACGCTTTCTCCTTCTCAGGATTTCCCTGGTGGTGGGTTTAGGAACGGAATCATTTATGCACACAGGGAAGGAAAATTCTTCATGGTCATACTTTGGGAGCAAATACTACTAACTCAATTGTTAAAGATGAAGTAAGAAAATAGTTGAGCTAATAGAGGGTCCGCTTTGATGGGTATTTCTAAGGCTTCCCTATTTACATTCTCACATTTCTAGTATAGAAAACTTTTTAGATCTTATGGTTTATTCTAGGTCCATTTTATTAAAATATTACGATTCATTTTCTTAAATCAAGATTCTCGAATGTGTCCCTTGTGAGTTTAGGGAGTCCATTCTTATGTTAACCCAACTGATCAAGTTTTGCCCTCTAATCACACTGCTTAGCTATAGAATATATGTAGTGCATTTCATTCATTTCCTTACAAAATTAAAAAATATGTGTGATGTATCTTCCTCACTATATTTTTGGTTTCTTGAAAACAAAGACAGTGTTTAATTCATTTTGGAGCCTCCAAAGCTCCAGGCATGATATTTCTTGCCCATCGCAGGTATTCAGAACAAGTATCAAATGAATGAATGAATGAGCAAGAGGAGAGCGGTACCTTACCAAAATCTAGAAAAGCTTTCTCAAAATGCGATCTGTGGACTATTTGCATCATTCACTCACTTGAGACCCTGTTTCAAATGCACTTTATTGGGCCCCGCTTCAAACATATCAAATCCTTCACATATTGATAAGCTCACCAAGAGATTCTGTGCATGTAAAGTTTGGAATCACCAATTAAGAGAATTATCAGTACTTTACCCCTTTTATTTCCAGTGAATGTCAGGGACATGAATGATGGTTTCTATGCAAACATTTCTTGAGACCTAAACTTTTCCTTTGCTTCTGAACTTTGTTCAGCATCCCATCTGTACCCCTAAGGCTGCATGTTTGTGGGAATTTAACAGCAGAGATTTTATTGTAGTGGTGGAGGATTAAGGGCTGTTTGGAAGTTGTGACTAATAACGGCTACAATGTATTGAGTACTTATGCTATATTCTGTTTTATAGATATATAAATATGTACTTTATATAATTTCACATTAATTCCTATTTATTAGGTAATGTTATTAGGTCCATAATAAGAATTATGATAAGAAAATTGGAGCAGGAAAAAAAGGAAAGTAACTTGCCTGTGATCACACAGTAAGTGGTAGAGCCATTCAAATCCTGGCAATGTGGTTCTAAAATCCACATGTTTAACCACTATGCAAAACTGCCTAACAAGAAAAGATAGTAAAGAAAAAACCTCTAGGGAGTTCAAGGGCGAAAGAAATCATGTGCTGCCACAAGAAGACTTCCAACTGAGAAACTAATGATGTGCTTCTGTAGCTGTGAGTTACTGTAAGCAACTGTAAAGATATGATTTCGTAGCATTTTCCCAAATAACAGTTGCTTAGTTGCTCTCACACCCTCTACACTCCAGTCACAATTGTACTTATTGGAGCAGGTGGCTCTGGTAAATCTTAGTATGAGCTGTCACTCAGGGAATCAGGGTTCTCAGTGTGGGGGAAGGAAAGTGTGAGAGTAATGGGAATGTTCTCAAAATAGAAACTTTGTTCTCAGTAGTCAGGGGCACAGGTAAATTAAGAAGGGAGCTAAGACCCAGAACTACCTGTGTTACTGAGATGGGACACACAATTCAAATGATCAAGCATGTATTAAATGCCTGCTATATGCCAGGTATAACGCTAATCTCCAGTGGGAGAATTTCCTCTGAATATGGAAGAGTATCTAGCAGGGCAAGAAGTAATGGAATAAGGCAAATTCCAGTCACTAGATCTGGTGAACAAACACAGAAAGGGTCACAAAGTAGGTCATTCTTCTGAGAGATCACCTTCAAACACTGATTAAAGTCTCATGGTACACCTAAAACCAAGTATTCTCTTTCCCTCAACAAGGTAGGATTTTTTTTCAAAGTAAATCCTAAAAATAAAAGTGAAAAAAGGCAAAGATCTTTGAAAAAATATGCAACAAAAAGTACTTTTAAGCATGAATATTTCAGTACAACTCAGCATGCATTTAAAATGAAAGGTGAATTATTCGCTATCAAGAAACTTCAAAGCTCTTCAATTGAATTTGCTTGGCAGCAAAATCATATGATGGGTGGTCTGTTCAGGCACTTGTCCAAGTCCAATCACATTACATTTTCATAGTATCAACATTTAAAAGCCCCATCCTTGTTGCATCAACAGCAATGCATGGGAACCTCTCCCAAACACGTGGCAACCAGCACATTATACAAATATGTTTGCTCCACAAGCCAGACTGCCGTTTTCCAGAAAATACAAACTCAGCAAATGAATGAAGGATTTGCATGTTAACAACTCAGAGCTCTACCATTTGAAATATATCACATGGACCTGAGAGTGAGGATTCATCTCATTAACAGTCAGTTGACTTTGCAAAAGCATGGACATCATTTTCCAGCTCAAATGTCAGAGAAGAAGCTAAAATGCAAGTTTTCTGACTTTGAAATCAGTTCATTTTCCATTTCATAGGATGCTTCTCGGTTCAATTTTCCATATCACTGAGCCTAGGTTAGAGTTACTGTATATTCACCAACTTTTTTCCCTCTCTCCTAATATATAAGGAGTAGCTTATGGGGCTGACAACATAGATTTCAGTCCACAACTGTTACTAACTCAATGTACCTAAGCAAGTCACTTGACTTCTCTGAAATACAGTTTTTTTAGCCTTTAACTGTATTGATTAAATTGAATGGGTTTTAAAAGGATTGTATAAAAATGATTGCAAATTGTAAGCACTATGCAAATATGTTAGTATTGATAATAATAATCACCTTCCTGAGGTAAAGGAAGATATACATGCTCTTGTTCCTCATATAGAGCAGTAATAATAATTGAATATTGTTGAACACTTGCTATGTATCAGGCACCGTTCTAAATGTTGTACTTCTATAAACTGATTTAATCTTTACCACAAGCCTATGAAGTAGTTATTATTATCATTCCCAATCTACATATGAAACATCTGAGGTTCAGAGAGGCAAATAGAACAACTGAGATTCCAACCCCAGAGCCCCACTTCATGGCCACTACTGCATAAGGCATATGATATAATGAATGGCCATTGGACCAGTAATCAGCCAACCTTTAATCTGTTTCTGGTTCAGGGACCTCCTAGCCATAGCCTAGAACCAAGCAGATGCTAAGGAAACACTGGACTCATTGATGAGCCACATGTTCTTTCACCAATCTCTGAGTCCCAGTTCACCTTTCCACCTTGCTTATACATGTGACACTCCATGAGAAAACACGTACTTCACAAGTGTTAGGTGCTATTAGCATATTTGTTAAGAAAAACAGTGACACTTGAATGAGTGGCTAAACTGGTGTGCTTCCAAGGTCTACATTCATTTTACCCCTTTTTTGGTCTAGTCTAGTATGTGGTGAATTCAGTTTAGGTATCAGGGTAGAACTTGCTGACTGTATTTCCACATATAGAAATGTCAGGGGATCTTGGAAGACATATGCAAGGCCAAGGATCTTGCTGCAGGTCCATCTGGTGAATCCTCTATGGAACATGCAAGGCCTGAGGGACGGCTCTATTGCCAGACCACTTCCTATGTTATATCCTGAAGCCTCCACATTTTTGGCCACTCACCCTTGCAGGCCCTCCCCTCTACAGCTGTTCTGGCTGATAACTTTCAAAACATAAAATCATACAAGCCTAACACATGATTACTACTACTTTTAATGGGTTGAGCATTGTCCTCCCAAAATTCATGTTTACCCAGAACTTCAGAAAGTTACTTTATTTGGAAATAGGGTGTTTTCATATGTGATTAGTTAAGGATTTCAGGTGTAAATCACCCTGGATTTAGGGTGGGCACTAAATCCAATGCCTGGTGTTCTTATGAAGAAAGGAGAGAGAGATTTGGGCACAGAGACACAGATGCAGAAGAACCGGAGATACAGAGAACACCGTGCAAAGCTAGAGGTAGAGACTGGAGTGATATTACTACAGACCAAAGAACACAAGGGATTGCCAGGAGCCACCAGAAGCTGGAAGAAGCAAGGAAGAATTTTTCCCTGGAACCTTAGGAGGGAGGATGGCCCTGCTGACATTTTGCTTTCAGACTTCCAGCCTCCAGAACTGTGAGAGAATAATTTTTTCTCTTTTTAAGCCACCCGAGTTTTGGTGATTTGATACAGCCCTAGAAAACAAATCGACTATTACTACTCCACTACTATTACTCTTTATTCTAGAAATAATTAGAAAAGGTATTTCAATGACTCTCCGAATCCCTGAAGAATCAGAGATTCAAAATATAAAACTAAAGTAAAAATTCTGAAAATCACACTCTACCTGGGGAAAATTATGAATCTTACTCCACACGAGGAAAACACAAGCCAATACTGGCAACATTTATTCTCACTTTTGATGGTCCAATAATTAGGGCAAAACTTACTTACAGCAAGAGGCTTTTTTCCCTTGCGTAGCATACTTCCACGTAATTATAAAACCGCATGCTCTTAAAAGACACGTTCTAGTTCTATAAAAATAAAGTTAAAGGAAATATTTTAGAAAAAAATTAATTCCAAAAATATAATAAAATGCTGTCATTTTTCTGCTATGAAACAACCAATTCAAGAAATATTTTCATTACTCTTAGTTACTACAGATCTATCTAGCCCAATTTTAAATCTATTACACAGTAAAGTTCATTTACAATATTCATTAATCTACTTTTTTCCACAACTTAAGTAACTAGGAACCATCAAAGATTATTTTTAAAAAAATATTTGAACTAGGCCCACTTACACACTTTCAAATATTTTGTCCAAGATTATTACCCAAATGCAACATAGAGGAGACCCCAAATTTTAACTTATTAGGGGAAAAAAAGCCTGTAAAAATTTTATGCTTTGCAATCAAAGGTAGTGCTCCCAGCATGGTGCCTGCTACCCATATGCAGCTGTGACTGAAAAAAAATCAAGGTGTGATTAAATAGTCTTTTTCATATTATCCTCCATTAAAAAAGTTTTTTAACTGGAACACGGACATCATTAACAGAGTCTGTTCACCAGAAGTATTTTCTCCAAATTACCAAATGAGGCACCCAACTTCTGATTTCTTCACACCAGGTTGATATCTGCTACTGACAATCTCTCAGCAGTGTACTGCTCTGTCACACATCAGTTTTAATAAAATAAAACAACATGATGATAACTCTGTTTATGAGCTTTTGACATCCTGTGGATTCATAAGAAATTAATTTTTTCATGGCACAAACAAGAAGCATCGGAGCAGATCTTCTGATTCCCCGGCTCCCTCTCTCCACCCCCACCCTCTCCTAATTTCCCCACATCTCTTAATAGAAAGATAGTTTTCTGGTGTCTCAGCCCGGAAACGTTAGAACCACTTTAACTCTTTCTTCTGTATCTCCCCTGTATACAATTTGTCATGAAACCCTGTCATCTCTTAGCTGGGGCTGTCTAGATTCATGCCACTGTTCCCAAGCTCAGACCCCTCCATCTCCTGTATTCTGAGCCTCTTGATGACACCCTGAAGGTATAGACTCCTCTTCTCTGAAATCACCTCCACAGTCTCCATCCAGGTAAATGTGTCAAAAACATCACTTTCTTCACGGCATCCCGCTGCTTAACATTTCGTTATGGTTTCCAATTGTCCACTAGACAAAAGCTCTCATCCAGCAATAGGTTTTCAAACCCTTCTGTAATTAGCTCAGTCTATCAGTTTAAAAAAGAAATATAGATATCTTTCTCTTTTAAATTTCAGCACACAGCTACTGTTCCAGACAGATCACTGCTTCCTTTCTAGCTGGACCTCCCCTTTCTCCGGGCCTCATGAGCGCTATTCAAGCCTGTCCCCATTTCTTTGACTTTGGACACAGAATATCCTTGCTATTCCCCACCCTTAAAACCCTAACAGTCTGGGGCATTCTCACACTACCATACTCTGCATCATAATATCTTACCTCTGAAATAATTAACTTTCAATGTTTTAATATGTCATTTCTTGTCCTTTCATCTCTCTTATTCCTTCATTCCCACTAAATTGGCTCAGAGACCCCATTGAAGATCTACACACTTTATTACCTCATCATTTTTCCTGTCTGTTTGCCCTTTCTGGCTTTAATTCTCTTACTATTTAAACCATACACTACTACATCCTCGCCAGTCTCATTAATACCTCCACCCCACCTTGACTTCCTGCCTTGCTATTTCCAAAAACAGATCAATACGTTGTTTATTTCTTTTTTTTTCCCAGAAGCTATTGGTACAAATTTGATGACAATGTTGATTAGCTCCTTTAAATGTTCTGTTTGTATTTACAGTGAATTAGCAATTATTCCCTATTCTTACTCAGTTCTCTTTTCCTTTAAACCTCTACGCTTTTAAGCTTCTAATCTGTTTTCTATTTCTTTTATTCTCACCAAATGGCCATTGCAGGGTGTAATCTATTCTCACATTCAGATTTACCTCTATTTCTTGACCCATTCTTCCCTTTCTAGTGTTAGAGGCAGCACAGCCCTGCTCTTCCAGGTTCTGGCTCCCTTCCCCTTTCATCTTTGAGTTCCTGCACAGGATTGTTCTGTTTATTCTTCTCCTTTGCCTTCTTTTGTCAGTTTATAATAAGTTAGCATCATCCACATATTTTAAAATACCTTTTTTTCCAGCCCTGTCTGTTCCTTGGCTTTACAAGTTAACTATTTAAAGGAATAGACTACACTCGCTGTGTACACTTTCTCATTCCAGATTCCCAACTCGAGTCACTGCAATCTGACCGTGAGTCCCACATTTCTACTGAACTTGCTCTCAGAAACTTTTCTGGTCACCTCTTCCTTACCTGCTAAATCCTATGGATTCATTTCATCCTTCTATAGCACCCCACAGTTGTTTACCTACATCTCAAAACAACTGTCTCCATTGCTTTCATGACATTCCACTATATTTCCTTCTACTTTCATGGTTCCTCCTGAGAGGTTTTCACTAATTTGTCTTCTTTGATCTAGCTTTTAAATGTGGGTTAAAAAAAAAATGATTTCTAAGTTATCTTTTCTTCTCCTACAAATTTTCTCCCCAAATGATTTTTCAATTCCTGTAGTTTTCTCTGATTCCTATATGCTAATGACTCTCAAAATTTATTTCTATCCCCAAACTGAGCTTTAGACCAAAATTCCCAGCTGTCACCAAATTCCCATTAACACCTCAAACCCACCGAAAGTTAAACTAATTATCTTCATTCTACACTTGCTTCTTCGTCTGTATTCTTTATACTTGTTAATATCTTCAGCAGAACACTTTAAAATAGCCATTTTAGATTATTTCCTATACCTCATCCCCAAGTCAAATGGATAACAAAGTCCTAAACCATTCAACCTTTCCAATCTGCCTTCTCTCCCATCCTTCTCAGTCTATTGAAGGGCTGGGTGTGGTGGCTCACGCTTGTCATCCCAGCACTTTGGGAGGCTGAGGCGGGTGGATCACCCGAGGTCGGGAGTTTGAGATTAGCCTGGCCAACATGGTGAGACCCCCATCTCTAATAAAAATACAAAAATTATCTGAGTGTGGTGGCACCTGCCTGTAGTCCCAGCTACTCAGGAGGCTAAGGCAAGAGAATCGCTTGAACCTGGGGGGTGGAGGTTGCAGTGAGACATTGCACTCCAGCCTAGGCAAAAAAGCAAGACTCCGTCTCAAAAGAAAAAAAAAAAAGAAAGAAAAAGAAAAAGATTACTAATGAGTGTCTTCTTATAGCCTCTCATTCACTCTTATTGTTATTTCTATGTGCCACAGCTAGCCTGTTACGTATATGAACATGTCACTCCTATGTTAAAAAAAAAAATAGAAAAAAGGCCTCTGATCTGAGATGAGTTTCTAAATGTTAGCCTGTCTTTTGTGTCTTCCTAAGTAAAAGTGTGGGCTACATATTAACGCTGGTCAAGAAGTCCAATGTATAACTTTTGCCCATGTGGATTTTATTTGAGTGATGGTACCTATTTTCTTCTGTTGTTCAAACTACTGGGTGCTGTCTGTGAAACCACTTTATCCTCTTTCCAGATGCAGTTCTTTGTACTCAAAATGAGTCTTTCTCTGTAAATGGCTATATACCAGCCTCATTTTCCAGCTGCTGCTCTTTCCTTGTATCTCACAACCATGGCAAAAAGATAGAATTTGGGCATCAGTGAGTTCTCTTTAAGATGTCTCACTTATTTCTAAAGAATAATCCTTACACTTGGCATAAAAATTAGTGTTGCTACTTTTTAAAATGCCTGCTGAAATGTCCAATGACCTGGTCTTCTATCTGGAATAAGATTATGATTACAGAGATTAAAAAAGCTCATTGAATTGAAGACAGCCCTGGAATTTCAAGATTATTTTAGAAGACATGCAATTGCTACTTTGCATTTTACATGTGCAAACAAAGCCATCAAGCCAATTAAGGCTGCTTTCAGTTCATTCTGATAGTACAGGAAGGTATTTATGTACTGTCAGTGCCAGCCTGGGCAGCGTGCAAGTCTTGACTCGTAGATCTCCCCTCCCGCCCTGGCTGGAAAGATATCTGTGCATCTCTTTCAAGCTTGTTTAGGGTGTGTAAAGGCTCTTTCTTCGTCCACTCTACTTTCAATATAAAGTATTACTTAGAAGAAAGCTAAAAACCTGATTTTGTGTTGATAGTTAAGCCTTTCACACAACATAAATATAAGGAGTTTGATCAAGTTTACTTGTACTGTCTCACTCAAGACGTAGTTTTTAAAATGTTTTTAAAAATCTCCGCCTTGTTTGTCACATGTTAGAGTGTGTGTGAGAGCAGCAAAGAAGAAGCCAAGGATTAAGTTTGTCTTAAAACTTTTAGCTTGTAGTCAATCATTTCACTTTAATGTGCTACATCATGCTACAATAATTGTTTTAACCCATTTTCTGGTGACCATACCAAACCTTCAGTGAAATCAATTTAATTTTGTCGTTTTGAAATTGCTCTCCAGAAAACAAGAGATATAAAGTTTTAAAGCAATTATACAAATAATTATGTCAAAATCCAACTGCTTAAGTGGAGTTTGAGCTTGTATTTTTCTCTAATGGCTCACATATTTGAATATATTTTTCATGCAAGACACTCAGCTGTACATTTTGCAGGATAAAAAAGTGCTTCGATTAAATGGGTCAATCAATTAATTAATAATTAATAACTTCCTACTTCACTCTTCTTCTAAATACAGAGCTATTAATATTACTTTAGGGGAGCCAAACACAATATACTGATAATTATTCCCATAGCCATTATTTCGTATTATAGAGGTTTTGTAATACAACATCACAAAATTACAATGTCCTTTTTAAAAATCCCTTCCCCCACTCAAAAGAAAGCTATAAATTTAAGCCAATATAAACTTTTCAGAATTCTCTCTCTCAATTTCACACCAGGGCGTGGTGCTACACAGCTGGGGAGCTGAGCTAATAAGTGCTGAAAAATGAAAAATGCTGCTTTATGGCATCACATTAACTGGCAAAAAGAATACTTTTACCTCCACCCATTTTTGACAAACAAATGCCAGAATGTAGACGCTGTAACAATGAGACTTTATGATAGTTGGCCCATGGGGCAAACAGATTTGTCTTGTGGGATTTTCTTTTTGTTGAATACTACATGTAATAAGAAGTGGCACAACATTTGTAAAATCTAATCACTTCTGGTTCCTTTTTGAACCTCAAAGGGGTTATTTCTAGAAAAGCTGTTGGAAACACTACATAATGATCTATTTATGCAGTAGTGAAACAGGATTATCCCTTTTACAAGGAGATAGCTTTCCCTAACAATGTAAATACTGTAATATGAGTGTACAACTTCAGGATTTTGAGGAACATCATGTCCAACAAATATTTATTGAATAACTACAATAGAGTTCAAGGAATGATGCTAAGAGTTCTTGTGAAATTTACACGACATAATATAGTCAGGGCCCAGCTGTTTTTCTTGGGCTGGTTTGTTTCCCAGCTGATGGTCATTCATCCACTCATTCACCCTCTCACTCAATCACTCGCTAGTCACTCATTCAACATTCAATCAGTACATGTCTATTGCGAGTTTACTATATCCAAGTCACACAGGCCTAATAAATCACAGAGAACGTGCTATTTTAGCAAAAGATCCCAAATCAATTGTGGAAAAAAAAAAAAAAACAACTCTTTACACAGGGGCTTGAAATAAATGAGCTGCAGCCAGAACAAGGTAGGCAAGAAAAGAGAGGCACGAGGGTGCATTGGTAGGGTACATTCCTTTCCCGTAGGGAAATACTAAACTTCGGTCAAACGAGAGGACACAGAGTAGCTCTAAGTCCTACCTGAAGGCTCCTAGGTGCTGTTGACTCAAGTGGCTGGGAATTTCTGATTAGAGTATTTAGAGAACTGCGATTGTCTGTTCTATAGATGCCTTCCTTGAATTTACATAGCTAGAAATATAGTCTCTCCTCTGAACTTGTAAAAAAAATTGCTATGGCCTTATTACAGCAGTTATTGTTAGTTACCTTATATTATAGGTGTACATCTCATATCTCCTTACTAAATGTAAACTCCTTAAAGGTAGAACTAAAATCTGATTTATCTCTCATTTTGCACAGTACATTACAATTATGAACATTCTATACTATTTTGTTGGATAAAGTTTTCAATGAATTCAACCAATATATGATCAAAGTACTCATAGCATCTGAATAACACATTGTAGTAATAAATAATGACAAAAAATATAAATATTAGTTTAGAAGCCCAAAAAGCATAACTAACATTTAAGAGAAGTACAATTTTGGTAGTCTAAATCATGTGCAGATTAGTAAATAATGGAACCAAATAAGGAAATTCTGGTTGCACCGTTTAAAATTTGGAATTAAATGAAGAAGCCACTGAAAAGTGACCTTTTTCAAATTCCCAAAAAGTATGTGAGTGTATTGAGTGTATTTTAAAGGCCACAATAAAAGAATGCAGTTACATAAGCTGTGTGATATTACCATTTTTATGTTCCATAATTCAATAAAATGTACCACTGGAGTATTTTCCCTCACAAACAAACGCAAATTCTGCAAATAGCAGATGATTTCCAGGAACAAATTCATTCCCATTATTGTTACTGTTCTTTTGTGTGTGTGTCTGTGTGTATGATGGAGTTTCGCTCTTGTTGCCCAGGCTGGAGTGCAATGACACAACCTCGGCTCACTGCAACTTCCACCTCCTGGGTTCAAGCGGTTCTCCTGCCTCAGCCTCCCAAGTAGCTAGGATTAGAGGCCACCGCCACCATGTTCAGCTAATTTTTTTTTTTTGTATTTTTGATAGAGATGGGGTTTTACCATGTTGGCCAGGCTGGTCTTGAACCCCTGACCTCAGGTGATCCACCTGCCTCGCCTCCCAAAGTGCTGGGTTTACAGGCATGAGCCACCGCGCCCAGCCTGTTACTACACTTAGTGTTACCAATGTTAAATATCATGGAAATGGAAAAACCACCATTTTGGTTAGTTGCGGTAGTTTCTAACAAGTTTTTCAAGAGTGCAGACTTATCAATTACCTTCTGTAACAGTGCTCAAGGTAGCAAGCAATCTATCAGTGCTACTAACATTTTAATAAACTTGATCAAGTTTGATGAAAAGTTTCTATTACTGATCCTCAGGTAATTATCCATCCTGAGATAATAGATACTAAATTTTTGGTATCTAGTTGAACTTTGAGGATGACTAACACTGTGAAGATAAGCTTGCCTCATTTCCACATAATCTGGGAAACTAACTGATTCCTGATTTTACTCTGGAAGGGAAGATTATTAAAAACTTTTTAAGACTCTCCTGCTCACATTGGCAAGTGGTGAATACTGCACAATTTTGCATTAGAATGAGACATCTGGGTATGTGAGTTATTGCTGATTTTGTATCCCTTACGACGAGATTTTAATCCACTTGAATTCAAATTAT
Source organism: Pan paniscus (assembly GCF_029289425.2). Classification (NCBI taxonomy): domain Eukaryota; kingdom Metazoa; phylum Chordata; class Mammalia; order Primates; family Hominidae; genus Pan; species Pan paniscus. The sequence continues at coordinate 30,241,462 of NC_073249.2, read as the reverse complement.
GTTGATCACAATACAACTTCACTGGTCTAGGCACAAAACACCCTAAAGGCTTTAATGAGTTTAAGTGGATGAACTGCAAACAGCAAGATCCTGACAAACTCTTACAGATGCAGTAAGTACTTCTTCAAACAACGTGGGAGGCTGGCAAGAAACATCAGCAGAACAGCTAGGAACATAGTAATGTGGAACGTGGTGATGTCTTTTGAGAAAAGGATTTAGCCAATCACTGGTCAATAAAGACAATAATTAAAAACACAGCTTCTGAGAACAAGAACCATAGCAAATTAAAGTTCTGCCTTCAAAGAGCTTCATTTTAAGTTACAGATCCCAAAACAATTGCCATAATTAGCATAAGCTTTGTATGTAAAGAAAAACCTTTACTTTTTTTCTAACTTGTGACGTAGGCCACTATTTAAACAACAAAAAAAAAACCTGATTCTCTACAAGATTTATGTCTTTTTTTTTTGAGCTCATATGTACCTTTTAAATGCCATAGAATCTACAGGAATAGCCATAGAGACAAAATGAAAATGTCATTATTAAACTAGATTTAAACAAATTGCTAGAGAAGCTTCTTAGATTGATACTATTGAAAATGCCTTGGAGATCTGTGGAACACAGTTAAATGATTGCTATTCAGTATAAAGAGTATGGCTGAACTTTTTATATTACACTCTGTATTTTTTTCCATACTCAGAAATGAATAAGTCTGGTTAATAATGTTATGAGAGAAACTTGGTGCTTTACACAAAGCACAAATTGTAGAAAAAAATGCATGCACCTTGTGTTTATGGCCAGGGCCATGGGTCAAAATGAAAATCATGTCCTGTTTGAACTGAAATAATCAAGAAATTTCATTTGCAGTGCATTTTTACGTTTTCTGGAAGTTTGTTTTAAGACAAAGAACATATTTATTGACAGTTCAATCTTTTTACTGGCGTAATGGATGACGTAAAGACAATGATGGGATTTGAGTCCTTGTGTGTCAAAAGAGACATAAAATTCGCCTTCTTTACTTCCATTCTGGTATGTTTCCTCTGAATAAGCAACAAATCCGTGGTAATTATTACCTTGAGTGACTTCCAGATGTTAACCATGCCATGTGACTGAACTCAACTATTCTCTAACAAGCATGGCAAGAGAGGGAAATTGTTAGTATATATGATGATTTCAATAACCATGAAAAATACCTTTTTTGTCTATCACATCCATCTGCATGATGTAAAAACCCTACATAAATAGGATACTTTTTTGAGAAGAAGAGGAAGACTTAAATCTGTATAACATAGGAGAACTTCCCCTTTAAAAAAAAAGAATAGCTAAATTAATGAAAGCTGAATGTAATTTATTATCTAATCCTTTAATTGTTTTTAGATTTTAAATTATATGCCTACGCTCTATAGAAAGGGAGATAAATTATTATGGTTTATGTTAATTTATGACAAGTCCTTTCGATGTTTTCCATTTTCTAGGTAAAAATATGCTGTTAAATTGTTTTCAGCCAAACATTGATGCACTTTACATTTTCTATTAAGAAAAATAAATAATTCACACTTTTGCAAGGGAAGGTATGCACTTTTTCTGGCTTTCTTGAAATTATACTATTACTAGCAGCAAGTGCCAGCAGACTTCATGGGTGGTATTTCTTACTGAAAAGCAAGACATGAATTAATATTTTTATTACAGTCAACTCACTTGTCTTCATAAATAAAATATTATTAATGTTTTTCCATTTTGATTTTAATGCTAGCAAGAAGAATACACAAATTGTTAGAAAAAAGAAATAAAATACCTGGATAAATAGTTTTTCAAAGACTGTCATTGGTACATATTAAAGCAACAGTTGAGATTGTCAGTTAAGGTTCCAAACACTGATGTGTACTGTGTTTTTTTAAATCTAAATTATTGAGTAAATTGCTTGTCTTTTATATTTTTCCTATTGAAACAGATGTGGTTAATATAATCTGTGAATGTCCTTTGTGTATTATGCATTCTATAATGACCATGTGAGCATAAATTAATAAGTAATATGAGAAAAAAATAAGCAAAAATTCTTTCTACAAACACACACACACACACACACACACACACACACACCTACCTGCATCCTATTTTTAAGTGAGAGAATGATGAAGGACTTAGCGCAGAGCCAACACTAAAGGGAAGCTCTTTATTTTTGTTGACATTATTGTTTCTCAGGCCCACAATGTTGGTATAAAGAGAGAAAGGCAGAAAAGTAAACAGTCAAATGTGCAAATGGCTATGTTCGTGGTAGCTGAGCTTGCTAAAAGCCAGTAGAAGAGGACTGATCAGAGGAAGAAACAGCAGACCTGAGTTTTGAAGAATGAGTAGGCAGTTGAAGAAGTAAATAGAGGAGGGCTACAAGCCTGGCTGAGATTAGAATGGGCAAAGCTGAAGGGACAGGAGATGGCACAGCAGATTTTTAACACTCTGGGTGTTCAACATGGTAAAAAGAGTAGAATATAAGACCGGATGTCTCCAGATATAAAACTGGGAACATAAGTAGAGGTGTGTTCCTAAAGAGCTTTAGGAAAACTGGTATCAATCCTTCTAATAGATGCACTGTAAAAGCATCTTTTTAAAAAGACAACTCTGTGAAGAATGCTTTTATAGACATTGAGGAATGAAAATGAAAAAAAAATCCAGTTTGTCTGCAAGAAGGTCACAGAAACAGACACTCATTGAGATATAAGTTATACGTACTCTATCTTGTAAATTTAGACTTTGGGATATAAATTATACTTTCTTAAAATCAGGCATTCCTATCAAAATGACATTATTTGCTTTTATTTCCATGCTTAGTTTTGCATAATTAACCTAAAGCATAGTATTTTCTAAATAGGATTACTACACCTTACGGGTGTACAAGATAGTTGTTTGGGCATGTGGAAAGAAAATATTAGAATTTGTTTATATTTTACTTTTCTTCCATGTTTTACATTTCTACTTTTTTCTATGTTCAGTATGCACATAATGCATTACTACAATAGTGCATTCATATAATTTATAAATAAAAAATACACATTTATAAGAGATGTTCTAAAAACTTTTTACTGATAGGTATATATAATAGACAAATTTCTGAGACAACCACCATAAAAGTTAATTATTTTTACTATACCAACTAAACTGGACAGTTGTAGCTTGCACCAGGTAAATAGTACTGCTTTGATTTAGTTGAGGACATAAAGCACAGGACCTCTCATAAGCTTTGCCTTGTTGGGAATTGGAACGGACCTGTGGCCATTAATTTTATGTGTTTCTGCCCTCAAAAGCATAAAAGTATGAGGCAGGTGAGTCACACTCTGAGATCCACCAATTTCAAGGGGTCTACTCATTAGCTTTGGTGGGTTCACAAGCCCTCTAATGGGCATTCAGAGTACTGTGTGTGTGTGTGTGTGTGTGTGTGTGTGTGTGTTGTGTATTGGTTTCCCTTTCACTTGAGAGAGTCTGTAACTTTAAGCTAAATCTTAAATGAGACTATAAATACCCCCGCCATTGTCACCATCAATTTAATTGCCTTGCCATAGTACAGAGTCTCTTCTTCATTGGCTGACTGACCTCAGTACTCCAATCACACATGCCACACTTTAAGCTACCAGCCTTCCTGTATCATGGCTCTTTTGTTTCCTTGTCTTTTATGACCTAGTTATTTCTTGCTCATGGTCATGTTCTAGCTTTGCTTGGTTCTCACTACAAGATTTGACATTGGGCTTTGCAATTTTCAAAAATTTTGCTCCCCACACTAAGCTGAAAACCAGTCCTAATATTGTGATCCTGACCCTGGCCTTGGCTGGTTTTCTCCAAGAGGTGGCCTGTCACCTGTGTACCTCTGGTTACTGCTTACGTGCCAGAGTAACAAGTAGATGCCAGAGGAGTGTAGCGCTTCCCTCTTTGTTCATCCTTCCTGTTCAAAATATAACTCAATTAAAAGCATAATTTAACTCCAACAAGTAATATCTGAGACACTGTTCTAGGTATTTCAGGAGGACACAAAGAAATAAAACAGTTCTTGCTATTAAGGCAACTACAATTTAGTAGTTCACAGGGCTAGCCATGCAGGAAAAGTACTTAAACCTAGGTTTTCGTACCTCAAATCCATCGCACCTTCTACCACAGCTCAATGACAATTTTGTTTATAATTATTTTGAAATTGTGTATGTGTTTTCAGGTTTGCAAGAGTGTCTAATAAAGATATTTGTTTTCATTTATATTATATTATTTTGTTAACCCCTGTGAAGGAAAACTAAATAAATGCATATGAATGAAAATATATAATGAATGACAAACTAACATTTTGAATAATCACTGCTTTAAACTTCTCTTGTCACTTGCATCCTTTTTCTATTGTGATAAAAAGCACATAATGTAAAATGATCTTAACCATTTTTAAGTGTACAGTTCAGTAGTGTTAAGTATATTCACATTGTTATGAAACAAATCTCCTGAACTTTGTCATCTTGCAAATCTGAAAATTTATATCCATTAAACTACTAATCACCTTTTCCTCCTCTCTCCGGCTCCTGGTAACCACCATTATACTTTTTTTTTCTATGAATTTGACTACTTCAGATATTTCATATAAGGGAAAGCATACAGTGTTCGTCTTTTTGTGACTGCTTTATTCAAGTTAACATAATGTCCTCAAGATTCATCCATGTTGTAGCATGTGACAGGATGTTTTTCCTTTTTAAGGCTGAATAATATTCCATTACATGTATATATAATATTTTATTTATCCATTTATCTGTTGATGGACATTTGGGTTGCTTCCATCTCTTGGTTGTTGTGAATAGCACAGCTATGAGCATGAGTGTACAAATACATCTTTGAGCCCCTGCTTTCAATACTTTTGGGTATATACACCTGCATCCATTTTTAACCTACACAAAGAATATCTGCTCTTGAAGACTGACATTTTGCCATCAATCTATAAGAAAGTAAATTCCTTGGAAATATGACAAGACAAAATAATTGTATTAATTTGCCTTTCAAATATAAACTAAGGTAGATTTTTCAAAGCTTCTCGATTTTCTTCATATATAGTTATAATAAAAGAAAATCCATTGTCATACCTTGATGCCAATTATACACATATAGAAAATATTCATAAATATATATACACAGAGAAATATGCACATACACAGACACATCCTGAAAATAGTCTACTTCAGAATAAAGTGCACTTCCATTTTTCAAATTGCAAAAATTGACTTTATATTTTCTAATTATCTTTTTTTAAAGGTCTTTTTAAATTTTTTTTCCTGGCTTTTAAAAGTAATCACAGAAAGAGTAGGAAGAGATTAAGGCTGCTAAACTCAGCCATACAAGGAGGAAGGAGAATCACATGTGCTGATCTTTCTCATACTACTAACTAAAAGTTTATGTAGTGCAATTAAGAGTTTTGAACCATTATTTTATAAGTAGAGTTAAACATCAGAGGTATATTCATAAATGAGTGGCACATGTCACATATTTAAATTCTTTCAGGATCTCAGAACGACAGAACCTGGGGCTTCTCCATCAAGTCCTGCTCTCTTATTTCACAATTGGAGAAACGTGTCCAATGAGACTAAATGGCCTATCTAATGTTACATAGCTTGTCATCCCCGAAGCTGAAACAGGAACTCCTATCATTTCATTACTTCAACATTTTTTATATCTACCTATCTAATCTTCTCTTAAATGAATGTAGCAAAATACAGTAGATATTCTGACTGCATTCATAAGTAAATTACTCTTTTGGCTTTTATTTCTTTTCTTTGTAATAGACTATGCAATGCAATGACTTCCCCTCATCTCATGGTAGGATTTGAACTTCCCTGCCCTCAAGGGCCCAAAACCTGATTAGGGGTTGCTGTTGATTCTTGCCCTGGATTTCAAAAGCCTCAAAATTTGTTATAGAAGAAAAAAGTAATAGGTTCTAGAGTACAGAGACAAATATGAAGATTGCAGGAGGGATTCCTCAGACTCATATAAGCACTGAGTGGAAGTTGAATAAGAAGTGTTTCCAGAGGGTAACTTAGGAATTTGAGAACTGGCCATGAGAGGTGTCCAAATGGAAGAAGACCCATTTCCCAGATAAGAGGAGACAAATGGCAATGCAAAGAACATTGTTCTGGTGTCCAAGCATAAACACTGACCCTGTAGCCTGCACCCAAGGGAGGAAAGTTCACTGTCCTCCTCTAGGGCCTACACACTGCTTTGGTGTGTATCATGTTGACTGTTAATAATCCAGCAGAGTAATCACTATCCATTCTCCAAGGCTGCGTTTGGTCTGTGTTTGAGGAGCTCATGTATTCCCCTACCCCTACTGCCAATGCCATCTCAGTCCATCTCACAATGCCCCAGGTGACCCATCTGCTCTAAAAAGAGAATGAGACCATGCACATCTAGTAGTAAGGTAAAGTAGAGGAATGACCCATATCTGTATCTGGAAAGACTGGACTGAAAAAGATTAAGGTCCCCAGAACTGAGGCAATGATTATGTTAAAGTTTATAATCTCATTTATAAAAAGTATAGTTTTGCTGTTTTGTAAGAATTCAGGACCTTTAAGTTTGTTTCTAGTTTTTCTTTCATGAATGGACAGGGGGAATGCATAAAAGAAATCATTTTGTTTATCTATGACAAAATGTTAAATTACCTAAAGCTGAAGCTGAAGCATTTTGTGCAATGTGTGTATATTGTTTATATATATATGTGTGTGTGTGTGTGTGTATGTGTTTCTCTCTCTCTGAATGATGCAACAGGTGAAAACTAACCAATAGAGAGGATATGGTTTGATGCTTAAGAATGAGCCAAACAACAAACGGGAAACTGTGTACTGTCTGCGTGACAAATGCAACTTCATTTAACTGTTATCATTTGAAAATACCAAATATACTAATCTTGTTCATTGTTTTTGTTTCTTTTTTGAGACAGAGTCTTGCTCTGTCACCCAGGCTGGAGTTCAGTGGTGAGATCTTGGCTCACTGCAACCTCTGCCTCGGGGTTCAATCAATTATTGTGTCTCAGCCACCGGAGTAGCTGGGATTACAGGCATGCGCCACGATGCTCGGCTAAGTTTTTTTGTATTTTTAGTACAGATGGGGTTTCGCCATGTTGGCCAGGCTGGTCTTAAACTCCTGGCCTGAAGTGAACCGCCTGCCTTGGCCTCCCAAAGTGCTGGGATTACAGTAAGCCACTGCACCCAGGCAAAATATACCAATCTTAATGGCTGAACTTTCAATTGCTTTTCTGTTTTGAAAACTAAGTGTGGCCTAAAGCATTTCTCAACACACTGAAGAACAGTAAACTAAACTCCGACTTTGCCATTTATATCGTTAGATCCTAATTGATATTGAAACCCTGCAAAACAGGAGAACTTTTTCTTTTTCTTTTATTTTGTTTACTTGCTTTTTTAAGTTTAGAACTGAAGTTACCAAAAGGAGGTGCATATAGATTGGCAGAAAGCAAATGAGTAGCAACAAAAAATAATTAGGAGCTATATAAAGAGTAAAAGAATGTATGAATAGGAATCTTCCAGTGATAATATTCCCCCACCTTCAATAGGGCAAAAGATCCACCACAAAAGCAAATAGTCATCTTGAAACTTAATTACATTTCAAAGTAGTACAGTAACATGAAAGGAACAAAACATTTTTGTTCAACAGTTTGCCTACCAGATGGGATCTCTAAATATAGGTAATCTAAAACCTTTGCTTGTCCTATAAACAAATAAAGATGAAAGGAATAGCAACAATAGCTAAGCATTTAAATCACTGGAAATAAAATAGCACTTTGGTTAAGTGTGGAAGAATCTGGCTCATTCTAATAATGAATCTGGGAAGGCTGGAGTTCTCAGTGAAATTCAGAATACAGAAGGTTGCTTCTGGTATTTACCACCTGCTTATCTACCTGTTTAAACTGGTAGAATAGTCGGAAGAACGAATCAGGAACTAATAGCAGTAGACTTGGGAAAAACTAAAGAAGCACAGGAACACCTAATAAATAGAGACTCTAAAGGGCCACAATACAAATTCCAGACTTTTGTTTTTGAAATAAGAGTTGGGACATGCCCTTGCTTTACTTCTGTGCACTCATGTGTAAATGTGGGTAATAGTTAAGAACCTATGCTCTGGAGTCAAGCCCAGCATGTGAATCCAGGTTCTACAACTGACTGGCACTATGACTTTGAGCCAGGCTCCTTACCTCTTTGAGCCTCATTGACAAAAGCAGATAGTAATAGTACTGAGTTTTATTGGAATTAATTTATGACAGTTTTTGGCACCTACTGAATCCCATGAATATTAGTTGCTTATTATTATTAATAATCATTACTCTTAAATAATTATATTCTGATTTTTTGCTGTCTCAAAAGCGTGGGGTGGTGTACAGTAAGATTTTCAGGTAGTAAATGGAGTTCTAAGAGTAGAACTTAAAGCCTTCCCTGTATATCTCCAAGTGGTCTTTCCTAGTAGCACTGCCCTCTTCTCACCTGGCTAGGGAAGGTTATCTAGAACTCATATGGGGAAGGCAGGTCAAAAGACAGAGGTTTTTCTTTTAAGAATTGGCTATCAGAGCTCAGCCTACCCTAGTTTGTCCTCCTCAGGGACTTCACTTATACAACTCTCTGCTGCAGATCTATGGGCTTTGGAGAAATGACTCAGAATTTCTTTTTGATTTGGTTAACTAATGGCATGTAGGACCATTCTGGTTGATGGTATTGTTATTAATATAACACCATGATAGCTTAGAGCTGATTTTAGCAACTAATGTTGATAGTAAACAGTTTACTTACCTGGAAGTAGGGTGATTACCTGGAACAAATAAAAGGTAAGTTGTAATTGCTAAAATGTAATGCAGACTACAATGAATGGAAGGCCAGTGTTTAATGGTACTTAAGCTTTTACTGGGTTATTTTGTTGAATTTTACATGAGGCAAGAGCAACCTGCTGGGGCCACTGCCTTCAGTATTAAAAGATACCTATGTTTTGGCCTTTATAGAGGAAATAATTCCATTTCTTAGTATTTTTAAAATTATGGTAAAATACACATAAAATTTACTAAGTGTACAGTTCACTGGCAGTTATTAACACTGTTGTACAACCATCATCACTGTCCATTTTTAAAAATGTTTCACTATCTAAGCAGAAACTCTTGTACTCATTAAACAACAACCTCCCAACTCCCTCTTCCCTTAGGCCCTGGTAACCTCTAATTTCACTTTCTGTCCCTATGCATTTGCCAATTCTAGATATCTCATGTAAGTGGAATCATACAATTATTTGTCCTTTTGTGTCTGGCTAACTTCACTCGGCATAATGTTTTCAAGGTTCATCCATGTTGTAGCATGTATCCGAATCACATTCTTTTTACAGGCTGAATAATATTCCATTCCAATATGTACATAGCACATTTTGTTCATCTCTCCATCTGTAGGTGAACATTTGAGTTGTTTCCACCTTTTGGTACTTGTGAATAATGCTGCTATAGAACACTGAAGTACAAGTATTTGTTTGAGTCCCTGCTTTCATCTCTTTTGGGTATATACCTAGGAGTGGAACTGCTAGATCCTATGCTAACTCAATGTTTAACTTGTTGAGGAGCCACCAAATTATTTCTATTGCCGCAACATCATTTTACATTCCCATCAGCTATGCACAAGGTTTCTAATTTCTACACATCTTCACCAATACTTATTTTCTGTTTTTTTGATAAGAGCCATTCTAATGGTTATATAAAGCAGAATCTCATTAAATTAGATTTGCTTTGTAAACTATTTATTAAAAATAAGAGACACGAAGAGAACTTATTATTATATGCTTTGCTTACCCTGTATATCAAGAGCTGCAAACATCCTGTGCGAGTCCCAAAGTGAAAGGTAAAATATGGTTCTATCTATTAAATTTTAAACATAGTAACACTAATATTTCTCCAAATAAGGTAATCTTGAGTTTTGGGATTGCATTTAAAATTCCTACAGCAAATGCTCAGGATATAAACATATCCATTAGTCATTACAGAAGTCCACACGAGGCTGACACACGTAGAATACCATTATTAGCAAAACTAAACTCAGTACAGTTACAACTGCCTCAAACTTGACCCCAAAGTATTGAAAGCTCCTCAGAGAGCGGGCCAGCAGCGCTGCGCATGCGCGCTCCCAGGCGCGCTCCCGCGCGTGCCTGCGTATTTGCGTGCGCGGCCCCGCGCGGCAACGCAGGGGCGGAACCGCATGACTGGCAGTGGTATCAGCGATGGCGGCTGCGTCGGGGTCGGTTCTGCAGCGCTGTACCGTGTCGCCGGCAGGGAGGCATAGCGCCTCTCTGATCTTCCTGCATGGCTCAGGTGGATTTCAATTTTACGTCCTGGTTTTCTACAGCTCGGGAAACATCCTCCCCTCGGTTACCCCAGTATTGCCCAAGTGGAGGTGTCGCCGGGCCCAAATAGGGCCCAGTGGGTGGCTCTCCCGTCGCCAGCCCCGGCTGTAGATGCACGGGCAGCGCCACCTGCCCCCAGCCTCCCCAGTTAGTCTTCCTCTTTCTATCGGGCGGTCACTGGTCCACCACCCTCGCTTTGGGGCCTTGTGTCCCGCCGCTCAGCCAGCCCTCCATCCCCACAACACACCTCCCCATTCCTCGCCCCAAGTTTAAACAGAGCAAGTTAGTAAGGTAAGTCTTCTGCTAGGGGGAAATTGTTTAGTGTTTTTCATTATCAGCTACTAGTGATTTTTCAGTCGTAATTGCCCATTGCTTTTTCCAGGCTCCCATACTAATGTAGACAATTGAGATTCACAGTTAACTTAGATACTGTTTACAGATTATCTCTTTTCTGTAAGCCACTGTGCCATGGCTGGAGTGCTTTCTCTCACTTTCCTTTTTGCTGCTTCTCTTTCCTTCCTTTCCCTTTCCCGCCTGTGTCATTAAACTTCCAAGATAGACTACAGGGGCAGGACCCCCAGGGACAGGCATCTTCCACTGCCTGCCCTTAGTGACGTGTGCTTAATGCTGTATCGTTACTTAACACTCATCTGTAATCACTTTTGTCTGTCTTCCCCACTGGATTGTGAGCTTCCCACTGGATTATGAGAGTAAGGGCCCTTGTGTCAACCTTTGCACCCCCAGTGCTTGGCCCAGGGTAAGCTCTCAGGAAATGTTTTTTAAAGAAATGAGATGCAGCCGGTGTCCTCAGGGGGCCTACCTAAAGTTAAAAACAAAAACAATCCAATTAGTTTGAGTCAGCAGTGCATGGAAGATCACAAGACAGTGCATGGTTTCCTGCCAAGTGAATTGTAAGAGAAAAAAATGTGGTTAGGCATTATTAAGGCATTTGGAAGATGAAAAGCTTGTCAGACTTTTCGAAGAAAGTGGTCTTTGAGCCGAGACGGGTAGGCTTAAATGGGACGGTGATTGGAAGGGAATTGGAAAGGTACTGGGCAGAGACCTGGAAAAGGGCAATTGTGGGAGGTATTCTCTTTATTTTGAAAATGAGGCCAGACAGGTTCAGCAGCTTGGCCAAGGTCTCTTAGCTGTTACTGTGAGTAGTGGCGGATTTGGGATTAGAACCCAAAGCTCTTCGACCTCAAACTCAGGGCTTTGGTGGGGTAAGGTGAAAAAGTTTGAACTAGGATATATTGTTTTGGAGATAGGGAAGAAGAGGTCCAATAGTGTTTAAAGGGAAAGACTTGGCATATATTTAGAAGGTGACGTGTGTAAGATGACAGCGGTACTTAATAACTAGGAGACTGGTAGTACTATTTAGGGCTCCAAGAGTGTTCATTTATAAGTACCCAGAAATTCCCCAACACTGTACCCTTTCTCATAATCAATTCTCATTATCTTTAGGAAGAACTCCTAGACTATGTTCTTTTTTCCCCTGGACCTCTTTGCTTAAAATAACTATCCTTTTTTTGAATTTCAGATTACATTTTTATAACCTGTAAGGGTATGTCTCTAAAATTCAGAGTCATGTATGTATGTATTTTTTCCTTTGTACTTTGAACCAAGAATTTATTCAAAGAATTCTGCCAAGTATGCGAGTATAATGTGATTCCTATATATTTAAATCTCCACTGAAGTAAATAAAACCTTATTGGGAGTAGGTCTTTATCATCTTTATCATTGGGAGTAGGTCTTTATCATCCAGTAGGTCTTTAGCAGCTAGTGATTTTACATTCAACTTTAATGTATGTGGTTATGTTATAGGAGATGTTTGGTTTCTGCTTAACTAGAATATGGGCAAACCAATTCTGTTTTATCACACTCAGTTTTGCCATACTGTTAACCAGTTTTAACAGTTTTACTATGGAATAAGGTACTAGCTTTTTAAAAAGTGGACATTGTGAATGGATAGATGTTGTTTTGCAGCTGCATTCTTACTCTTCGAGGCTGAAAAAATGTTATTAAAGACAGATTTTGTGTTTTCAAATAAAAAACCTTAAAAGCTTGAGATTTTCTTCTAGGAGATAGCAGCCATAGAAGAACATATGGGAGTGTAAATTATATGTAGCCAACTTAATTTGAGCCTTTTCTATTAATAAAGTACTAAAGGCGGACCTTCTTTTAAGATGATAAAAATAAATGATAGGTTAATGAGTTTTGTTCAGTCTCTCAGATCAGATTAATTCACTCCTATTTGCTCCCATAGGACACTGGTTCTTCTTTCAGTGGTAGTCATCATACTTGTAATTATGTAATGTAATGTCTGTATTCCACACTAAGCTAGTAGGTCCACAAAGCCCAAACCATGTGTCTTGTTTATGGCTTTCTTCTTGTGTAGTAAGGCTCAGCAAGTTGACTGAGTAGCTTCTTGGTAAAGTCACCAGTAAGCTCAGGCTCTATGTCGCTCAATGTAATGGACATTTTCAGTCGTCCTCTTACGTGAACTGTCATCTGCATTCAGCTTTCTTCTCAAAAAACTCTCCTGGTTCTTTTTCTGTCTTGATTTGCTCCTTCTGGTTTCTTTTGCAGACTCATCCTCCTCTACCTGGCCATTAATGATGGGGTTTCTCTAAATTTGGTCCAAGGTCTTTTCACTCTACATTTTTCTCCCTAGGCTAATCACAGAAGTCTCCTAGAGATACCCATTTGTGTCACTGGTGTATAGGTAAAAATAGAACCTTTGAATTTCTGTGGGGATTCATAGATTCTATTTTTGAGCTCTAGACAAGTTCATCTAACTGCCTGATAGACATTCATTCATGAATCCATTCATTCAAGAAATATATCACAGCCTCCATGTGTAAGGCACTGTTCTGTGCTCTGATCATGCAGCAATGAAAAAAACAAATCACTGCTCTCATGGAGCTTATGTTCTAATGAAGTAAATAAATACTACAGTAGAAGGTAGTAAGTTTTATGGAAACAAGGAAAGCAGGATAAGGGGATTCTTCCATGGATGAGAAGTTGGAACAGTGTTACAATTTTAAATAAAGTAGTCAGGTTATGCCTCACTGCAAAGATGACAGAAGATGAAACTTCACAGCTAGACTTAGACTTGGCTTTAAAGCCAAGTCGGAGGCTCCAGGGTAGGGTCCTTGACATGTTCAAGGAACAGCAGTAAGGCTAGTGTGTCTGGAGTGAGAAGAACAGGAAGGGATATCCAAGAGGGTACTGGCATCCAGGTAGTGTAGGGCAGGGGTTGGCAAACTTTCTGCAAAAAGTCAGGTAAGCATTTTAGCTTTTGTGGGCCATGTAAGGTCTCTTCCCCATAGTTTTCCCTTCTCTCTCTTTTTGAGAAAGGAGTCTTTAATAATGTAAAACTCATTCTTAGCTTATCCTCCTTAAGGACCCTAGGCTGGATTTTGTCCTCCCCTCTAGCTGTCCATAGTTGCTCAATCAACCCATGGTATAAGACCTTGTATGCATTACAAAGAGGCACCTCACACTCAACCTGTGTATGCCTGTTGCTTATGTTTCCTGTCTAGGCAGGTGTCTAGTATTGTTCACCCAGTTACTCCGGCCAGAAGCCTGTTAGTCATCCATGAAACCTTTTACTGTTGACCCTTTATAACAAATCCGTTGCCAATCTCTATTAATTTTACCACCTAAATTTCTCTAGTATCTGTTTCTATCTACATCATCGCGTAGTCTAAGCATGAACGGTAGTTTCCTAACTGATCTCTGTACATCTACTTTTGCTCTCTTTCAATTCTGTCTTGACACAGCTTCCAGATTGATCCTTTAGAATCATGCCAACCTTTCTGTCAGAAATATTCATGACTTCTTCATGAACAGATTTGTCACGTTCCTACAGTTTCTCTGGTCTCATTTTATAGACACTGCTCTTTTCATTCTCTGCTTGTCAGTTCTTACATGTCATACTGCTCCCTCTTATCCAGAATCCTGGCACCTGCCCTTTCCTCGGCCTGGGATACTTTTTTCTTCTGCCCTGCACTTCTCACCATCCTGTAGACTTCAGTTCAAACCATTCAGCAACTATATTTGGATACCCAGTTTTTGTCAGTCCTGTTCTAGGCACTATGTGAACAAATAACTCAGATAAAATACGTAATAAACTTCCTCTTGCAGAGTTTATAGGCTAGTGCATTTATTGTTGAACTCCATAAACCCAGTCAGTTGTGAATAAAATAAATATTTGCAACACCAAGTGTCTCATTTTTGAAGCAGGTACATTTGCCTTTCACATTTATTTGCGTGATTTTTTGACTAATTTCTGTTTTTCACAATATGCTACACACTCCATGAGAATAGGGACTCTATTCCTCCCTTACCCCGCCATCATTGCCTCTCTAGCAGTGAACACAGTGCTTGACACATTAACAGGGATTCAATAGGCAGTTTTTGAACTGATACCTTAATGAGTTAATTGATTAAAAAATTAAAGTTGTGACCTTCATTTCCTCCTCAGGACTCCATAAGATGGACTTATATTTCCTTCCATTTTTTTCTGTAAATACATATACATTAATATTTATATGGCTTTTTATTACTTACCAGCTTTGGAGTAGATAATTCTTCTTTTAGGTCATGTAAACATGTTGTCAAAATTAAATTATGATTTTTTCAAGTTAAAAATAAAATTACACTGAACACACATTTTGGACTTTTTTTAACCAAGAAAATTAGGTTCTTCTAACTACAGAAGTTTAACAGTCACTTTAGGAATTTATTACTATTAAGAATAGGATAAGAAATGACTATTAAAAGTCACATATAAATACAGAAATAAAATTTTTTTTAGAAAAATCAATTTATTTATTTATTCCTGTACTACCCACTAAACAAATTAGGTAACTTAAAACTTAAGCTTAAACAAGATCTTCAGAGTAATCAATGGTGAAGCCAGGAGTAAAATAATCAAAATTATTGCTAGTTATTGAGACCTAGTTAGTTAATTCATATTAGTAAGTCAGTTTCTATATGGTTATTATGGTGTATGGAGGTTTTTTAAATCCTTTATTCCATCCTCTGTGTGACATAGAAGTTTTAGACTGCTTTGAAATGCATTGTATGACTAAAATATTTATTTTAATCTAGATTTTGTGATTCCTCAGGTGATTCTGGACAAGGATTAAGAATGTGGATCAAGCAGGTTTTAAATCAAGATTTAACATTCCAACACATAAAAATTATTTATCCAACAGCTCCTCCCAGGTATGCAGTAATTTATCTCACTTGTCAACATAACTCTGTGGCATAAAATATATATAAAGAGATGTGCCAGCTAGGTGTTCTTTAAGCTTCATTTTGTATTTAAGATACTTTAAATTAGAGTACTTTGTCCCCAGAATGTATTCTTTATTGCAGTTACACTGTTGGACCAAGTTTTGCCAGGTGAGTAATTTATTCCCTTTCTGTAAAGCATTCCCTAAAGCTCTGAATTTAAACTGTGTCCCAAGCATGGCTTATGTAACTCTGCTTCCTCTTGCCCTGCAGATTGCTCAACTTTCATACTTCTTCCCTACATTCACCCCAAAAGGAAACTTAATAACTCCAACAAGTATAATCTTTCTAATAATTTAGTTAAGCCAGAGTTCATAATCTCTGGGAAAGGGTTTTATGGCATTCTTTCCACATTTAAAAGGATTATTAAGAAACAATGTTATGCTTTTTTAATCAGTAAACCAGAATAGGAAGATAGAATTGACTACTTAATAAATATTTAGGTTATATAACCTGTAGGTGTGTGCAAAAAATTCACAGTACTAAAACTGCTATAGTTTTGAGGTCAAACTGCTCTTTGTAAATATTAAATTAACATCTGCATAGTCTTTTATTCGGAACACATGCCGTAAATCAGGGATTGGGATTTTTTTTTGGTAAAGTGAAATGATGTGTGGAGCTACGCCCCAATCTGATTTTTCTCATAATCTGTTCTTGATTTTTTTTGTTTCTTTTTCTTCTTCTTTTTTTTTTTTTTTCCAGACAGAGTCTCACTCTGTTGCCTAGGCTGGAGTGCAGTGGTGCAGTCTTGGCCCACAGCAGCCTTTGCCTCCCAAGTTCAAAGGATTCTCCTGCCTCAGCCTCCTGCCTAGCTGAGAATACAGGCATGTGACACCACACCCAGCTAATTTTAAAGACAAGGTTTTGCCATGTTGGCTAGGCTGGTCTGGAACTGTTGACCTGAGGTGATCCACTCACCGCGGCCTCCCAAAAGTGCTGGAATTACAGGCATGAGGCACTGCGCCTGGCCTGTTCTTGATTTTTTTCTTATCAGGCATACTATGCAAATGCCTTGCTTTATATTTCCATTAACTTAGTATTAAGGAGAAATAAAACCAGAACTTCAAGGACGCTTTTATATGTACTAATAAGAATTTACTTACTTTAATTGATAGAATTGAAAAAGGGAGAACAAAATGATAATGTAAGACTGAAGACTCAAAGGAGTTATTATTTAAATGTAATTTTAGTAGAGTTTAAAAGTTTGGTAATCTAGTTAAAAGACCCAATCACCAGTGGTTATTTTTGTGCTATAAATTGCATGTCTTTGAAAATGTCAAAAAAGCTTCTTGTTACTGATTTTTAGGATAGTTGAAGTTGGAAGGAAGAAACGTAGTGGTATTTCTGCTGGGATGAAAGATAAGTTCATTTCTACCTAAATATAAATACAATTGTCTGATTAATCATAAGACCACTGAAAACCTTATTCTAGGAATTAATATTTTTTATCTTAAGAATTTCATGTCATTACCAATTGTGATAGGAATTCTAGGCAGTATTTCTCAAACTTTAGGCCAGAGTTATTTCAGAAAATCCAAAAATCTCCATGTGCACTAAGCATTATTTGTGGGTGCTGTTGTGATTTAGTAAAGTATGAAATCATTGGACCAGCTTCATGGTAACTTTTTGTTACACAGTTTTATAACCAATAGCTATTTGAACAGATCATCAAACGTTTTAGACCATACTCACCAATAGAAATGTAATATGAGCTACATATAAATTTAAATTTTCTTGATACCACATTATAAAAAGGAAGAAATACGTAAAATTGATTTTAATAATATATTTTATTTAACCCAGTATATTCAAAATATTCAACATGTAATCGGTATAAAATTATTAAAGTGATATTTTATATTTTTTACACTAAATTTTTGAAAATTGGCATGTTTTACATGTACGACACATCTTACTTCTGATGCTAATTACACTGAAATTAAATAGTAGTAAAAATTAGGTTCCTCAAGTTGCCCTGGCTACATTTACGTGCTTCATAACCTTATGTGGTTAGGGGCTGCCATTTTCTACAGCTTAGTTTTAGAACTTAAAGAGGAGTTCCCATATACAGTAGATTGGGAGCCACTGTTCTAGATCAAGTCATCATTTTTACTTATTGGTTTGCTCGGGTTTTCACTTATTAGTAGCAAAACATAGAAGATTTCCAACACATTACTTTAAATATTAAATTATTTAATTGCAATAGAAAATGAAACTGGCATAAACAAATTTGAGAACAAACATAGTTGACTCTTAATAAGCATAAAAAGCATAAGGCTCAGTTTGTGGGAGCAAAAGTGTGAGGGTGTGCAAGAATGAAGCCTCTTGATCTGGACCATTTGGTCTTCCATGGGCATTAGATATAGGAATACATGGCTTTGGTTAATACTATGAGGCAGTTCAGTGGAGGTCAGTTAAGAGAGATAATATCATACTTAGTATATTATAATTAGCTGATTTTTTTCCTACCTTATGCTGGACTAATTTTCTAGAGCAGTTTATATGATACTTACGTCTGTATCCCTACAGACACTGAGGGATACTGTATCTCTAAGCACTTAGCACAGAACCTGCCAAATAGATGTTTAGTGAATATTGAATAAATATCTTGCAGTATTTGCTTGTTGTTATAATTTAAAATAGTGTAATAGGAATGAGTAATTGTGGGTATTTATATATAATACTAATATTTTAATTGTGTAATAGTTTATGCCTATGTGAGGTTTTAAAAAGTGTATTTTGTTGTGGTAAATAACCTAAGAATTGTTGTTCATAAGGGGTTGCAATTACTTGTCCTAAGACTTGACCCTGCAATAGATTAATTGAGTGAGCACCAGATTATGGGCCAGTTTTAACTAATGAGTCTCAAATTGAGGAGCACTGCGGTATCGTTAAGCCTGTAGCTTTTAACTGGTTTCCAGACTTCAGAATGCTGTTTGATAGTATTTTATTAGAATGCTCTGGCATTCATGGTGTACTTTGCTGTTTTAAGACTTCTGACTGGTGTTCCTAACACATTACCCTGTTTAGGCAAGCAGTTTGGGCATAGATTTATTGTCGTTGCTTTTGTAGCATAATATGGCTTCATTTGGGGTTTTAAGGATAGTTGCTACCTTCCATCTATTATGGCAGTGTTTCTTGTGCTGCTAATAAGAGAGATTCTGGTGTCATCTACCTTGCTTGTTACCTTTCCGGTGACGTCAAAAGGAGGCATGTGATAGATACGTGCCTTCCTTAACTCTCACTCTTTTTAATGTGATTGGTACAGGATAAAAATGAATTTTAATAACCTTTTTAAAAATTTATCAAGGTTTCATGCTTTAACATGTTGCTACATACTTTCCGATATTGTCCACATTTCTGGTATTTATTCTCTCTCCTGATTTTTTTCTTTCACCACTTGTAAACCCATAAGTTTTTCTGTACTATGGATATTTCATTGACTATGTTATTCCTATAAGGTATATTGAAGATATCACTTGGCTTGTAAAATCATTCCATTGATGGCATGTAAATGATATTCAGGGTTTACCTGCCTGTTAGTTGGCCAGTTTTGTCCTAGAATATATCTAATCTCTTGTTACATGGAAGTGATGCTTACTATTATGTGGCTTTACCCAAGCCAGTATTTATAGAAATGAGTGAAAATGAAATGTATAAAAGCAGGTTAAGCTTTATTAACTTTGGTACACAATGCCAAGCATATTTCCAGAGGGGCTGTAACAATTGACAGCCTCACCAGCAGTATTCAAGATTCCCATTTGTCTCACATCCTCCTGAACACTTTCCATTGTCTTTTTAATTTTAGCCAAACCAGTAGATGTGTAATGGTATCCTATTGTGATTTTTATTAATATTTCTTTAATACTAATGATGTTGCACACTGTTTTATGTGCTTATTGAGCATTTAAATATCCTCAAAAGAAATGCCCACTCAGATTATTTGCCCATTCTTTTATTTGGTCATCTTTTTCTATTGATTTGTTGGAGTTCTGTAGTTTTTTGGATACAGTTTATTATTGTTGTTGGATATATGAATACAAATACCTTCTCTTTGTGGTTTGCATTTTCACATTCTTAATGACATCTTGTGGACATAAGTTCTAACATGTTTCTTTAAAATTTACAGTGAAATACAAAAATTGTATGTGCATAGTTAATTTTGATAAATTATAGTACAGAGAATTTTGGTAAAATTATGCACCTATTTACCTCAATTAAGTTGGAGAATATTCTCATCACCCCAGAAAGTTTCCTTGTGCTTCTTTCAAGTCAATTCCCATCTCATGTATTATTGTTTGCATATCTATTACTGTAGCATAGTTTGGCTTGTTCTTGAATTTCAGTTAAATTGAGTCACTTAATGAGTGACTTAATGGAATCTTGTGTCTGGCTTCTTTTATTCAAATTGGTATTTTTGGGATTCATCTATATGTGTGTATCAATAGTTCAATTTTTAAAATTCTAAGTAGGTATTATATAAATACAACACAGTTTGTTTATTTATCTATTGTTGTTGCACGTTTGGATCATTTCCAGTTTTGAGATCTAATGAATAATGCTACCATAAATATTCTTGTTACATGTCTTTTTGTGAGCATAATTTGAATTCTTATCTAGACTCTATTCCATTGGTCTAATCTTATAGTAGTACAAAATTGTTGTAATTATCACAGCTGTATAGAAAATTTTGAAACCAAGTGGTGTAAGTTTTGCTCATTCTATGTTACTTGCATTTACGTGTAAATTTTAGAACCTGCTCTTCAATTTTACAAAACACCTGTTTGGATTTTGATTGAAATTGCATGGAATCTAGTTTGATTTAGAGAAAATAGATGCCTTCTAATACATACACATGGTATGTCTCACCATTTACTTAGGTCTTTATTAATTTCTCTCAGAAGTGATTCGGAGTTTTTAGTGTAGAAGTCTTTTGCTAAATTTATTTACAAGTATTCTGTTTCTTCATGTTATTGTAAATGGAATTTTAAAAAACTTAATTTTCAAATTGTTGCTAGTACAGAGAAATAAATTTTAGTTTTTTATTTTGTCCTTGTATCCTTCTATCTTTCTAAATTCACTTATTTCTAGTACTTAGTATATTCCTTATGAATTTCGTGTGTGCATTTTATTTCATTGTCTTGCTTTTTTGGACTTGTTTGAACTTCCAGTACAATGTTAAATAGAAGTGAGTACTTCCTTCCTGTGTAATCTTAGAGGGGAAGTGTTCAGTATTTCACTGTTAAGTGTGGTGTTAGTTCTAGGGTTTTTTGTATATATGCCTTTTTTTTATATTGAGGACATTTCTTTGCCTAATTAGCTGAGAGGTTTCTTTGTGAATTTATCAAATGCTTTTCTGTGTCCTTTGAAACAGTCATGGTTTTTATCTTTCATTTTGTTAACACAGTGAATTACATTAATGGATTTCCAAGTCTTAAACCAACCTTACATTCCTGGGATAAACCCTTTTGTAATGTATTATCCTTTTTATATGTATCTAAATTTGTTTTGCTAATACTTTGGTAAAGAATTTTATGTCTGTGTCATGAGGAATATTGTTCTGTGATTTTCTTTAATGCCTTTGAAAAACGTTATCATCGGGGTTATGCTAGTCACTTAAAAGCATTGGGAAGGATTCCCTTCTCTGTGTCTGAGTTTACGTTATTTCTTCCTTAAATATTTGATAAAATTCACTATTGAAATTACCTGGACCTGAGATTTCCTTGTATGAAGGTTTTGATAATGAATTCAATTTCTTTCATAGAACCAGGATATTCAGATTTTATATTTATTTTTAGGCCAGTTTTGATAATTTGTATTTCTCATGAAATTTGTATCTTTTTTCTGATTTGTCAAATTTATTGACAAAAAGATGTTCATGATATTTCCTTTTAATGCTTTTATGATTTGTTGTTGATAACTTTTATTTCATTGCTGGTAATAATTTGTATATTTTCTCTTTTTTTTCGTGGTTCATCTTACCAAGAAGTTACCAATTGTATTAATCTTTTATAGAACCAGCTTTGGCTTTCTTATTTTCTCTCTTATTTGCTTTCTATTTCATTTATATCTATTCTTATATTTCTTATTTTCTTCTATTTACATTAAATCTATACATTTCTCACTAATCATTACTTTAGCTAAGTTCCACTAATTTTTTTCTTTCTTTTTATTTATGTTGAAATGTTTTCAAATCTAAATGGTCCCATTGCTGTACTTGTATAACAGACCACCCCAAATAATAATAGTTTTGTTATGTTCACAAATTTTATGGGCTAAGAATTCAGAAGGGGGATGGTGGTTATGACTTGATCTGGGGCCTCTCCTATGGGAAAACTTGAAGATTGGTAATGACTCGTCGTGTGATTGCCAGGAACTGGAATCATCTGAAGGCTCACTCACATATATGGCATAATGCTGCATATTAACTGGGACCTGCCTTTGGTCTTATTACCGTAACACCTATGTGAGACCTCACCATGTAGTATCTTGGGCTTCCTGGCAGCATGGAGGCTGGATTCCAAGAGCAAGTGTCTAAAGAGAACCAGACCTAAAGACTTAGTGTTAACAGTAACATAGTACTCTTCCCTCATTAGTTAAAAGACTGCTTAGAATCAAGCAGAGAAAACATAGACTTCTGTTTCTTAATGAGGTGTCAGACAGAGTTACACTGTAAGAAGGGCATGTGGGATGGAAGGTATTTTTCTGGCCACTTATGGAAAATTTAGTTCTGGGACCTATATAACCCCATGGGACCTAAATAACCCATAAGTTCTGGGTCCTAAATAACCCATGAGTTATTTAGAAACATGTTGTTTCCAGATATTTGGAGCTATTCTAGATATTCTTATTACTGTTGATATCTAGTTTCATTTCATTATTATTAGAGAAAATATCCTGTATGATTTTCTTCTTTTGATATTCATTGGGACCTTTTTATGGCTTTGCATATGGTCTATCTTGGTGACTGTTACTGTGCATTTCTGCGTGTCGCGTTCTATAAATGTTAATGGTTCAAGGTATTTGAAAGCATTACACAAATTCTGTATATGCTTAGTGATTATTTTTCTAAGTTGTTCTATTAGTTACCAAGGGATGGGTATTAAAATCTCTAGCTATGATTGTAGATTGGTCTGTTTCTCCCTTTAGTTCTGTCAGTTTTCTCTTTATGTATTTTTAGGCTATATTATTAGGTGCATATTCATGTAGTAGTATTGTCTTTTTTATGGCTACTTTTATCTATAAAATGTTCCTTTTTAATTTGTGGTAATACTCTGAAGTGTACTGTGTTTAATAAAAATATAGTATACCTCAGCTTCCCTATGCTTACTGTTTACATGGCACTTCATTTTTCATCCTTTTACTTTCTTTTGATTAGAGCTGTATGGTATGTCTTTTTCCATTCTTTTGCTTTTAACCTACCTATATCATTGTATTTAAAGTGGATTTCTTATAGACAACACGTAGTTGGGCTTTGTTTTCATCTTTAACCAAACTGATAATTTGTCTTCTAAGTGATTTGTTTAAGCAATTTACATTTAATGTAACAATTAATATGCTTGAATTTAGGTCTACTGCTTTTCATTCCTCTGTTTCCCTTTCACACTTTCTATTGAATTATTCGTTTTTTAATACACCATTTTACTTTATTTTTTTTCTGATTGCCATAGGGATTATGATATACATAGCAAAGCTTTTTTACCTACTTAGAGTTCTTTGTTGTTTTTTTTTTCCTTGTAACTATATAGGTCCCTTTATCCCCATCTTGTGTATGTTATAGTTTTCATATGTATTTCGTCTGCATACATTGAAAACTGTATCAAACAAGGTTATAATTTTTGTTTTCAACAGTCAACCATATTTTAAACAGCTTAAGAGGAGAACAATAGTTTATTGTATATACTCAGTTGTGGTCTATTACAGCATATAAGTGTGTTTTGATTAAATTGTGAATTACCATTTTGATTATAAGGTATCCCTTTTCCTCAACTATATTTAATAGATGTTTTAAATCAGCTAAGGTAGGGGCATAGTCAGTAAAAGTCAGCAATTAGTTTGCTGTGTTGATTTAGATGGAAAATACTGCTTTTTTTTTTTTCACTGTGGTAATTTGGACTCTTTAAATGAAGTACCCAATAAAGATTTTTATTTCTATGACATGCTTTAGCTATATTTACAATTAGAGATTTTCTTAGTTTGTGTTTATTATTAGAATTTCCATTTAAAAATAATTTTTAAGAAGCCATTTATGATTTATATGATAATATAGTTTCTTTTGGTGTTTTAAAAAATTCTAAAAGTAATAAGATTTGCGTAGTGCCTATACTTTTAGATTCACTGTTTTTCCACACAAAGTCCGTGTTTGTATTTTTCAGTAAATATGTATTCTAAAATAAACTAGGCACTTTTTATTTAGGCATAGTAAACCATGAATTCCTCTTTACTCCATCACTTAGAATTCCTATCTGAAGCATGATAGTAGGAGAGCCCTCTCCTGATAACAGTAGATCTGTACTACAAGTATGCTAGTAAGGAACCCTACTAAAAACAGCTATTTTGAAGAAATAATGTACTTCTTTGGTAAGTATTAGGTATGTTTAAATAGGTACTAGTATGGAAAAGTTTTCTTAGATATGATTTTTTAAAAAAGAAACAAAAATGGACTTTTCTACAAATCACAGTGTAGATTTTATAAGAGTTAAAGTCAAAATATATTTGGAGCAAAAATAAAATAATTTTAGACATTGTTATTTCTAGCTGGCACAAATTATTCCCAAGTGACACAAATGATTACTGAAATTTATTCAGCAAATATTTAGCATCTATTCTATGTCAGGCTTTGTTCTTAGCACTGGGTATGTATCTGTGGAAAGAATGAAGTCCCTGCTCTCAATGAGCTCATGTAGAGACAGAAAATAAGAGGAAAATTAAATGTAGTAATTTCAAATAGTGATAAATGGTATTAAGACTGGGGATAGAGAGTATATGTGTGTGTTGCAGGGTAAAAGGGAGGTATACTTTCAGTTGGAGAGTCAAAGAAGCTCCCCTGAGAAGGTGACACTTGAGCTGAGACCTAAATGAACAGTCGGAGCCCACCATGCAGAAATGTTGCAAAGAGCCCTCTAAGTAGTGGGGATATCAGATGCAAAGCCACTCAACTAATAGTAAGCTCGTACTATTTGAAGAAAAGGAAGTGACAAATGTGACTGGAACCTAGTGAAGGGTGGGAGAGAGAAGTGGTATGAAATGAGGATAAAGAGGAAGACTGGTGCCAATTTGTTAAAGGTTATGAATGAACTTTCGATTTTATGACTTTAAGGCAACACAGATCAAAAACAACTTGGTATCAAGCTGAATGTCAACTTTTTTTTTTTTTTAACCTTGGACATTTTATTCTAGCTTAATATTTTACCAATGTGTAATGGGTTGGTTGATTGATTAACTTAGGAACCACACAGATGTTCTTTGCCAAACATATTTATTTATTGTGGTAATGTCTGAGGAGTTTTATACCAGCTAATAAAGTGATTTATTTGAGGAAGAAGGTGAATGAGTATAACATATGTGATAGTTTTTAGCTGTTTAAAAAACAAACTTTTATATTTTATTTAAATGTTATTCTAACATTTTAGGAGATTTATACATTCTTGTTTATGATTTCTTAGCAAGAAAGTTCTAAATTATTTTTGTCTCGTTAAATTTTCTCAATTACTCCGTTTGAACAGAATTTTAATTTTCTTAGCTACCACATTAGTAACATACTTACATTGGGATTCTACTTCTACTGAGCATCTATCTCTAATTAAGGCATTGTCAAAGAAAAAAGTTAAGTGAATGCCACTTTTTTCCATTAATGGCTGAGTTCCCAGAATGATTCACATTTTAGCCTATGATATCATCCTTATTTAAGTATTTAGACAGACAAATAAACACAGAAATAGCAGAGTAAAATGAAGAGGGAAGTAGAACAATTCAGAAGGGTAATAGGCTCATTTGAATTTTAAAGTGAGTGTTATATTTTTGATATTTTGATTTAGAACTTCACTGTGATTTTAGTGACAGTTTGACTACAATTTGAGGTTTCATTTTGTCTGACAATGACTATTTGGAAAGCACCTACTCTCATTTTCAGAGTAATGAAAATGAGTAACTCAAAACTAGTTAAGAAGCTAGTTTTGAGAAGGGATTCTGGGAGGAGGAAGGTTTGAATGCTTTCTGCCTTCTCTCCCCTTCTGATTCCAATTTATCTACCTTTCTAGAGCCACACAGCTTCTGGGGTCAGAAGGCATATGGGGTTGTGAGATAATTTATGCTGTCTTGGAGTCCTAGTATAGAGGTGGTGCAAGATTTTATCTTTTCTGCAGCAGTTGAAAGCCTGGATAAATAGCAATGAAGGAAAAGCTCAGTCTGTAAAAATCTGCCCTCCTCATAGGTTTATGTCATAAAATGTAATTCTCAGACAATAATGCAATATTAATTAGAATTCCAAAAGGATTTTTTAAGGATAATTATTTGAAAATAGTTTCAAGTTTACTAAATTTTTTGATAAATTTATTGGATAATCAAGAACAATAGATGCCTGAGAATAGCTAGGACAAGTATGAAAACACAGACTAGAGTAATGATAGGAGAGGGGAACTTACCTTACACAACTTCAAAATATGCTCTAAAACCACTATAATATGATTAACGTTATATACTAACTTAGTAATTAACTTAATAGATACTAAATAGAAACTAACTTAATAGATAAAGAGATTAGTGGAACAAAATAGAGCCTTTCTCAACTAAAGCTCTTCAGCTGAATCACAAGACATAGAAAATTATTTGAGTGACTGTTCCCCCGCCCACTGCATGTATGATATAGAACTAGCACCATTCTAGATGTATTAGAGGGAAGTCAGTTCATTATATATAGCATATGTCTTACAGAAATCAGGGTTAGAGAGACTAGATAATGCAGAACTATAAAATATGTGGCAAAGATAAAATTTCACTGTTTGCTGAGAAGGGTGTCTTCCTCCTTTCCTCCCTTTCTCTCTCCTTCTTTTAATAGCACAAGCACAATTGACTATCATATGGGATAAAATGAATTTGAATCCTTAGGTTACTCCATGTATGAAATTCCCCCAAAATTCAAGGCTTAGGTGTAAAAATGAAAACAAAAGTCTTAAAAGAAAATCTGGGCTACTATATATAAAAAATGTATGGATTGGCAGGAGCTTCTTAAGCAAATCTAGAGACCCAGAAATTTAAATTTTTTTAAAAAGACATTATATCAAATGTAGAGTCTTTTATCCAGTAAAAAAAAAAAAAAAAAAAAAACCCTTAAGTACATAATAACGTAATATCAATATTAAAAATAGACTTGGAAGAAAATACCTGAAATAAATGCAACAAATATTTGTCAATAATAGACAAAGTACTCTTTTAAACAAGAAAAAAATTGAAATGACAATAGGAAAAAATAATAGCAAATGACATCAGTCAGCAATTCCACTTATGTGGAGTTTTAGAACAAGCAAAAGAAATCAGTATTGATAGACTCACTCAGTAGTTACTTGGGAAGGTTACGGGAGTTGCTCGTGAAGGGGCATGATGGAATTTTCCAAGGAAAAGGAATGTTCTGTATCATTGTGGAGATGGTGGTTGCATTGTAAAAAGTAATTGAACTATACACCTAAAATGTGTGTAGTTCAATGTAGTTTATATATGTAAATTATACCTCAATAAAGTTGGTTTTAAAACTTCAATTGATACTCTTAAATGGTAACATTTTAATGTGTGTCAGCACCTACTGCTATTACTGCTGTGGGCAAAAGGATATTTTCCTACCTTTCCTGTAGAAAGGTAAATTTTTACAACTTTTATGGAAGCGACTTTGAGACATCTATTAAGACAAAAATTGTACCTTTTAATCCAACCTGTTTCTTGACTCTTTTCCGTAGGAATAAAAGTTCCAGTAGATAAAAACATGTATGCATATGTTAATGAAGCATAGTTCTTAGTGGCTAAAAGCTGGGTACCAAATTAATTCCCATTATTAGGGGAATGGCTGATTAAATTGCAGAATATGCTTATCATAGGATATAATATAGCCATTAAAAGGGTAAGTTAGAACTGTAACTGATGAAAGGATTTCCATGAGATATTGTTGAAGGAAAAAAGCATGATGCACATAATAGAATTAGATAGACTACTTTATTTTTGAAAAGAAATAGTGTGCCAAGAAATAGCCTGTAAATATGCATATTTTAATTTATAAGAATAGCATTGAAGGATATATTTCAGATCATTTACACAGTTTACCGAATGTAAAGGACAAGATGTGTGAGGGAGTTGGAGAGAAGAGGAGGAATGTAGAGATGGGTAAAAAATGAATAAGATTTACATGAAAAATATCTAAACAATGTATATATATATAATCTCATATTTAAAAAATTTTATGTATCTGCATAAACTTAGGGAAAACATTTAAGTTTTTATGTACTGACTTTCAGAGGTATTCATCATATCCATTTAAATTTTAGAAAATGTGTTACAAAGTAATGTTTATATGATTCTATTTGAGTAAATAAAAGATCCCCGTATATGAATTTTTGTTAAATTTTAGTCAGTTCAACTTTCTTGTTTCCAGGTTTTTTTTTTAGTTTCTCTGAGAAACTTTCCAAATATAACCTTGACGTTCAAGCTCCTTAAGTGGATGTCCATTTATTTTGGGGTGGTATGGTCAATATTGAAAAATGGTGTAATTTTTTCCCTTCCAGCACCACCCACTGGTCCTAAAGATTGTATGCATCCCAAGGCCAATGACAATTGAATATTTCTAGCTCCTTGAATATGCTGAGGTTCTACTTGGGTTTTTCACTAGAGAAGAAGTACAAAAGCATGTTCAGGTCTCACCTGTTGTCTTTTAGCCGTCTATTTTTGTTTTTCAATTTAGCTGCACATTTCATGCTTTTACTTTACTAACTTTGGTGGGTGACAGTATACAGCTAAATTTGAGATGGCAAAGTAGAGGAGGTATTGGTGTGGAAAGAATCCTGTGTCTGGGTTCATCAAAGGGAAATATTACTTGTCATTGGTTTAGAGTTCTTTCAAATTACTATAGGCACTTTTGTCACTGGCTATGTTTTCTTTGGCACTCTGTTTCTCATCATTACGTGAGGAGAAAGCAGGGCATGCCAAGGGATAAGGATTATCTTCTGTGCAACTCTTCCGTTTTTCATATTTGGAAAACATTTGTTCTCTGTGTTTATCTAAAATAGCCCCCATCCCGCTCTGTGTTTGCCCACAGAAATCTCTAAGGTTTTTTTTTGTTCCCCTTTCATTTACATCTACCAACATAATACTTGGAATACAGGACCCCCTTTACTCCATTACAGTTTGGAATATCTTGATGGTGTGTGTGCCTGTGCACGTATGTGTGTATATTTTTTTTAACGAACATAGTATCCCAGAGCATGAATATACAATGAATGGATTAAGATTCACTGGTACTGTAACTGTTCTCCCTCTTAAAAGATGGAGGGAGTAGGTAAAGAGGATATGAACTGGCATTAGTAGATTTTAATGGATTAGATACAAGTATGGGATAGTTAATACAATATACATGAGCGTAGTTTTAATATGCATTTAACTTATAAAACTTAGAAGAAATTGAAATCATTTATTCAAAACACTATTATTTTGGTAATTAAAGCATCCATTTTCATATTCCCTTTTCTTTTCTTTTTATTTGGGGGGGGCGGTTGTTAAACAGATCATATACTCCTATGAAAGGAGGAATCTCCAATGTATGGTTTGACAGATTTAAAATAACCAATGACTGCCCAGAACACCTTGAATCAATTGATGTCATGTGTCAAGTGCTTACTGATTTGATTGATGAAGAAGTAAAAAGTGGCATCAAGAAGAACAGGATATTAATAGGTAAGACCTTTAAATGTTGGTAATTTATCACTGTTCACTTTTATCTAATTCTATACATCAAATCTTACTTGGAACATTATTTAGAAGCACTTGTATATCATTCGATACATTCATAGTTTCAGATAAACTTTACATATTGAGGATTTCAAAGATATTAGAATTATAAACAGCAGCGCATGAAGCTTTAATTGATTTTCTTTTTGAATAATAACGGATTTTGAAAATCTTGTGGCAGTTAAAATTTTTCTTCTAGTTTAATTTTCAGTTAAGAGATTATTCATTTCAATTTTTAAAACATTTTACTTCAGTTACCTTAACTCTTATGAATATAAGTTTAAACATCTATTGCCATTAAGATATACAGTCAAAATATACCACTACATTTATGAAAATTATAATCTTCAGAGTTAATCTCACAAGAATATTTATAAATTTTTGTTAGACTGTCTCTAGCAAGCCCTGTTCCTAAGGGAATATAAGTAGCTTTATATAAGCTCTTTATTCTGCTTAATACCTTTTTCTGTTTCTGTACTTAGCACATACATAAATTATTAAAATCTTTTTCTAATACATGCAAAAGTGAGATGGGGCATGTAGAATATGAATGGTACACGACATATTTTGGTGAAAGGGTTTTATTTCCAAATGTAACTATTTAACTTACAATGAGTTGTATTTAATGATGAAATTAAAAAGCAAATTAAGTATCCCCATTATGTTCTAAATAACATTAAAATGCACATTGAAATTCTTCATAGATGGGATTTGGGTAAACTAATAAACTTTCTTTGTGTTTATTGAAGTGCTGAACTGTCTGTTGAGTCATGAGAGACAACATGATATAATGGATAAAATCCATTCTATTCTGTCTTGGCGTTAGTTTCCACTTTGTTGAAAGCAGCGTGGCCTCTAGCATAATAACATCACCTTTCTGGTCCTTAATTTCCTCATTATGTTTAACTCTATATTTCTGTGTTTCCATGTTTAACGTTGATGTTTAACTCTAATAGAGATAAACATGGAGCATTATGGGAGGACTAGGAAGAGTGTAGGGAAGGGATTCCCAACTTAGTCTAGGGGATTATGAAGTAGTTAGAAGATAGAATTCCAAACATGTGAATCATGTATCATTCAGTCATCATTCAATCTTTAGCAAGTATTTTTTAAGTCCCCACTATGTGCTACGCATTATTATAGATGTTCACGGGGATGTGCAGATAAGTAAAGCAAGATCTATCTGCCTTACATATTTCTTACAACCTGAAAGGGCCAATGAGATTCTTAAAGTGGTAACTATAATGCCAGCCAGGCTGTGATGAGTGCTCTAAT
This sequence comes from Pan paniscus, assembly GCF_029289425.2. NCBI lineage: Eukaryota > Metazoa > Chordata > Mammalia > Primates > Hominidae > Pan > Pan paniscus. The sequence continues at coordinate 30,210,514 of NC_073249.2, read as the reverse complement.
GTGGTATAACTAATAGCTTTTCAAAGCCAATGATAGTATATATTTCTTTTTATTTCCCAGAACCTATCACAATGCCTGGCACAGAGCAAATACTCAGGAAATCTATAACAAATAACATTACCCAATCAGTAAATTGTCAGTACTATAGGAATTGAGAGGAAGAAGTAGTCACATGCATTTGGGGCTGTAAGAGAAAGATTTAATAGAAAGATGGCAGTGGCATTTAAGATGCACAAATTATTAAAATTTTAACTATTACAGTGTAGAAGTCTAGGTAGAGGGAATGATTTGTACAGTAAAGTAGAAGTGGACAGAGTAATGCTTTTTGTTTTTGTCTGTCTGGACAGTAGTTGGCTGTAACAAAGTTTGTGTCTAACTAAAAAGTACCTGTTGACTCAGATAGCCACAGTAAGAGACTAGAACGTGATGGCATAGTGGTGACAAAAATGAGTTCAAATCTACAGTCCACCACTTCCTAGTTGGCTCACCACTTATTACCTACACTTAATTTTTGCTACCTAATCTGTAAAGTGGAAATAATAATATAATATCTGTTTACTGAGAGATGAACAAACTATTTGGTTTCTTCCAGACTCTCAGTAAATACTCTGTTCAGTTTTTAATCCTTTATTTTGTAGGTATAATAACATGTAATAATTGGTAAAGGATCATTAAATAATGTCTTTAAGTTATAAGAATTGTACTTTGAAAAACTAATTTGGCGGAAGGGGTAAGTAAAAGGATGAGAAGTCTGACATGGAGAAACCAGTATAATATAATGAAAGTCTGAAGTGGTGTGGTGGCAATAGGAAAAGAAAAGATCAGGATGAGAAATTGCTTTAAAAAATAAAAGTACATTCTTCATAAGCAAAAAAATAGATAAAAGGAGAAAATACTCTGAGTAGTACTCTTAATGAGTGTGTATTGAAGAGTTTATCACACTGAATGGTAACTGCTGTCCATTTGTCTCTTGCCCCATCTTCTCTCTTCCTTTCCCAGATCCGTTACTTTATCTAGTTCATCTTTGAGTACTAGAGATATTATGGATTTTCTGCAGTATATTACATTTTTAAAAATCCTAGTACAACAAAATCAAATCTTTTAAAAATTTTAATTTTATTTTAAGTTCCAGGATACATGTGCAGGACATGCAGGTTTGTTACATAGGTAAACATGTGTCATGGTGTTTTGCTATACCTATTAACCCATCACCTAGGTATTAAGACCTGTATTCATTAGCTGTTTATCCTGATGCTCTCCCTCTCACCGCCTCCCTGACAGGCCCCAGTGTGTGTTGTTTGCCTCTCTGTGTCCATGTGTTCTCATGGTTCAGCTTCCAACATGCAGTGTTTGGTTTTCTGTTCCTGTGTTAGTTTGCTGAGGATAATGGCTTCCAGCTCCATCCTTGTCCCTGCAAAAGACATGATCTTGTTCCTTTTTATGGCTGCATAGTATTCTATGGTGTATATGTACCACATTTTCTTTACCCAGTCTGTCATTGATGGGCATTTGGATTGATTCATGTCTGCTATTGTGAATACTGCTGCAGTGGACATATGTGTGCATGTATCTTTATAATAGAATGATTTATATTCCTTTGGGTATATACCCAGTAATGAAATTGCTGGGTCAGATGGTATTTCCGGTTCTAGGTCTTTGAGGAATTGCCACACTGTCTTCCACAATCCTTGAACTAATTAACATTTTCACCAACAGTGTAAGTGTTCCTGTTTCTTCACAGCCTTGCCAGCATATTAAAAATTCAAAATTCAGAAATTCTTGAATTTTTAATAATTGCCACTCAGACTGGTATGAGATGGCATCTCATTGTGATTTTGATTTGCAGCTCTCTAATGATAAGTGATGTTGAGCTTTTTTTCATATTTTTTGGCTGCATAAGTGTATTCTTTTGAGAAATGTCTGAAGAGTCATTTATGACAAACCCACAGCCAGTATCATACTGAATGGACCAAAGCTGTAACCATTCCCCTTGAAATCCAGCTCAAGACAAAGATGCTCTCTCTCACCACTTCTATTCAGCATAGTATTGGGAGTTCTGGCTGGGGCAATCAGGCAAGAAAAAGAAATAAAAAGTGTGTTCAAATAGGAAGAGAAGAAGTCAAACTGTGTCTATTTGCAAATGACATGATCCAATATCTAGAAAACTCTATCGTTTCAGCCCCAAAGCTTCTTAAGTGGATAAGCAACTTAAGCAAAGTCTCAGGATACAAAATCAATATGTAGAAATCACAAGCATTCCTATACACCAACAATAGGCAAGCAGAGAGCTAAATCGTGAATGAACTCCCATGCACAATTGCTACAAAGAGAATAAAATACTTAGGAATACAAAGGACCTCCTCAAGGAGAACTACAAACCACTGCTCAAGGAAATAAGAGAGGACATAAACAAATGGAGAAACATTCTATGCTCATGGATAGGAAGAATCAATATCATGAAAATGGCCATACTACCCAAAGTAATTTATAGATTCAATGCTATGCCCATTAAACTACCATTGACATTCTTCACAGAATTAGAAAAAACTACTTTAAAATTGGAACCAAAAAAGAGCCCATATAGCCAAGATAGTCCTAAGCAAAAAGGACAAAGGTGGAGGCATCATGCTACCCAACTTCAAACTATACTACAAGGCTACAGTAACCAAACAGCATGGTACTGGTACAAAAACAGACACATAGACCAATGGAACAGAATAGAGATCTCAGAAATAAGACCTCACATCTACAACCATCTGATCTTCAACAAATCTGACAAAAACAAACAGTGGGGAAAGGATTCCCTATTTAATAAATGGTGCTGAGTAAACTGGCTAGACATATGCAGAAAATTGAAACTGGACCCCTTACTTACACCTTATACAAAAACTAACTCAAGATGGATTAAAGACTGAAATGTAAAACCAAAAATTATAAAAACCCTAGAAGTAAATCTAGGCAATACCATTCACAACATAGACACGGGCAAAGATTTTATGATGAAAATTTCAAAAGCAATAGCAACAAAAGCAGAAGTTGACAGATGGTATCTAATAAACTAAAGCACTTCTGCACAGCAAAAGAAGCTGTCATCAGAGTGAACAGACAGCCTACAGAATGGGAGAAAATTTTTGCGATCTATCCATCTGACCAAGGTCTAATATCCAGAATCTACAAGGAACTAAACAAATTTACAAAAAAAAGAAAACCCCATTAAAAGGTGGGCAAAGTACATGAACAGATGCTTCTCAAAGCAGAAACAAATCTTAAATGAAGTTAAACACACATATAAAAACAGTAGCAGGAGAGGTTACCTGTTTGAGCACCTATATTTTCTTAGAGGGAATCATGTCTTACCAGCCAGATTGCCCATAAACCTCAAAAAAAGTCACCTGGGAGAAAAATATAACACAAGACTTGATTTTGCAATGTCTGTAAGCCCCCTCAAACCCCAAACTTGGGGCTCACTGAATGAAGATAATTTGTTTTTCCATTTTCTTCTTGAGAAAAAGATGATTTTTAAAAATCAGTGCCTTTGATATATTTTCAAAGTCCGACAATGTGATTGATTAAATCAAGTCTCTTGTTGAATTTTTCTAATGCTCCAGGGTAGTTTTCTGATTGACAGCATATACAGAAGTATTTCAGCATTCATTGTAGAAAAGCTAGCAGAAATGACCAGTCAATTATAGGCACCAAAAAAGAAAAAAACTATTATTAAACATTTTAAGTAGAATAGCTTATAATATATGCATATATGTACATATTATATATGCTATATATAATCCAGTTTTCATGGGTGATATAAAAACTATCAGAAATGTTTTTAAAGTATAGTTTAGAATTACAATTTTGACATAAAAAATTTACAGTAATTAAGATTTTATCATGATTACACATTTGATATATTTTTTCTCATAATGGAAATGAAATTACATAAGTTATTAAATATTTATGAAAATAAATTTAACATTCACTTAAATATCTATTGCAGTTTCTTTTGGGTTCTTCCAGAATAATTTTTTCTTATTCTTTACCTTAATTTTTAAGGGTATTCAAGAAGATCTCCATGTTTATAAAATCTAAGTTAACCATTTCTCCCCTTTTCATTCTGATGTATAAGTTTACAGCCCAGAAATAGGTTGCTAAAGCTATGTTTTAATATTACGTGAATGCACAAAAGATGGTAAGTAAAATTAGAAGTGAACTAATTTCAGACATTTCCTATGATATAGTTGGTTAAGTTGAAAAAAAGCTACGTACATTTTTCCTGGTTCCCATACCCCACCAACACAAACTTGAGCTTTTCATCAAATACAGAGGTTGTTCTGTTTGTGTTTTTAAATGCATTTGTCTACTTACACATGACATATAACTATTCAAAGTATATATATCATAATATATGTGGCAACCAGAAGGTCTATACGTGAACATATGAATGATGATTTAATTAAGCAGTTCTCTTCCCCATTTATTTCTCAATACCAAGTAGTATGCGTACTCCAAAGTATGGTCATTCAGTGAAAAAAAGCATTTAGTATTTCTTTCTGTTAATGAGTTGGAGGTACTAATACATGTATGTGAGTCCCTCAGTTACCCTGTGCAAGACAAATTCTTTTAGGTGTGATTAGAATATCCGAAGATAAGTTAGAAACTCCTCTTTTGTATCTTTTTTATGAGGTGAAATGAGATCCTGTACAGACAAGAAGTATTATTCTGTTCATGAATAATCAACCTTTCAATCAATTTTAATATTATTTAAGTGTATGGAAAAAATTTTATAACACTTCTTTTTAAAATGGGGAAAAATTGCACAAGTAAGCATGATCAAACCTCTCTTAAAGCTGGTTAATACTGATCTTTTTTTTTTTTGGAGACAGAGTCTCGCTCTGTGGCCCGCCCAAGCTGGAGTGCAGTGGAAAGATCTCGGCTCACTGCAACCTCCGCCTCCTGGGTTCAAGCAATTCTCCTGTCTCAGCCTCCCAAGTAGCTGGGACTACAGGCACACGCCACCACGCCCGGCTAATTTTTTTTTTTCTTTTTTTTTTTTGAGATGGAGTCTCACTCTGTTGCCCAGGCTAGAGTGCAGTGGCATGATCTTGGCTCACTGCAAGCTCCGCCTCCTGGGTTCACGCCATTCTCCTGCCTCAGCCTCCCGAGTAGCTGGGACTACAGGCGCCCGCCACCACGCCCGGCTAATTTTTTGTATTTTTGTGGAGACGGGGTTTCACCGTGTTGCCCAGGCTGGTCTCGAATATTATTGCCTTCAAGTGTCCAAGAAATTAAATTTAAGGTCCATCTGAAGGAAAATAGCAAATTTCACTGGCCTCACAGAGAAGGAGCCATCATCTTTCATCAAGAGATGAGTGCCACACACATCCATCCCCAGGATATTAGACACCTGGACAGCTAGCTGCTTCCTTTGTTCACTCAGTGAGCCCATTATCCCCACACCACCTAGTGAGCAGTTGCTTTGCATCCTTCCATCTATTGAACAACGTAACATGGTGCCAACCATACAGCCTCCCATGACAATGGAACATATATCCTGTCCCTGAAACTCTTCTACATGCTTCTGGAATTGGTATAGAGCTTCATGATGAATAAGATGGCTTAGATCAGCCAAATAAATGGTGCTTATCTCGAGCCAAGAAAACAGCTTTACCTCTATGACCCCATGCATTCTTCACTACCATTTATAGCTCCAGTACTTCTGTTTCATCAGTCATTTTAGCAAAATTTTTATAGCCATCATAAGAAAAAGTATCTGACAGAGGAACACCATGGCCAACCAACTCTTGAAATGCCCACCACTTATTAGCACATTTCAGGATGGTTTGAGGTCAGTTCATCAACTGGTATTCCATCTTCTCTAGATGGTGCAAAACATTGATATCACCCAAGGGTTGGACTGTCACTGCCACCACGTGGGATAAGCAGTTGATCCGTAGACCTGCTTTGCTTGTTGGATTGTTGATACTACATCATCCATCACCACAACCCTTGGCCTTCACAGCATTTGGCCTTCAGTGCTCACAAGATCTCTTTTGGGGGTAGTGTTCCTGATGCCACGATCTGTCAAAAACCACAACTTGGCAGCCAAAAGAGCTACACATCTTGATCTGCTTGCTCTTCCTTGCTTGGATTATTTCCTCTTCAGTATAAAGTTTATCACTTGATTATAGAAGATATTATAAAGATGAGAGGAACAGCCAGGTGAAGAGATATATATGGCAAGGTCTGGAAGGGTCCTGAGGACAGGAGCTTCTGTCTCCCCGGAGTTGCCTCCTGGTACAAGGAAGCAGTCCACTAACCTGGAATCTCTGGATTTTCTTAAGGTCTGAGAGCCAATATGAATTTTGAATCTGACTTTATTTCATTTTAAAGCCAATGATTCTTACATTTAGCTGAACTTTTTTAAGATTCTTAATACGTATTATCAAATTCCTGTCACAAAAAAAGTGTACCAGTTGATACTTCCAACCATCTTTAGAAGAATTAGAACCTTATTACATTGATTAATATGGTCTTGAAAAAATTTTTCTCAAAATAAGTACACAGGAAGTGGTAACTAATTTTAATTTGTGCTTAATTTGTTATTTTCAATTCCATTATAGTTTGACATAAAAAAACTTTTAAAATCTTTTATAATTTATTTGAAATAATTTCTGAGTTTAAGTTTTCTCATTAGAACGTGGGTGAATATAAAATAAATTTTCTACTGGTTTTTCTAGTGTTGCTTTTTTTTTTACACTGAATTATTTGACTCATCTGGAGTTTATTTTTGTTTCTTTCTACCATATAATGGAAGACTATTTTCTGAAGTACCAAGAGAACCTTGTTAAAAGACAGTCTTATTTATAATTCTAAAGCAACAGTTATATGGTCAGTATTTTGTTAAGCCTCTTTTGGGTTTATGAGAATAAAATTTCTTTTTGGAAGATATGTTGACTTATGAAATTATAAAATCTAAGATTTATTAATTTCATATTATAATATATAATATACCAAATTAAAGTGGGGGTAAAAACATTTTTTGTGAGATGAGCTAATTAATGTCTATAAAGCCTCTTTTTTCTACATTGAGATACAGAAAGAGACCACAAAAGTGCAAAGGCAGTCATGTTTGTTTTTGTTAACTGTATAGTTCTTTAACCAGCCAGTGAAAATAAATCTTCACTAAGTTTTATGGAATTATACACATGCCACAAAACACACGTTTCTTGACCTCTTATACTGTGACAAAACATTAGTCCTATTACCCCACTTTTCATATGCTGGATTCTTCACATACATTAGTTATTGATTCATAGAGCAAATAATATTCAAGTCTTTTGTTGCAGTTTTTTGTTGTGGTGGTTGTTTATCTTAGTGATCTAGCTGAACTTCTCATGTATGTATTCCCTGAGTTAGAAACATCATAATTACAAATGCCCTTAAGCTGACATCATATAACATAGTTAAGAACTTGGGCTCTAGACTCAGAGTGCTGAGTTCTAATCCTATATTCCCCACTTTGTAGGTGTCCAGTCTCCTTATTCTCTGTGTCTTGGATGATGGTAATAATACCTACCTTTTAGAGTTGTGGTAGTTGAACTAGTCAGTTCATGTGAAATACAAATGTGTCTGACATGTAATGTTGAAAAAGTTTTCTTGCCATTATTACATACTTCATACCACCCATCCTATTGTCACCTGGATAGCAAAAGGCCACACTGGAACAGTGGTATCACTTGGAGACTTACAGGTACCTTAGTTGTTTCTTCCCTACCAGCTGCTTACTTTTTCCTCAGTAGTATATGAGCTCTGCTTCCCTCTTTCTTTTTCATTGCTCCTAGATTAAACAAGAGTTACTGTTTAGTATTTTTCTACTAGCTTTTATACTTTTGTACAGTGTCTATTAGGGTACATTTAAGTTGTTAGGTCAGATTTAAGTGCTATTCATAACGTTTTAATGAAGGAGGGATTCAGTGGGAAATAAAAGAAAAATGCATTTGAGATTCCAAACAATTTTTATTAAGTACACACAACCCATAGTGAGGAATGAAGTTAGGTAATTTTTTTTTGAAACAGGGTCTTGCTGTGTTGCCCAGGCTGAAGTGCAGTGGCGTGATCATAGCTCACTGCAACCTAAACTCCTGGACTCAGTGATCCTCCTGCATCAGCCTCTTGAATTGTTAGGATGATAGGCACTTGCCACCATGCCTGGCTGTTTTTTTTTTTTTGTTTGCTTGTTTTATGTAGAGATGGAGTCTCTCTATGTTGCCCAGGCTGGTCTCAAACTCCTGACCTCAAGTGATCTTCTGCTTCAGTCTCCCAGAGTGTTGGTATTATACCTGTGAACCACCATGTCTGGCCCAGGCTAGGTTTCTTTTAAAAATGAATTATAATGGGAAAAACTAGCAAAATGTAAGATTGGAAAAGAAATACGAAGGTGATAGGTTCAAAAGTTGTTAACCTTATTTATTTTGTTTAATAATCTGTTCAGATTTCTGATTTAATGTAAGACAGTATGTCCTAATGGGACCCAATCTCTGAGAGTGTAGTTGTGTTTGTGTAACTTTATAAAACAAAACTACTCTCTGTATTTGATGTAGATAGGAGCCCATTCTTTGCGGTTTTATTTGATTAGTGGTACTTTGTTATGTTGAACTCAGTTTTACAAACCTTTTTTTTTTTTTTTACAGTATATGATCTTCTGCCTTTTCTAGGTAGTGTGTCTAGCTTGGACAGGTCAAAAATGATACTTCTCACTAAATTTTATTTTCAAATTGTCAATAAAATGTTATGTGCTGGAGTATAAAAGAAACTGAGAAATTTACAGTCTAGTAAGGCAGAGAGGGAAGTAAAGTATTCTAATACTGTACAGGTATTATTGAAGAACAATGTCGAAGGTATAGTGTAAGCAGCAAGGAGAGAAGTAAATCTTTCTGGGAGTTGGGAACTGCTTTGTTGAAGTGGCAACTGAGTCTTAAAGAATAATTGAGAATGTGACTGGTAAACAAGGAGAGAAACATGTTCATGAAAGAAAGCAAGGGACACATTAAATCCTTCCAGGAAATAGTTTGGTGTACATCCCAAATCCTAGTATCATTGAATTATATACAGGGAGTGAATGATGTGATCAAATGGGCATTTTAGAAAGATTATGCTGACAACTCTGGAGGGCTGACTAGTCAGTGTGAAGGTCAGAAAAACAGCAAGAAAGCAAATGCAATAGATTTAGTAGAATGATGAAATGCTAAACTGACACACTATTTTAAGACTTCAGGAATACCAGGATGAGTAAAACTACATTTAAAATTTTAATCATCTATGGGGTTTAGCTATGAAAATTTTTTGTTTTCTAAGCTTTCTGCAATGGATATGCACTGCTTTCTTAATAGAAAAAATAGTAAACTTTGTTAAGATAGGGAGAACTCAGCAAAAGGCTCATTACAGGGGATGTTCAATTAAAGGGGGTTCCTTGGAGACATTCATGGATCCTCACTCTGCACATTAGGAATATAAGAAAAATGTTGATTTTTTAAAATTTATTTTTGTATATTTATGTTTCATATGATTCTACCAGACATTAAGATAAAACTTAGGGAAAACAGGCAATAGAATAGTGACTTTTAAATTACTTTTCGAAAGTTGGCAGTATAGTCATTGACAGAACCAGGATTCAAATTCTGTATTCTGAGAAAATTATTAATAATAGATTGTCCTGCCTTCTTCTGGCTTTATTAACATATTAACAGTGTCCAGTGTGCAGAATATAAGCATTTTATTGTCAGTACATTCTCCATCATTATTAAAGCCTGTCTTGAACTCTTCATTTCCTTCTAGTTTGTTTCTGTCTAAGACAGGAAACTGGAGAAAGGTATATCATTTTTCCCTTGTGTATTGTTGTGCTTAGAAAGTACATATGGTAGAGATAGCTTTAAATTAATTGGCATCTATATTGCACTGGATAGTTTTAAAATTGCCATTACATGTCAGTGTTTTATATTTAGGTAATGTTTTAAGTTCTGAAGTTGTTTTTATATACATTAGATCTGCTGGGCCTTGCAGTAGGTAAAAGTAAAGTAGGATATAATTATTTTCATTTCAGAGGTGAAGAAACTAAAATTCAAAGTGTTCCTGGCTAATACAGAGTTGGGCCTAGAACCCGGGTCCCCATAATACCTTCCTTTATTGGCCACTAGGTGGTGATAATTCGTTGTTAAGAGAGAATACTGTTATAATTTAGGCTTAACTTAGATCTAGGATGTATAGAACCTGACAATTGATATGAATAGATTTATCAGAATTTTGATAATATAAGCATATTATCAGAATTTTGAAGCAGAGAGAATCAAGTCTTTCTGGAACTACACTGGAGTAATTTACGTGGATGATCTAAATATCCATCATGACAGGAATGGTTAAGGGAATGATGGCCTATTAATAGAATTGAGTATTATGTAACCATTAAGTACTACATGCACACACACATAAAAAGCACTCAGTAAGTATGTGTTCAATTAAAAATAATTATAAAATTTCGTAATTCTGTAGAAAGACTTTCAAATTAGTATTACATGAAAAAAATAAGATACATTGAACATGTAGAGTTAGTTTAACTGTAAAAATGAAATTTAAGAGAACATGTCAAAATTCTGTACAGTACAAAATATTGTAAAATTTTGTACAAGAAACTTTTGTACAAGAAACATTTTGTACAATGGGTGTATATTAATTTTGCAATAAGATTAAAAATAAAAATAAATGAAGGGATAGTTAGAATTCCCAAGATGAAGTCTAGCATCAAAATTTCCAGCCTGCCTTTTTCTGAACTTGTACACGTTTTCTCTATAGCCCAGCTGGGAGCTAAAACTTCAGAATGATAGCATTCTTCTACTTTCTTTGAACATATATGTATTTTAATTAAACATTTTATGTTTCTTCAACAACTAGTAGGACTTTAAAGGCTCTGGACTGTTGTTCTAACAGTTTTCCATAGAGGAAAATAAATATTTTGTTTATCCCACAAGTTTTGTATGAGAGGAGATATACAAATAAATGTAATAGTCATAATTTCTGTATTCCCAAATCTGAAGAATAATTATAATAGTATACCAGTTAAATGGAAGAGGTGTTGAAATTTAGAATGGTAATGGACTTTATTGCATGTTTAAAGTTCTTTTCAGTTGATAGCACACTTTAAGTGGATTTTTTTAAGGATTTTACTTTCAGATTGATTATCTTAATGTTCCTAATATAGTCTTTTTATAGATTGTTTCTGTTTTATTTTATATAAAGAGTTCATAAAGCCAGGTTTATTATTTTTTAACATGTTTTATTCAGCTTGTTAATCTTAAGTGTATGTTGAAATGTTAACTCTTGACATTTTAAATACTTTGCCAGCAACCGTAAATACCCGTTATAACCATTACCTACAATGGATTTACTATTTTCGTATTTACTTATTGAACAGTAGATTTTATATCATTTTTTAGACTCTTAGGTGGAAAATTGAATTCAAATAACTAGTTCTTTGTGTTAAATTTTCTTCTGTTAGGAAAAAATACACAAAGTCCCTTTTCACAGTAGTGTCCTATGCTAAAGGTCATTGCATTGTCAAAGACGGCTAGTGAGGAGTTGCAGATTACCTCACAAAATCATAAATGGGAAAGGGACTTAGATTAAATCTTAAAATAATAATATTTCAATGAGTATATTTTTCTTCATTGTAACTTAAGAGAATTAAACATGAAGTTAAATGTCTGCAGGATGCATTTATGTGTATTCATAATGACATTTTATGTGCGGGTAAATGTTTTCTTTCTCTTTTTTTTTTTAAGTTGTTACCATCAAAAGGCTCTGAAACTACATAAAGTGATTACATTCCCTGGTCAACAAAAATGAAGTGTTTGTCACTTCATATGTAAAATTTTCTTGATAGTTATGCTTTTAAAATCTCTTTTTAATGTAAGTTTTTGCCTACTAATCTTTTATTTACATTTTATCTTTTAATGATCTTTATCTTAGCCTCAAAATTATCTATGAAATACTAATTTTATTTTTGCTTCATTTATAAATTTTGAAGCTTTTTTCAATCATTCGTACAGCTTAGATGATCTAGAACTATGGTAGCCACTAGCTACATGTGGCTCTTTAGTTAAATAAAATATAGAATTGGTTCCTTGGTCACACTTGCATATTTCAAATATTAATTAGTTACATTTGACAGACACATAATTCAGGCTCTTGAATTTCTCAGAAAAAAATAATAAATTTGCTCCTGCAGCCTTGTTATCTATCGCGTGTGGATTTTTCTTTAAATGGTGACCATATTTTAACTTTTTGTTTTTACCCATTTTACTTAATTTTGAATTATTTGCCACACAGCTGTGATTCTCAGACATCTGATTTATGGCATAAGAGCTTTTAAAAATTAGACATATGCAGTGAGATTTTGTTAGTGGGTCTGGGATTGGGTCTAAAATCTTTAAGAGGTCAGATTAGGAATGATGGGCTTGGAGCACACTAATCATTCATTCCTAGATTTTGTAGGTTTTTTTAAGCTTTACTTTTATATCAAATTAAATCACCAAAAACCTACATTTTCTGATGATAAATTTGTCTCCTTGCAGAGATATTGTTACTGAGTTACAGTTACATTGTTCATTTGTTTAATAAGTATAAGCACTTTCTGTGTGCCAGGCACTGTTGTAAGCATAGAGGGATACATTGATGAATAAAACACAAAAATCCCAGCTCCCATCATTAAATTCTAGTGAAAGTTAAGTCTTTATGTCCCAGAATTTTATGAGAAGAATCAGCAACAGAAGTGGCAGTATGTAGAATGTCTGATTTTGAATTTTATGTTTAATAAAGATCCATTTAATAAATTCCATTAAGGAATTCAATGCTAAGAAAAATTTCTAGTATGACTTGTTATGATTCCTTCTGTTAAAGAATATTGCCTTGCTACAGAGAAACTGTTAAATGCCCAGTTGCACACGTAATTATTGCTCCCACCCTAACATCATGGTCTGTAAGTCTCTTTTTTTATTCTCCGTGTCTCACTCTTTGCTCAAATCCCATCTCTTCCTCTCTCACATTCTCTCCTATTTTAGAGATGTAGTTTTATTATTAACAGTGTGTTTGATTTTAAGCAACCCGAAATTCCTTTGTAAGTAAATGGGCTGTAAAGAACAGAGGGGAAATTGGAAGAGATGAAGGAAGTGAGTGTTTGGTAAGATCTATTCTGTGAACTTTTAGGAAAGCTAGAATTGTGTTCTGAGAGATAGGGATTCTTAAACTGAAAGTAGATTTCTGTATTTACAGTAACTGTACATTTTAAAAGCTCTCGCAATTTTAGTTTTTATAACTGATTAAGTATTTGTATTTAAAAGGTTGATGGAAAATCTAGAGATTAGTCCTTCTATCTTGTTTTACTATAAATGAAATCCAGCATTTTAAATAATTTACACAAAGACATTCAGCTTGGGAGTATCACAGGCAGGACTAGAACTAGTTTCCTTAATGTTGTCTCTTTGATAAGCTTAAGAGATATTTGTAAATTTTTTACTACTTTCATTAGAAACCCATACGGTTTCTAAAAATTCAGTTAAATTTTTATTGAGTTACTGCTATGTGCAAAGCACTATACTTACCACTGAGCATGTAAAGTTGAAACTGACTCATTAGTATGCATGCACCACAGAGACACTTTGTTCAGCTAATCATAAGCACTCAATGAAAATATGATTATTGAAGAAAAACTGTTTCTTACCCTTAAGGGTTTCAAAATCTCAATAATTTATATTCAATAAATTAAATCGATAAGAATTTTATTTCAAAATGTCTTCGCTTTACAACCCTCATGATGTTATTAAAGAGAAAACTTCATAAGCAGAGAGAAATCTGTAACTAGAATTGTGGCAAAAAACAATAAAGTTGAGAATTTTTTCTGTGTACTTACAATAAATGTTTACCAGAAATACTAATTTTGTGTATTTACGTAAGCTGTTCATACCTAAATGGGACATGTCAAAGATTTATTAATGCACAAATTCATGGATAATGTAGCCCAGTGGCTTTTAACCTTTTGGAGAATCTAATGTACATTTGCAAATTTTACATACAGTGTTAAGATGCTTATGCTTTTTTCTCCCCCACCAAGCTCATTTATGAACTTCTAATTAGATGTATCTACATCTGGAGTTATTGGGGGTATTTTGAAAGAGCCTTTCAGGTGGCTCTTGTCCATGGTGGGCTACTGCTACGATAAGACCTTATTATTTCTTGCTGGTATGTTGAAAATCACAGATAACTTTTATTCATTATTTACATAGTGTGCCTTTTTAAAAAAATCTAAACTTTGCCAGACTGGTAATCTTCTCTCGGGTATTTGTGTTCTGAGTCCAAAATAATATTACCTGCCTATTCCAGATAAAGTAGTCCTATTTTAATAAATATCAAGGGATGGTAGAAAGTATATTAAATTCTATTGCAAAAGATCTGAATTCCACAATTACTATTAATAGTTTTATATTTAAAATAATATGTACCTAATCTTGGGCCTCAGTTCCCTCCATGTATAAAAGATTATTGTAGTAAATTCAAATTTATGGTCTCTTAAGAGCTCAGCTTTACACTTTGTTAAGTGAAATAAAGCAGCAGACTTGAAATTAGGAGATTTGAATTCTACTTCAAAGTATATTTTTGTATTTCTATGAGTGTGTGGCTACATGATTTACATTCTGTATTTTCTCATGGAATATAATGAGATGTCATTTAGCTTTCTCTCAAGCTTAGGAATGTCACACTGAGTCACCGACTTGTCGTCAGGCCTGGAATCACCATTCTCTCTGCTGCCGTCACCTCATAACAGCTATCTCCATATTCTTTGTTGGATGTGTTTCCTTCTCAAAGTTCCCCTGAACAGGAGGGTCTGTGTATTTTAATCTGCATATATCCAGTGACTGGCATAGAATTGGTACATTAAAGAGACAATAACAGTTTGACTAATTTTTTTTTCAAACTTTGGTTTTAAAAACTACATATAGGCATACATGTTTCATTTTTATTATATCACCATAAATTAGTTTCCAAAATAATATTGTAATCCAAAAATGTGTTAACTAGCTCCTCAAATTTTTTTTATCATTCTTAATTCAGAATTCACTAAGCATCTATTATATAGCAAACACCAGATACATAACTCCTTATGGAGCTCACAGCTTAGCAAGTAAGACAAAAAGGTGCAAATTATTAATTGTGTTGCAGTGTGAGGGTTTCTGTACGTGTAAACAAAATATAAGTAAATATTGAGAATTTAAGTAATGCTTGTAATATGACTAATTTTGAATTACGATAGATATTTTACTTGGTGAACATGATATATTTGTTTAATCCTAGCTCCTTGTAGAGCACAGCTCTCTTTACCAGTGGTGACATAGAGGGAACAGGGTTATTTATGTTATCGCAGGCCTTTGTCTGTGAAACTTAGAGTAGACGAAATTTCTTTTTAGCATTCTCTTTAAAGGTCTCCAGATATTTTAAAAATATGGAAAATTGTTATATATCATATCCTAAATTATTATTTTATGTATTCTACTTTTTCTTTTAAGTATGTTTTTGCTTTTAGGAGGATTCTCTATGGGAGGATGCATGGCAATGCATTTAGCATATAGAAATCATCAAGATGTGGCAGGAGTATTTGCTCTTTCTAGTTTTCTGAATAAAGCATCTGCTGTTTACCAGGTAAGTTCCAGATTTAAAAAAAAAATGAAAAAAATATGAAATATATACATGTTAAAACTAAAGCAAAATCGGTAATAAAGCTGTAAAACACACACACAGTTGATGCACAGTTGATATGGATTGACCATTCCTGGAATTCATGGCCAAATGAGTCATAGTGATTAAATTCCAGCTGATCATTAATGTTTTGGAAATCCCCTGTACAAGAAATATTGTTAAGCAAAATGTCAAGGAGGAAAGGATAATCATGTGTGTGGTTGTGGGGGAGCATATATGTAAATTTTATACATATTAAAACTGCATGATGGTTATAGCTGGGTTTGCTTATTGCATCATGAACATAAAAATCAATTACATAGCACATACTTACTATGCAGCAATATCCTCATCTATGAATATGATGCAGCTTCAATTATAATGTTACAGCTTCAGTACCAGAAGTGGAAATGTTAAAGCAGATACAGAATAGAGAACTAAAATGTAATTGTCCCCTTGATTGTGCCTTAGCTCTGTACTCCTCCCTCCTTCCACATTGTGTGAAGAGGTCTGTCTTCCCAAGTCACTTAGTTTCTTTAGGAAATGCTTTGGCCATTTTTAAGACGTCCTCTATAGAATAAATGTAAGTGACACACAGTTACAAATTGAGTGATGCCAGGAACCAGCTAAGTCCCCAGGCCTGGCCCACCAATGTATACCTCAGACAGCACTCCCTCTGTCTTTTTTTTCCCATTAGTTATTGAAGCCTTGGTAAAATTGGAATTTTCCTGTTCTCTCTGATTTCTAAGAATGATCTTAAATGGAATTTCTTAAACTTTTCTGTCTTTATATCTTCTTCTCTAGGCTCTTCAGAAGAGTAATGGTGTACTTCCTGAATTATTTCAGTGTCATGGTACTGCAGATGAGTTAGTTCTTCATTCTTGGGCAGAAGAGACAAACTCAATGTTAAAATCTCTAGGAGTGACCACGAAGTTTCATAGTTTTCCAAATGTTTACCATGAGCTAAGCAAAACTGAGTTAGACATATTGAAGTTATGGATTCTTACAAAGCTGCCAGGAGAAATGGAAAAACAAAAATGAATGAATCAAGAGTGATTTGTTAATGTAAGTGTAATGTCTTTGTGAAAAGTGATTTTTACTGCCAAATTATAATGATAATTAAAATATTAAGAAATAACACTTTCCTGACTTTTTTATTATTAAAATGCTTATCACTGTAGACAGTAGCTAATCTTATTAATGAAAAACAATAGACAAACATCTGTGCATAATTTTTCAGACACAATTCTGTAAATATTTGGAAACCTTTTAAGTATTTAAACTTTTAAATTTTTGAAATAAAGTATTCTAAACTAATATAAATAAGGACAATGAAAAAACATGAAAGGACTTAGCATAGTGTTATTTTATCTTTTCTACAACTTTGTTTAAATTACCTTTCCAAAGATATTTGTGTTTATGTAATTTTCCACGGAATAACATTAATACTCTAGGTTTATAAACCGGTTTCGCATTATTTCATTTGATCATCACAAGAGCTTTGTGAAGTAAGCCGAGAAGTTGTTACTGGTATTTAATAATAGCAATAGAGGAGTTAAAGACTTTCCCACAGCTTGCAGGTCAAGACAAGAAATTCAGGTCTCCTAATTCTCAGTGGAGTTCTATTTCTGTTAACCCAAATTGCTGCTCTGTTTTAGGTCTCAATTTCATCTGTAAAATGATACTAATAGTACTTATCCCATTGGATTTTTGTTGAGATTTAAATAAATAGCCAAAAGCCAATACATAATAAACACTCAATAAAGATTAACCATAAGGAGAGTCATGATCTAGTTCCAGGAATACATTGTTAGATGACTGAAAAATTGTATTACTTCAATGAAAATACTATAAATAATAACATTTTCATATATTAGTTGGTTCTCATGCATACATAATCTAATTTTATTTGATCCTCACAACTTTTTTATTAAGTATACATTATCCCTATTTGTATAAATAGAATCATACAATACCTGCCTGCTTTCATTCAACAAAATTATCATGAGATTTTTCCATGTTGTGTACATCAATAGTTCATCTATTTTATTGCTCAGTAATATTCCATTGTGTGGATGTATCACTATTTGTTTACACATTCACCACTGATATATAAGTTGCTTCCAGTGTGAGGCTGTTATAAATAAAGCTGCTATGAATATTCATGTAAGAGTCTCTGCATCGACCTATGTTATTTTTCTTTGGTAAATAAGTAGGAGTAGAATGGCTGGGTTATATTTTAGGCATACTTATAACCTTCCAAGAAATAGCCAACTCTTTGAGAAAATAGTTGTGCCATTTTACATTCTAGCAGCAGTGTATGAGAGTAGTATTGCTCCAGATCCTTGCCAACACTCATTATGACTCCTTTACCCATTCAGTAAGTATATGGTAGTAATATATTGTGGCTTAATTTACATTTTCTAAATGAATGTGTTAATTTTTATATGCTGATTAACAGTGTCTCAGCACTATTTGGTGAAACAACTATCATCCATGGCAATATTTTTGCACCTTTGTCAAAATTCAGCTAGATCTTGCCTTTGTGGATCTGTTTCTGGGTTCTGTCTTCTGTTCCATTGATTTATGTATCCATCCTTCAACCAGCATCACATAGTCTTAATTACTATAACTGTATAAGTCTTGAAACCAGGTAGAGTAAGTCCTCTCAGTTTATTTTTTTTTCAAGATTTTTTTCAAGATTGCTTTTTGTTCCTTTCCTTTCCACATAAACAACCTTGTCTGTATCTACAAAAAAAAAAAAAATTCTTGCTGGGATTTTGATAGGAATTATTTTAAACCTGTACATCAATTTGGGGAGAATTTGCATCCTTACTATGTTGAATCTTCTAATCCACAAACATGATATGTTACTCCACTTATTTAGATACTTGATTTCTTTTATCAGCGTTTTTGAGGCTTTCTCCATATAAGTTCTGTACCTATTTTGTTAGATTTATACTTGTATTTTATTTTGCGATTGATTATAAGTGGTTTGTACTATTTTCAGTTTCCAAGTGCCCTTTGCTAGCATATTGAATCACAATTTTTATATGTTGGTCTTGATCTTATGGAGCTCAATTATTAATTTTAGGAGTTTTTCTGTAGATTTTTAGGATTGTCTGCAAAGATCATTATGTCATCCACAAACTGAAACAGTGTTATTTCTTCCTTTCCAAATATATGCCTTTTATTTTCTTTTGTTTGCATATTACACTGGCTAGAACTTCTAGTACTATGCTGAACAAGAGTGGTGAGAGCAGACATCCTTGTCTTGTTCCCAGCCTTAGGAGAAAGCATTCAGTCTTACATCATTAAATATGTTAGCTGTAGTGTTTTAATACATGTCCATTATCAAATTGATGATATTCCTCTCTGTTCCTGCTTTTCTGAGAGTTATTACGATGAATGGCTGTTGAATTTTGTCAAATGATTTTTTTGCAACAATTAATATATTTGTGATTTTTCTTCTTCAGTCTGTTACTGTGGTGCTCAATTTTGGTATATTGCGTTAGCTTTGCATTCCTGAAATAAACTCCCTTGGTTATATTGTATAATTTTTATATATTGCTGAATTGTATTCACTAATACTTTGTTAAGGACGTTTGTGTCTATGTTCACGAAAGATTTTGGTCTGCAGTTTTTGCTTGTTTTGTACTATCTTTGGTTTTGGTATCAGGACAGTATTAGCTTCATAAAATAGATTGGGTAGTATTTTCTCCTCTTCTGTTTTCTGGGAGAAATTATATAGTATTGCTATTAATTTTTCCTTAACTGTTTGGTAGATTTCTTTAGTGAAATCATCTGGGCCCAGAGATTTCTGTATACTATAACTTTTTATCTTCTTACAGCAATATTATGCCACTTCACATTTATTATAATAACCTTTCATATTTCCCTTCCCAGCCTGTATGCTACTTTTGTTATTTTGCTTATAGATATAAGTTGCATGTACCATCAACGTCATATTACTTTATTTAAACCAGCAATTTTTTTTTTTTTTTTTTTTTTTTGAGATGGAGTCTTGCTTTGTCACCTAGTCTACTAGAGTACAGTGGCGTGATCTCTGCTCACTACAACTCCACCTCCTGGGTTCAAGAGATTTTTGTACCTCAGCCTCCCAAGTAGCTGGGATTACATGCACCTGCCACTATCCCCAGCTAGTTTTTGTATTTTTTTTTTTTTTTTTTTTTTTTTTGAAACGGAGTCTCGCTCTGTCGCCCAGGCTGGAGTGCAGTGGCGCGATCTCGGCTCACTGCAGGCTCCGCCCCCCGGGGTTTACGCCATTCTCCTGCCTCAGCCTCCCGAATAGCTGGGACTACAGGCACCCGCCACGTCGCCCGGCTAATTTTTTGTATTTTTAGTAGAGACGGGATTTCACCGTGTTAGCCAAGATGGTCTCGATCTCCTGACCTCGTGATCCGCCCGCCTCGGCCTCCCAAAGTGCTGGGATTACAGGCGTGAGCCACCGCGCCCGGCCAGTTTTTGTATTTTTAATAGAGATGGGTTTTCACCATGCTGGCCAGGCTGGTCTCAAACTCCTGACCTCAAGTGATCTACCCACCTTGGCCTCCCAAAGTGCTGGATTTACAGGCCTGAGCCACTGCACCTGGCCCAGGCAATTCTTCTTTAAAATGAATTATATAATGAGAAAAAATCTTACCTATCTACCCATGAAGATACCATTTCTGGTGCTCCTCAATTTTTTGTGTAGACCTGTATTTTTTTTCTGGTATTTTCATTGTGACTGAAGTACATTCTTTAATATTTCTTGGAGTGCAAATCTGGTGATAAATTTCAGCTTTTGTGTCGATGAAGTCTGTATTTTACATTTGTTTTTGAAAGTTGTTTTCACTGAGTGTAGAATTCCAGATAAACATGTTTTCTCTTAGTGTTTTAAACATGTTGTTTTCCTATCTTCTTACTTGAATTATTTCGGACAATAAATTTTCTGTCATTTTTATCTCTGTTCTTCTGTATCTATTGTGTCTTTTTATTCTTGCTGGTTTTAGTAGTCTCTGTTGATCACTGATTTTGACCAACTTGATTATTGTGTGTCTTGGTATAATTTCTCACATGTCTTGTGCTTGGAGTGCCCTCTGATCTTTGTAGGTGGTTCTTTCCCCAGCCTGAGGGTGTTTACTCACACCCATGGTGATCAGTAGTCTGCTTAATACTCAAGATAGACCATCTCTAGATCTCAGGACTTCTCTCTCTGTGCAGTTCACTTGTCTCTCATACTCTGCCCTATCAAATGTAGCCAGCTTGATCTACTCAGACTCATAACTGTGTCTCATCTCAGGGAGTCCACCAGGCTTTGCATGGATTTCCCCTCCCTGTACTGTGGACTGGGACTCACTTAAGTCAGTAAGCCAGAGTAGTCATAAAGCTCACCCTGTTTGTTTCCCATTTCTGAGGGTTCACTGTCCTTTACTACCCAATGCCCACTGCTTTTGAAAAGACATTTTTTCTATTATTTTGCCATGTGTTTCTTTCTTTCTTTGTTTCAGGTGAAAGAATAAGATTCCCTGTTACTACATCACAGCTAGAAGCTAAATGATCCTTTAAAAAGATTTAAAAATTTTTTATATTACCCTTACATTTTCCTTTTCTATTGCTCTTCATTCCATGATATAGCTTTAAATTTCCATATGGTGTCATTTTCCTTCTGCCTGAAATACTTCATGAAGTTCATTGATCTTTTATTCTAAAATGCACTTATTTTTCATATCAGATACTGTTCATCTCTAGTTTTTTTATTTCTTACATTTTTCTATATAATAGGCTTAATCTCTGCCTTTTTGAATATATGGAATATAATTATAGCAATTTTTAATATTTTCTGAGTCTATCATTTTTGAGTTTGTATATATTTTTATTCTCATTAAGGGTAGTATTTTGTTGGTCCCTTTATAATATCTAGTGACTTTTGATTGGATTCTAGACATGTGAGCTCTATCTTGTTAAGTGCTTGGTATTTTTGCATTTCTAAATATTCACAAGTTTTGTCATGGAATACAATTATTGAAAAGTATTAAAAACTTTTATCCTTTCAGACTTTCTTCTGTGGCTTCCTGGTGGTAGCAGAGCAGTGTTTAGTTCAGGACTAATGTTGCCACACTACTCAAGCAATACATTTTGTCATACTCTATACGATACTGTCTAGATTGTGAGGTTTTTACACTATAGCTAGCGGGAACACAAACTTCTCATCCTCATGTGAGCCCCACCTATTGCTCCTCTTCCTTTCAGGAGGTTCATGGTTTCCTCACACATATCTGATGACTAGTACTCTACTGAAAAATTGCGGGGGGCACCTCTGCAGATCTCTGGCACTCTGTGTGCAGTACTGTACTCTGTGAACTCTAAGCTCTTGACCTCTGTGGACTCCCAGCTCAGTATCCTCATGGCCCCAGCTAGATCTTCCTCCCCAGGCTGCAATCTGAAAACTGATACAGACGGTAAGCCGGGGCAGTCCTTAGAGCTTACCTCATTTGTCTTCCTTTCTTAAGGAATGACTGTCCTTTGCTGCCAGAGTACAATATGTAAAAACATATATGTAGTACAGCTTTCTAGTTGTTTCAAGTAGAATTAATTTGGACCCCATTATTCCATCTTGATCATATTGGTCAAAAGTAGAAGTCTCTTCCTTCCTCTAAGACTGAGAATTTAATAAAATCCCTTCAGAGAAGACTCAACTCATGCAGTGCTTTAATTTTCTAAAGCTTTTAATGACCTTCACTTTGAAATATTGAATGTTTTATCTTGACCATATTCTGTGCCATTCATGTTTAAAATCCTTATGGATGCATTTTGCCTTAAGAGTAGCATACATTTTATATGCATGTGTCATAGATATCATGCTTGTGACATGTTCAGTGTATATACCAAATATAATTTAAAGGAAAGAAATCCAGATTTTTTAATAAATGCTTGTTCTGTAAGTCTTTAACAAAATGAAAAGTTAAACAGATTCAAGGTATCGTTAGTATTGTTTTGCCAGGTTTGGTGTGTGTGTGTGTGTGTGTGTGTGTGTGTGTGTGTGTGATGGTTGTAAATCTTTCTTCACGGACTGAGTTATGTGTGGAAGATATATCGAAATATTTTATATAATCTTCAATCCTGGTCCTCCATCTAATTAGCTGTTAGGATATTCAGTCTTAGTTATGAACTCTTCATTCTAAATCATGCAAGGTCTGGGCCCCTTGCACAGGGCAATATATTCAGAGGAGACCTTCAATTATCTACTCCTCATTCACCTTGAGATGGTGATTGCCCACGTATGTGTGGTCTCTTAAAGCCAAATATTTGAGCCTGACAAATCATTGCTAAGGCTGGGAACCCTGGAGTTTAAGGTTTTACTCTCCTAAGAAACCACTCAACCATTCTCTTCATGCCCCCCACCCCAAAACTTTCTGTTGCTTTGCACATATAAACATTTCCTAAGGCCTGGAAGTTGAAGTAGCCTTGATACTTTCTTACATGAGTGAGGAGAAATTGCAGCAAGAAGAAAGCATAAATCAGTATCAAAATAAATTACATTTATGTGTTGGGGGAACTGGAATTTTGCAAAGGAGGAGAGAGACACATTAGGATGTGAGTAAAGGGGGACTTTCATTTTTTATTATATAGTTCTGCTTGAAGTTTTATAACAGGCTTTATTACTTTATAATCCTTAAAGAGAAGTAAAATGTTTATTGATAGGATTTTTTTCTCAGCTGAAAACTGAATAGGCAATGACCATCAGTAGTAAGGAAATTAAATATAT
Organism: Pan paniscus; assembly: GCF_029289425.2. Lineage (NCBI taxonomy): Eukaryota > Metazoa > Chordata > Mammalia > Primates > Hominidae > Pan > Pan paniscus. Next base: position 30,186,972 of record NC_073249.2, on the reverse strand, counting down.
TGTTTATAGGAAATTGAATAGTTCAATTGAAGTATAACAAAATGAACTGAGAACAAAATAGGCAGACTGGTTATAATTGAGCATGTGTAGTACTTTGATATGTAAAATAAAATGTCCAGATTATTATTACCAAGAACATATTTAAACAATGTCTTCATTAGATGAAAAAAATTTCTTGACATATGACAAGAGCACAGAATTAGCAAAGCCATGTAATTACAAATTACCAAGTATTTCAAGAAAATGCCAAAAGCATGTAAACCAAGATTGTCCACCCTGCAGCCCACAGGCCACATGTGGGCCATGACAGCTTTGAATGAACACAGGTTCATAAACTTTCTTAAAACATCGAGACTTTTTTTGCCTTTTTTTTTTTTTTAGGTCATTAGCTATTGTTAGTGTTAGTGTATTTTTTGTGTGGCCCAAGACAATCTTCTTCCAGTGTGGCCCAGGGAAGCCAAAAAATTGGACACACTTGATGTAAACATTTCAAGAAAATTCAGACTATATGATCACTCAAGACAGCCGATTCACCAGCCTTCTGAAGGGAAGACTAAGCATATTCCTATATTGAAGGTAAGATACAGACCCATGCATGTGTTATCTTTTTCATATTTGTTCAGTTCTGCCATTTAGCTGCAATGAAATCAGTTCAATTTGTTTCATGTAGCATTGAATTAAGACAACCATGAATAACAACGCAAGTACCAGAATGAGGCCAACCTGAAATACTAACCTCAACTGTGCCTCCCGGGGTCCTGGCCCCATCCAGCCAAACAAATCCCATGATTAAGGGTGTGCATTAGGAGGCCAGCTGTCCTCCTCCTTAAGTTTCTGTATTGACCTTCCTGCTTTGTCCAAAACATTAGTCCCAGCATTGTAGGATGTATGAGCAAGTACACGGATTCCACTTTGGCCTGCAAGGAGGAAGTGTCTAGGACAGTGTTGCCATTCACAGCATCCATAGCTAGTGAATTGAGGTGGACCTGAATGCTTCCAGGGCCAAGATGGTATCATTAATCATTTTAGCTAAAGACTAGCACAAACTTCATACCAACTTTTCTAATTATTCTCATAGTTATTCCCATTGTAGGGATCATGGGCCCTCAGACTGTGCTTAAATAACAAATCAGTTTTCTCTCCAGAAAGTTTTCCTGAATAACCAAGGTAAGCCTCATTTTGGAGAGATCCCTGCAGTCACCTGAAGTCTACAAGAGTGATTTGTGTTATTTCCTTAAATGCCAAAATTTCTTACAAAAGGTGAAAGTCACCATGTTTTCTAGAGACAAGTTAAAACTTATTAGGCCACCTCAAACAGGACCAATAGCAGTCACAGGAACAGGTGACCATGTCCTCAGTGTGGTCTTCTGGCCATCTGGTAAGCCTTTGAGTTCCCAGTTAGTTAAAACAATTGAGTGCAGTTCTTGGTTTATGCAGGGGATGCCCGGGGGCATTCCTGTGCTGTTTGCACCACCAGCTGGGTGGCATCTGTCCATACCACAGAATGAATAGTGACAACTATTATTCTATGAGAAATGGGGAAGATCCTGGGGGTATTGGTAGGTGGGTTCATGTTTGTGTGTGTGTGTGTGCGTGTGTCTGTGTAAACTCACACAAACACACAAGCCCAGGTGTGGTACAGGAGCTGGGGCTCTCTTTTGCTATTTCCATAAACTTCTCAGTAAGGTAAAGGAGAATAGTGATAAACTAGTGAGTCCTCTGTTGAGGTATGGCAGGCCTAGCAGTCAAATTTAATTTCAACTTTAATTTAAATTTAAGGTGCTTGCAACAGTTTGGGAGAACAACATCATGTTTTCCTTTGCAAGGAAAGCTCCAGGGGTTGTTGTGGAAGATAGCAATGATTAAAGTTTCTCCCTTCTGTGTAGCTACTGGAGGGTTCTCAGGTCCTAGAATTGTTGCTTTCCCTATAATAATTTTGTGTCCCATTTCAGAAGCTATAACTTCATCTTTTTTCCAATCAGCCCTAATCCAGAGCTTTCTTCCAGAAGGACTAGATACAAAAGGGACTAGAGCATTTAAAAAACATACAAGAGACCCATTATGCCACCCTACTTTGGCCCACATGGACCGCTGTAGGGGCACTTGGCGAGTAATGTACTCAACCAATTAGCCATTATCTTTTTGATCTAAGATCTTGTCAGTGCAACAAGTAAATCCATATCTGTTAACCAGAATTAAGTTTAAATATCCTGCCTCTTTTTTACTAAGCAGCCTCTCAGAAGGTGTATCAAGCAGGCCAGCCATCTACTAGTACCAACTACCATTAGGGAAAAGAAGGACTTTTCCCTAGGGCTACCCATTAGGTAAAAGAGCATCATCATGCCCAGTAATTGTCAGGTGGAATGCCAGATTTTCAAAGTAGCTCCCAGCACTTTCCTTCTAACCGTTATCTGGAATATCATTGAAAGGAGATGATCTCTTTCTGGGAACACCTTCATTTACTGACCAAACTGCCTTACTAAGGCATGTGAACCAGAAGAAAGTGCGGGAGGTACAGCCAGACATGACATTTCTGGAGTCGATTTTTGAGGAGAATGCCCAACATTAAACAATTCTAGATCCTTGAGAATTATAGTCAGCATAAAAGATCCATCAAATCTGACTACTAGCCCATTGTTGAAGTGTTTTGCAATAAAAGGCACATTATTGTCAGATACCAAGTGGCCCATAAAGTCAAAAATACAACAGATTAGTTTCATGGGCCACAATGTTGTGCCCGGAGTAAACTTACGAGACTGGAACACCAATACACAACCTGAAAAAGTGTTAATTGCAGTAAGGCAGCATTTACAACCCCTAGGAGACGTCACAGGGCAGATGTGATTAATGTGTCAGAAACATACGGTCAATGTCAATGACCCATGCTGTGTGGCTGCCCTCATTGCAAGACAACCAGGTCAACTTTCAGCAGGAATCAAAATTCTAGCATGCAGTTGTAGCCTACGCATCAAGAGTATTATTTGCCAGAGCTGTGAGAACAGCCTTCAGTTCTGACCACTAAGTGCAGTGATGACTGTGTCTATTTTCAGTTATGAATAGTTGGTCCTGCCTGAGACTGAGCAGTTGAAGCCACCCAGTGGACACCAGCAGATTTCAGCTTAGCCGAAGCATTGGTGAAGCAGGCCAAGTGATTATGGGGAACCTCTATGAATCAGGGGCTCCACTGAGCCAGCATCTTGCTATAGGTGGTGGAGAAGAAAAGCTGCATCTTTTCATGTAGCACCTAGATGTCACCAAAGCCAGGCTGGCTGTGTTCTTGATTTACCATTTCTATTTGACAAGTGAGCTTTTTTGGACCCTTTTCACTTTGTTAGTCATGGAGTCTGAGTTGATCTTGCCAAAACTGAAATATCAAGTGAAAGAGTTACAGTTCCTCTGGGGGTCAGGTGCTCAGTTTCAACAAGAACCCACCCAATAGTAAACTAATAGCTGCTTTTCAAAAGAGGCCTATCTGCTGGTAGCTGTTTCAAGGAGGCAAAGCCCAAAGTCTAAGGGGCACCTCCAAGTGGAGGCCACCTTCCTTTGCCAGAGGCTCCCATTGGCAACATTAGAGTCACGGAGATGTGTAACTCAAAGGAATCATTGAAGATGTGGGACTGCAGAAGTATTAGCACCTCTCTACATCTGGCTGTTTCCAATCAGTAAAATCCCTTTTGGTACTTGCAAGCATTCACAGTATAGGCATGTAAAACAGCAACACCACTTATACTTTCAGTAGTGGAAGCCAGAACAACAATATGTTAAAACAATAGAGGGCTCAACACTCACGTTATGGTGACTTCCCTTCCCCACTATGATCTCTGCCCCAACTCAAATTTGGACATATCCTCGCCCTATGGGACCCAGTAGGATGATAACTCACGTGCTAGAATCCAACAGAGCCACAAAAGTTGGAATCCTTTCCCTACCTGACATTCTTCAAAATATTCAATAGATGTATGGCTTTTAATCCCTCTTGGGAGCAGGGAGATGTTGTCCTATCTCAAATCATCCTTCTCATGCCACTTAAGGCAGTGAGAGGAGGAGGGATGGATCAAAGGGCTCTCCATGAAGGAGAGTGGCACTATGCAGTAAGCAAACCACATTTCAATTTTGAGTTAATGTGGCAGCTGCTTGCAAGAATTTATTTTGATTTTGAGGGGTCAGTTTCTCACACTTCAGGGCATCAACCTCTTCAGCTTTGTAAACTCAATCTAAAAAATAAGACCCTGAATATTAATCAAGGCCCATTTTTTGTTTCCCATGGGAAATTTTTTGTCTCAGGGAAATCTCCCTGAGAGGGCCAAAGCTTCTTGAAAGCAGGCATGCGTAGTTGTAAAGAAAACAAAACAAAGTTCTGAGGTGTTTCACTGCCATCTTCAAATGGATCAAAGTTCGGCATGATGGACTTTAGGAGAAGTCCCTCTGTTGCTGGTTTTTCCTTAGTAACCATCATGCACACCACCCCCCTCATCTTCCAGTTGTACCAGCCAGCTGTCTAGCAACTTGCTTGGTTTCTGCTTAAAAGGACTGTAAGTTTCCCTCCTTTTACACTCAATGCAAGTGTGTCTCTCTTTAACTGTCTTTGTCTGTTCCCATTGCTATAACAAAATACCATAGAATCATTAATTGATAAGGAAGTCCAAGAGCACAGTGCCAGCAGATTTGGTGTCTGGCGAAGGTTGTCTCTTCTTCAAGATGGTGTCTTTTTGCTAAATTCTCATATGCCGGAATGTTATATCCACACATTGTGGAATGGGGAAGGCAAAAGGCACTAGGGGGGTTCCTTCAACTTCTGTTGTAAGAGCACTAAGGTCTTTTTGAGGGCAGAGCCATCATGACTTAATCACTTTCCAAAAGGCTTCACCTCTTAATACCATCACCTTGGGGTTTAAATTCCAACATGAGGATCTTGGAGGGACACATACATTCAAACCATAGCAGTAACTGTTGTCTGAAAAAGGGCAGAGACTTCTACACATCCAGAATGAATGTTAATACTAGATATAAAAGCATGGGCCCAAGGCTGAGGTGGACCAAGCTTTTCCCACCTGAAAGAGAAGTAGCAACAAATAGGACACATTTGGGTAGTTGTTTGGATGTCTTCCCTCAGCCTACAGTCACCTGCCTCCCTAATTTCTCCTCATTAAGAGGAAATAAAGTGAAAAATAATTTATTGCCCAGTAAACCATACAATTTGATCAACATTTTCAACATTTGCCATTGACTTCCCTCGAATCCTGTTATAATCCTCCTGCAAAACCTTTATTCTTTGTTTTCTAGCCCTTGAGTACTTTAGAAAATAAGTGTGAAATTATATTCAAAATATTGAGTGGACTTTTCAAAAATGTAAAATATTACTTCAAAATATATTTTTGTGCTGTCCTCTCATTATTATGTGCTTTTTCTTTGTGATATTATTAGGCCTTTAGTTTTCTATTTGGTTTTGAAAGTCATGTGATTTTTATAACAAGAATAGAATTAATGGTTCCATGATGAATAGTGGATGTTTTGTTCTGAAGAAATCATATTTTGGGCAAAATGCCCATAAGAGACTTATGTTTTTGCCAATAGTTTGGTTCAGAGCTTCTGGGATCTTTTATTTTTTTTCTTAAGAAGCAATGAGAAAGTTTGATGCTTTTGCATTTTATTTTAAATTTGTTTTAGGGGTAATTACAAAATAGCTTGTTACTTCAGTTTTTATTGTGATAAATTCATAATTGGTATTTTGTTTTGTTTTTTTCTTTTGCTGTTTCACTTTCTGCTCTTAAAGGCATAGTATTACTTTAGTTAAAAATCACTCTGTTTCCATTTTTTGTCTCCCTTTCTTCCCTACCCTGATTTTTCCTGTTCAGTTGTTGGCTTGTCCAATTGAAACTAGAGATATACTTGACATATTAGTTACTTAACATATTAATTTTGGCAACTTCTGGTATGTGTTCTTTTGCCAATGAAATTACTGAAATTGAAATATTGAGTGGGGGTGTCCATGAGAGACAGAAGTCTTTCCTTTGGGCATTAGGTATTAAGCCAGCTTCTCGATTATGTAACAAGAAAGAAAGAAGTGTTAAAAATGAAAGTTCACAACATGAACTAACTGGCAAGAGCAAATATATGACTCTTTTAAAATATTTTACTTCAACAGCAATAAATCTCTAGGTAAGTCTAACAACAGTATTTTTAAGTGGCAAGAGAAAAAATATCAATTTCAAATAGTAGCTAAAATGCATTTTTGAGGGGGACTTCTTAATTACCCTATGAAGTGTCGTGTGTTTTGGGTCAGCTGGTTAACATTGTCTTAGTTCTTCCATAGAATCAAAGAACTTTTATTACTGGAGGGAAATTCAGAGATTATCATTTTATACATATGGAAACAGAGATCCAAAGAACAGCGGTGACGTACTCATGGTTCTGGTTATGCAGGACGAAAACATAATTCTCCTTACGGATGTTATTGTCACTGTGCCACACTGCCATAGTGGTAGTGTTCAGAAAAAAATATGGCTGAAAATTCATATAACATTCAAATGTTCTAGATTCAGAACTATTTCCTTTGTAGACATTTTAATATTCATGCTGCTTTTAGCTCAGTTTTTACTGTTCTGCTAAAGGAATGCATTGGTCTCTCCCTCTGCCTCAGTGTGACAGCAGGCCCAATCTAATGTTTATAGTCATAATGTAGAATTGTGTATTTAGGAGTTTTTGGAGGTTATTAATCATTTCCTTCAGAGTTCTAATTTTCTAATTCCATAGCCTGCTTCAGTCCTTATCTTTTCCATATCTTTATAGGGTTTGATTAACCTCCGATTCTAGAAACTTGGACCTTGCAGTCTAGTTTTTCTTGTCTCTCTCAGCTATTTTCCTGTTTCTTTCAATGACCCACTCATTGTTAGCCCCTTAATGTGGAAGGTCCTTTTGACTCTATTGTTTCTTTTTATTCTCTCTCTGGCTGAGCTGCTATTTCTATGGCTTCAGACTACTGGCTCCATGTCTATACCTCTGGCCCTAAGCACTCATCCTAGTTCCAGATTCATGTTTCTAACTTCCTGCTGGGCCTCCTCTCCTGGTTGCTCACCAGCCATAATATGTTCAAAACAATGCAAAATTCTTACATTTACCAAATGCGTGATTTGGGGGAAAAAAATGCTAATCTCTCCAAGTATTTGTTTCCTTACCTGTAAAATGGGTTTCTGGTGAGATTTAATATAAAGAGCCCAGGACAGAAGTTGAGTTACTGTTTTTGTGGTTCATCCTGGAACCTGCTTCTCCTTTTGTGATCTTTAAAAAATGACTTTTTCTCCATATAATATCATTATGTCAGCATCTATTCATCCCCCCTCTCATCTTCTCACTTGTCAGTTAACAGATGCTTTTGATGTTCTATAAAAGCAACATCTTTCCATTGTGACATCTAAATCATCCTTGTTGACTCCCTCTTAGTTCAACCCTCCTCATAATCAGTTTGGATGGATCTCCCAGCCTCTGGTTTCTCCTCTCTTCCACCTATTTATTTCCCATGTGCCCTGAGAGTTATTGGTCTGTTCCACCACCTGATAAGCCCTGCTGGCTCCCCATGTTAGTCTGTCTTCAGAATAACATTCAAATTCTTTAGCTCAGCAGTAAATCCCTTCACAATCTGGTCCTTACCAGCTTCATCACAGCTTCACTTCCTGCCTCTCGTCTCCCATGTTACAGTGCATATGCACAGACAGATAGACACACACACATACACACACACCTGATGCTTCTGCCATGCCAATATTTCCTGGACGTGCCAAACCTTTTCATGACTTTGTGTGTAGCATATTATTCCTTCTACCTGGAATGCTCTTTCCTTCTCCCTCAATTGACAAACTAAACGTTTTAGACACAAGTTTTGAGTGACGCAATGCCTTGCCCAAGTGTCTGTGGTAGAAGAAGTCACTCATGTTCTCTGTTCTCCATGTTTCTGTATTCATCTTTTACATGTTGGTCCTGTACCCACTACATATTTTGAACTCAAGGCTAAGGGCTATCTATCCCTTTATCTTTTCTTTTTTCTCTTAGTACCCAGTACAGTGATTGCCACACAATTGACATGCAATACTGAACAATGACATAACTATCATTTCTGGTTGGCTTTTTTAACTGCTAGTTTATTTGGATGTTCTTTTATATTTATTTCATAAGAATCCAGGGATCTGATCCTCTGTTTTTTGCCTTTGTTTTCCCAGAGGTTAGATTTAGTTTTTATAAAGGCAACATTTTGTTTTTGACTATAAAATGCTGCCAAATATACAGCATGCATTCTGCTCCCACTCTGTCCTTGGAAGACACTGATCATCGGTCAAAATATTCTTCCCTGAGAAGCCACGTAGGTTCTTAACCCTTCTCAACACAGCACATCAAACAGATAGCTGCTATCAGCTGAAAGTAACTGGTAGCTGATGTGAAATCTCTTTGGAATAACACATAGTCAGAAAAAAAAAAAAGGTGAATACTCAATGACTTCAAATTCTGATCCAGCTTTGTTGCTGACCAACAACTCTAACATGCATGCCGTGGTACTCTGATATCTTGTGTGCAATAGATATTCAACAGTTAACTGTTTATTAGTTAATATTTATTGCCAAACTATTTTGCCTCATTTTCTTTATTCAAAAATAGAAGAGTTAATTTTCAAGCAACTGTTGGTAGTTGTTGTAAAGATGAATATAATGAGGAATGTGAATTAACTAGGGGAAAAGTTTAAAATCATATATAAAGATAGTCTCATTAAGTTTAAGTATTATGTACTTCATTAAGTTACTTGCAAAACCAATTCAATATCTTATGATTGTGTTATAACAACCAGGCAAGTAGAAAGTACCAACGTATACTTTAAGATAATTTCAACTCTTCTGTCTTTGTACTGAATGAGTGATATGTGGAAAAAACTGCATCTGTTTGTTTGAACTTGTTCACACCCCTATGCAGGGGCCTAATTCTGCCAAGATGACAGTGTATGTATGAATTAATTCAATGAACATTTATTGAACATTATTGTAAATGCTGAGAGATTTTGGTAAGCAACGCAGACGAAAATCTCTGCTCTGAGGAGTTTACATTCTAGTAGCACATCCATATTCCATTCGAGAAAAAAAGTCTAAATCAGAGGAGTTCAGAAGATTTTCAGAATTGTCTTTACTTACTTCCCACCACTCTGCTTCCTCTTTCAAAGACAGGAGTTGGATGTTGATTTGTGGTGTCTGTTTCGATATTGTGTTTTTCCTGGCTAATATTTCTTAGTTTATGAAATCAATTTGGGCTTCTTCCTACTTATAAGTATTAACACTTGCAAGGTTATTTTTGCATCTTTTTGTTCATTTTGATCAGTTATAGTGCTGAAAATTCTGTAGTCTTGCACTTTAAATGCCAGCTTTCCTTAAATTTAGTGTGTCCCATTTGGGGAAGGAGTTTGTACTTTAAATGGAAACTTTTGCTGTACAACATGACTTTGGAAAACAGCCACAGGAGTGTTTTTAGATTGCATAGGACTTGGCAAAAAAAATAATTGAAAAATGACATTTAAAAAATTTAATCTTAGGATTTTAACACCTTATAGAAGAAAAGAGGGAATGTTATTATATCACCCTTTCTCCATGATATGGTTTTCTTAACGGAGAACAGTATATGTTTAAATAATAACTTATTCCGTATTGTCTATTTTAAAAGGATATTCTATCAGATTGGATGCTTTGCAACAGCATGCAATAGAAAATACTAACTCAAACTGACTTAAGCAATAAAGATATTGCTTCATACAAACAGAAGTCCAGAGATTGGGTAAGCCTAGAGCCCTCCACAGTGTAGTCAGGCTCTTCAGGACCCAAGTTCATCCCATCACTTGTCACCGCCATGCTAACAGGGCTGGTTTTGCTCTCATACTGACTCCCTCTCTGGTAGAGAGACAGCTTCAGCAGTTCCAGGCATCACATTCAGATGTAACGTCATCAAGAGAACAAAGAGAAACCATCTCTTTTCCTGGCTGTTTCTTGACAGAAAACTTCCCTAAAGGTTCCCGTAAGACCAACTCTCACATGTTATTGGCCAGATGTGGGTCACATGCCCATTTCTAAACCAATCACTGATGAGAGAAGTGGAATTATCATGCTTTGCTTAGCCAGATTAGAGTTTATTACCTACAATTGGGGATAGAATCACCTTTTCATGCAGCACATGTCTTTATGGAGAGCAGATACCTGAATGTAATTAGATTCTGCTAAAAGAAAGAAAAAAAAAAGTTGGAAAGTGAGAAAATCAATGCTGGGTAGGCAACTGGAATTCCTGCGGCAATCTCCAATATAGAAAACGTTCCCCTTAAATGTTTCTATGTCTTATCTCAAGTAAATATGATTTTTTTCACGTGACATAATTTATTATTTTGTTTACTACGATTACGTGTATTTCCTCAAGCTTCCCATATAGAATATATGCCTGATGGCTCATTGTATCACTGTGGTAAGTAGTTATCTGGAAATATATTTTTTCAAATACAATTATAAGCACTTTATTTATTTTATTTTGTATGTATTTATTTATTTTGAGACGGAGTTTTGCTCTTGTTGCCTAGGCTGGAGTGCAATGGCGCGATCTTGGCTCACCACAACCTCCGCCTCCCAGGTTCCAGAGATTCTCCTGCCTCAGCCTCCTGAGGAGCTGGGATTACAGGCATGCACCACCACACCTGGCTAATTTTGTATTTTTATTAGAGACAGGGTTTCTCCATGTTGGGCAGGCTGGTCTCGAACTCCCGACCTCAGGTGATCCGCCTGCCTAGGCCTCACAAAGTGCTAGGATTACAGACGTGAACCACTGCGTCTGGCCATAAGCAATTTATATGTATTGTAACTCTTTTAATCTTCACCACAACCCTTTGAAATAGATATTACTAGTATTCCCATTTTATATATGAGTAAACTGAAAGACAGAAAGGATAAATAATTTGCCTAAAGTCACCTGCAAGTGAATGCGTTTTGAGCTACTTAGAGTAAGTAAAAGGAGAGGTATGTAAATATTTCTTCTGATATGGAAGTGTTGGGAAGGGAAGAGCGTGGTCCCTTTAAATGATACGGAAGCGGGGAAGGGTGTGGTCCCTGACTAGGGCTGAACTCCCATGGACATAGGTGAGGACAAGCATTTTGAGAGAGAGAGAGAGAGAGACACGCAGGCTACCGACCAGCAGAACCACGCAGAGCTTGGCTGGGGCAATTGGAGGAGGGACAGGGAGTGGCCTGATTCCCGGCGAAAAGCATCTCTCTTCTGGCTCCCCCATCTGCTGAGAGCTACTTCCACTCAATAAAACCTTGCACTAATTCTCCAAGCCCATGTATCATCCGATTCTTCCGGTAAACCAGGGCAAAATCCCGGGATACAGAAATCTCTCTGTCCTAGCGACAAGGTACAGGGTCCAATTGAGCTGGTTAACACAGGCTGCCTATAGATGGCAAAACTAAAAGAGCACACTGTAATACACGCCCACTAGGGCTTCAGCTGTAAGTATGCACCGCTAGACACTGCTGTGGGGTCGGAGCCCCACAGCCTGCCCGTCTGAATGCTCTCCTAGAGGTTTGAGCAGTGGGACACTAAAGAAACGAGCCACACCCTCATCGCATGCCCTGCGAGGGGGACAAGGGAACTTTTCCCCTTTCACTTGGATCCTTTCCCCTAAACTAATATTATCAAGGTCCTCTAATCATACAAACTGAAATGATTTGAAGAGGGCAAAATACCCTTTCAAAAGTTGGAAATATTTTCTGTCATTTAAATGGGTGAGACTTACATTTATCTGTAGGGCAATGTATTATTAAGGTTACCACACAAATGGCCTTTTAGTCACGTAAATAAAAATAAGAGATTTTTCTCTGAAATAGAAACTTTTGAAATAAAAAGTAACCTGAGTTACTTTCACTATTCAACAACTTAAAAACTGTATGGTAGGCTTATCTTTTTTTTGAAACAGAGTCTCACTCTGTCACCCAGGCTGGAGTGCAGTGGCACAATCTCAGCTCACTGCAACCTCCGCCTCCCGGGTTCAAGCAATTTTCCTGCCTCAGCCTCCCGAGCAGCTGGGACTACAGGCGCCTGCCACCACGCCCAGCTAATTTGTGTATTTTTAGTAGAGACGGGGTTTCACCATATTGGCCAGGCTGATCTCGAACTCCTGACCTTGTGATCCGCCTACCTCGGTCTCCCAAAGTTCTGGGATTACAGGCGTGAGCCACCGCACCCGGCCGTAGGTTTATCTTGCAATTTGATTGACTTAGCAAAGTCAATTCATTGGTCAAGACAAAATTAGTTTCTGTATCAAGAGAAAATTAGTTTCTGTGGTATTGTATTTTCCTGATTCATAATGTTTTCAATCTTGTCTAAAAGAAAGATACAAGAAAAATATGTATCAAGCTAATCTTATGGCATTAAAGTTTTAAAATGTAATTATAATTAAAGATTAGCAGACAACCTCCTATCCCCAAATATAACAATCTGCCTCCATCTGTGTCTCCTTTAACCCTATTCTATTAACTCAGTTGGTTCTTAATGCCTAAAGTGTTATCTAAATGCTCAGTGAATATTTAAATTCAAAATGTTTGTTCAACTTAAATACTCATGGATTGATGCTTTTTAGAGTGCTGATTGGAAGTTGTTTTTACTAGCCACCGTTCTAGCCCAAGAGCTGAATTCTTAAGACAACCATGCCAGGGCAGTTCTCCCTCCAACATTGTGCCAGACTCACAGAATCCCACTTGACCACCCACCCACATGGGCATTGTTCTGATTCAGAAGTCATTTTTAGAGACTCTCTTAAAAAAATTACTTGTCAAAATGTAATTATATAAATATTTGCAAATAGCTAATAAAAACCATTAACAATGACAGCTAACTCATAGGGCATTTCTAAAAAAATAGAATGTTACTTTTAAATTAGTCCTTCTTGCTGGTATATTGAAATGTTTAGAATTTTAAGTAAATCATCTTTAAGACCCCTTAACAATTCCATACAGATGGAGGGCCGTGTGGGTGAATACCTTGCACACATGGAGATGAGATCCAGATGACAAGAATGTAGAAAGGGTTGTTTGAAACATGTTAGAGGAGAACATTGGAAACATCAAACACTGTGATTGTAAGCAATGGAAATAACTGTCCTAAACTGTAAAACAATGCAAGAACATGAAGATGTCAAAGCCCATGGTATGTTCATTTAGTCATTCTCCGGACTAAAAATATTTGTATTTTCTATCAACAAGAGTTTACCTTGATATATAAATATATTCATGCAAATGTGCATATTAATAAGCACACATGTATGTATATAATATACATATATTGTGTATATATATGTATATGTGGGTGTGTATTTCCATGTATTGAGGTTTTTCAGAGAATGAATGTCACTAGTAAACGGTAGAAAATGTATGTTATTAAACCTTTATTTCCTAATTTTCTTAACAACAACACTAAAGCTAGAAAATAAAAAGGATCATTCATTTTTAAACAGATGGCAAAAACACTCCCTGGGGAAGTCCAACCAGACTGATGTTTTGTCTGCATCAATTTCCCTGTAGACCGTCTGCCATGCTTTGACAAGCTCGGCATGCCTCCCTTACATGTTGAACGTCAATATCTATAGACAACTCTATATATGTTCTCATGAGGGTAAAGGCTATGTCAAATAACTACCAATATGTATATGTAATTATTTTCTATGTGGCATATACTAGCTGTCATATTTTCACTTAATAATAAATGCTTTCAGAAATAGGGACCATTTTGTATTTTTTCTATGTTCTCCATGACACATGTCTTGAGACTATTGTGCCTTCCTATACAATTGAAATTATATATGTTTCTGCCACAGTCATTTTCATACAACTGGCCTTTGGATTTCAGGAGACATGTTTTCTCTTCAAATTCTACATTTTATTATCTTAGCTTTCATACTGTGTTTGTTTTGGAAAGGGTATTTGTACTACCTGTGTTCACCTAAAGTCTGTGAGTTTTTAAGGGAGATATTTATCACATAGATTTGAGACCCCCAAACAACTTAGCTCTTCTATAACTCAACAGTAATACCTGAGCTCAGATAGACTCAGTGCAGTTCATTTAAAAATATAAATACATACATACACACAAACATATATGCATACTTTTTAAAAAAAATAGTGTAATATGAAGTTGGGCCCTTACCCTATACTGTATACAAAAATTAGCTCGGAATGGATCAATGAGGGCTAAACTATAAAATTCTTAGAAAAAAACATAAGAAGAAAGTTTCATGATAATGGATTTGGCAATGATTTCTTGGGTATGACAGCAAAAGCATAAGCAGCAAAAGTAAAAATAGATGGATTAGACTAATCAAAATTACAAACTTCTTTATGTCAAAGGATACTATCAACAAGTGAAATGCACCTATGAAATGGGAGAAAATATTTGCCAATCATTTATCTGATAAGAGATTACAATCTGGAATACATAAAGATCTCCTACAACTCAACTGCAAGAAAACAAATAACCCAGTTAAACAATTGGCAAAGGATTTGAATAGACATTTATCCAAAGAAGATATATAAATGACCAGCAAGCATATGAAAAGATATTCAACATGCCTACTCATTAGGGAAATGTAAATCAAAACCTCAATATATCACTGCCCATCTGATAGGATGGCTACTATTTAAAAAAAAAAAAAGGAAAATAACAAGTGTTTGTGATGATGTGGAGAAATTGAAACCCTTGTGAACTGTTGTGAGGATGTAAAATAATGCTGCCACCATGGAAAACAATATTCCAGTTCCTCAAACAATTAAAAATAGAATTACCTTATGATCCAGTGATTCTTCTTCTTGGTATTCAAAAACGTTAAAAGCAGGGTACACCCATATTCACAGCAGCATTATTCACAATAGCCAGAAGGTGAAGCAACCCAAATGTCCATCAATAGATGAATGGATAAACACAATGTGGCACATACACAGTGTAATATTATTCAGCCTTTAAAATGAAATAACTTCTGACATGCTACTACGTGGATGAACCTTGAAGACATTATGCTAAGTGAAACAAGACAGTCACAAAAGGACAACCACTTATTTGAGGTATCTAGAATAGTTCAACTCATAAAACAGAAAATAGGATCGTAGTTGCCTGGGGATAAAGGAGGGAGTGATAGGGAATTGTAAAACAGGTATAGTTTCAGTTTTGCAGTATGAAAAGCTCTGGAGATTGTTTGCACAATAGTATTAATATACTTAACATACTAAACTATACACTTAAAAATGGTTAAGATGGTAAATTTTGGCCAAGCATGCTGGATCACGCCTGTAATCCCAGAACTTTAGGAGGCTAAGGCATGTGAGTCGTTTGAACCCAGGAGTTCAAGATCAACTTGGGCAACATAGGGAGACCTTGTCTTTACAAAAAAAATTAAAAAATAACTGGGCATGGTGGTGCAAGCCTGTAGTCCCAGCTAGTTTGGGAGGCTGGGGCAGGAGGATGGCTTGAGACCACGAGGTCGAGGCTGCAGTGAGCTGTGATCTGCACCACTGCACCCCAGTCTCAGTGACAGAGAGAGACCCTGTCTCAAAAAAAAAAAGATGATAAATTTTGTGTTATGTGCATTTTAGCACTTTAAATAAAAAAGCCTAACAAAATGCAGTCAGATATCAATAATAATAAAGAAATGCTTTCCAAGGTAGTATAATCTCTGCCTCTAAGTATGACCATACATAGGGAAAAGAAGCTGTGATAAGGATTCTGAAAAAAGAGATGTAATGTGTATGGGTGATGGGGCAGAGGAGGAGAAGTAAAGAAAACATCAGAAAGACTGTAGCATCAGGTCATTTACATTAGGGTTTGAACCTTACTAAGTATTGCTATTTTGGGCCAAGTTCATTAAACATCCTGGTCCCTGACTTCTCCATGTTAAGTGATGATGGTATAAACCTTATAAGATCATTTGAGAATGAATTTATGTATGTGTGTTTGTTAGGTATCCAATACACAGCCTGGAACAAAGAATATACTAATAAATCATTATTACCATAATTATTGCTTATTTTCAAATAAAAATATTTTTGCTTCAAATCAAAATCGTTTTCAGCTTTGCAAAACAAAGTAGTAATATACTAAAAGTTATACTTAATGAATGTAACTCTTATTCATAAGCTATTGAATCAAATTATTATAGAGCCTAAAACCAAATAAACCTGTCTCTATTAGATAACTTCCTTAAGTAATAGTTTCTTTCCCAAACCAAATAAACAATACTCATAGAATACTAAGTATAAAGGATTCCCATACTTATTTATGCACAAAAGATAATGTAATGTTAGTTAGAAATGTTAAAATTTATATTTAGAGAAAATATTGAAAGTTATATAAAATAATAATGAAAATCTGCAGGTCAAACTAGAAGAAAACTATTGCTTCTATATTAATAATTGCCCATCACTCCGAAAACTTATTTTTCTATCTAGTGCTGTAAAACACCTTGAGACATTCATGCCATTCCTATAGAATTTTAAGTTTTGAAATATCTTTTATATAGGTCATTTATATAACATAACATGTGATTGCTGACCTGGTATTTTTATCACTTAGGAACATTTATTCATGTTCACTCAATTGAGTGCACATTGAGCAGTCCCTAAGACAAGTTATAATTACAAACAATGGATAATGTATATGCAGCCTCTAATTTGGAGGCAAACTGAGAATTTCATCTTTTAAAAATTTTTTAAGTTTATTCATTTCTTTATCCCTGTATTTGATGAAATAAGAATATGACAACAATCTGAGCCACTTAAAATTATTACTAAAGTATTAATTTTTCACACTGGCTTACTATGTATATCTTGCATAACATAATACAAGATCTGTCATTTGTTTACATTATAATTCACTTTGACCAAGATATCCTGAAGAAAATTGTAGATTGATTTAATTAAAATATTATTGGGGCTTGACTGCAGAACACATGCTTTGAGATGGCTGACAAGACACTTTGCAGAAGCTTGAGATAACCATACTATTAAATCACATACTAACCAATGTATTTGTTCATGGCTGCATAGGTAAGCAAAAATGTAAACATCTGAAACATAAAGGTGACATTCTTAAAACAGAAAACTTTTTGCACTGAGAACATAACTTTCTAAAGTTAATAACAAGGGATCCTTGATTACTACCAGACCCCTCTGAAAGGGAAAGTGAGGCTGTCAAGCCAAGCATTTTTTACAGGACATAATTTAATTACCTATGGATCAATGTGGAAGAATAGGCTGGGATCTGACTTGACATCAATGCACTTTTAATATTTCAGATAATGTATTTTACATTCAGTTTTGGAATATGTGCCATGACCAAACATGTTTTTGCAGAGTAGAACAGAAATCAAGACTGCCATTTCTACTACATGCGTACGCACATATAGGGTGTATTCAAAAACAGAATTGCCTACTTCCTACATGGTTTTCTAAGGCATTCATTATCTATGTGAGCCCCTAAATTCAAGTATAGTCTTGGCATGAGGAAGATTTTTCGATGCCAATATGGAGATTAAGTACACTATGCTTGCTTTATACATGAATTTCCAGCATTTAATAAAGTTCCTGTCTACTTTCAGTGCATTTTTGTAAGGAGCCCAGAGAGTAAGTTGACCTTGTGAAGTTCCATTATCCAGGAGAGGACCAAAGACATGGTTCTGAGGTCGGGCATTTGTTTGGTGTTTCAACAATATTGTTTTCATTATAGTGAGCTTAAATAAGCATTAGCAGCCTTTCTATCAAGGAAATTAGTCCTTATGTGAAGGACCTATAAATAAAATTGTTATACAGTGGAATAATAGGAGCATGTAATGAAACTTGATTTCTAGCCAAACAAACATATGGACATTAAAAATAAAAAAAGGAAAATGTTCACTACATGGGTCCCATGTGGGATGATTGAAGCCATCCACTAACATCTGGATTCTATACATTTAGGAGCACTAGATTCTTTCAGGCAGGAGACTGCTCTTACTATCTAGGAGTGTTGGATGTGAGAAGATGTGGTTTCTTGCGGAGGAGGAGAGGCTAAGTTTTCAACAGTTACCACACTTTGGTTTAACACATTTTAATGGATAGTGTAATATTAAGTGTCATGACATAAGCAGTGTTAGTAATTACAGCCTTAGCTATTATCTCAAAGCAAGTAATGATACCTCCATTTTGTATAAAGAGTGACTTTACAAATATCTGCATGGTTTTAGTTGTCTGTATCAGACCTCTTGTTAATTTCCTATATTCGTTTTTACTTTCAGGCATTAAGTCATTCAAAACCTTTATGGAATCCCTAACTGTCAATAAGACGTTCTCTTAAGAAATAAAAGTATATCACTTTATCTACCAAAACAGTCCATTCATTCCTAAAATCCTAGAAACAATATTTTCATATACCTCTGAGTTTTCCTAGTCTTCTGTGACAGTGTAAAGTATCAAAATAGTGAACTATAGTTGGATAGTCTACTTGAACTTTTTATGAATTTTAAAAACAGTGAAATACCAGTTGCCTGTAAGAGAAATCACCTTAAAAAAATTTTAACTTCTGGGGTACATGTGCAGGATGTGCAGGTTTGTTACATAGGTAAACGTGTGCCATGGTGGTTTGCTGTACCTATCAACCCAACACCTCGGTATTAAGCCCAACATGGATTAACTATTTTTCTTGATGCTCTCCCTCCCCCACACCCCCTGACAGGCCCCAGTGTGTGTTGTTCCCCTCCCTGTGTCCATGTGTAAGAGAAAGCACTTCAGTTGTTTTTTTTTTGTTATTGTTGTAGCACCTAAAATTGTATTGGTCCATAAAAATGCTAAATAAAAAATAATTCTGTTAACTAAAATTTCCCACTGAGTATTTTGACAAGAAGAAATTAATGGTTAAGACAACATAAAAAGTCAGCTCAGCACAAATGAATATGCACACTCATTGGAAATTTCCTACTACACATTTGAGGCTGAGAATATTTTAGTGAGCTATTGTGCTAAATAAGTCGTCAGCAGAATAAAATACATGGATTACTATATGTTTCAAATTTCACTGTTTAAATATTTTATACTTTATTTTCAGTGCAACGGAAATGTATCCCTTTCTTTTTCAAGTAACATTGATGTGGATTATATATTAACCAAGCCATGACTCTTAACAAAGACTCAGACTCTGTGTGTGGGAGAAAAAAGCCTGGGGAAAAGTTTTCAACAGTTACCAAAGATTTTGTCAACACATTTTATTGGATAATGTGATACAAAGTTTCATCAGATAGGTGGTATTAGTAATTACAACATATGACACCATCTCAGAGCAGTAATGGTGACTCCATTTTGTAAAGAGTTATATTTGTTATCTTGTTGCTCGGTCTACTTTGATAAAGAACTTTCTACTTTTCTTCTTTTCTCCTTTTGTCTAGTTTTTGTCTGTTTGTTGTTGTTGTTTTGTTTTGTTTTTTTCAAATTTCAACTTAGACTTCTCTTCCTCCAGGAAGCTTTCTGGGAACACCAAGACTGAGATAGGCTCCCCTGGGTTTTATCATAGCACCTTATGCTTCCTGTTTTATGGCACCTACATTATAATTCTTTATTAATATTCTCTTCACCTGTCCCACAGTCACCTCAGCAATTTATGCTCCATTAGGGCAGGACTGTCTCACTGGTAACTTTATCCCCAGCATCTAGCACAATCCCTGGCCTAGACAAGTTGCCTAATATATGCTTATTGAATGACTGAAGTCATGAATGAAGGAAAAATAAATGAATGGGACATCTATGCACCTGGCTTTTAGACTTTGCCATTATTGCATGGCTTTTAGCAAATCACTGAATATGTCTCAGCCTTAGTTTCCTCAAGTTCCAACTGAGCAGTGCAAGCAAGATGATTTCTGAAAGCTTGGTGGATCTAAACTTTTTTTTTTTTTTTTTTTTTAGACAGAGTCTCGCTCTGTCGCCTAGGCTGGATCGCCCCGGCTGGAGTGCAGTGGCGCAATCTCGGCTCTCTGCAACCTCCACCTCCCGGGTTCACGCCATTCTCCTGCCTCAGCCTCCCGAGTAGCTGGGACTACAGGCACCCGCCACCGCGCGCGGCTAATTTCTTTCTTTTTTTTTTTTTTTAGTAGAGACGGGGTTTCACTGTGTTAGCCAGAATGGTCTCTATCTCCTGACCTCGTGATCTGCTCGTCTCGGCCTCCCAAAGTGCTGGGATTACAGGCGTGAGCCACTGCGCCCGGCCTAAACTTTTAATGTTTCTGTGATGACCCCTTTGGAATAATCCTTTCTTCAGAGTACTATTTCATTTGCCTGAGATATGTTTTCTAGAACTTCATACACCATGTTGAGGAAAACTTGCTTCTATAAGCAAATTGATAGCTAATAATCCAGATATAAAGCCTTTGTTTAGCTTCTGGGGCCAGGTCTGGAACCACTGCAGACTTTGTACATACTCTCTGCTCTACAATGTTGAGATCATCAGAGAAAATCAAATAGAAAATAATAAAATAAAATAGGCCCTTACTTTACCCATACCAGCACAGATAAACAACAATATAAACCTCAACTTATTTAAAATTGTCATTAACCATTTTAAAAATAAAACAAGATAATTGGACTGTGAAGATGAACATATGATCTCATTACTATTGTTTAGATAAATATGTTTTGGGCATTTTCTATATGAATTCACCTAAAACGTAATCAGAGAAGATACTATTTTTAAAATATGGCAAATATATCTTGAGTATAGAATGACTGACCTTGAGAAGGTGTTCAAAGATGTGTGGATTATGTGCTGATGAGGGTTTGTCCCAGGAAATTTGTGCATCAAGATAATTACTTTAATTATTTTCTATTTCTCTGTCATAACCCCCCTCCTATCCCTCTCCTTTCTGATAGCCAGGGAGACTATCAGATGATAATAGCTAACATTCATTCAGGATTTACTTTGTGTCAGGCACTGTGCCAGGAAATATATTATTATTTCCAGTTTACAAATTAGAAAATTATAAAATAAATGAGAGAGCTGGGATTTGAACATACGCTATCTGAACAAAGCCCAGATGTGCAGTTACTACTGTGCTGCCTTGGCAATCTGCTAGCCCTTAGTGCATTTCCAGAATCCAGCACAGGTCCTGGTACACAGTAGGTACTAAGTTTATGTTTGCTGAATTAGTAAGTTAGTAAATGGATGAGTAGGTAGCATTCCAGAAGTAGAAGGGAAGACCAGAAATATGAAGATACTTCAGAGAGTTGGTCAAGATGACAATGAAATTTTCTTTATGGAAGAAGCACTATCGGGATATAGAGAAAAATTTTTGTTCATAGAAGTATGTTTGTGATTTGCAATGTGTGTGTTTTCTTGTGTCAGCACATATAATAGTTTAAACATAATTAGATCTAAAGCTCAAAGTGAGATTTAGGTATTATATTCCAATTTATAGTCAACTAAATGTGACAATATAAACTCCTGACAAGTAAGGATTATAATGGCAGTCTTGGCAGATCTTCAAGTATGCTGCTAGAATACATCACAATATTTTAACTCTCTCCATATTTAGGCCTGGAATAAAGTTAAATTACAGCATTTTCCTTACAGACATTTAATCCAATAATTATTACTGAATCTGTTCAGTTGCTCATTTTTATGTGATCACTAGACTTTTCCCTGCTCATCAGATGGTAATCAACGGATTTGCCAAAGATTCAGTGAGATGCAATGTTTTTACCTAGGGTGAAGAAAAGGTCACAGTATTTCTACTATCATTAAACCTTGTCAAACAATGAATCCAATGGAAAAGACAATATGATGCAGTCTGAAATGTTGAGGTCCTGGTTCTAAGACACATGGAAAAATATAAAGTTGATTTCATAGCATATTACACTACAGTTGTATGTCTGTGTGGTTTTCATAGCCCAGCTGGGAAAGAGTGGCTGCTGGAAGACTTTGAAATCACGTGTGCCCTTGTACATTCTCCTGGACCTAAGAATGGCAATGGAAGTAAATTAGTGAAGTATGTCATGGAAATGGCCTAGAGAAATATAACTTATAAATATCTGCATATTGAAAATACATACTTTTAAACAAGCATGGAAAAATCTTTAGAATTCTCAGTGGTATAGCTTTAAAATGAAACTGACATGACAAAGTGACAGACCTAGGGTTTTATATAATTTTGGAAGATTTTCTACAAAATGCATTGAAATAAAATTCCATTGCATAATGACAAAACTATGGTCCACACGCTTAAACTGGAACATGTACAGATCCTTAAGTTTATTTGTATATAGGCTAATTTCCCTTCCCATTTATGGTTATTTGAAAATATTGTTAAAATTTAAGCAGAACTATAATATCAAGAAGAAAATAAGGAAATAACTTTTTGCTCCCTATGATTTTAAATTATAAAAGCCAAATTCCCCAAAATGAATACTTTAGCACTAAATTCTCATGTTTCATTCTTTTTCAATAAAATTGTTTTCAATTAGTTCAAGTAATATTTATTATGTACGGACAGTACGCTATAGTTGAGTTCCAAGAACTAAGAAAATTGGGTGGTCTTTTGTGTAAGAGACTGCCTAAATTTTCCAATTCCATTCTCTCTTCCTGTGCACACGGAAGACTACATTGGACTCTTTCCCAATGGAACGTGGGTACAAATGATGTCCACCACTTCTAGGCCTGATCCTTAAAATGTCACCTGGGTGCAGTGGCCTACATCTATAGTCCAGCTATTCAGGGACGCTTAGGCAGAAAGATCACTGGAGCCCAGGGGTTCAAGGCTGCAGTGAACTATGATCATGCCACTGCACTCCAGCCTATCTCAAAATATCGATATATATCTATATATATCTATATTATATATATAAATAAATATATATAATCTTTCTCTCTCTCTCTCTCTCTCTCTCTCTCTATATATATATATATATATGGATTTTTCATGATATTTCCACTGTTGACATGGCCAGAAGGAAAGATATCAATGATGGTGATACCACTAAATAGAAGCATCTTGGATCTTACTATTTGGAGTAGAACCACACGAGGAGAAGCCATCCAACCTACATAAGACTATGACGTGAGCAAGAAATACAATTTTATTATATTATCTATTGACACTGCGAGAAGTTTGTTTATAATAGCTAGTTTTAATTTTCCTAACATATGCAAGAAAACTTACATTAGGTGGAGTTAATGGTAAAATAAAAGCCTGAATAATACAGCATTGACCTAGAATTTGGGCATGAGCTTTCCAGAAACAAAGCAAGCTGGATAGCTAGAAATCCTTACCTTCTTGGGTTGTAAATTCTAATTATATCTAGACATCAAAGAATGAGAGTTAAGACTTCTGAGCCACATTGACCCAGTACAATTTCTCAGTTTAATAAAGTAACTGAGAGCTGTCAATGGAAGAGACCACTACTCACTTTCTAAAATAAACTTCCTAAAATAAAAATCTGAAATTATTACTTACTAAGAAATGGAGATCTGTGCTTGTGAGATAGAAAATCCATATAGAGAGTTTGGGAAACCATGGAGTTAAGGACTTGGCAGATTTTCAGAAACAGAGTTTGGAGATTGATTTTTAGCTAGGAAGTGAGGAAGACTGTTGTCAATTGGCTGTCTTTCAGAGGGTTGTTAACTGGAGTGAAGGTGGTGTTGACCAGCTGGCTTTTAAAGTGTGATTACAGATGCAAAGTTGTCATTGATTAAATAGGATGGATTTAAAACTAATTTGAGTTGTTACTGGCTTTCTGTGGCCAGTAAACAGAAAACAGTCTATTTTTTCTTAGGAGATCAATCTCTGATAAAATTTAAAATATGTTTTTTTTAACCTTTGGTTAAAGGTAGTTTTAAAATAGGTGCTATTAAGTTCAGAGGGTAAGGCATCAAAGTGAGAAAGCAAAATATATCAGGCTAAGAACTATGTCCTGAGAGGGATTTGGAGTGGGGTTATTGACCAGTACTATTGACTATTCAACTGACTGGAAGCAAATAGATCAGAAGCCTACTAAGGTTTTGAAGTAATTTATATTGCCAGAGAAACCATGAAGATGGACTTAAACCAACCACTGGTCTCCAACCTTCTGTTATTACAAAGTTGGCATACTACCCCATGTCCACCTCCAAACAGTCCAAGGAGACCAGGAAGAACCTAGCAGAGAACAGGCCAGGGGTCATGGAGAATGATGGACAAAGTAGTCCCTTCCAGAGACAGAAGCAGGGCCTATTCAGAGCACTTCTACATGCCTGCAGTAGAGACCTTTACAATGCCTGCCTTGCTAGATTCCATCACTGCTATGGAATAGTAACTGCTTTGTGCCTCTCACTCCTTATTTTTCTAAATGGAAACTTTAATTATGGCTTATTATGTCCCTGTTCCATCATTGTGTATTGGTTGGGAGTATGTAGTAGCCACAAAATTGACTCACAATGAATCTTGCTATAAGAATTACTAAAGAAAATAGTTGAAAAAATTATATATATAATTAATATATATAAATAAATATAGTTGTAAAAAATTAATATAGTTTTAGAACTAAAATCTCAGATGATATTTATAAGATATTTGGAGACGGGCAAATAACAGTGGAAATTAAGAATTTGGCATAACAATTTTTGGTTGCATTTACAGTGTTTCTGAGTCAGGCCTGCAGACTGGAGTTTAAACTGTAAAAGCATTTCAGTCCTATGTGGGCTAAGGAGCACCGGTGTGTGTCAAACCAGGCATCCGCAGGTTGTGCTAGATCAGCTGTTCCACATTTTAGCTTTTCTTATAACTGCAATCCGAAACAGGGGAAAGAATGGCTGGAAGGGAGTGCCAGCCTCTTGGATTCATGTAGTTTGGCCACAGGTTTTTACTGCCCAAACATGTGTCTCTAGGTCACTCTACATTTATGAATTTCCTAAGTTCTGATCATGGCTGTGGATTTCAGAGAGATTTACAACACGGTGGCTTTACCAACAGAATGGTGATCAATTTTGTTTATACATAATTTTTAATGGAAATATATTTTGGAATTGAAGAAATAGAAACCAAAAACAATTGAATTTTCACAAGTCCAAAGACAAAGAGGACAATTAAGAAGGCCTGTGTCTAGAAGAACACTGTCTCCAGAAATCAATTTTAATCAAAAAATGAAGGAAGGATTAGAAGCTTTGAGTCCTATGCTTTGGCCTTACTATTATAAAGGAGCAAAGAGGCAGTAAGAATAAAAACAAAATAAAGGAAGAGCAGGTTTATTAAGCTGGAGGAAGAAATATTTCCTTAGGAAAATTGTTGAGGTTGTAGGCAGGTTAGGCAAGCATGATGGAGAAAAGGAGATCTGAGAGGATATGCTAGAGTTTTGCAAAGGGAAAAGGAGGTGTGCCCAGCTACACATAGCTGTTTAAAAAAATTTTTTTTAAAAGGTCCCGGCGCAGTGGCTCATGCCTGTAATCCCTGCACTTTGGGAGGCCGAGGTGGGTGGATCACCTGAGGTCAGGAGTTCAAGACCAGCCTGGCCAACATGAAAACCCAGTCTCTACTAAAAATACAAAAAATTAGCTGGACGTGGTGGTGGGTGCCTGTAATCCCAGCTACTTGGGAGGCTGAGACAGGAGAATCGCTTGAACCTGGGAGGCAGAGGTTACAGAGAGCCTAGATCGCACCACTGCACTCCAGCCTGGGGGACGAGAGCAAAACTCCATCTCAAAAAAAAAAAAAAAAAGGATTTGGGAGGTAGGGAGGTAGGGGAGGGCTTTTTTAAGTTACTAACAAATCCAACAAAATGACCAAAACTCACAGAAATGTACAAGAGGAAAGCAGGCAAGATCTCGGAGAGAAGCCTAAAATGAATCCCCTCAGAGGGACCATAATCAGAAAACTATCGATATGAGCCTTTTAAAAGTTTCTGGTAGAGTCCATAAATGCAATTGGAAAACCAATGCTCAAAGACTGAGGATTATTAAGTGACCTTCACGATGACATAGTTATAGTAAGTGAGGGATGCAGTTATTGCCTATGCCTTGAAAAAACATGCCCAATAAGAAATATAAAGAAAGGCACAGGGAAGTGAAAATACTGAAGGAAAGCCAGGTAGGGCAGTGGTTTATAGAGTAGGTCTGGATGTTGGTCTGATAGGAGAATGCCTCTTGGGTAGAACTGTGTAACACTCATGATTGAGATAGTGCAAGTTATTTAAGACCCGGAAAATTCCACAGTGGAGGAGGGATACTGCCTGGTAGAGCACATGGCAGAGGGATTGCCCCTAATAGGAGACAGGTGTCGGAAGCATCATCAGCTTTCTCAGTGAGGACTGTATGGAAGGGAATTCTCCAGCTGGTGCACACTTGGGGATTAGGAAAAATGTTCCTAAAAGTCAGATTTCATTGTTCTTACAATTCCAAACCAGGCTTCATGGTAGAAACCACAATATATGTTATAAAAGACCACTTGTGGCTGGGCACAGTGGCTTACATCCGTAATCCCAGCACTTTGGGAAGCCGAAGTAGGCAGATCACCTGAGGTCAGGAGTCGGAGACCAGACTGGCCAACATGGTGAGACCCCATCGCTACTAAAAATATAAAAAGTTAGCCAGACATCGTGGTGCATGCCTGTAATCCAAGCTACTTGGGAGGCTGAGGCAGGAGAATCACTTGAACTCAGTAGGTGAAGGTTGCAGTGAGATGAGATCATGCTACTGGAAAAAAAAAAACAAAAACAAAAAAACCACTTGCCACAAATTTCTTCCTTTCTCTTCCTTCCTTCCTGCTTTCCTTTTTTCCTTGCTTCTTTATTCTTTCTTTCCTTCCTCCCTCCCTCTTTTTCTTTTTTCCTTCTCTTTCCTTTTCTTTCTCCTTTCCTGCCTTCCTTCCTCTTTCTTTCTCTTTCTTTCCCTTCCTTTCTTCTGTTCTTTTTTCTTCTTTTGCTTCCTGCCTCCCTCCTTCCCTCCCTCCCTCTTCCATTCCTTCCTTCCTTCCTTCCTTTCTTCCTTCTACAGTTCAGATCCTTAGAGGGAGCTCATTTACCATATCACATTACAGTTTCAGAATTACAGGGTAAAAAGGGGAAATCAAGTTGCAACTTAGAATTGCTTAAACAGCCTAGTCAGGGAAGATGAGTACCTCGGGATGTTTTAGTCTGCCCTATGTCTGGAGTCCAAAGGGAACCTCATCCATTCTCTGCTGTGATTGCTAAGGAATCCCTTAGCAACCCCCAACTCAACACAGGCATTGAAATAAGAATGATAAATTGGAAGAATGAGTTTCAGATTTAAATGGTTGTGAACTTACATTTAACTGCATTTTAACTTATATGAGAGCAAGAGAAGTTTTACTTTAATCATATCCTGCAGATTTGATAATAAAAAGACTTTATAATCAAATTTGAAGTGGACCTGTGTAAGTGGAAGATCTGTATTGTGTACAACTGGAGAATGTATGAAAGAAGGATCTATATTGTATCATGTTATTTTATGCTTTATCTCTGGTAAGCTATATTGAATTACATTCCTCAACAGAATTTGAAGTAGGAAATAAGAGTAAGGAGATAATTTCATCCTATAATGAATTTAGGCCTGGAGTTAATTTGATTAATATAAAATTCGACCCATTTCAGTGGCTTCTGCTGACAAAATCTAAACTGCACACTGTGGACTCGAGTCGATAAACAACAGAGAGACTAAGACTTCATGAAGTTAGGAGATGGACCATCATGAGGGAATATCCTCTGTGTGTCGGGGGATGTGGGGAGTTAGCCATATCTTTGGTTCATGTTAGGTTTAATGGTTAACAAATTAAAATGCTAAAGAATGTTATGAGTGAACCTCTTTTCCCTTTTGTTTTCTGATTTTCTGCAAAACTTCTGTTCACATAGAAATCCTGGTTTTGTGCCCCATCTTCTCCTTGCCCCATGAAAGAGAATGGAGTTATCTGATTGGCAGATGCCATCCGTGGTCCGTATTTCTCAACTGAGTAGAAACTGACTCACTAAAAGGCAGCAAGCCCCAGATCAATAAGAGGCAGAAATCTTATCCTCTAGTGATACTGCAGGATCCTCTAATGAGATCCTGTAGGCAAGCTGACCCAAGGTCTAGACTTAGACTTCATTAACATATCTAAAGTCATGTTATCCAATCGGCTTTATTAGTACTAAAGCTGACATTTCTATCTTTATCTAGGTCTGATTTCTCAAATGTATCTGAACATGAGAGGAGAGGAAAAAAGATATTATTTACTGATTCCTTCTTATGCATCCTGCATTCTCACCCTAACCTGGAGTGGCTGACACCAGAACTCTCTCCCTTTATGACGAGCAAATGCCCCGTTTACAAGTAGACAACCTTAATTTACATTGTTTTTCTTTTGGAGACAGGGTCTCACCCTGTTGCCCAGGCTCAAGTGCAGTGGCACGATTATGGCTCACTGCAGCCTTGATCTCCAGTGTTCAAGTGATCCTCCCACCTCAGCCTCCTGAGTAGCTGGGACTACAGCACATGCCACCATGCCCAGCTAATTGTTGTATTTTTTGTAGGGATGGAGTTTCACCATATTGCCCAGGCTGGTCTCAAATTCCTGGGCTCAAATGATCCTTCTGCACTGGCCTCCCAAAATGCTGAGATTTCAGGCCTGAGCCACTGTGCCCGGCCTAACTTACACTTTCTATAAAATAAAGAAACATGTAATGGGAAGGCCGGAACCTTAAATTGAAAAACACCTAAGTTAAACTGCTGGCCCATTATGATGTGACTGTGAGCACATACACCTTCTTCCCTGTATCTGTTTTCTCATTTGAAAAGTGAGGATAATATCTCTCTGGCAAGACTATTTTGAATATTAAAATAGACATGTAATTATGTGCCTAATATCACATCTGGTGCAGTAGATATTAAGCAAAAGATTATTCTTTGTTAGCAATTATAACTACTTCTTAAGCAAAATCAAATTTTCATGATAATGTGTTGCATTTTCTAGTACATTATAGTCAATAAATGTTCATTCCTTTTACTCCAGACTTACACTCTGACGAATGAGTAATAGAATCCAAAGTAAAGAAATTTTGTTTTGTTTGTTAAATTAAAAAGTGCAATGCAAAAATCTTATAAAGAAACATCTGTCAAGTGAAATTCATAAGTTTCTTTACTTGAGAAAGTTCTAGTTTGTGCTTCATTATTTATGGTACAGGTTTAAGATCATGTTGGGTGGCCCAGCTGTTTCTCCTGTTCATTAGGAACGCTGGGCACTGCATACTTCTTAAATCCAAAAGCAATAGCTCTTTCCCTTATGATCCAGCTCAAGATGTAGTTAGAGTTAGCTGGACCAAAGGCTGAGTAGGACTATTAACCAGAACTAGGCTCTGCTTCTCCAACTTTGCATGCTTTCTGTGGTTTATAATGTGATTGGTAACCAGGAAAGCTCAATATGACTATGTGGGTTAAAATGTATGCAGAATAATAAACAACAGCTTCAGCTTAGGAGAGGCACCATGTTTATTCAAGAATATGACATGATAGCAGTTGGCTTCTGGCATATGAGTTCTCTCTTAAGGCAAAAATCAAATGACCCATGTTAGACTTTTTTTTATTAAAGCCTCATGAACATGGTGCTTAGTTGATTTTTAGAAGAAATCAATGAGAAATGTAGGTGAGTACAAGGGAAAAGGGTAGAGAGGGTTAAAAAAAACCCATGAAAACATGAAATCAACTTTAGGGATTTTTTTAATCCTTGAAAAAGTAATATTACTGAATCAAATGATAGTCTTTCTATTAAGAAAACACTATACCACTTCTCAAAGTATTTCTTAATATGCATCTAAAGTTTCATTGTTAAAGAGTCAAATTTTCCAAATCAGAGAAAAGTATTACTTCATGGTTCCCAAGTTTCCAATCACTTAACATATGAAACATTGAAGTTTAAGAGTCAAATGCTCCAAGTGAAAAGCATCTGTTTGATGTCGACGAGGTCCTGACAAATTCAATGTTAAAAGACTCTTTGTGCTGCTCTTTGAAAATATATCACTTTATAATAAATCTCTGGGCTCTGACACTCTTGGTGATGAGGTTTGCTTTACAGACTTATGCAAGAGGATGTTTGCCACACCTGGCACTTTGTGAGATGAGAGTGGCAGATTTTAAAACAGAAATTAACATAGAGCTTCAGGTTTAGATGCTGACCTAAGTGCCTTTATTTTCTTTAAATTTGAGACATATATTATCAGAAGGGTGAAGGTTCTCTCCTCTCCTATCTGATTTTTGATATCTCCTTTATTTCCAGGAAAGGAGTTATCAAATTATAAAGCATGCCAGGAATTAAAGCTGTTGAAAATTTAATTATGAAAGTTGTCAAGACTGTGTCATTATGGCACTAATAACTTCAGATTGTTGGTAACGATTATTTCAGCCATTGTGGGGACTGGCTTATTTGCACAGAGACTGCATTCGATGTAAAATTTTCTATTTTGTGGTTGCTTCAGGGCGTGAAGGCTATAGTAAAAATAAATAGCTTACTCAACATTGAAGAGTATTGTGATGATGAATTAGACACCTAAAATTAGCATACTTCTTTAAAATATTATATGTTCAGTATAGAACCTTTAGACACCACAGATAAACGCAAAGAAAATAAATCCTATAATCTAGAAACAAGCGCTTTGGCATACACTGATTTCTCCTTACACACACAAATTCACAAACACACAGAAATATGTATATGTCTTTAAAAAAACATGTACCCCTTCACAAATTGTCCAAGACAGTGGTTGTATTCAAATAATATATTGGGACCATTATTCACTTTCTCTCTCTCTTTTTCTCTCTGGTGTGTGTGGGCTTGCACACACACATATATTCATATTAATGGTTGCATATTTCATTATGTGTATATCTCACAATGAAACCATCACGTAGCTAAAGAACTAGATGGTCATCAGTGACTTACATATACTCTCAGGCTTCTCACCTATTTCATTCCTTTTCCCTCCACTATCACAAGTCTCCCGGCCTTCTATCATTCTTTCCCTTTAAAAAAATAAACTATACACACACGCACACAGTATGTGGCTTATTTTCTCTGGTATTTGGCCTTTGTAAAAATGGGATCATCTTGTTAATGGCCCTCTTTCATCACTCAACATTATGTTTAAAGATTCATTCATAATACTGAATGTAATTCACTCCTGTGTAATATTCCATAGTGTTAAAATGCCACCATTTCTCCATTCTGCTATTGATGGACATTTGAGTTGTTAGGGATTTGTGTGTGTGTGTGTTGCTCTTACGAGCACCACTGACATGAATATTCTTATGCATGTCTCTTGATGTGCAAAAATATCAAGGAGTGAAAATGCTGGATCATAGGTGATGCTAATGTTTGGCTATACAATAAAATATCAAATTATTTTTCAAAGTGAATTCTATCAATTTACACTCTCATGCAAATCATACAAAAGTGCATGAAAGTACTAGTTGCTTCATATTGTTGCCCACCCTTGGTAATTTCTATCTTTTCTCATTTTAGCACTTGTTGTTTTGCTTTAGTGGTATGCACTGTGCTTTAATTAACATTTCGCTCATAACTAGTGAAACTGAACACTTATTTGCGTGTTGATAGACATTGGGATATTTACTTTTCTAAAGTGTCTGCTCATATCTTTTGTCCATTTCCCATTTGCTTTTTGTTTGTTTAATTGTAAGAATTTTAAAGATCATAATCTGAGTTTATCGTTGCACAAACTGGTGACATATAGTCTCCCATTCTTTGCTTTTTCACTCTCTTTGTGATGTCTTGATAAATTAAGAAACTACTAATTTTAATTTAAGCCAATTTATTAATTTTCTTGTTTATGTTTAGCATCTTTTGAGTAGCACCAGTGGTGTTAAGGAAATATTTTTGTCTACACCAAAGTCACAAAGTTATTCTTCTGTGTTTAAAAGCTTAAGTATATTACTCTTTAGGTCTATATTCTATATAATTCGATTTTTGTATATGGTATAGAAGGAATCAAGATTCACTTTTTTCTGTATGGATATTCAACTTACATAGAACCATTTACTGAAATGATTACCCTTTCCCTACCACACTGCCCTGTTACCCTTGTTGTAATCTTGTGACCACATATCTGTGTTTGTTTCTATTCCCTCTGTTCTTTTGGCCTATTCTTGAAGCGATGGCTCAAAGCATTAATTAGTATCATTTTATAATAAGTCTTGAGGCCTTGTGGCATAAGTCTTGGCATTGTATTTCATTTTTATTTTAACTTTTATTTTAGGTTTGAGGGTACATGTGAAGGTTTGTTACATAGGTAAACATGTGTCATGGGGGTTTATTGTACATATTATTTCATCAGACATTATTTTCTTCATGTGTTAGTTTGTTAAGGATATTCTTCTCCGGCTTTATCCATGTCCCTGCAAAAGACATGATCTCATTCTTTTTGTGGCTGCATAGTATTCCATGGTGTATACATACCACATTTTCTTTATCCAATCTGTCATTGATGGGCGTTTAGGTTGATTTCACATCTTTACTATTGTGAATAGTGCTGCAATGAACATTCACATGCATGTGTCTTTATGATACAATGATTTATATTCCTCTGGATATATACCCAATAATGGGATTGCTGGGTAAAATGTTAGTTCTGCTTTTAGCTTTTTTGAGGAATCGCCATACTGCTTTCCACAATGATTGAACGAATTTACACTCCCACCAACAGTGTAAAAGTGTTGCCTTTCTCTGCAATCTTGCCAGCATCTATTGTTTTTTGGCTTTCCAATAATAGCCATTCTGACTGGTGTGAGATAGTATCTCATTATGGCTTTGATTTTCATTTCTCTAATGATCAGAGATAGTGAATTTTTTTTCATGTGCTTGTTGGCTGCATGGCTGTTTATGTCCTTTGCCCACTTTTTAATGGGGTTGTTTTTCTCATAAATTTGTTTAAGTTCCTTATAAATGCTGGGTGTTAGACCTTTGTCAGGTGCATAGTTTGCAATTTGTTCTCCCATTCTGTAGGTTTTCTGTTTACTGATGGTTTGTTTTTCTGTTTGTTTTTTGCTGTGTGGAAGCTCTTCAGTTTAATTAGTTCCCATTTGTCAATTTTTGTTTTCATTGCAATTGCTTTTGGTGTTTTTGTCATTAAATATTTGCCTGTTCCTATGTATTGCCTAGGTTGTCTTCTAGGGTTTTTATAATTTGGGGTTTTACATTTAAGTCTTTGATCCATCTTGAGTTGATTTTGCATGTGGCATAAGGAAAGGGTCCAGCTTCAATCTTCTGCATATGGCTAGCCAGTTATCCTAGCATCATTTATTAAATAGGGAGTCTTTTCCCCACTGATTTTTTTTTGTCAGCTTTGTCAAAGATCAGATGGTTGTAAATGTGCAGCCTTATTTCGGGGCTCTCTATTCTGTTTCATTGGCCTGTGTGCCTGTTTTTGTATCAGTACCATAGTGTTTTGATTACTGTAGCCTTGTAGTATAGTTGGAAGTTGCATAATGTGATGCCTCCAGCTTTGTTCTTTTGGCTTAGGATTGTGTTGTCTATTCAGGCTCCTTTTTGGTTCCATATGAATATTAAAATAGCTTTTTCTAGTTCTGTAAAGAATGTAGCTGATAGTTTGATAGGAATAGCATTGAATCTATAAATTGCTTTGGGCAGTATAGTCATTTTAGTGATATTGATTTTTCCTATCCATGAGCATGAGCTGTTTTTCCATTTCTTTGTGTCTTTTCTGATTTCTTTGAGCAGTGTTTTGTAATTCTTATTGTAGAGACCTTTCACTTCATGTGTATTCCTAGCTGTATTCCTAGATATTTTACTCTTTTTTGTGGCATTTGTGAATGGGATTGCCTTTCTGATTTGGCTGTTGGTTTGGCTGTTGTTGGTTTATAGGAATGCTACTGATTTTTGCATATTGATTTTGTATCCTGAGGCATTGCTGAAATTGCTCATCATCTGGAGGAACTTTTGGGCTGGGACTATGGGATCTTCCAGATATAGAGTCATATCATCTGCAGAGATAGTTTGACTTCCTCTCTTCCTATTTGGATGCCCTTTATTTCTTTCTCTTCCCTGATTGTTCTAGCTGGGACTTCCAATACTATGTTGAATAGAAGTGGTAGGACAGGGCATCCTTGTCTTGTCCCAGTTTTCAAGGTGAAGACTTCCGGCTTTTGCCCATTCAGTATAATGTTGGCTATAGGTTTGTCATAGATGGCTCTTATTATTTTGAGGTATGTTCCTTCGATACCTAGTTTATTGAGGGTTTATAACATGAAAGGGTGTGTTATATTTTAGCAAAAGCCTTTTTCTGTATCTATTGAGATAAGCATGTGGTTTTTGTCTTTACTTCTGTTTATGTGATGAATCACATTTATTGATTTGTGTATGTTAAATCAACCTTCCATCTCAGGGATGAAGCCTACCTGATGATGGTGGATTACTTTTTGATGTGCTGCTAGATTCAGTTTACAATAATTTTGTTGAGGATTTTTGCATCATTGTTCATCAAGGATATTAGCCTAAAGTTTTCTTTTGTTGTTGTGTCTCTGCCAGGTTTTGGTATCAAGATAGTGCTGGCCTCATAGAATGAGTTGAGGAAGAGTCCCTCCTTCCCAGTTTTTTGGAACGGTTTCTGTAGGAAGGGTACCAGCTCATCTTTGTACATCTGGTACAATCTGGTTGTGAATCCATCAGGTCCCAGGCTTCGTTTGGTTGGTAGGCTATTTATTACTGATTCAATTTCAGAGTTTCTTATTGGTCTTTTCAGGGCATAAATTTCTTCTTCCTGGCTCAGTCTTGAGAGAATGTATGTGACCATGATTTTATCCACCTCGTCTAGGTTTTCTAGTTTGTGTGCATAGAGGTGTTTGTAGTAGTTTCTGATGGTTGTATTTATTTCTGTGGGGACAGTAGTAACGTTCCCTTTGTCATTTCTAATTGTATTTATTTGGAGTTCCTCTATTATCTTTTTTAATAGTCTAGCTAGTGGCCTATTTTATTAATTTTTTTCAAGAAAACAACTCCTGGATTTATTGATCTTTTTAATAACTTTTTGTGTCTTGATTTCCTTCAGTTCAACTCTAATTTTGTATTTTTCTCCTCTGCTAGCTTAGGGGTTGATTTGTTCTTCTCTAATTCTTTCAGTTGTGCAGTTAGGTTGTTAATTGAGATCTTTCTAACTTTTTGATATAGGCATTAAGTGCTATGAATTTCCCTCTTAACACTGCCTTAGTTGTGTTCCAGAGATTCTGGTATGTTGTATCTTGGTTCTTCTTATTTTCAAAGAACTTCTTGATTTCTGCCTCAATTTCATTATTTACCCAAAAGTCATTCCAGAGCATGCTGTTTAGTTTCCATATAATTGCTTGTTTTTTAGTGATTTTCATAGTCTTTACTTCTATTTTTACTGAGCTGTGGTCCAAGAGTGTGTTTAGTAGATTTCAGTTCTTTTACATTTGCTGAGGATTGTTTTATGTCTAATTATGTGGTTCGTTTTAGAGTATGTGCCATGTGGCAATGAGAAGAATGTATATTCTGTTGTTTTTGGGTGGAGAGTTCTATGAAGGTCTATCAGATCCATTTGGTCCAGTGTTGAGTTTAGGTCCTGAATATTGTTGTTAATTTTCTGCCTCAATGATTTGTCTAATACTGTCAGTGGAGTGTTGAAGTCTCCCACTATTATTGTGTGGTTGTTTGTGTTGCTTTGTAGGTCTCTAAGAACTTGCTTTATGAATCTGGGTGCTCCTATGTTGGGTGCATATATAAATTTAGGATAGTTGACTCTTCTTGCTGAATTGAACCCTTTACCATTATGTAATGCCCTTCTTTGTCTTTTTTGATCTTTGTGGCTTTGAACTCTGTTTTGTCTGAAAATAAGATTGCAACCCCTGCTTTTTTCTGTTTTACATTTGCTTGGTAGGTTTTCCTCTATCCCTTTATTTTAAGCTTATGAGTGTCATTACGTTTGAGACGGATCTCTTGAAGATGGCATACCAATGGGTCTTGCTTTTTTATCCAGCTTGTCACTCTGTGCCTTTTATTTGGGGCATTTATTCCCTTTGCATTCAAGGTTTAGTACTGAATGTATGAATTTGATTCTGTCATTGTGCTGTTAGCTGGTTATTATGTTAACTTGTTTGTGTGGTTGCTTTACAGTGACACTGGTCTGTGGGTTTAAGTGTGTTTTTGTATTAGCTGGTAGTGGTCTTTTCTGTCCATATTTAGGGCTCCTTTCAAGATCTCTTTAAGGCAAGTCTGGTGGTAATGAATTCCCTCAACATTTGCTTATCTGGAAAGGATCTTATTTTCCTTTCACTGAGGAAGCTTAGTTTAACTGGATATGACATTCTTTGTTGAAGATTTTTTTCTTTAAGAGTTTTGAACATAGGCCCCCAATTTCTTCCAGCCTGTAGAATTTCAGTTGAGCAGTCCACTGTTAGCCTAATGGGGTCCCCTTTGTAGGTAACCTGCCCTTTCTGTCTAGCTGCCTTTAACATTCTTTCATTTCAACCTTGGAGAAAGCTCAATTACGTGTTTTGGGGGTGATCGTCTTGTGTAGAATCTTGCAGTTCTCTGTATTAACTGAATTTGACTTTTGGCCTCTCTAGCAAGGTTGGAGAAGTTTTCATAGATGATATCATGAAGTATATTTTCCAAGTTGTTTGCTTTCTCTGCCCTCCCTTTAAGGGATGCCAATGATTTTTAGGTTTGGTCTCTTTACATAATCCCATAGTTCTCGAACGTTTTGTTCCTTACTTTTCATTGTTTTTTATTTATTTTTGTCTGACTGTCTTATTTCAGAGAACCAGACTTCACATTCTGAGTTCTTTTCCTCAGCTTGGTTTATTCTGCTATTAATTATTTCTTCCTAAAGAAAGCCTTGACTTTTATAGGCTCTTTAAATTTCTATGTAAATATTGGAATCAGCATGTATGTTGACATTTTGATTGAAATTGTATTAAAATTATGGATGAATTTGGGGAGAATTGACATTATTATAACTTTTATTTTTTATAAATATGGTATATATACTCCATTTATTTAGAACTACTTTAATTTCTCTCAATAATGTTTTTGATTTTTTAGTTGTTTTAATTTTGAATGTAGAGATCTTGTACATCTTTCATTATATTAATTCAGAAATGTCTGCTGTTCTTTATGCTCCTGTAAATGTATTTTTAAAATTCAATTTTCTATTTATTTGTTGCAAGTATATACAAATATAATGTTTTTATTGGTCTAATATGCAGCAAACTTGCTAAATTCACTTATTAATTCTAGTAGTTTGGTTATAAATAATTTGGGTTTTCTAAGTTTAAAATCATTTTGTCTCCCCAAATTGCAATTTTATTTCTTCCTCTCCAATTCCTATGCCTTTGATTTCTTTTTCTTGCCTTGTTCTAAATGGGCCTCTCGTGCAATGTTGCACAGGAGTGACAAGAGTAGACAAGCCTGTCTCCATTCCTAACATCAAGACGAAATCTTTTAATAAATCACCATTAAATATGTTGTAAGTATGTTGTAGATACCCTTTATCAGATTAAGAAAGTTTCCTTTCATTCCTAGAATCTAAGAGTATTTATCATGAATAAATGTTAAATTTTATCAAAATATTTTTCTATATCTATAAAGATAACAGACAAAAATATCCATGATTTTGCTCTTTTTTCTTTTAGTGTGATGTTACATTGATTGAGTTTTAATTTTAAAGCCATTTTACCATCATATACAATTTCTTTTATGCATTACTAGATTTGCTTGGTTAATATTTTGTTTAGGAATTTTTTCATCTATTTTATAAGATACATTTGACTATAATTTTCCTTTTTGTAATATTCTCATCAGGTTTTTCTATCAAAGTTTAACTGCATCATAAAGTGAGTTAGGGAAATGATCCTTTTTTCCTCTACTATAGAAGAGTTTTTATAATAACATATTTGGGGGAATTCACAAGTGAAATCATCTGGGCTTAGAGTTGTCTTTTTGCGGAGGTTATTGGATAACTGATTCAATTCTTAACAGGTAAAGGACTATTTTAATTTTCTATTTATTCTTGAATTAGTGCCAGGAATGTGTGGTTTTCAAGAAATGTGTACATTTTACCTAAATTTTCAGATTTAATGGAGTGTAATTATTTATAATTTTCTCTTATTATATTTTGAATATCTTTACAAAATGTAATAATGATCCCTTTTTCCAGAAGGCTAATTTGAGCTTTGCTTCTCTCTTTTCTTTCTCCTTCCTTTCTCCTTTCTTCCTTTCTCTCTCTCTCTCTATTTCATTAGTCTTACTAGTGCTGCTACTTTTCCTTTTGAAAGGACAAACTTTTGGCTTTCTTAATCCTTTGATTGCACTTTAGTTTTTATATTTTATTAACTGTTGCTCTAACCTTTATTATTTTCCATCCCTTCTTTATTTATGTTGAATTTGCTGATTTGTTTAGACGGATGTTCAGTCATTGAATTTAAACTCTCCTTCTTTGCAATATATGTTTGTAAGATAAAGGATTCCTTCTACACATGGCTTTAGCTGCATTCTCCAAGTTGTCATATTTTACTTCAAATTATTTTTGATTTTCCACTGTGGCTATTCTTGATCCATAAGTTATCAAGAAGTATACTACTTATTTTCCAACCTTTTGGGAATTTTCTGGCTATCTTTTTTTGTGGTTATTGCTTTTCACCTTAATTTCACTGTGCTCAAGTAATACACTCCATGATTTTAGGCTTTTAAAACTCATTGAAGCTTGCCTTATGACCTAGTATATTGTAAATTTGAGTGCACTTAAAACAAATATGTATTTGGTGATTATCCTACTATGCCAATTGGATCATGTTTCTTAATTGTCTTTTTCAGATGTTCTGTATCCTTATGTTTTAGATCTGCTTGTTCTACTTTATCATTTGTAAAAAATTGTGTTAAAGTCTCTGCTATGATTGTTAATTTGTCTATTTTTAACATTTTTTGAAGTTTGGTTTCACACACATTGAGGCTATGTTAATAGCTGTATATATGTCTAGAATTATTGTATATAGCATTCCTGATTTATTACCTTTTTAGCATTATGAAATATATGTTAATTGCTATAAAATCTACTTTGGTTGATTTTAAAACATCCATACCAGTTTTTTTTTTTTTTTTTTTTTTTTTGGTTACTGTTTGAATAGTATTGGGGGAACCAGCCCCCAGTGTTTTAATGTAGGTTCTTTCTATTTTCCCTAAGTGTCAGCCAGTCTGAGAAATAAAGACAAAGAGTACAAAGAGAGGAATTTTACAGCTGGGCCACCGGGGGTGACATCACATATCGGTAGGTCTGTGATGCCCACCTGAGCCGCAAAACCAGCAAGTTTTTATTAGGGGTTTTAAAAGGGGAGGTACTGTATGAACTGGGAGTGGGTAACAAAGATCACATGCTTCTGAGGCCAATAAAGATCGCAAGGCAAAGGGCAAATCAAAGATCACAAGGCAAAGAGCAAAATTAGAATTACTGATGAGGGTCTATGTTCAGCTGTGCACATATTGTCTTGATAAACATCTTAAACAACAGAAAACAGGGTTCGAGAGCAGAGAACTGGTCTGACCTCAATTTCGCCAGGGTGGGGTTTTTCCCCACCATAGTGAGTCTGAGGGTACTGCAGGAGACCAGGGCATATTTCAGTCTTTATCTCATCCACATAAGACAGACACTCCCAGAGTGGCCATTTATAGACCTTGTCCCAGGAATGCATTCCTTCCCCAGGGTGTTAATTATTAATATTACTTGCTGGGAAAAGAATTCAATGATATCTCTCATACTTACACATCTGTTTATAGGCTCTCTGCAAGAAGAAAAATATGGCTCTATTCTGCTCAATGCTGCAGGCAGTCAGACCTTATGGTTGTCTTCCCTTGTTCCCTAAAATTGCTGTTATTCTGTTCGTTGTCAAGGTGCACTGATTTCATATTGTTCAAACACTCATGTTTTACAATCAGATTTCATATTGTTCAAACACACATGTTTTACAATCAATTTGTACAGTTAATGCAATCATCACAGGGTCCTGAGGTCATGTACATCCTCAGCTTACAAAGATAACAGGATTAAGAGATTAAAGTAATTTCTTACACCTAAGAAATTATAAGGCATAAGAAATTATAAGAGTATTGTTAGGGAAGTGATAAATGTCCATGAAATCTTCACAATTTATGTTCTTCTGCCATGGCTACAGCCAGTCCCTCCGTTCGGGGTCCCTGACTTCCTGCAACAAATAGCATATTTTCCTCTACCTTTTTACTTTCAACTGTACTATGCTCTTAAACGTAAGGTATATCTTTTGTAGGCATATTGTTAAATTTCAACAATTCAAAAATTGTTGAATCTCGACAGTTTTTATCTTTATACAGTTTTTAGTCCATTTACATTACGTCATTACTAATATATTTGGGTATAAATCGGCCATCTTCCTATTTGTTTTCTATTTGTGCCATCTTTACTATATTACTTCTTCTTTCTTTTGGGAATGCCAAGAACCCAAAAGCAAATGCAACAAAAACAACAATAAATAGATGGGCCTTAATTAAACTAAAAAGCTTCTGCACAGAAAAAGGAATAGTCAGCAAAGTAAACAGATAACCCACAGAGTGGGAGAAAATATTCATAAACTATGTATCTAACAAAGGACTAATATTCAGAATCTACAAGGATTTCTGATCTGCAAGAAAAAAACAAATAATCCCATCAAAAAGTGGGCCAAGGACATGAACAAACAATTCTCAAAAGATATACAAATGGCTAAGAAACATATGAAAATATGCTTAACATCACTAATTATCAGGGAAATGCAAATAAAAACAACAATGCAATGCCACCTTACTCCTGCAAAAATGGCCATAATTAAAAAATTTAAAAAAATAGTTGTTGGTGTGGATGTGGTGAAAAGGGAACACTTTTACACTGCTGGTGGAAATGTAAACTAGTACAAACACTATGGAAAACAATATGGAGATTCCTTAAGAAAGTAAAAGTAGAATTACCATTTGATACAGCAATCCTACTGAGTATCTACCCTGAGGAAAAGAAGCTGTTATGTAACAAAGACACTTGGACACAAATGTTTGTTGTGGCACAATTCACAATTGCAAAAATGTAGAATCAGCCTAAATGCCCATCAACCAATGAGTGGATAAAGAAAACGTGGTATATATATATATATATATATATGTATATATGCCATGGAATACTACTCAACCATATAAAGGAATGAGATAATGGCATTTACGCAAACTGGATGGAGTTGGAGACCATTATCCTAAGTGAATTAACTCAGGAATGGAAAAATCAAACATCGTATGTTCTCACTTATAAGTGGGAGCTAAGCTACAAGGACACAAAGGCATAAGAATGATATAATGAACTTTGGAGACACGGGGGGAAGGGTTGGAGAGAAGTGAGAGATAAAAGACCATACCCTGGGTATAGGGTACACTGGTCAGGTGTTGGGCACAACAAAATTTCAGAAATCATCACTAAAGAACCTTAACCAAATGCCATGTGTTCCCCCAAAACTATTGAAATAAAAAAAATATAAATAAATTAAGAAAAAAAGAAAAATTCATGAGATGACTCAATTAAACAAAGTAGCTGATATGGATAAATGCATTTTATTTAAAAATTGAAATATGTGGAAATTAATGAATATGACTAAAAGAAGTTTGAGTAATTAAACCAACACTCATAACTTTTGAAGAATATTAACAATTTGAAGTTTATTCTCATTAAAACTCAGAAAGTGTTCTGCAAATTTATGAAATGAATGAATTTGTTCAAATTGCAAGACAAGGGTAAATTAGTACAAATCCAAAAGATAATTTTACAAAACAGCAGAATTTTTAAAAGAAGAAAAATGAAGAGGAAATATCAAAATAAAGTCTAAAGGTTAAGATGGAAGTAATAAACCTCATTTATGTCAATCATTACACTGAATGTGAGTGGTTTGAATATTCCCATTAAAATCAGAGACATTAAGATTGGTATTAAAGAAAAAAAATCTGTGTTAGAAGTCATATAATTAAAACTGAATGAGGAAAAAATTGTATTAATGGAAGGGTCAAAGAGATAAAAGGCAAATACGAAGAGAAACAAAGAGTTCCAGTATAAATATTAGATACAGTGGAATGGTTAAAAGAACTAATCAGAATAAAGAAGGAAATAATAAAGCATAAAATAGCAGTCATAACTTCAAAACATCAAACAAATGGCAGTGAAATAACTAAAGAAAAGTGATTTGAATTACAAGAAATACTTGATAAAATATATCTTCTCAGAACTGGAGATATTTAGTAGGCTCCAAAAAATATTGAATATTGATTCAGAGGGGTAGAATAATACAATAAAGAACTTCATTATATATATATTAAATTTTATATGTATATAAAATTTATAAATTATATATATAATATAGGTGGCATTATACACACATATATACATATATACAGACACATGCATAAATACACACACATATACATAGATTTAAAAAGTCTTACAATCTCAAATAGAGAATGCCTTTCTCTGTATTTCCATGGAATATTTGCAGAAAGCCATTCAAGTTCTTGAAGACTAAGAAACCTTTAATAGTTTTTAGAAATTAGGTTCTATAGGCCAAATTTTTTATCCTAATCATTAAAAAATAATTAAAAGGTGATTCTCTTCTTTTTAAAATACTTGAGATTTCAAGCCATTTATACTTGGAAATTTTAAAACATGCCTTTCAATAATCCTTGGGTCACAAAGAAAATGTCAAAATGACATATAAACCATATCAAAAGCAATGAAAAAGATAATACTTTATATCAGATCCAAAAGACTCAGTAGTGACTGTATTCAGAGGAAAAGGCATTGCCTTAAATATCTTTTTAGAAAAGAAAGAGAAAAAATAAGCTATCATTAAACCTCACCATAAAATGATAAGAAAAGTTCAAATTTATTCAATTACATTTTTATATGGTTATTGAAATGACCTGGATGAACTTGTACATCTAAGCAGTTCAGGTGTCCAACTTTAAAATCTAAATCTCTCATCATCCTGTGTATGATTCTTCACCACCTGGTGGTGATTGTCTGCTCAAGATTCGTTATCAGTTGGGAAGGTTTGGGGTTATATTACTAGCTAGGGCTCCAGGATAGGAACAACAATTCAAGGAATATTATAGTCAGTTGTCTTCATTTCCTGGAGCTGATCCAGCGAGAATGAGCTAGGATATTACTGATATGTAATACTAAATACTAACTCATGAAGAAAAAGGCAGAGGTGGTGGTAGCACTCCTTTTAACCTTTCTTGTAGTGCTGGCTTGGTAGTGGCAAATTCTCTCAGCATTTGTTTGTCTGAAAAATACTTTAGCTCTCCTTCGTTTATGAAACTTAGTTTAGCTGGATACAAAAATCTTGGCTGATAGTTATTTTGTTTGAGGAGGCTGAAGATAGATCCTCAATCCCTTCTGGCTTATAGGACTTCTGCTGAGAAATCTGCTGTTAATCTGATAGGTTTTTCGTTACAGGTTAACTGATGCCTTTGCCTCACTTCATCTTGAGGCCTTATGTAACCTGATGATTATGTGCCTAGGTGATGATCTTTTTGCAATGAATTTCCCAGGTGCTCTTTGAGCGCCTTGTATTTGGGAGTCTGGATCTTTGGCAAGGCCGGGGAAGGTTTGCTTGATTATTCCCTTGAATAAGTTTTCCAAACTTTTAGATTTCTCTTCTTTCTCAAGAACACTAATTATTCTTAGGTTTAGTCGTTTAACATAATCCCAAATTTCTCAGAGACTTTGTTTATATTTTTCTGTTCTTTCTTATTTGTCTTTGTCTGATTGGGTTAATTCAAAAGCCTTGTTTTTGAGCTTTGAAGTTCTTTCTTCTACTTGTTCTAGTCTATTGTTGAAACTTTCCGGTGTATTTTGTATTTCTCTAAATGTGTCTTTCATTTCCAGAAGTTGTGATTGTTTTTTCTTTATGATATCTATTTTTCTGGAAATAATTCATCTATATCCTGTATTATTTTTTACATTTATTTAATTTGGTTTTCATCTTTCTCTGCTATCTCTTTGAGTAGTTTAATAATCAACCTTCTGAATTCTTTATCTGAGAATTCAGAGATTTCTTCCTGGTTTGGATCCATTAATCTTTTGGGGATGTTATAAAACCTTGTTTCATCATATTACCAGAATTACTTTTATGGTTCCTTCTGATTTGGGTACACTATTTCAGAGGAAAAGTCTGGAACTCAAGGGCTGCTGTTCTGATTCTTTTGTCCAATAGGGTGATCCCTTGATGTAGTGCTCTTCCACTTTCCCTAGGGATGGGGCTTCCTGAGATCCAAACTGCTGCGATTATTATTGCTTTTCTGGGTCTAGCCACCCAGTGGGGCTACCAGGCTCTGAGCTGGTACTAGGAAATGTCTGCAAAGAGTCCTGTGATGTGATTCATCTTCAGGTCTCCCAGCTGTGGATACCAGCACCTGCTTTGGTGGAGGTGGCAGGGGAGGGAAGTAGACTCTGTGAGAGTCCTTGGTTGTAGTTATGTTTAGCGTTTTGGTTTTCTCAAATGCTAGTTATTCTAGCAGTGAAGTTGTCACATGGACAGAGTCAGGACCTCTGGTTAGCCAGGATGTTGCAGGCAGAGGAATTAGCTGTTGTTTTGTCTTTCCTTGGAGCAGGATTATTCTGTCATGAATTGCTGTAATGGTTTGAGTTGGTTGGCCTCTAGCCAGGAGGTGGCACTTTCAAGAGAGC
Source organism: Pan paniscus (assembly GCF_029289425.2). Classification (NCBI taxonomy): domain Eukaryota; kingdom Metazoa; phylum Chordata; class Mammalia; order Primates; family Hominidae; genus Pan; species Pan paniscus. Next base: position 30,142,183 of record NC_073249.2, on the reverse strand, counting down.
ACCAGCTGTGGCAGTAGAAGGGGGATATAAGCTTTCCCTAAGTTGGACAGGATAAGTTTCTCAGGTAATGGGTAGGGCCATAAAGCTCCCAAGAATGTATGTGTTTTGTGTTTGGCTACCAGGCAGGTAGAGGAAAACCATGCAGGTCAGACTCTCCTTGGGTCGGGCTTGCTACGTCCACTGTGGGGGATGGGGAGGTGGTTATCAGGCCAATGGAGTTATGTTTCAAGGGGGATTATGGCTGCTTCTGCTTCATTGTATATGTCACCAGGGAAGTGGGGGAAACCTAGCAGTTATAGGTGTTACCCAGCTCCCACACAGCTGGTGAGGCCAGTCTCACTTCTGCTGTGCCCCACCAATAGTGCCAAGTTTATATCCAGCAGCCTGCATGCAGGGCTCAGATCTTGCCCCAGGTTACAAGCCTGCCACTGAGAAAGCAATCATGGCTTTTAGGTCTCATGCCTCTCCACCTTCCGATACTGATGGCCACTGCTCCTGTGCTGGTATCTCTAGCAATTCCTGTTTGCCCCCTAGATTCTGCTCAAGAAAATTCATGCTTGAACTAAATTATTATGAAGTTCAGTGGGAAGCTTCTTTCACCCTGTGATCCCTCCCTACTTCTGATGGCTACCTTCTCCAAGGACCCCTGTGAGCTAGAGTCAGGGATGGCTTCCCTGGGCTTGAGCTGGGACCTGGGAGTGCCTACAGGGCTCTTCCTGCTGCTTCTTCTGCTTTAATATTTTGCTCAGCTCCCTAAATTTGTTTCAGTTCTACGTAAGGTTAAATCTTTTTCTCATGACCTGGATTTTCAGATTCCCCAGGGGATGTGTGTTCAGAGGCATATTTTCCCCTTTCATACTTTGGGAACTCACAGTTTTTTGGCTATCTCATGGAGTTTGCAGTGGCCAGCCACTTCTTCCACAGGATCTGTGAACTCTTTCAGTCTTCCTGGCATGTTCCTGTGGTGGGTCTCAGAGCAAAAGTTCATAGTGCAAGTTTTCACATGCTGTCCTGTCTGTCCAACTGGGAGCTGCCCATTAGTCCTGTCTCCTATCTGCCATTTTCTCTCCTCAATCCTGATAAACTAATCCAATTTTTATTTTTTGAAAAATCACTGCTATACCTATCTCCAGTGTCAAAGTCTTTCCAGAGTAATCCTATATTCAGGTCTGTATCACACAGTACTAACCAGAGTCCACTCTGTTCTAACAGCTGAATATTTACTACTGGCAATGGTATCAGAGAAAGAAAGAAAAATTAAATTTTCAGACCACCAATTGGGTGGACAGAGGAATTTAAGTATATTATCTCTTTGTTCTGGGTATATATGATAGAGTTTCTGGTCAGTTGAAAATATTTTTTTTTTTCTGTAAAATACTTCATAAACAGCTAGAAAAATATTTGGTTAGTTATCCCTTTATATTTAATCTAGATTTACATTGCAAAGCCAAACATGAAGAATGTTTACCAACTTGGGCAAAATAACTTCATAGATTTTCCAAAGTAGACTTCATCCTCTCATGATGGCTTTATGCCTATGAATCTAGGCTGACTTTATGGTCTTTGGGTCTGTCTGTTTGTGACATGTGAAGACGAATGCTTGGTTGGGTTGGGGGTGGGCAGTCTGGAGTCATGTGTGTGGGATTCTGGACTAACCTGGGCTTTTAGATGATCTTTTCTCCGATTTGGTTTTCAAAAGGTCAGTGTGTGAGCCACTTCAATGCCTCCCACTGTTTTCCTTTGCATTTTACAATGCCTGTGTGAGCTCCAGGAGGGAGCACATTTATTGTGCATGCCATTCAATTTAGATTCTACTAGAGCAAATGATTACAACAACTCAGAGGAAAAAGCTGGAAAATAAGTCCCTGATGTAAAACTGGTCACAGGGCCAAAACGGTAGTGCCAATTATGATTTCAGTGCCTTATACACATTACGTCGCCAACAGTCTTTTTAAAAATATCTAATTTATTTATTATTGGCTAGGGTGGGCATATTAAACAATATTTCTTCTCAAGTAGCCAGTTGTCTTTGCATTAGAAGTTAAGATTAAAAGTTTACATTCACTTGCGTTAATTTCACTTTTTTTGTTTTTAAATGAGGAGCATTAATGGCAATAAATGGGCTAAAGAAAAAGAATGCCTGGAGGGCTGACACAGCATGGGTGTGGTCCTGGGGTATATATAGCACTCTCTATAATTTTCTAGCTAATGTTCCTTTCCTTGATTACATGGATTAAAAGCAGCATGTTATTATATCTGGCAAGCCAATCACATAAACAATAAAGGCTTATTACATTCTTCTTATGTTGAAGTCACAGATCCAGGTCCCATAAAAGCCTTGACATGATGCTTGCTCCTACATTAAGGCATTTGTGAAGAGATGAATCATAAACAAGTACATGTTAACCCTGATTCAAGAGTTAAACAATAATCTATTATTTAATGATTGAAAAAATTGTAAAACAGCGCTTGATTGTCAAATAAGCTGCAATTCTTTTTTCCCCAATTTAATTGAGTTATAGATGACAATTAAAAACAAGTATTTCAAAGTTCTACTATAGAATTCTATTTTAATAACATTAGCATTTTGTTCTCTAGTTTAATAATCATACATTTCTATTGTAGTATAGTCAAGCATCACTTAATGACAGAGATACCTTCTGAGAAATGCATCCTTAAGATATTGTAATTGTGCAAACATCATAGAGTGTACTTTCACAAACCTAGGTGGTACAGCCTGCTACACTCCTAGGCTATAAGGTATAGCCTATTGCTCCTAGGCTACAAACCTGTACAACATGGTATCGTACTGAATACTGTAGGCACTTTTAGTAAAATGGTAAATATTTGTATATCTAAACATAGCTAAACACAGAAAAAGTACAGTAAAAGTACAGTATAATAACATAAAAAATGTAAGCCAGTATAGGTCACTTAACAGGAATAAAGTTTGTGGGATGGGAAGTTGCTCTGGGATGGCAGGTGAGTGAATGGTAAGTGAACATAAAAGCCTAGAACATTACTGTACACTACTGTAGACTTCATCAACACTCTACATTTAGGCTATATTAAGTTAATTTAAATTTTTTCTTTCTTCAATAATAAATTAAACTTTGCTAACTGTAGCTTTTTTACTTTATAAACTTTAACATTTTTTTAAAATTTTTGACTCTTTTGTAATGACATTTAGTTAAAAACAAACACATTTTAGAGCTGTACAAAACTATTTTCTTTCTTTAAATCCTTGTTCTATAAGCTTTTTTCTATTTTTAAAATGTATTTTTCTTGTACTTTTCAAACTCTTTTGTTAAAGACACAAACACACACATTGGCCTAGGCCTACAGAGGATCAGGATCATCAATATCACTGTCTTCTACTACTACATCTTGTCCCACTAGAAGTTCTTCAGAGGTAATAGCAAGCATGGAGCTGTCCTTTCCTATGATAACAATGCCTTCTTCTGTAATACATCCTAAAGGATATACCTGAGGTTTTTTTCACAGTTAACTTTTTTTTTAATAAGTAGGAGTATACTCTAAAATAATGATAAAAAGTATAGTGATAGTAAATACAAAAATCAGTAACAGTCATGTATTATCATCAAATATTACACACTGTATATAATTGTATGTGCTATACTTTTATACAACTGGCAGCATAGTTGGTTTGTTTAGATCAGCATCACCACAAACATGTGAGTAATACGTTGCATTATAATGTTATAATAGCTGAGTCACTTAAGGATAGGGCTTGTTTAGCTGTAGTATAATCTTATGGGACCACTGTCCTATATGCAGTCCGTTGTTGATGGAAATGTCATTATGCTGTGCATGACTATATTCTCTTCAGTAAAGTACACTGATATCTTTCCCCAAAATTATGTTTTCCCTTTATTTCTTGTTCTCCAAATTTTACCACAAATTGAGAGTATGTAGAAGATAAATAGTTCTATAAAATTTGTTCCTATTACTGGTTGTGTCAGAGAAAGATCACAGTGAATTTATGGATGAATTACTTAATGCTAGAAAATACCACCCCAATTTTTCTGTGAAAATAAACCCCAGAGTTGCAGGAAAACTTCAGCTTTTGTATAGTAGATATATATGAGCATTCATAAACCCTGGATTTCTTAAGCCACTGAATCAATTCTCTTTGTGGGTTTCCAAAAACCCTAGGAGGAATCTTCTTGAGTGTCAATCATTGAAGCCAGAGAACACATGGTCATTTCAAACAAGACCACTCATTAATCCCCCTAGCAACACACTCCTTATTTATTTTTATCAAAATGTACCCATCTCATAAACTTAGTACATTTTCCCAAAGAGCTAATAACATGGAACCTCTGGCCAAAGTCAATAACAACAACAAAATATTCTGCTAGCTTTAGCCAACCCCTATCTACTCCAAGTACAGAGATTAAATAGTTCATGCCTAGATGAAGCCCCAGTAAACTCACCCTCTGCCAAACCAAGAAAGATGCAAATATGGACTGGATATTCCTCTGCTTATTTGTTAAATATAACTACGTCTGGGAAAACTAGGTCATTAATATCTCTTAAATGCCTCTCACATTTCAGGCCTGTGTTACCTTCATTAATGTTCATAGAAATCCTTTTGAGGGCTTCTGATCCATTCCTTCATTCAGTTATTCATTCACTAAATATTTGTTCCCATTTTACAGATGAGAAAACAGGCTGCTAGAGAATAAGCTTCAATAAGTAATTTGCCCAAGATCACACAGTCAGCTGATAAATTGCAGAGTAGAGATTCAAAGTTAGATAGATATGACTCCAAAATCATGTTATTTCTATCATTCAGAGCTTCCAGCAGGATCATCTGAGGCCCCTATACGTATTTCTGAGTCCCACCCTATATCATTTAATCAGAATTTTCTTTGGTTGAGCCCAAAATCTATTTTAACAGGGGTTCCATGTGATTTTGATATGTAGCTTGGTTTAGGAACAACTAAAACACACAGTAGCTTTTCAACTCCTAACATAGTAACTGGTCCAAAACACCTTATAAGTAATAATTCATTTTACAAATATTTATAAGCACTTACTATGTGTTAGGCATTGTTATAGGTATGGCAGTGAACAAAACACAAAAATTCCTGCCCTCGTGGAGCTTATATTCTAGTGTGGAAATGGAGGCAGTTCACAGGGGACAGAGGAAAACATAAGTAAGTACATTATGCATTATATTAGGAGGTGGTAAATGCTAAGAAGACAATAGAGAAGTATAAGGTGATAAGGAGGGGTGGGGGGGATGTATTAAATAAGGCGGTCAAGATTGTTTTCTGTGCAAAGGTGAGATTTAAAGAAGGCGAGGAATGTGCCATGCGCTTGCCTGGGTAAAATCATCAGGCAGATGGAGTAGCTAGCACGAAGGTGCTAAGGCCTCTAAACATGTACCTGGTGCATCCAAGAACCATCAAGGGGACCAATGGAAGTGGAGGAAATGGGCTGGAGAAAGAAGTGAAAGCTAAAGTCAGAAAGGTAATGAAGGGAATAGTCAGATGAGCTCATGTTGGGTCTTACAGGCTATTGTAAGTACTTTTACTTTTTCTCTGAGTGAAATGGGGAACAACTGTCAGGTACTGAGTGAAAAAGTTATATGTTCTGATAAATAAAAAACAAAGAATTCCATGTATAAAGGCTAGAAGAAGATTTTGAAAGACATATCATCCAGACTCCTCTGCAAAGGCAGGTGTTTTTCTACATTACTCTAGGGAAACTCTTGTCAATTTCACACAAAAGCAGGCTTCATTATTCTGTAGTCACTCATCCATTTAATTCACTCATTAACCAAATATTCATCAACCTCACAGTCTACCCTGTGTAAGGTGCTTGCTAAGTTCAGAAGGCTTTCTGGGATTTATAACTTGGCCCCCAAGGTGCTCATGGGCCTTAGTAGCAATACATGTGGTCCAGCTTGCCTGTGAAGTAATTGTTTATTCTCAATCTGCTTAACATTCATTGTAATTAAACCCCCTTTCCTGTGGCTGATTGTCAAAGGTGATGTAGCCGGTCAAGGCAGTCACCTGCTCTAAGTCTGTGACAAGCCATGGCCAGCAGTCTGTTCTAAAAGTTTATTGGAAGGGAAAAGTGTTGTATGCCCAAGTGTATATGAATGGAGAGACTGGAGATTATTGTCAGAGAAGAGAGGAGTTTTTCTTCTGTGTCCTACAAGTGAAGATGGGAGAAGGATGCAGTGATGCCTGGGAATCTTGAGGAGTAGAAGGGAAGCATGTGTTAGCTAACTGCTTTTGCTTATGTAGTATATATTTTGAACTTCATTGCTAATGAATAGGGAAATGCTTCAGAGCAACAGCAAAACATGGAATGAAGGCATGCCAAAAGGAAAAACTTTTAACATAGTGACTAATTCTTTTAAAATGATTTAGCTCACAGACTTCACAGGTAGTGGAAATAGTGTGGTAATGTACAACATAGCAGAATAAGTCACCTCAGTTTTCTTATTCAGAAGGGGTAAATAGGCAGGGACCAAAAATCTGATTAATATTCTATCAATGCTTTAATGCAAGGACATTTCAATGGCCACATTTAAAAGATTTTTCTTTGTGCTTTACATCTAGGCCAATTAATCTATGCTAATATAAAACAAAAATTATTTTGTTTTATAAATACATCAGTCTAATGGACAGTTGAAACACATCCCACCTCCCCATTCACTTTTTTATTCCTAGAGATTTAAATCAATGAACTGAATTTTTATTTTTACAAGAAATGTTGGCTATAAATATATCACAAATCATAATTATAAACATATCATACTATGAAGAAGTAGAAAATCTCTGATATAGAGGCATCATTTTCTAAATATATTCTTGCCATTTTACGTTGAAGAATGAAGATAAATAGGAATGTGACTAGAAATCATAAAAATACCAAACTGCTATTTCCCAGAAGTGACAAAAATATGAACGAACTTTTAAAAAAAATTGTTTAGATGGGCTATAATACTTGATTGAGAGTTCAAGTCCTACTGACGACCAAATTTCTCTAAATCTCAAGCTTAGATATTGATGATGGAAAATGGGCATAAAGGCTAGGTTCTGGCTGCCCTCCAGTTATTGGCAGAATCCAGGTGGAAGTGCAGTGGTGTGACACCAAAGTATCCACTTCACTCAGTCAAAGATGCCAAGTGGTGTTATTTTAGTGATGTTGTTGTTTGGTGTCAATATCCGAGATTCATTGTCTTATGGCCATGGAAAATTAGGACGCAGGCACACACAGAGTGAAGTTCAGAGTGGAAGTTTAATAGGTGAAAGAAAGAGAAGTGCTCTCTCTGCTGAAGAGACAGGGGTCCTGAAGAAATGTGTTGCTGCTTTTGCAGTGAAATACAGAAGGTTTTATGGATGAGCTTGAGGAGGTGGTGTCTGATTTACATAGGGCATGAAAAATTGGTTGGGCCAGGTGTTCCATTTGCATAAGGCATGAAAAACTGGTTAGGACTGGGTGTGCCATGCATAGTGCACGAAAAGGCTGGCCACCCACCCTAATCTTTCATTAAGCAGATGGGTTCTCTACACGGCTGGTGCCACATTGCCTGGTTTTTTACCGTACATATAGTGACAAAGAAAAAGGAAGATGGCGTCGCTGTGCTGAACATACCTGGCTTCCAGGTAGCTCTTTCCTATTGGCACAAGCTGCCAGCATTCATCCGTGCAAGTTTCCAGCTTGCTTATCTATGTTTGCAGATAGACTTTTCAGGCTGCTCTTTGTTAGAAAAGAAATGATTTGGGGGCTGCTTTTTTTGATGTTGTTGTTAAAAAGGAAATTCACTGAGGACTCTGTTGCCTTACTATCTGCCTAAATAATTTATTTCTATCTCCTGTATCACTATGACAGGGGGAAACGAACAAGAAAAGAAGGGCTGATCCTGCCTTCTACATATGTGGTGATGCTGTTTGTTCATTTATTGGTCACTTTTTTGTATGTGAGATGGAGCTTGGCTCTTGTTGCCCAGGCTGGAGTGCAGTGGTGCGATCTCGGCTCACCGCAACCTCCGCCTCCTGAGGTCTAGCGATTCTCCTGCCTCAGCCTCCGAGTAGCTGGGATTACAGGCATGCACTACCACGCCCAGCTAATTTTGTATTTTTGGTAGAGAAGGGGTTTTTGTATGTTGGTCAGGCTGGTCTTGAACTCCTGACCTCGGGTGATCTGCCTGCCTCGGCCTCCCAAAGTGCTGGGATTACAGGCGTGAGCCACCGCGCCCAGCCTATTGGGCACTGTTAAGTGACATTTTTGTGAAGATTCTGTGGGACATGGAGAAACTTCCTCTTGGGAGCTAGCTTGTGCTAATCCCCACAGCACAAGTGGGAATTAATGTGTGCTCACTGATTCATGCTGGTTGAAGTGTTTATTTTTTATTTTCTGAAGGCTTTTTTCCTTTGACATTTTCTATATTTCTAACTAAAAGACCGGCTCCGTGAGTTTAAAGGATTATAATCTTTTGCATTTGTATTTTTCTGCATGCATTGAAGAGCATTTAAGAATATTGCCAATTAAAAGAATATGCATTTAATTTAGAAATATGAACTTGATTAGCTAATGTTCATCTTTAACATTTTCTAAGGCTGAAATGCTAATCTCTTTGCTTTCTTATCAGACTACTGTTCAGATCACACTGGCTTGATAGCTGACTCATTTTCTCAGTGCAGTGAAGGGTGGCCACCTGCCAATAAATGATGCCTAATACCACAGTTAAATGAAAGGTAAACTTTTTTTTAACTTTACAAAAGGCATGATTCTAGTATCTTGAATGAGGTAGAACTTTGGCTATGAAGAAATGAAGAGATCAGCAATCATTTTCCCCTAAACAACTATAAAGCTGGACAAATTTGATGAAAACAATTATCCCAGCAACCTGGAAATCTTCCAAGGCAGTCTGTGAAAACCAGCAGCTTTGCTTTGCAGGAGACTGACTTTATTTGGAGTGAAAGAAGGAAGACCCACACCCAGCAGCAAATGAGAAAAGTCTGCCGCTCTCCTAGCCTAAGGTTGCAGTCCCTGTTGGGGTGTAAGTAGAATACCAGAGGGTTAGTCAGGGAGATCCTGGAAACGAGATAGTCATTGAGGGCCTTAATAAGCATTGCATACATCCTTGGCTGTCTGGAAGCTTCTACACTTATGCAGCAGAGACCTGAGAGGGCCCAGCAGAAAGAAAGAATTGGGGCTGGCTTCCAAACTGCCCAGACTTAGAATGCAACCCCCTAAACCAAACACAGATCCACAGAGAGTAGAAGCCTTATCAACTAGAGGTGTTGGAGCATAGCCTGTGACCAGTCATTGGCTGACCACTAAGCTACGCAGACACAGAGATGACCCCTAAGAAGCAGGCTGAAAAGTGAAAGTAAGAATTTTTTTCAAAAATCTGAGCTGAGACGTCAGTAGCCATACACCACAGGGATGACAGGTTCTGCTGCTTTAGTCTAGGTTAGTTCATTTAACAAAAGAGAAATGATCTGGGCCTGGTGGCTCATGCCTGTAATCCCAACACTTTCGGAGGCTGAGGAGGGACAATCACGTGAGGTCAGGAGCTCATTACCAGCTTGGCCAATATGGTGAAACCCCATCTTTACTAAAAACAAAACAAAAAAAATTAACTGAGTGCTCATCTGTAATCCCAGCTACTTGGAAAGCTGAGGCAGGCAAATTGCTTAAACTCGGAACTCGGGAGGCAGAGGTTGCGGTGAGGCGAGATGGCACCATTCATTTCACTCCAGCCTGGGCAACGGAGCAAGACTCTTAAAAAAAAAAGTAGGAGGAGTAAACAAAAAATGCAGCAGTAATAGAAACCCTCAGCAGAAAAAAAAAAGAAAATTAGAATCGGAATTGGTGTATTATCAAAAACGTCCAGTTTCCCATAAAAAATTATAAGACACGCTAAGAAGCAGAAAAGTGTGAACCATACTCAAGGGAGAAAAAAAGAAGTCAATGGAAATAAACTCTGAGAGGCCCTATAAATTAGATTTAGCAGACAGCCACTGTATTGAAGAACCAACAGAGAATATGACAATGACTCAATATATAGAGAATATCCATAAAGAAATCAAATCTGTTTAAAAGCACCAGATAAAAATTTTTATATTTAATACCATATGTTAAGATTATTTACTATATTTTGCTCTCCACATGAGCTCACTTTCTGGATAATTGCAAAGTTAAGTAATTGCCTGGAAAAGGTAAACATTTTTAAAGTTCTTAAAAGGAGGCTTAACTTACTTGACACAACAGCAATAAAATAGCAGTTTGAATCAACATACAATCTTTCTTGTATCTATCAGATGATGTCATGCAGAATTGCTAACACACACTTTTTGATGTAAGACTTTCTCAATAAGCTTCATTCATAATCAGAACCCTCAGTGTGATATAATTTTTCCTAAATCTCTGAATAAATAAATAAAAGTATGTTGACTTTGATTTATTTGTGTTTTTCTTAGGCACCTAATGACGACAGCTTAGGTTAGGAAGAGTCAATTTACAGGTGTGATAGAATTAAATGGCTAATGACGGAGGAGGTGAGGCATTTTAAATTTTAAACTAACAAGCTTAATTCCTTCAATATTTATACCTTACTTTGGGCTCATGATATGCTGCTGAACTTCTGTTCCAAAGTACTGTTCCTTTCTTGCATGATCTTTCTTCTCAAAAGGAATTGTTTCTCTCTGAGCAAAACCATACATTTTGTCCTCTTTCTGTGATTCCTACAGTGGTTTTTGTATGTGTTTATTTATTTTTTATTTTTTGGAGATGGAGTTTAGCTCTTGTTGCCCAGGCTGGAGTGCAGTGGCAAGATCTCGGCTCACTGCAACCTCCACCTCCCAGGTTCAAGCGATTCTTCTGCCTCATCCTCCAAGTAGCTGGGACTACAGGTGTGCACCACGACATCCGGCTAATTTTTTATATGTTTAGTAGAGATGGGATTTCACCACATTGGCCAGGCTTGTCTCGAACTCCTGACCTTGTGATCCACCCGCCTCAGCCTCCCAAAGTGCTGGGATCACAGGCGTGAACCACCACGCCTGGCCCTGTAGGTGTATTATAAAGTTTTGCTGATGGCATAGCTATAAAGGAATGAAGAGAAACTTGCGTGTAGAATTTTAGCCACATCTTGAAAATGCAAAGAAGTTTGAACAAAAATGCAGTGAAGTGGGATAGTGGAGTCAATCGTTTCCGGCACTGAAAACAGCATGCCCAAATGTAGAACAGAAGGAAATCACACTGATGTAGGGGCCCAACAGCCCAACTAGTTCATCAGGGGTTAGAGGGCGTGCAAAAGGACACCCAGAAATGATAAAATAGAAGGCTTCCCTCTATCTTTTAACTGAAGAAAACTTGAAGCATGGAAGAGTTTGTTTTGTTTGTTTGTTTTGAGATGGAGTCTTGCTCTGTCTCCCAGACTGGAGTGCAGTGATACAATATCAGCTCACAGCAACTCCTGCCTCCCATATTCAAGCGATTCTCCTGCCTCAGCCTCCTGAGTAGCTGGGATTACAGGTGCCTGCCACCATGCCCAACTAACTTTTGTATTTTTAGTTGAGACAGGGTTTCACCATGTTGGCCAACCTGGTCTCGAACTCCTGACCTCGTGATCCACACGCCTTGTCCTCCTAAAGTGCTTTGATTACAGGCATGAGCCACCGCCCCCGGCCAGTTTTGTATTTTTTAGAATTGAAGTGGTATTGATCAGCATATTTCAGGAAGTAGGTTCTATTTTCTATGCTGAGTTTTAAGGATTCAGTCTCTGAAACCAGTCAAAGGAATGGATTTTCCTGACATTATCACATGAGATCATCTATAATAACTTGTTAAAAGTTTACATGCCCTCCTCTTATAGGAGGCTTTGAGAAATGATTTTACTACTAATTATTATTGTAAGTTTTATATACTATTCTTCAAAGGTAACTCTTCTTTCTTTAGTATCACCCAATCAATACGAGTTATTTTTCCTAAGTTGTTCCTATTGTCCCTTCAGTCTGTTGAAAATCTTGACATAAACCTAAAAAAAAATACTGATTTTTCTCAAATATGGTCTTCAACATATTCTATTCTCCTCTCTCTTCCCTGCCTACAGTTGGGACCCAAACTCCTCCCCAGCCTCCATCCAATTTTGTCTTCTGTATTTAGGAAAATTTATTGGGAAAAGAAATGCAAGTCTCTTCTGACTGATCTCACCCCACAGCAAGCTTTCCCTCATTTAAAATGTCCTTGGCCCCAATGTCTGTAACAACTACATGGGCTCTGATTTCCTCGTGTACCGCCTAATAATTATCAGTCTTCAGGGACATCCTTTAGTCTTCCCACTGGTTCCCAAGTTCCTGGAGAGCAATGTATACCTGTACAGCCAATTTAATCTTGTATGGTGTAGACATGATGATTAACTAAATGCACAAACAAGGGAAAGACATTCATAATTTTCTATATATTCAGAAACAATAGACTGTATTATATTAACTCTAATCTGTATCCTTCTCATCAAATTTTAAGTTGATTTGCCATTATCAAATGAACATATTTAACAGCAAAATCAATTTCAGAGAACATTTTCTTCTAAAAGCAAATTATAAGTCTATCATAAATATTAAAAATATTTCCATAGAGTAGATCAAGAATGTACTATCTATTAAGGTGATCTATAGGCAAATAAAATTATATATTTCATCTCAAATTATTATTAGTGCTTTAAGTATTAAAACTTTAAGATAGAGTTAAATATAATATGTAAATATATTGTAAAATTTAATATATGCTAAAAACAATATTTAAAATATTAAACCCATCTTAAGGCTCAAGATTTTACACCCTAGCTTCATTCTTTGCTCCTAAGACACTACTCTAACTAAAACAGGTCTTGCACACTTGAGCTTTATATGCTGCTACTTTTAACTACTCTTGAAAAGTGAAATTTAAGTGTTTTCTTCCAGAGAATTGGAGCAAACAAAATTAAAGCTATCATCTGTGATCTTTTACCTTGACTAGTAGAAAAAGGTAATCCTAATGTAATTATTGAAACAGTGATGATATCAAATATAAAAATAATGTTTACTGCAGCTCCCTCTGCTTCCCAGCCAGCCTCTGAAGCGAGGTAATTTCCAAATCAATTTGCCTCTCACTCAAGTCACTTCATCTTTCAGCTGGTCCCACTTGAAGAAAAAAAACATTAATTGGACTTGCCATTGTGTCTTGGACTCTTTTGGTGACAATTTTCTGTGACAGGGTAAAAGAGTTGCTAATTCATTGCTTCAGGAAATGAAGGCCTAATAGCTTCACATCTGGTAAATTATGGCCTTCCTGCTCCTCAAGGCAGCAGCGGTACACAAGGCATTATTTGGAATTAAAGGAAAAAAAAACAGCAAAGGAAATCAATTTTTACATTTACAGTGGACTCTTTCAAAAATTAAGATTTATAAGCCAAGAACGTTTCTTTATAAAAGCATCCATTGTCTAAGACATAGAATTGAGTCAGCCAGAGGGTAAATTGAGCAAAAACGCTTCCAATATCTTAATGGAAACTCTGAGAAGTCACTGTAGAATTAAATCACGTGGCATAGCTTTTTGCCCCTGGGGGTGGGCCATGTGTAAATTGTGCAAATGTAATGATACAGTCTTTTGGGCCTTTGGGGAATACGACAAATAAAGATTGACTTTACTTTGAGTGGGGATCATGTTGCATACTGGATGGGAAATTCAGTTTGGCCCCATTTTTACATGATGCCTAGACAGATCAGTTTGCAAAAGAAGTATGGAAAAGGAGAAGTACGGAGGAAATTCCCCCAAAGGACACATATGGGACACCGCAACCTTCTTTATGAAGAATTACAAGAGCTCGGGTATAGAAATTGAGATGTTTCACCCCAGTTATTGTCCCGATGGTAGGATTGGTGGTGAATGGCTTTTATCACATCAAGACTAAGTTGCACCATGGACTTGTGAAATTACCCCAATGACTTCCATATTTTTCCCTATCTAGTTCACAAGGAAAAATGAACAATGTTAACCAAAGAGGCAAACTGCAGAATTTTAGCAGTAGATATCAGAGGTCTGGCAAAAACAAATCTAATATCTAGAAGGGCGCTGGTCCTTAGAGATGAGGGCTTTTTTTATCCTGGCAGTACAGTGACCACCACAATCACAGCGTAGAATTTACTTCCACCTAATCTTCTGTAATCCCCAATTGGAGCAATTAATTTTACAAGGGGTCATGCTCCCTTTCTGTGGTATTTCTATTGAGAGCTTAATGATGTGTCCTTTATGATGCATTTTGGCAGCACCTTTCACCCAGACCTGAAAATATTCATTGATTATGATCAGCAATTTTGGTGTTGTAAATGGGGTGTAGCTGAAGTGTTTCCTTGATGACAGAGCATAGAACAGCATGTGCTTAGAAAGGGAGAGAGAAAGGGAGAGAGACGCTGTGGGTTTAGAACTCATTTCACTTATCTAAACATGGGCCTTGTTCCATACAGATGACACAAAGAGGAACTGAAGTGGAAAGTAGAGTGTATACTAGGATCAGCAGTTCCAAGCAGAACTAGGAGATAAGGGAAAGCACCACATTTTAGGATCAGAAGCTGGAAAGCAACAAGAATCTGATGGCCTTACACACTATCTTCTTTGTCTTATTCACTTTAGCCCTCAACCACTAAATGACCCATGTTCAGATATCTGCTCATCTGAAGGCATTTTAACAAATTGGCTTAAATAATTGACATATTTTTCCTAAGCTCCTCTCATCTCCTAAAACCAGGAAATTGTCATTGTGATTTTTTTTTAAATATCAGAGCAAAGCTTTGAAAATTAATTCAATTCACTGGCTTTTGTCCAAAAACAAATCTGGGGACTTCAAATAAGTTAAGCTTTTCCAGATCCACTGTTTCCAAGGAGAAGAAGATTTTTATTGTTGTTGTTGTTGTTGTTTAAGTATTGGAGGAGATGTGAGGGAATACAGAAAGATGGCAAACGTACAACTTTAAATATTCTACAAAAAGTTCAAACCGATCACAATTTCAAAAATTGTTTTTACATTTATTATCTCATTTTATCTTCCCAGCAACCTTATGATGTGGCCAGTGCCAACATCCTCATTTTTCACATAAGAAAATTGAGGCCCAGATTGTTGCGTAAGCCATTTTGCCAAGGATCTTAACAAAAGCAAACTAGAACACTAGAACATAACCTACCCCTGGACTCTTTTCCATAAACCACATTGCTGCTATGTCTCTTGCTCCCCTTTGTAGAGAATCAAGCCTCTTTTTGTCTGAGGACTCATAATGTGTCCCAGGCATCTTAAGTGGTACACAGAGAGAGAATGAGAAAGAGAAAGGGAGAGAGAGAAAAAAACAATTTAACAATTTAGCCTTTACTATGTAGCAGGTCTATTTAAAGCCTTTATATGTAAGAATTCATTTAATCATCACAAGATTACAATGTATGTCCGGTTGTCTGGGAGTATTTTACAGATGAGAAAATATCCAAAAAGGATATGGAACTTGCCCAAGTACACACAGCTCCTAAGTGATGGGGCTGGGGTTTGAATTGAGGAAAGTCTGGCTCTTGAGTCAGTACTCTTACCCACTGTACTTTATTCCCTCTCTAAAGTCAGTGAAATTCTTTCTTATCTTTCTCAATATTGAGCAAAACTTTTGTCACATAAAAATCACTAAACAACAACAACAACAACAACAACAAAACGTTTCATGGATTGGGAAAGAAGGGCGGACACCCTGCCATCTTGTCTACTTGCCTTTTGGCCTAGGACTGGGTTTTATGGCCTCTCCAGTGCTGACATTTGGACCTTGATAATTCCTTGTTGTGGGAGCTGTCCTGTGCCTTGTAGGATGTTTAGCAGCATCCCTGTCCTCTACCCTCTAGATGCTGATAGTGCCCCTCAATTGTGATTATCAAAAATGTCTCCAGACATTACCAAATATCCATGGCAGTAGGGGTAGGGGGATGGAAAATCACCTCAAGGTTGAGAATTTCTGGCCTCGGGCATGAAAAAGAGGTACAGCCTTGTAGGGGGATTCCTTCCAGGAATCCAGCATCAAGAATGCTCCCGTGTGACTGTCTTTTCCCAATGCAGTCTGGAAAAGAGCATGAAGGGCTCGTGCGTTTTTGCCTCCTCTGCCAACAGCTAGGAGATAACACTTGTTGGGTTAATGTTCTTGCATCCAGGCAATATTCTGACTATGTGGGAAGAGGAATGTGGGTGGGCAGGGGATTTGTGACAAGGAGAGGATGGCATAGTAGGTACCAATGCTCCTATATGACTCCATGCCAGTACATTTAGCATATTTCTGAAAAAAGAAAGAAATGGGGCACGCCATCAGGTAATGGATCCAATGCCCAGATGAACTGAGATGTGGCAATTTCCCCCAGTCAGGAGCTTACTTCAGAATAATGTTGCTTTGACGTGAAGCTGTAAGGACATTGGATGAAAACAATCCAGAACCTGCTTATCTTTCAGCATGAAAGACATTTGTGTGTTTTCTGAGTCATCTGAAACACAGAGTGTAGGATTTTCCTGATGGATAAGGAAACCTGATGTACTCATTTATTATAACAATGAGATCATTGGAAGACCCATAAAACTGAAGTCTGCTATCCAAGTTCAGATCTAGTTTGTTGTTCAGATAATGGTTCCAAGCTTATTTAACAAGCCAGTTTTGACAAGTTGAATTTTTTATAGGATGTTTGTTTAATTGTAGCATGGCCATCCTATCATAACAGTATTTTCAACTATGCAGAGAAAACCAAAGTCAAAAGGATTTTTCACAGTGAGATTTACACGTCCTTCAAATGAAAACTCTCTGAGTCATATTTTAGTCAGTCATATTTTAATTTTCAATAAAGGAAAAGACTCCAAAATATCCATAGGTGTTTCTAAAAGCCACATCAGAAAAGGAGAAAAAAAATGGGGTAGAAGAAATTACAGATAGGCTGATATCTTTAAGAGAGCTCAAGATTATTGAAAATCTGATTACATATATAACAAACATTTTAACTTCTTTCACCCAGATGAGGTGGCAGAATAGAATGAATATTACATAGGCAGACAATTCTCATGGGAAGTCTCTGAAAATTTTTTAGAAGTTTGTAGGTGAATGCCATTTTCATCGCTTTCTACTGCAATATGAAGTATGCAGGCTTTAGAGCCATGCTGACTGCAGTCCAAAACCCTTCTGGAGCTTCACTGAACCTCATAACTTTTCTAAGCCTCATTTCCACTTGTAAACAAGCAGATAATACGTATTATATAAGGTTTTTTGATGCCTAAAGAAGGTATTTTTAAAACTTAACAAAATACTTGAGTTGGAATAGAAGCTATTATTATAACACTATTATTCCTAATATCTTTATGACAGCTCATTTAGACAACTGGATATCTGCTTTTCCAGGATTTGAATCTCCAATTTATTCCCCCCATCATGCTATATTTTTACCTATTTTTTTGAGATATATACAGGTGGGAGAGGGGAGATGAAGGGATAATGTCTAATTTTTTCACATTTATTGGAATCACATTAACAATTTGCTTGTAAATAATTATGCATTCTGAACAACATATATGTTTAGTCTAGGAAAAAGGGTACAAGTTGATTTCCATAAGCATCAAATCACAAATAATAACTGAACACAATCTACTCTCGTATTCATTGATTTTTTTTGCCAATTTGAGAAAACATCCATCAGCTCTTTTTAGGACCCTCTGCAAAAAGACTCTAACATTTTAAAAAGGCATAGTAGGCCAAGCATGGTGGCTCATGCCTGTAATTCCAACACTTTGGGAGGCCTAGACAGGCAAAATACCCGAGGTCAGGGGTTCAAGACCAGCCATGGCCAACACAGCACAACCCCATCTCTATTAAAAATACAAAAATTAGCCAAGTGTGGTGGCGGGCGCCTGTAATGCCAGCTCCTCGGGAGGCTGAGGAAGGAGAATCACTTGAACCCAGGAGGCAGAGGTTGCAGTGGGCTGAGATCGCACCACTGCATTCCAGCCTGGGTGACAAGGTGAGACTGTCTCAAAAAATAAATAAATAAATAAATAGGTAATAAAGGAATGAGACTTCATTAATTAATTTTAAAGAAGTACTCAGGGTGATTGAGATGACATTCCATTATGTTCCCCTGATTAGGATAGGCCTGGCAGTTTGATTCATAGAACACTATGTAGAAAGTATCTTTTCCTTTGGCATGAAATTAAACTGGCATGTAAACACATGCAATTAATATCTTCCGTGTCTACCCTGTGCCAGTAACTTAAAAAAATAAAAATAAAGAGAGAAAGGCAATAATTAATCTATAAAGACAAAGACAACTGGGAAAAAGACAATAGTACATAAAAGATTTAAAGATTTATTTGAAAATTGGAAAACAGTAAATGAAAATAGGTAAAAATCTAAATAAGGTAAATCTAAACACTTACTATCAAGGAAACAATAAGTGAGTTAATTCACCCTGTAAAACCCAGAAAGGCTCAGAATTGGAGGACTTGGTTTCAGAAGAAAGTGGAGTTCAGGAGAAGGTTTGGAACCAAGTTTCTCCCTCCACTGCATGCAGCCAAGCAACTACTGTAGAACCACCCTCCCCAACACACACACACACACAGCAGGTGAGACTGGAGAAGGCTCTTTCTCTCCAAAAACCAAACAGGGGAGAAGTCTAGGAAGAATGAAAACTGTCTCGCCTCAATCATACCCTCTCACCTGCTCCCAGGATGCCAATTGTCAAACTTATGCTGGTCCCTCCACACCCACCCTCATGCTCCATAACTGACAGAAATTAGATTTTTTCTTTTTTTCTGAACGGCCACTGAAAAATGTCTCTAGATAAGTATTTGAGCTCCTCAATGGAAAGGGGACGTCATCCCCACAGACCCTGCCGTGATCCCTGAGAATCAGCACCTCTGCTCATAGGTACAGTAGTTGCAGCAGTATTTTAGCCACTCTCTCTTACATGCACTTGGACAGAGAAGAATGACCAGACATTAGAGGAAAATGTTCAGCATGAGCATGGAGACCAAACCCCATAAAACAAACAAACAATTAGACACAGAGGACTTAGATGAATCAGAGTCAGTGCAGACATTGAAAGAAACTTTTCGAAAATCATAATGTCCTCAAAGATACCCAGGGAAACAAGTCTGTAATAGAGATAACAGTTACCATGAGAAAGGATCAGAAGCAAATAGGAACTCCTGTCTATAAAAAATATAAAAAGTAAAATACAAGCATTAAATAGAAAATTGTAAGATAGGGCCAAGCAACTCTCAAAAGTAGAACAAAAATTAAAGAAGAGAGAAATGGGAGGGAAAAAGATAAGAAAAAATATATCATAGATCTTGTGAGCTCTCCAGCTATTAATTAGGAGTTCCAGAAAGAAAAGAGAGAAAATGAAGGGGGGATATTATTGAATAAATAATTTAAGACATTTTCAGACTGAAAGACATGTGTCTTCCCATTGAAAGGACAATGGAGCACCTAGCACAATGAATGACAAAAAAAAAAAAAATTCCAGGTAGGTTATGGTAAAATTTAGAATACTTGAAATCAAGAAAAGATCCTAGAAGCTTCCAAAGGGGAGGAGGATAACACAGTCAAATACAAAACAATGGTCTTGAATTTCTTAACAGCAACTGAATCTTAGAAGACAGTGGAACAAAGCGTGAAAAATTCTGAGTGACAGTGATTTTCAACTGAGAATTCTGTTTTTTTTCCAAAAAAATCAAGTATAAGGGTAATGCATTTTTTATTTAAAATAATTTTGTCATGTCAGAAATATAAGTGCTTTAGAGAACAACGTAGTAAACCAACAAAGAAAATGCAAAAATTGTTGTCTATCATGAGAGATGAAGGGAGGGTTCATGATTACAGCAGAGTGCATAGTAGGTCTAGAGAATTATCCACCATAAAGGAATGAAAGTTATCATTCTAGGATGAAATTATCCATCCTTTTCTTGGTGGGGCTCTAAGAAAGAGAGAAGTGGGGGCTGAAGAGATGAAATGAATGTGTTTGAGTGAATGGATTATTGATAGGCCTATGGCAGACGTGATGAAATGTTTGGAAAATAATTACTACAAGGCAGCACAGAGTGTTGGAGTGATTTCTCCAGGGCCACACATCTAGTAAACAATGGATCTGGCTTATAATCTAGCTCCAAATTTGGTGCTCTTATCCAGCACCCAGTAGGACTTTTCAAGCACGTGACAACAGGGCATGTTCTTTGCCATGTCATTTATGATGTAACTTTGATTATAATATAGTAAAAAGAAAATCCGGGTGTAACTTTATTGAGAGGTACTGTTTGGGATGGGGGCAAAGAAACAAATCTTCATCATCCATGCCTAGAATTATCGATGAAGAAATAGCAGTGCATGCATATGATTCACAAACATGGAGCTAAGTACAAAGGAGAAGCAGAGCAGTTTAGCGTATTTGCCTCTGGGGAGCAGGACCCAGGTGTGGAAAGGGATGGAAAGTGGAAAAATCTATTTTTCATCATAAGCTGTTTCGTGCTAGTTGAAATTTAAATTCTACCCTCATCACTCTGGCTAAAATAAAATTAATAATATAATATTTTAAAATTAAAGCACAGCATTTTTAAAAGAGATATCGTAGTGACTGACAATTGGCTGTATGGCCTTTGGGCAGAGGAAAGGCAAAAAAAAGTTTATTAGGAACCATAGAAGCATTCAAGTGTTAGGTCACTGTAAGCATTCCTGCCATTTTTAACTAAAAAGATTGTATTTCTGCATTTGTGATCTGTGGGTAGAGACTTAGTCATTGAGTCAAGGCCTTGTACAGATCAGTTTGATCTTGTTCATATCAGAAGAGGGAGGAAGCAGTGGGTAATGTAGAAGTTCTATGCCTGGGCACTAGTCAGGCATTTGAGACTCAGAATGAAATTGTTCTTATGGTGATATGGTTTGGCTCTGTGTTCCCACCCAAATCTCATCTCAAATTGTAATTCCCATGTATGGAGGGAGGGAGGTGATTGAATCATGGGGATGGTTCCCTCCATGCTATGTGCATGATAGTGAGTAAGTTCTCAGGAGATCTGATGATTTTGTAAGGCAGTTCTCCCTGCTCTTTCTCCTCTCTCTCCTTCTGCCATGTAAGACATGCCTTGCTTCCTCTTCTGCCATGATTATAAGTTTCCTGAGGCATCCCCAGCCATGCAGAACTGTGAGTCAATTAAACCTCTTTCCTCTATAAATTACCAGTCTTGGGTAGTATCTTTATAGCCGTGTGAAAACAGACTAATACACATGGCTTAATGAGCAAAAGTCCTGATCACCAGAATCATTAGAGATCAAACAATCCCAGAGGAGCACTCTGCCTCATTCATCGTATTCAGAAGAATGAATAATAAGTAACGCAAGGAAAAATGCTTGAGGTGATGGATACCCCATTTGTCCTGATGTGATTATTACACATTACATGCCTGTATCAAAATATTTCATGTAACGCAATAATATATACACCTACTATGTACCTACAAAAAGTAAAAAATAAATACACAAGAAAATATTAAATGGATTCTCATAGTAAATTAAAAAAAGAATACAAAGTAGCAGCAACTATACATATGCTACATATATGCCAAGCACTGTTCTGTGTGCTTTTTTATGTATTAACTAATTTAATTTCACAACAACTCTATGATGTAGGGACTACTCTTACTGTCTTTATTTTAAAGATGCAGAAACTGATATCAAAGAGATGTTAAAGACCTTCCCATGGTCCACAGGAGAGTTGGGGCTGACTCCCAGGCCAAGCTCGTAACCTTTCCCTGCCTCCATTCCCCAACTCTCCTTTGTGCCACTGCACTGGTGGTGAGACAATGACAACAGAAAGCAAATTGGATTGAATCCTCTGTAAAGAAAACTAATACATTTGAATATGAATTTTAACCCAGGTAGTGATCAACCAAGAGAAAAAAATGGCCCACTGAAAATACTAACATGAAATTAATGGTAATAACAGTTCAAAATTATACAGTGGTAGTGTCTACACAGTTAAGAAGGCAAGCAAGACTAAAATTATTATGTGGAAAATTCAGATTAAAGAACTCACCACAAAATTAGTGGAAAATTATTTTAAAATATTTGTCATGAGTAAGTCTTCAGTTGTAGGTTTTCCTTAAGGAAAAGAAATCAACTTTATTGATAAAGCACTTTTCTCATCTTCATCTTTAAACATACAAACGAAATCAGAATTAAAGTAAAGATTAGTTGAAAAACTTACTGTTTTGACTAATGAAAATTTCATTGGTGAAGGAGATAGACTGCTGTATAATACAATGTTAATTGAAAGCACTCATAAAACACTAATTGCACTGGAAATAGATGAGAGGTGCTTCACATGTGTTTATATCACTAGAGGGACACTAGCACGGGGTAACATTTAAAATATCTAACACATTATTCACAATAGCCAAAGGTCGAAACAACCCAATTGTCCATCAACAAATGAATAAAGTGTTATATCTGTGCAATGGAATATTATACAGTCACAAAAAGGAATCGAGTACTGACATATAGCTACCACATGGATGAACCTTGAAAACACTATATTAAGTGAAAAATGCTAGACATGAAAGGCCACATATTGTATGATTCCATTTCTGTGAAACGTCCAGAATAGGCAAATCCAGAGAAACATAGTAGATCAGTGGTTGCCTTAGGGTCTGAGGGGAGGTAGGAATGGAAGATGAATGCTAAGTGGCATAAGGTTTTCTTTTAGGGGCAATGAAGTTGTTTTGAAGCTAGATAGAGGTGGTGGTTGCACAAGTGAGAGAAAGTAACTAAATATCACTGAATTGTGCACTTTAAAATGGTCAATTTTACATTGTAATATGTGAATTTCATCTTTTTCTCCTTCCCTTCTCCCATATATTTGTGTATACACACACAAACACATTACTCAGAGATAGAAATTAGAGACAGAGATAGAGATAGAGATAGAAATAGAAATAGAGCTAGAGATATACACACACACATACAAAACAACCAGCCGCAGTGCATTTGGAGGGCTGCAGGTCCCACAGGCAAGCAGATAACTGAAGCTCCTGGGGACTAGATGGCCACCAGGTACTGGCCCTCTAGAGTTCCAGGGATGCAGACTCTCCCACTGGGGAGCAGAGATATGGGGATGGTGCATGACAGTTGCAATAGGCTGGCTAGTGCCTTCCTTAAAATGACAAACTAGGGGGTTCCTAGGGCCATGAGATCATTTGGGGACTAGAAGCAGGAGCTGTTTACTAATTGGCAAGTTACTATTTTAATATTAAACAACAAGCACGATATTGATGAATTTCAGTCCTGATTGGAACTAAGCTCAGTTTAAAATTTCAAAACAAACAATCTATCATCCTTGCTCGTATGATATGAAAACAAGCACAATTTCATAGCAATAGCTATCCCTGGCTTGCAGAGGGGAGGTCAGTCAAGGTCACTAAGAAAAAAAATAAAGATGCTTTCCTTTAAAATGCTTTCTCTCTGAATTTTGCAGCATCCTTATGTAAAATGCATTCTAGCAAATTAGGAGTCTCCTTCCCTGAATGAAAACAGAAGCTGCCAGGCCTCCTAGGCACAGGCTGAGAGTGAGACAGTGTCACTGCTGCTGCATCCCACTGGTCAGAACAAGTTACGTGACATTCATCTCATCAAGAGCTCCATCAGAAATTCTGAAAAACATACTTGACTTCTTCTGCACAGCCAGCTTCAGCTCCACGAAAACAGCCTTTGGTTTTTGCTCCATAAGATTTGCCTGTTCTCCTCTGTATGGTGACAGTTGCACCTCATGACCTTGATTTTCATGGCCCATCATCTCTGCTTTTTGACACTTTCCTGTAATGGTTTGCTTTCACTTTTTTCCATTCACATTTTTACTTCTTCCTTGAAAAAATCTGCATGGAATTGAAGCTAGGGAATGGTATGGAAGGAGGACACACAATGAGACAAAAACACACTTTGTCATCTTTCCAGTTGAATGGCAGGATGGAGCAACAATAACACATCTACCATGCATTTACTCAGCTAGGTTAGTTCGTCATTTTGCTCCTTGAGGTATGGGTTTGGGTTTTTTAACTCGGAATCTCTATAGAGATGATATTGGCCTCACTCTGATACCTCTAAAACCAAAACAATGCTATTTTTATCCAAATGCAGGAAAAGAGGTGAGGAAGAATGACAAGGACTTGCTGCCCAGACTTCTTAGTCCCGCCAATACGTAAATAATTTAGCAATGTATTTAACAGAGAGATAACCTGTCTACAGAAAATGCTTTAAGAATGATTTCCATTGCTACCCCAAGCTACCCTTATGCCAGCGCAGTTAGGTCCCAGGTAGGATTTGAAAAATCATATTTTCCTCACCAAAAAAGATATATGGATGGCAAATAAGCAAATGACAAGTTGCTCCACCGCGTGTATCTTCAGGGATATGCAAATTGAAACAACAATGAGATACCTATTAGAATAGCCTACACACCTATTAGACATTTACACATCTATTAGACGCCTACACATCTATGAGAATGGCCCAAATCCAGATCACCAACAGAGCACCAAACACTGATGAGAATGTGGAACAACAGGAAGTCTCATTTGTCACTGGGAAGGCAAAATGGAGGAGCTACTTTGGAAGAAATTTGGGAAGTTTCTTACCAAACTAAACATATTCCTTACCATGTGATATAGTTTAGCTCTGTGTCCTCACCCAAATCTCATGTCGAACTGTCATCCTCACTTGATGGAGGGGCCTGGTGGGAGGTGCTTGAATCACGTGGGTGGACTTCCCCATTGCTGTTTTTGTGATAGAGTTCTCACAAGATCTGGTTGTCTGAAAATGTGTAGCACTTCCCCCTTCACTCTTTCTCTCTCCTGCTCCACCATGGTAAGACATGCTTGCTTCCCCTTTGCCTTCTGCCATGACTGTAAGTTTCCTGAGGCCTCCCAGCCATGCTTCTTGTACAGTCTGTGGAACTGTGAGTCAGTTAAACCTCTTTTCTCCGTAAATTATCCAGTCTCAGGTAGTTCTTTATAGCAGTGTGAGAACGGGCTAATACACTATAAAATCCAGCGATCACACCTTGGTATTTACCCAAAGAAGTTAAAAATTTGTATCCACATGGAAACCTACACAGGAAAGTTTATAGCAGCTTTATTTATAATTGCCAAAATTTAGAAGCAACCAAGATGTTCTTCAGTAGGTGAATGGATAAAGAAACTGGTATGTTCAGACAATGCAATATAAGTCAGTGCTAAAAGGCAATGAGCTATCAGGCCATAGAAAAGCACAAAGGAAACTTAAGTGCATATTTTACTAAGTGAAAGAAGCCAATCTGAAAAGGCCATATAACGTACTCCAAATATATGACATTCTGGAAAAGGTAAAACCATGGAATCAGTTAAAAGAAAAAGATCAGTGACTGCCAGGGTTTGAGGCGTGGGATAATTTATCTACAGAAAATTTTCAGGGCAGTGAAAATTTTCACGGAAGCACAGAAGATTTTCAGGGCAGTGAAAACACTCTGTATAATGCTATATTGATGAATACATATTATTATACATTTACCTAAACCCATAGGATATGCAACACTAAGCATGAACCTTAAGGGAAACTATGGACTTTGGGTGATATTGATGTGTCAATGTCGTTTCATCGACTGTAACAAATGCACCACTCTGGTGGGAGATGTTGACAATGGGGAAGGCTGACCATATGTGGAGACAAGAGTATATAAGAAATCTCTGTATCTTCTTCTCAATGTTGCCATAAACTTAAAACTGCTCTTAAAAAACTTGTCTTACATGTTTTAAAATTGTACTTTAACTTGTGAGAATTGTGGTAGAAGTACGCTTTAAAATTAATTCATGCCTCTAAAATATTGCATTTGTCATAAGATGTCATTAGGCACGCTCTCATTTAAATCATCTTGCTCAAATTTGGTCAGGAAATGTTACCGTCTTAATACATCTGGATCATAAACATAGGCTCCTTTCCTTCTAGGGAGGCCATGCAGAAATGTGCTGGCACAAGTTACCTCTTGTTTTGTTTTGTTTTTTTTGCCTTTGGAAATTTCTTTGGAGGCACAGGACCCGAGGATGTGTAACTGAGATACATTTCTAAGGGCGCAAGGTTAGAGAGAAAAAGGAGGCGGCAGAGAAAAATTTGATGAGTATCAGAGTACATGCTATGCTTAATGCCGAAACCTGATCATCACTTAGTCTGTCCACCTCCCAATCATCGTGATCTGAGAACCAAGGAAGCCCGTGAGAGCTGTGGTGAGATCAAATGAGGGGATGCATGTGAAATGATTTTGTAAATTGTAAAGTGCTGTATATTTATATTCTTCTCACAGAATGGAGGCTCTGTGGGGAGTTTTTATTAGGTACTATGGGAAGAGAATACAAAAGAAATCGAATTCACAATCCTTGTGCCTAATGATCTTACAGATTAATAGCAGACAGAACATGGTAAGAGAGCTAGTGTGAGAAAATAATATACCACACACATAAAAATCTATAATACAAGCCAATAGGCTGTAGAGTGTGGGCATGCTGAAAGAAGTATGGTTTTCAGTGAAGACTCTGCTTCAAGTAGAAAATTACTCTCAGTCTTTTCACCCACATTCTGTTTTAGATGTTTTTCTTTTTCATGAGCTGCTGGTATTGTCAAACACTTTCAAGCGTATTGTTTTAGTTAATGCCCACAATTGTTCGCGCCATCCTCATTTTATAAATTAAGAAACCACAGTTCAGAAAAGTTAAATAAATATTTCAAAGATGACATAATTAAGTGACCAAATTTGGGTTTAAATCCAAGGAGATCTCTCTGATATTAATGCCCCTTGGCCAACCTACTTTTTTCATCAGAGAAACACATTAGTTATCCCTTCCTTAATTGAATGAGAATTAGTGTCTAATGGCCAATCCTACTGATCCACAATCCTCTAAATCCAGATAACCTGGGGCTCAGTGAGAGCTGCAGGTAAGCAGCAAAATCCTGGAGGTTTGGCTCTGCCTTTCTAATGCCAGGAGATTGAGAAATGTCAGCCTTGGAGAAACAACAGGTCACCTAGGTGCTCTTGCTAAGACCCATCAGAATGCTCAGGTGTGATGTCTTGGTTTCATGCTGCAAATAAATAAGTAAATAAATGGACATGATTGTGGCTCTATTGTGCTGTGTCATTCTTAGGCATAGTTGGTTTCTCCTGCTAGTGTGCTTCCATGGCTTCCATCTCACTGTTAGAGGCATTCGAACCAGAGGAACTCCATCTTGAGTGAGGGCTAGGAAAAATGAGGCTGGGACTTTCTGGGCTGCATTCCCAGGATGTTAGTTATTCCTAGCCCCTCTACATGTTTAGGTTTAAAAGAACAGATTGATAACATTTACTAAACAGACCTAGACTTCCAACATCTTGAGAAGCATTTCTAATTTTGCTTTAAAAATAATAATATTGACTTTTACAAAATACAGTGATTAAGAAAAGTAACCCTTTATCACAAACCCTTATAGCAGAGCACATCTCCCTATGATATGTTGTTGTTGTTGTTATCCTATATATAAACAAGCATTGTACCTAGAGTGGGAGCATTCCTCCTCTTACTTTTGGGAATGCCCTTCTCTGTCTGCGGAATAGCTATTCTTTCACCACTTTACTTTCTTAATAAACTCGCTTTCATTTTGCACTGTCGACTCACCCCAAATTCTTTCTTGCGCGACATCCAAGAACCCTCTCTTGCAGTCTGGATTGGGACCCCTAACATAACTTGAGACCATACCCAAATGCACTATCTTTATATTCTGTACATGCACCTTACACGTGGCAGGTATTCACAAAGTTTTGTTGAATATACTCTATTCACAGACCAGCCTGGTGTAGGAGGTAAGCACAGTTTATGGTCATGGAAAACCTGAGATCAAATCCTATATCTACTATTACTGGCTGTAAAATCTCAATCAAGTTACTTAGTATCATTCTGTCAGTTCTCTTGTTTGTAATATAGGGAATTAATAGCACCCACTTCAAGGATTGTTAACCAACGCTTGAGTAAGCTTCTATAAAGTGCCTAAAATAACACTTGGTATATAGTAAGTATCAAATAACTCTAATTATGATGTTTCATACAGTGGCGTTTGTTGACAGAAAAAAATGTCAAACAACAAAGGAAAATACTCAAATAATCTTTGCATATTTATAAATTCTCAATATATTACATAATGCAAGACCAAAGAATCTCTGATGCAGATATAGTCAGTTTGTGTTTTAGTTCAGTCTTTTAGCTTCTATTAAATGTGGAAGAAAATACTCTTTTATTTATTTTTGTTTGCTGTTTTGGATGGTTTGGAAGTACAAGAAGTAAAAAGCATACAAATATTTGTAATAAGTGCCAGCTTTGAATCTTCTCTACAATCTACTGTCCTTTGTACTATTGGGAACACATGTCAGCTGACTTCACTAATGATTCCTCTCTAATAATAATGCTTACTATGTTTCAGGGGTGTTAAGCCACCTCTTCCCTAATATTCAGGTTTCACCAGGTCTCCTGACTCTTGGAGGGACTGGAGATGGTGATGATTACAGTCATATGTCCCCGATTTATTTTACTTCCACTCAAAGATAAGATTTCTCCCCCAACCTCTTAGCTCTCTATTTAGGTGCCAAGTTAGGCCAAGTCTTTTTCTTCTATGCACCTAGATTAGTAATTAAAATCACCTGTCACAGGGTTACAAATGCCTTCGTGCTCCATTCATATGTGCAAAAAAAAAAATGTAGCTTCTTTATTATGTTACAAAATGCTCCCATTGTCATCAAACGCCACCATTCATTGGAAGCAGGATAAAGCGGAATAAAGCAAAAAAAAAAAAAAAAAGAAAGAAAAGAAAAACTTAGCTTGCTTGCTTTTTTCAGGATTGATTACAGTTTAATGCAATAATTGAAATAATCTACATATCCCAGGCACTTATGAATATATTTCTTAGTCTCCTGCTCTTCAAAAGCAGGCACCTGGGTGTGCAGTGGGGGCCCACACAATAGAGATGAACACGTGGGCTCCTCACCTGTCTTTTGCTCCTCTTGTACTGCAGCGATGTCTTGTCTCTCCCGACACCACCTTGTGTTGCTGCCTTCTGATCCTCAAATCTCAGCTGACGGGACAGGTGGTCCTCCCTGCTGACCCCCTTCACCTCTCCTGGGAATGTGAAAGCCCTGAGATCTCAATGGGACTCGAATTTGGTTCCCAGCCAGATAGTATGCCCTGAAGTTCACAACCGCAAGGCACTTTCACACCAACCACTGGACTCCCCTCTTGTAATCCTAGATTCTCAGTAATATTACATCCTCCATTTGGAACAAATAGGAATTGCTGAGTCCTGCCCATGCTACCTGGGAGCCCAACTTAGTTAGGAAGATCTAAGCTCAAGTGCTCTCTCTGCCTGTCAGAGCAACCTTTTTGGCACTGATGCCACCTTCTGCTGGTGCCCTACCAGTCTGCAGGACATGCTTCTTCTGTCAGAGTCCCAAACCTAAAACTAGGACTAAAACCTCGCTGCCCTCATTTCCCCAGCACAGCTGCCTTTTACACCTCATCTAGTCTTGTAGCTACATCCAGCTGATTTGAAAACTGATTTCATCTTTAGGATATTCACTGAACACTTTAGATGTACTACATACTGTGCACTACACAGGGGTACAATGTCAAGTAAGGTAGGCCCTCTGTTTCTAATCACATAAGAAGGTTATTATAAAAATATGTGTTTTATAGTGTGTTGAGATAGAGAGGCAAGGCTTCCTGTGTACCCATAGAAGAGCTATTGAGCTAGCCTGGCAGATGGAGCTTCAGAGGAGGCTTCCTGGGATAGGAGACATCCATTCTTACCAAAAGCAATTACCTCTGCTCCCACCCAAAGGCATGTGTTGTTGATGTCTTGTTAATATACTAGTGGATTCACTGCTTGGGGACCTTTGGAGAGCTCTGCAACCTTTTAGCTGTGGCCTCCAAATAATTTTCACATAGTAGATTCAGTGGTAAGGAAACCAGTTCTACTGTGTCTGATCATTTCTTTCAAAGACTACAAAATCAGTCTCCGAGTTTACATCTGGGATGGGATAGCTTGCAGGAGGCTTTTGAGGAGATTCTGAGCACTTCCTTAGCAGATGCCAGAAATGAGAACAGCTGTTCTCCACAGAGTTTTGACATTTCTGGTCTCCGCAAACCATACAGAGCTGAAAAAAAGAAAAATAAAAAGGGTGGGAGAGATAGAAATGGGAAGGAATATAGGGTATTTCCCCCCCCAAAAAATAGGTTGATTATGATATTATGTAAAATATATTAGAAAGAAAGAATCCCATTCCCCAAATTTATAATTTTAGTTTTTGTATCCCTGGCTTAGAGTTAAAAATATAGTCTCTCTCCCCCCAACTCTCTCCCCTCCCCCAACTTGGCAATTTAGTGCAATCATATCACTGGAGACATTGTTTTTCTCATCTGTCACAATTTGTTGTTTATTTAAATATGGAATCAAGAAATTCACATTGAAATTAAACATCTTGTTTCCTACGGCTGAAAGCCAGCAAGAATTTGTCTTTGGAAGGCTGATTACAAAACACGAAACAGCATTTTTGTGTAATGTCTTTCCTACTGATTTCATCAAGTGATTAGTATCTGATTATGACTGAGCCACTAGACATGTGCGTATATTAAAAAATAGCTTAGGTATCTTAATACACAATATATCCAGAATAGAATTAATGTGTATTGAAGTAGCTTGTGTTTCCAATATGGCATCTGAGGTTAATCAGAACCTCAAGTTTAAGGAAGAGAAAGGATGCCCTTGGAAAGACAATAAAAACATCCATTACAGGACTTATGTTTTCTCTGCCTTGTCCCCCAAGCTTATTCAGTCCCCGTGTGTCACATGTCCAGCATAGACCTGTGTGGTCTATGGCACTAATTCCTGGGGAAACATCCAAATTGCAGATTATCTCCAAAGCCATTTGACTATTTTCCCACTGTCTTCTCCTTTAGGCTACCATTGAAATGGAAAATTTGCTGGAGAAAGTTGATTAACATTTCACGGAAGAGGAGAATTGTAATAACCATTTGATAGAAGAGAGATGTCCTTGAACTCAATCTATCCTGAAGATGCTCCTGAGAGGGCAAACAAATAACATCTCTCTGGAAGGATGCCTGCCTTTGTCAAAGCTTTCAAATCTGTATGACTTCTATCTTTCCTTGGCTTCCCTTACTCAATTAGTCAAGAATCCTTGTGGATGTTTGACATAAAATGTCACTCACATCTGCCCTCCTCCTCAACTTTCCATTCCATCCTCTCCACAGATGCCTGATGCATTTTCTTCTGACTCAGTCTTCTGTTTTTCATGGAGAACAGAGCAAGACAGAAGCTCCCGACTGTGGCATCCAAGAGCAACTTGAGCTGCTCCCTTACTTATCTCTGGTAATGATTTGAATCCTTTGCTTTTGCCAGACTGACTCATCTAGTCATTGCTCCCCAAATATTCATTTCCCCATTATTTCTTGTGGCCTAAGCACCAAATTTTGTTCTTTCAAAATCTACTCTTCCTTCAGGTCTGGCTCAAATTCTTTGTGATGACTGTTCTACCATATGGCTTAATAGCTAAGTACACATGCATTGACCTCAAGCCTTCCCACAGCTCAGGTTCCTGAGGCACAGACTCTGGATGGAAATTAGCACATAATAGGTTTATTAGAAAGTGCTCTTGGAATTAACATCTTTGGAGGAAGAAAAGAAGCAATATTGTCCAGAGAGGGAAGTTGAACTGCAATGAAGTTGCCACAGAGGCTTCAATGAATCCTTCTGGGAGTAGAGCTGGGATGTCCTTTCCAGAGTTTTCCAATTAAGGGAATTGTATCTCACCTCAATCTCTAGTCTGAACCTTGGGTGAGGCAGCTTCTTTCAGCCAATGGCAATTCCTGGAGGCACCAGGAGTTATGAGCAGTCAACACTCTTTCTTTGCTCCTGAGAAAATTGAGTGCCCTCTTTGGTCCTAAAAGCAGCTCTGGGCAGCACTCCACAGCATCCACTACAGACTTAGTGAGTTCACCCTGGTTCTCCCACTTACAGATTGCAGGTAAGTTTCTTAACTTGCCTATGCCCTTATCATCACTGCTACTAAAAACCTACATATGCTGCCTTCTGTTGTCATTTTAAAAATCTAATTATGACTCACATCACAATTGTTCACAACACACAACCATTGAGAACCATGGAGCTGGGTTATGAAGTCTCTAAGGTAAGAGATTGTATCATTTTCATCTTCATACCACCACCTCCTCCCTTACAAAGGAATTTTGTCATTGTAAATTTGTCTTGATTTGCTATTTTTTGGGTTTAGCTCTGAAGTCATGTATTAGTAAAGAGAGATATAAGACAAATTTTCCTGCTATTTTTATAAATTCAGTATTGAAAAGAGATTCCCATTTCCCAGCTTTGAGACCTTTTATTTTAAGCAATATTTGTTAGCAGAAAATGTCTGTTCTGAAAGAGGTGTGCCATGAGGTCATGTTGACTTATCTCCCTTAATTTCCCTAATGTCCCCTTCTCTTCAACTTCTCTTCACTGCTTTCTTTAAGAGTTTTCAGATTGCCAGAGCCTTTCTACTGGTTTATTTGCCATTGTTCTGTCCCCTACTCCAGCTACCCACCAAACTACAACTAACATCATCATTGTTGCTCATCACAAATCTGATCATATGGTTCTTAAATTTCTCTTTTGCTTACAGAATCAAATCCAAAATCCTCACTTTGGCATTCAGAAGGTCTTTGCAATGGGCCTTCTCAGCACCTTCCGCTAAATCCCCCAGCCTTCTGGCCCCTTCCACCTTCTCCAATGAATGCTAAGCTCCAGCCACATTGACCTACTCATTTCCTGCAATATATTATGTAGCCTTTCTTGTCTTTAAAATTGCTTTTTCTAAGTGTGCCTTTTCCCTCATTTCTCTTGTTGGCACATAGTTGGTGTTAAATCAATATCTGATAAATAATAAATTAATGCATACATGGTGAAAATTTTCTAAATTTTAAAGTTCTCTGCCCATGGAGTAGAAGAACATAGCATCTGACATTTTGGCAATATATGAACACATAAATGAATCAATCATAAAGAAATAATAACTTCTGAAAATCCAGCCCATATAAACAGTTATTTCTAGATCCACCGAGCTTCTGCATGCTGGGCCAGGAAGATGCCTTTGATGGCTAGGGGATATGTAGGTTTCTGGGTTATGTTCCAGCTGTCACTCTGTGCAGGGCCTCTGGGGTTCTGCACCTGAATAAATGGTTAAATCTTCAATCCTAATATGGCTGGGCATCCAGTTAGTCATGACTGAGACAAAGGGTAAGGAAGGTGAGTACCTCTGTGAACAGTGGTTAGTTTGTTTGGGCATTTAACCAAAAGGGTACTCAGGGTCTTTGAGACACCTGCAGAGGGAATTATCCATCAACCAGGCACATAAGTGGAGGGGACAAGCTCATGAAAGAAAAACATCACCCTGAAGACGGGTAGCTGGGAGGCAGGCGAGGGAAGCTAACAAAACACCCTTCTTTTATGAGTCACTTTTTTAAGGTCTTGCTTAAATTTTTTGTTTAAAAAAATTATGATTTAAAAGGTTCAAACAGCCTAGGGAAGTAAATCCATGCATACTTCCAACATTAGTTAATATTTACTAAGAAATCATAGGTTACAACAAATTAAACTTTTTGGCTCTCTTACTGAGCTTTTCTGGCCAACCATGTTAGGGACTGTTCCTACAGATAGTTTATAACTATTTTTTTACCCCTCTAAGCAACTAAAGTGCAACGAATCAGAAGAACTCTGGGTCCATGTGGTTCTTAAGCCAGGGTCTTTGGAAAATGGATTTGAGGTTGAGGAATGGATCAATGTGAACAGGCAGACACTAGACGTGCCCGCTAATAACTGGGAAAAGTGAGTTAGATTTCTCCTTGTTTGAGGTGGAATTCCTTCATATAAACCTGGGCACCCTCAGAGAGAAATGCTTTATAGTCCAAACTGATGTTTATTTTGGACTCTGTTTCTCTTTCAGCTTTCAGTTGCGACCTTAGGAATGAGCTCACAATTGGAAGCAAATCTGTCTTCTGTTTCTACTGTTAAAGAATTACCTACCCACTGACAAAAACACATAGGATTAACAATGGCTTTGTCCCAGATAGATGCTTTTTGGAATTGTACAAACTGTATTTATGATGCTGGTACATTTTGGTCCAACTTTTAAATATTTCAATAAGACTGATTGAATTCTTAGTAAATAGAATACTTCCTCTGTTCAGTTTTGCTCTGTTGAATGCTGGAAGTTTGGTGAGTCTGACCCACTACACGTATCTCAGATGATTTAAAAACAAAGGCAGGCCATTTGGTTTTGATGCTGTGTCTGTTTTGGGCAGTGTCTCAGATTGAAATCCTGTGAATAAAAAGTGGTTCTGAAAAGTTATTCTTAGCCACTTAGGTATAGGCTCTTAGTCTTGAGAAATGGGTAAGGCTTCTGAATGTCTGATTTAGTCATACAAATCATCATTTGGCATATCTCTTTTGTGGATTTTCATTGGTATTGATTCAAAAACATTTCCAAAGTTACTAAAGAGAGTACTAGTGCATTTGTACTTCATTGGTTGGATCCTTGAACAGACTGCAAGTTATTCACATTGGAGTTGACATTTCCCAGATTCTCTGGAAGCGATAAAGAGGGTAGAAGGAACTAACATGTATTTATTCATTTGTTTTACCAACAAACTTTTAGTTGGTAAAACACTAACACAACAAACCTTTAGTTATTCAAACACTGAGCTGCATGTTTTACACAGAACAACTACCTTACTCCCCTTAACAATTCTATAAAACCCATTTTATAGATAGAGACTCAGAGAGATTAAGTAACTTGTAAATGAAGGAACTAGTAATTGGAGAACTTGAAATTTAAATTTAGATCTACTGGCCTGAATGGATGGCTCATGCCTGTAATCCCAGCATTTTGGGAGGCTGAGTGGGGTGGATTCCTTGAGCCCAAGAGTTTGAGACCAGCTTGGGTAACATGGCGAAACCCCATCTCTACTAAAAACATAAGAATTTGTCAGGCATGGTGGTGTGCACCTGTAGTCCCAGCTACTTGAGAGGCTGAGGTGGGAGAATCACCTGAACCTGGGAGGTCAAGGCTGCAGTGAGCCGAGATACGGCCACTACACTCCAGCCTCGGTGCTGGAGTAAGACCCTGTCTCAAAAATAAAATAAAATAAAATACATTTAGGTCTTTCATTTTAAAAGCCAAGGCTTTTTCATTAAGCATGGAACCTCACGAATGTGTTATGCATATGAAAACACGACCACTAAAGGAGGCGCTGAGGCTCTGATTTGAGCATAGCCAATCCCTCTAGCCACTAAGGGAATGAGAATATATGAAAACCACCTTCTTCTTAGGGCAGTTGCTGAACCTCTCTCTCTCCCATATTTCCTAGTTCTGTCTTTTTCCCACCACCCAAGATGTCTCATGAACTCCCACAACAGGCAAATTAGGGAACATCATTTTGAGAGTTCTCGCCAAGCAGGCCTCTGACACATCTCCTGGCTTTGAATATCCTCAAAACATTTCAAAAGAGAGGATTTTTAAAAGGAGGTTTAAAAAGAAGCAGACCTGGAGTTGCACAGAGGCAGTGAAGACATCCTTGAGGTCATTCTTTCTTTTTTCTACACTGATGTATTCTCTCCAGAGTGATAATAATCTTTTTTGAAATGCAGGTCTAAGACGGAAGGAATTTTTATCTGGAAGAGTAACATAAATTAGCTTTGACTGCCAGTTTCCACTGATTATTACTTTCCAGGCGGAATTCCTACAAATTCTTGAGGCATGACCTCCAATGAAAAAATAAAACCCCTTTAAAAACTCGTTGAGAAATTCCAGATAACTTTCACAAGAGACTTAATTTTAGAGCATTAACACAATCTTGGTTGGAAAGATAAAACTACAATGCAGTTATTTGGTAAAAGTCATTACTTCACAATGAAGTCATTGGAGATTATTTTACTGTGCTTATCTGCCCTCCCCCAGCTTTTTTTTTTTTTTTTGTCTTTTAAACTTGGTTCCTTACCCCCAAAACTAATTTTATTATGCATTACTCAGTGCACTCTAGATTCACCCTTATAAAAGGATAAAGTGTTTCCACAGATAACCAATTGGAAGCAGCCAATGTGGGACTCAACCTACCAGGGTGAGCAAACACTGTTACCAGTTATTACATAGTAGTAATATGTACTATGTATTATCACATACATTTGGTTTTGGAAACCACAGGAAAGATTAAAAAAAGAAGGTATCATATGAAATAACAGACTCAAAGAGATATCTATGTTTTTTTGGAAGAGGTTTAGGTGTGGAGGAAGTGAGAGCATGAATACTGGTGTTTACCGAGAGCCTAATAGGTAACGGGGTGGTGTTGAGTCATCCCCATTGGACAGATGGGGAAAGTTCAAATCAGAAAGGTGAAGTGATTTGTCCAAGGACTCGCGACTTTTAAATAGTGGAGCGGCAGCAACTCGAGTCCAGGAATGTCTGACTGTAAAGTTGGTTCTCTTCCCACTGTAGAGTGTTGCCCTTTCATGAGCTGGCCTAAGTTTAGATGGGAAAACATGAAGACTGGAGCCACATGTGCAAAATATATCAATGGTTCAGAATGGCCTGAAAGGAAAAAGTTATTACTACCTACCACTTGCCCTAAAATTTTCACTTACTTGAAGCTGACTGGTTTTTTCTTGAAGCTGATTTTTTTGGTTGTACATATATATGCACACACACATAGGTATATATGAAGTGTTTCCTCAGATAACCAATCGGAAGCAGCCAATGTGGGACTCAACCTACCAGGGTGAGCAAACACTGTTATAGGCTTGCTCAAATATATATATTTGAGACAGAGTCTTGCTCTGTCACCCAGGTTGGAGTGCAGTGGTACGATCACAGCTAACTGCACCCATAGTCTCCTGGGCTCAGGCTATCTTCCCATCCCACCTCAGCCTCTTGAGTAGCAGGGTCTACAGGCAAGTGCCACTATGCCCACCTAATATGTTTAGTTTTTGCAGGGACAAGGTATATCTATGTTCCCCAGGCTGGCCTCAAACTCCTTGGCTCAAGGGATCCTCCCACCTCGGCCTCCCAAAGTGATGGGATACAGGTGTGAGCCACTGTGCCTGGCCTATATTCAGTATTTGTATACAAATACAATCATAAGGAAAAGTATGGTTAAATTATTATCTTTTGGGGCATTTACATGAAGAAGCATGATTGTCTTGTGAAAATAATGGTTATTTTTAAATAGAATTTATCTTTCCTATCAATTTTTTAAAATTTTTACTTATGGCCCATGAACAGGTGGAAAAGAGATTTATAAAAGAGGAAAAAAGGGGGGGATGCTTTATGAACCTATGAGATTCTTTATCCTAACTTTTTTTTTTTTTTTTTTTTTTTTGAGATGGAGTCTCGCTCTGTCGCCCAGGCTGGAGTGCAGTGGCGCATTCTGGGCTCACTGCAAGCTCCGCCTCCTGGGTTCACGCCATTCTCCTGCCTCAGCCTCCTGAGTAGCTGGGACTACAGGCACCCGCCACCATGCCTGGCTAATTTTTTTGTATTTTTGGTAGAGACGGGGTTTCACTGTGTTAGCCAGGATGGTCTCAATCTCCTGACCTCGTGATCCCCCCATCTCGGCCTCCCTAAGTGCTGGGATTACAGGAGTGAGCCACTGTGCCCGGCCTATCCTAACATTTCCTAATGTCCTGAGAGTTCAGAATTAGCCAGTGATGGAAATTATCTTTTAGATATTTCAAAGTTTGCTTCCTCTTTTCAAGAATATTTATATTTTCAGGAGTGGTGGCATGCACCTGCAGTCCCAGCTACTCAGGAGGCCTAGATGACGGATCACTTAAGCCCAGGAATTCGAGACCAGCCTGGACAACATAGCAAGACTCCACCTCTAAAAAAAAAAAAAGAATATTCATATTTTACTGGTTGGCATACATGAAATCAAAATGGGTTGTCTTTTCAATAA
The DNA here is from genome assembly GCF_029289425.2 of Pan paniscus. NCBI lineage: Eukaryota > Metazoa > Chordata > Mammalia > Primates > Hominidae > Pan > Pan paniscus. Next base: position 30,104,055 of record NC_073249.2, on the reverse strand, counting down.
CGATTCAACATTATTTATTCTTCAGCAGTAAAATTCCACAGCATGAATTACATTACATAAATCTACTCATTAAGCTTATTGATTGAGCATCCTATTTATTCAAGGCAAAAGAGATACAAAATAAATAAACACATACTTTTCCCCAAGGTATTCACAGTAATCTAAGAAAACAGGTACAAAAAGACATAATTCTGGTACAGAATGGTGAGGCTCATGTCTGACATATAAACCTGCGAGGGAGCATAATTGGGCTTTCCAAATTTCAAGCTATCCAGAAATAAGAACTATATAGAAGAAAAATTGTACTAGAATAAAAGGAATTTGTGATTATAGAGCATGGGAAAAATATAAGTTTATTTGCAATTCTATTTAGACCATGCTTTTATTGTAAAATATTTTTCAATAAACCACAAAAAAATCCAAAGTAATTTTATTTGCATTATACCTCTTAATCTTGTAGTGTTTCTGAGACATGGAAAAAGGCAAGTGCTTTTATTTCTAATTTATAAATAAATGTGTATCTTAACTTCAGTTACTCAATTGCCCCCTAGAAAATCTAACATAACCCTATTCAATAAGATTCTTTAAAAATTTTACACCTCTGAAAAGCTCTTCTGTACTCTCCTATTTTTAACTAACAGAGTTATTTTTAAATGTACATTTTAATTCTTTTTCTCATTTTTGATACCTGATATATTTTAAATGCCTCTCTTTTTTATCACTTGCAAAAAGTGGCCAGTAACTAATTCTCCCTTCTCAAATTCCTTTTTGATTTTACAATAGTTCATATTTGTTTTGAATTTTTTAAAAAACACATGATACAGATAAGCAAAAACAAAGAAAAGACAGAATGAAAAAGAGAGAGAGAGAGAGAACTGGGGGTAGGGGCTCTAATTAGAAAAAGGTGCTTCTGGAACGAGCAAAAGGGGGTGTGCATAGCAAGGCAGCATTGCCAGCAGTGTTAAGGGTGCACATGCTTCCTGACTTTCTCCCTGTGATGATCCTATTATTCTACAATTCTTAAATGTAGGTCCATCTATTATACTTATTTCTTTCTACTTCATTTGTACTTACCTTAGCTCAGAGGTGCTTCAATAACTGTTAACTGATCTTGCTTCTATCTCTCTCCATCCATTCAGATTACGTTGCCTAAATTAGTATTTTCCAAGAGTCACTCTTCTGGGCAAGTATTTTCATTACCTTCACTGGTCTTATAGTATAGAATACCACTCCAGGCCCTGAGCATATTCTAACAGTAAGTTAATTTCAGCCTTATTTTTTACCATTCCCCTCTCCATCCCTGCTTTCCACAGCCCAGAAGCTCCTTATGTTGGTGAGGTGTAGGAGGAGCACGGTCCTCAGAATGAAACTGATCTGGGTGCAAATCCTGGCTTCATCACTACAGAGAGGTTGTGAATCTAGGCAAGTTTCCATATCTCTCTGAGTCTCAATTTTTTTTCATTTATGGAATAAACATAATATTTTTCACCTTGCAGGAACGTGTGGAGGATACATGAGAAAGGTATCCAAACATACATTGCCTAGTGTGGGGCACACCTTAGGTTCTCATTAAGAGTTAGTTTCTTTTCTCTCCAGTCAGATTGTCCCTTTCCCTTTTTCACCTCCAATCTTTGTCTGGGATGCCCACTTTTTCACATCCTTCTATTCTTGATGTTTTTCTCCTCTTTGAAGATCTTCTAGGTCATTCCAGCTCACAGGAATTCCTCTGCTTCCTCTAAATGCCTAATGCATTGCATGCATTAGCTATTCGCCATTCATTGGTGGGATCTTTGAGATCTTTCTTGATATGCTGTCATGTTTTATTATTATTCTCCTGTATACAGTCCTCCCTGCATTCCTGCTTTGTTTCACAAAATAGACTATGAGCTCACCAAAAATAGGTCTATTCACTCTGTATTCTCAGTACCTCACACATTTCCAGAAGTATAGAAAATGCTCCACTATCTCTTTATTGAATTGATTTTTATATTTTATTATCTTCCCTAGGTCTTCCCTTGAATCTTAAACCATGAAATATTAATAATTAATCAATCAATTCATTTATTTATTTGTGTGTTTGTTTTCAACAACAATGTATTGGATGTTTACAATGTTCCAGGCACTGATCTAGTTACTCAAGACATAGCTATAAACTAAATAGACAAGTTTTTTGCTTTCATGGATTATCTTATAGTCTAGTGGGTAATAAAAACAATACAAATGTAGATTAATAAATAATTTAAGAGTCATGACTACTCTGAGGGAAATAAAACCAGGTGACAAGAGAGCTAGTGACAGATAAACAGGGTTGTGCCTGGGGCTTGGGAATCCCCAAGACATTTTGGCCATGGGGCAGATGATCTGCAGCAGGCAATTGGTTGTTTCTTGTCACCCAGTGTTACTGGTGGTTGGAGCTCATCTACTATGTGCAGATCATAGAACATGTGAGCTGTGAGAGAACTCAACAGTGATGAAGTCTAGCAATTCTCAAATACTATTTTATTGCCATATATTTATTCAAGTGAAATCTCATAGGGAAGCCCATAACTCCTGGATATTTTCATAATTCCACTGAAAACCTTTGATCTGGCTTATGTTCTTTACTTTTACAAATGAGGAAACAAATACAAATGGCACATGGAGATGAATGGTCAAAAATTAGATGGCAGACAGGTGTGAATGACATCATAGGTATCTTATGATACCTGATTGGCTCAGGTGGCTACTATGTTTTTCTGTTTGAAGAAACAGTTCACTTCAAAACAAGTTTCCAACCTAGGGATATGATTTATTGCTCCATTGCAATTTTTAACAGTATTACCCAATTATTTACATAACTTATTCCCTAACTAGTTCTAAATAGTTTTTAGTTGTTGCTTAAGACCAAAACAATTATCTAATAAATATTTACAATGATTTACAAACATAAAGATTGAAGATGTATGTCCCCTTTAGGCTCAGCTGTAAATTACCTCCTCTCTCTCCGATCTCTATAATCCTTTATACCTCCCGTATGATATTTGCCAGATTTTACCTTGTAAAATTGCTGTCACAACCTTTTCTGACCCTATACATAAAACTGCAAAAGGTCTGAGACCAGGAAATTGTATCTTAAAACACTAAAAACAGTGCCATGCATTTATAGTAGATGCTAAATAACAAATATTAAATAATTATCCAAGATGCTCAGTTTAATTCAAGCAGACAGAGTCACTGAAAAATTATTTTGAGCATTGATAACATCACTGGCATATGTGGGTAGCCTGCCAGGTGGCAGTCTTGCCAAGGAAAGCATTCATTTGAATGTGTAAGATCTGGTATGTCATCAAAAGCCATTCGTATGATTTCATCGTCATGGCATCTATTTAGTGAGTGACTTTTAGATTACTTAGAGCAGGATGCTAGGTGCTTTGGGTGGGATTCAGAAGAGGCATAAAATATAATCCATTCCTTTAACAAATTAGCAGTGAAGACTGGGAAACAAGAGTCCAAAAATATAAAGTCGTGTATAATTAAGTTCTAAATTGTGTAGTGAAAGTAAGTGAGGCAGAAGTCCAAGGAGTGATCACTAAATGGTGGCTGTGGAGGGTAGGAAAGGTACCAGACCCTAGATTGCCATGAAAACACATATTGAGATGCCAAGTCGTCTACACAGATCTCTGAGGGAATTAAAGGCTAGTCTACACAAGGTCATAGCACAATGAACCAGTCACAGGAATGAAGAACAAAATTGGCTTTCATTTTTCCTATCAGGAAAGAGGCTTGGCTTGACACAGTACTACAGGTTTCAAAAATTCCAGTGTCAGATATTGTTCCTAAAGGAGAAACATTCTGAGAACTTGTGAGAATGCAAATTTGTCCTTGCACAGGAGGACGTCAGCCAAAGAGTTCCCAGACATTACTCACTGGTTCGGCATATCCCTCAACCTACTAGGCTAAGTTGTGCCATGTCACTCAGGGGACCACAGTCTGTTCTTACATGGACTGTGGCTCAATAAATTAGGAATGGGAAGGACCAGAATTTACAGTGTGGAGATGAAAGGTACAAGCCTTATAAGGAGAGATCACAAAAGAAAAATGTTAGACTATCTGGAATGCCAGGTGATGAGATATGACATGTAACATGGGTAGTTAACCCATCAGGAGCTCTAGACACAAATATACTCCCTTTCTTTCAGGGTGTAGAGTACTCTGTAATTGGTGTAGGAAGCATATAAGGTGCTGTTTTCATAAGTCTTTAGCCTGGATGGAAAGTTATGCAGAAGTTAGAAAAGAGACATACTGATGAAAAAAACAGCCGAAGATGCCTCCCCTTCAAGACTATTCATTTATCTATAAAGGATGTTTTGGGGTCACAAAATTGGATGATACTTCCAAGGACTCCATAAAATTATTGTGAAGCCTATAATGGCTGATGTAAAACACTGAAATAAGAGTGCATGTCTTAAACTGATGCACACAACTTGATTGAACAGGATAATGGCACAATGGCAGAAAGTGATATTCAGGGCATTGGGTATCTGTTGAAAACCCTATCGTTTACAAACGGAAATTTGTTGACCACTTACTCTGTGTTGGGTGCTGTACCAGGTGCTGTGAGAATATGAAAGAAATACAAGGCTGATTCCTCTGCTGAGAGAAATCTAAAATTGGAGGGGAAATGAGGATCCATATATGTCCTTGGCAAAACAACCTCTTTCTTCCAACACCACCAGCTTCATCATCACTATCATCTCTGAACTACAATACTTCCATTTTGTTTATGCGGTATTTTATGATTTAACCCAGGAATGTTGACAGTATTCTCCCATTTCCAGATTAAAGATATTTCATTTGTCCAGGTTATCTCAGGTTACATGAAAAATAATCTTATCTTTGACACTCTGAAAGTCTCAGCTACTACTAGCATTTTCTAACAGACAATGAACTCCATACATGTAATTTAGTTCACATCAATCATACAGAACATATAAATATATACATATGAATGTTATCTTCTTGAGTGTAGACTTTGAGAGGCCAAGTCCAAAATACTTTTGGAAAATCTCTTTGGAAATTGTCTTCAACAAATGCATTGCATTCTCTGGTTTCTTAATGCTGTCAGATACGTAACTTGTAAACAATAAATTTTATAAGTAACCAAAGGTTATTGGGAGCTCTGATGGTTAATTCTGTGTCAATATGACTGAGCCACAGGGAGCCCAGATATTTGGTTTATGATTATTCTAGTGTGTCTGTGAGTGAGTTTCTGGATGAGATTAACATTTGAATCAGTAGAATGAGTAAAGCACACTGCCATCCCTAATTTGGGTGGGTGTCATCCAATTAGTTGAAGACCTTAATAGAACAAGAAGTCTAGTAAGAAAGAATTCCTTCTGCATAACTACAATCAAGATGGGACATAAGTTTTTTATATTTTTTTCCTTTGGACTTGAAGGAAAGCACTGGCTCTTCCTGGGTCTCCAGCCTATTAGACTTGGACTGGAATTATACCATCACCTCTCCTAGGTCTTCAGCTTGCTTATGTAGATATTGGGACTTGTCATCCTCCATAATTATGTGAGCCAAATCCTTAAGATATATAGGTAGGTAGGTAGACAGTCAGATGCATAGATAGATAGATAGATAGATAGATAGATAGATAGATAGATAGATGCATAGATAGATAGATAGATAGATAGATAGATAGATAGATAGATAGATAGATAGACAGACAGACAGATAGATAGAGATAGAAAGTAAATCTCCTATTGGTCCTGTTTCTCCGGAAAACCCTTACTGATGCAGAGGCCAAACTCAATGAATACATTAGTTGATAAGCTGGTAATACAATTTTTGGCCACATGTATTCCAAATGATATATATACACATACATATATATATGTATATATATATATAATCATCTCATCCCTTATTTTTCTTATAGGATCATAAACTGACTTTGAAAGTAACTTTAAAATGGGAATTCCAAATAGCTCTTGAGCAATGGAAGTATGTGGCAGAGAAAACTAGCGGGTCACAAATTCATTTCTTCTTTCTACTTAGAATGCAGCTTGACTGCGTTTCCCGACTGTCTTGCTTGTGACTGAGTCTTCACATATACCCCTTTTAAATGTGGCTTATAACGACCTCCCACACAAGATTTCACACTCTTTTCTGTTCAGTGGTGACATTAGCCATGAATTGAAGATGGTGGAATGTGAGATGGTTTCTTCCAAACCCAAGTCCCTGCATCAACTAGAAGAGAGCTGATTAGGAATACTCATTTTGGATTTTATAGGACCAAAAAATAAACTTGCATTTTGTTAAGCCACTGAGATATGGGTAGTGTGGCTATTTTGTAACCTTAGTTGTTGATGGCTGAAACTGCCTAATTAATAAGCAGCATCATTAGAATTAGAGCAAAGTTGAGAACATTAGAGGACAAGATGCATGTCAATAACATCTGATTTCATTGTTAATATTTGATATGGTTTGGCTCTGTGTCCCCACCCAAATCTCATCCTGAATTGTACTCCTATAATCCCCAAGTGTTGTGGGAGGGACACAATGGGAGATAGTTTGAATCATGGAGGCAGTTTTCCCCATACTCTTCTCATGGTAGTGAACAAGTCTCATGAGATCTGATGGTTTTATCAGTGGTTTCTGCTTTTGCTTCCTCCTTATTTTTTCTTGCTGCCGCCATGTAAGAAGTGCCTTTCACCTCCCACAATGATTCTGGGGCTCCCCAGCCATATGGAACTGGAAGTCCAATTAAACCTCTTTTTCTTCCCAGTCTTGGGTATGTCTTTATCAGCAGCATGAAAACAGAGTAGTACGGTAAATTGGTACCAGTAGAGTTGGGCATTGCTGAAAAGATACCCAAAAATGTAAAAGTGACTTTGGAACTGGGTAACAAGCAGAGGTTGAAACAGTTTGAAGGGCTCAGAAGAAGACAGGAAAATGTGAGAAAGTTTGGAACTTCCTAGAGACTTGTTGAATGGCTTTGACAAAAATACTGATAATGATATGGACAATGAAATCCAGGCTGAGGTGGTCTCAGATGGATATGAGGAACTTGTTGTGAACTGGAGCAAAAGTGATTCTTGTTATGTTTAATGAAGAGACTGGTGGCATTTGGCCCCTGCCCTAGAGATTTATGGAACTTTGAACTTGAGAGAGATGATTTAGGGTATCTAGTGGAAGAAATTTCTAAGCAGAAAAGCATTCAAGAGGTGACTTGGGTGCTGTTAAAGGCATTCAGTTTTAAAAGGGAAGCATAATATAAAAGTTTGGAAAATTTGCAGCCTGACAATGTGATAGAAAAGAAAATCCCATTTTATGAGAAGAAATTCAAGCTGGCTCCAGATATTTGCATAAGTAACGAGGAGCTGAATGTTAATCCCCAAGATAATGGGAAAAATGTCTCAGAGCACTTCAGAGACCTTTGCAACAGCCTCTCCCATCACAGACCCAGAAGTCTAGGAGGAAATAATGGTCTTGTTGGCAGGGCCCAGGGCCCCCATGCTGTGTGCAGTCTAGGGACTTGGTGCCCTGTGTCTCAGCTGCTCCAGCCATGGCTGGAAGGCACCAACGTAGAGCTCGGTTTGAGGCTTCAGAGGGTGCAAGCCTCAAGCTATGGCAGCTTCCACATGATTTTGAGCCTGCAGGTGAACAGAAGTCAAGAATTGGGTTTGGGGAACCTTTGCCTAGATTTCAGAAGATGTATGGAAACACCTGGATGCCCAGGCAGAAGTTTGCTGCAGGAGCAGGGCTCTCACAGAGAACCTCTGCTAGAGCAGTACAGAAGGGAAATGAGGGGTTGGAGCCCCCACACAGAGTCCCTGCTGGGGCACTGCCTAGTAGAGCTGTGAGAAGAGAACCAGCGTTCTCCAGACCCCAGAATGGTTGGTCTACCTGCAGCTTGCACTGCACACCTGGGAAAGCCGCAGATACTCAACATCAGCCCGTGAAACCAGCCAGGAGGGAGGCTACACGCTGCAAAGCCACAGGGGCAGAGTTGCCCAAGACCATGGGAACCCACCTCTTGCATCAGCTGACCTGGATGTGAGACCTGGAGTCAAGGGCGATCATTCTGGAGCTTTCAAATTTGACTGCCCCGCTGGATTTGAGACTTGCATGAGCCTTGCATGAGACTTGCATGAACCCTTTGTTTTGCAAAACCCCTTTGTTTTGGCCAATTTCTCCCATCTGGAATGGCTGTATTTACCCAATACCTGTGTACCCCCATTGTATCTAGGAAGTAACTAGCTTGCTTTCCATTTTACAGGCTAGTAGGCAGAAGGGATTTGCCTTGTCTCTGATGAGACTTTGGACTGTGGACTTTTGGGTCAATGCTGAAATGAGTTAAGACTTCGGGGGACTGTTGGGAAGGCATAATTGGTTTTGAAATGTGAGGGCATGAGATTTGGTGGGGCTGGGGCTGAATGATATGCTTTGTCTCTGTGTCCCCACCCATATCTCATCTTGAATTGTACTCCCATAATTCCCATGTGTTGTGGGAGGAACCCGGGGGAGAAAATTTGAATCATGGAGGAGGTTTCCCCCATACTCTTCTCGTGGTTGTGAATAAATCTCATGAGATCTGATGGTTTCATCAGGGGTTTCTGCTTTTGCATCTTCCTCATTTTCTGTTGCCTTCACCATGTAAGAAATGCCTTTCACCTTCTGCCATGATTCTGAGGCCTCCCCAGCCATGTGGAACTGTAAGTTCAATTAAACCTCTTTTTCTTCCCAGTCTCAGGTATGTCTTTATCAGCAGCATGAAAATGGACTAATACAACATTCATCTCAAAACACAGGACTTATATCTTAGCTTGTTAGAACCCAGTTACTACCATGTGTTGTCATGTCAGTGACTAGAAGTCACAGAAACCAAAATGGTAAGTGAGTTGGACTCCCAGTCTTAGTTTTGATCTACTTAAGTTGCCCTCATTAACACTGAACTGGTTACATTTCTTATTTAATGAAGATAAAATTTAGTATTTAAAAGGTAGTGATAGTGTGCTCTCTGGGAAATAATATTATTAGGGGTCGGAAGATCTGAGACTGAGCCTCAGCTTTGCTATTTACTGATGGAGTGAACACTCCAAGTCTGTTACCTCATCTATAAACCAAAGTGAGATTATAACACTCCTCCCTGTGTTGTTGAGAAGATCAAAGTGACACACACTGAAAGGGAGGGAATGTTTTTGACTGTTTTCAAGGTACAAAAACATTGTACCTATTTATGGGGGTGATGAATAATAAATCCAATAGTTTTTACTCCCTCATTTTCTCACATGCAGTCAGCCCTGCCTGCTCTCTATCTGAGGTCCCCATCGCTTTCCAAGAACCTGGGAACCTTAACTCGCAAGAGCCCAGATTGGAATTTGTGGGTTTGAATAGCTGATTTGAGTTGGAAGACATGCCATAAGCAAGCACTCAAGTGTCCTGAAAGCAGGAACAAACAGATCAAAAGATCAAGGCCTATGAGTAAAATAAACAAAATGGGAACGCTTTGAGGATGGTTGGAGCCTGCCCTTATCTCACTTTGTCTAAGCTTGGACTTCAAAGCACATTTTGTGACTCAGATCAACTAAAAGCAAAGGCCATGCTATGAATTATAGAGTAGGGGGGAAATGAAATAATGGCAGTCTTGAGAAAAAAGTGAAGTGAAATAAAATTTGTCTTCATGATTTTCATTTTTTCATAAATGTACATCCCTTACCCCTATGGGAAAAACGAACAATACATGTAGGAAAGTGGTTAAGAAAATGGATTTTGCTGCCAGAAAATCCTGAATTAGCATATCAGTTCAACTACATGTTCTCTATCTTCTCTTGGAAAATTTAACTCTTAGTAGCCTCCAATTCCTTGGTAAAGTGAAAATAGTTCCAATGTCTAAGGATTGCTGAGAAGTAAGAAAAGTGTTGATGAAGGTGAAGCATTTAGCACAGTTCCTGGCTCATAGGGAGAGAGATTAAATATTCACTTTCATTGTCTTTGGCTTATCCATTCTATCATTTTGGTTTATCCATTCTACATTACCCACCCTGTAGTCTTATCTATCATATAAAATTATTGCAGAAAATGTTTTTTCCTTAGTTATCTAGTCTAAGAGTTTTTTTTTTTTTCTTTCTCCCTGGACATGGAGTTTGTGCTTAACCACAACCTTTATCTTTCAGTCATGGAATGGAAAATAGGAAGTGAGAAATGCAATATATGTTCTTGAAGTTTAAAAATTGTGAGATGCAGCAATATCACCTGAAAAATGGTGAAGTGTGAACATGCATGGACTGTGTTGGATGCTGTAATCTACAGATTCCTGATTGGCAATCAATCTACTTTTCTGGAATAACATTTGTCAGCAGTATGAACATATTTGCTTGGAACTATGAGAACAAATATTCTTGGTAGGAACAATATCAGCATTATTCCCCCCATACCAACACCAATCCCAATCTTTGATGTCATTTACACGTTGGCTTGCCTTCCCTTCTATGTTGTAGGTGTTTTTTTTTTTAAGGTGGACACCATGTCTTTTTCATCTTTCTATCACTCTCTTTTCACAACCTAGCATGGTGTTTTGGATATAGTAGTTCCCTAATACAGATTTTAAACAAGATAAAAGGCTTAAATACATTTAATCTTTCTCATAGTTAAAGAAATGCATCATGATTATACCACCAGGACATCAGATATTAATGGTGAGAATTTGAATATACACATAATCCAACAAACATTTCTTAAGCACTGATTTTGTACCTGGTGCTGTGCATTTTTTCTTTTCTATATTTCATATAACTTTCTATTAAAATGGTGTTGGCTAAATACATAGAATGCTTTTAATAACAGGTTTCCTGCTTCTAACCAATAAAAACTTTTCACCAATAATATTTTGAATTCTATACATTAAAAATATGTATTGTGTGATCCAGGAAACCCCTTGGAAGGTTACAGTGGAATCATCTTACTTTTGTTTGAATTACTCTAATCATTCTGCTTTCTGAGCACTTGCCAAGCTGCTGTAAAAGGAAGAAGCTTGTGATGTGAAAGGAAAGAGGAAGAGTGAATGCTGGTGCATTGGACAGTTTGGGAAAGGTGCTTTCCCAAGTTTGGTGCCTTGGGAAGTTGAGGAGAAGGACATGTTGCAGGAGGAAGGAGGGCACTGGACTTCTGAGGAGAGCTGGGCAAGTGAGGGCTGCAGAGAGGTGGGAGAGGGTCAGGGGCTGTAGAGGAATTAGTGAGAGGACAGCTTGGATAAACCTCACTTTGAAATTTTGCCAGGGACCTCAAGTGTTCCTTTCCCTGTTTCTTTAGATCAAGCACACCCTTTGTCCTAGGCTCTTTGTGCCTCCTTTCCTCCTCTCCCTCAAAACAAAACCAAAACACACATATCACATCATTTTTGGAGTTGAGGAGGTCTCAGTGAAGGCTGTGTCCAATGAGCAGCTGCATGAGGATACAGGCAGACCCCTGGGGAAACCACACCAGGGAGCCCTTGGGGCTGGGAGTGCCCAGTAGAACCTGAGTATGGGAGAAAGATTTTCTTGGGGCACAGTTCATGGGCACAGCTTCAAGAGTACTATCATGAAAGAGAAGGCAACTAGGGGCTCTCTACCTCTTTCTTCTAAAGCATTTTTGTCAGCACCTTGTCTGTTTTTTCAGTGCTCCTCGGGATTTTTGTCCCAAATCTAACAACAGTCAAAGCATATGACCTCAGGTGGTATTGGGCTGAATTTGTACCTGAAGGCGATAGGCTGCGTTAGAGAAGGTAGCAGTTCCTCTTCTCCTGGTCTATTGGTGGGCCCTCCAGAGATGTAGAGAGGAAGCACTGAAGTGACAGCTTACTAACCAGAAGTCTTATCACTGTGACTACAACTACCGATAATAGTCCTTACAATGATTATGAATGATGATACTAATAATACAGTCACACTTCAATGATTCCTGTCTTCTAACATCTCTTTTTCTGTTTAGTATTATAGGTTATAGTATTGTAGGTTATTGTGACTATGCCTTATCTTGCCTGCCTATCTGTAAGTTTTTGGAAGGCAGATCTCGTTGTTCTGTCTCTTCATGTTTATAATCCTTTATATCATCCAGTGTAGAGCCATGTGCTGTGACCCTTGGGAAATGATAACATAGAACAAGTCATAAGTGAAAGAATGTGGGCTCTGGACAAGTGGAAAGGAGTTCACTGTCTACCGCCACTACTAAGTTGTGAGTCACCAACAACAAACTACTTAATGTCAGTGTACCATTTCGGATTATGTTGGGTTTGTCTTAAACAAATAGTTTTATTTTTCTCATGTGACAAAAGCCACCTTTAAGGTTATAGCTTTTATCCTCATGTTGGTGACTTTGCACTCACAAGACAGCTGCTCCTCTTTCAGCAGCATACCCAAATTCCAGCAAGAAGGGGAAAGGTTGTGTGAAAATTTATTCAAAAATAAATTTTTATAGTATGTTATGTTTTCAGAGAGTTTTCTTTTTTAAAAAAACTTTTTTTTTTTTTTTGAGATAGAGTTTCACTCTGTCACCCAGGCTGGAGTACAGTGATGAGAGGCATGATCTTGGCTCACTGCAACCTCCACATACTTCCGGGTTCATGTGATTCTCCTACCTCAGCCTCCCAGGTAGCTGGGATTACAGATGCCCACCACCACACTCAGTTAATTTTTGTATTTTTAGTAGAGACAGGGTTTCACCATGTTGGCCAGGCTGGTCTCCAACTCCTGACCTCAAGGGATCCGCCCACCTCAGCCTCCGAAAGTGCTGGGATTACAGGCATAAGCCACCCACCCGGCCTTTAAACTTTTATTTTAGGTTCATGTGCAAGTCTGTTACATAGGTAAATTGAGTGTCACAGGGGTTTGGTGTACAGATTATTTTGTTACCCAAATAATAAGCATAGTACCTGATAGATAGTTCTTTTTATCTTCACCCTCTTTTCACCCTCCACCCTCAAGTGGGCCCCAGTGTCTGTTGTTCCCTTCTTTGTGTCCATATGCACTCCGTGTTTAGCTCCCACTTACAAGTGAGAACATGCAGTATTTTGTTTTCTGTTCTGGTGTCAGTTTTCTTAGGATAACAGCCTCCAGCTCCATCCATGTTGCTTCAAAGGACATGACGTCATTATTTTTATGACTGCATAATATTCCATTGTGCATATGTACCACATTTTTAAATCAAATCTACCAACATTGGGCATTTAGGCTGATTCCATGTCTTTACTATTGTGAATAATGCTGTGATGAATATACATGTGCATGTCTTTGTTGTAGAACAATTTATATTCCTTTGGGCATATACCCAATAATGGGATTGCTGTATCAAATGGTAATTCTGTTCTAACCTCTTTGAGAAATCACCAAACTGCTTTCCGCAATGGTTGACAGAGAGTTTTTATTTTTTTTCTTTTTCTTTTTTTCTTTTTTGAGACGGAGTTTCGCTCTGTCGCCCAGGCTGGAGTGCAGTGGCGCAATCTCGGCTCACTGCAAGCTCCGCCTCCCGGGTTCAGGCCGTTCTCCTGCCTCAGCCTCCCTAATAGCTGGGCCTACAGGCGACCACCACGGCGCCCAGCTAATTTTTCGTATTTTTAGTAGAGACGGGGTTTCACTGTGGTCTCGATCTCCTGACCTCGTGATCCACCCACCTCGGCCTCCCAAAGTGCAGGGATTACAGGCATGAGCCACCGCGCCTGGCTGACAGAGAGTTTTTAAATACACTGTTTCATTTGATAATATATTGTGAATCTTGAGCTAGCATGTCTTTATTGATCCATTAACGCAAAGATTTTGACTCAGTAGGCCTGAGATGAGGTCTTAGAATCTTCGTTTTAACAAATACCACAGGTGATTCTGATGCAAGTGACTCAATGAAAATTCTTTGGAAAACAGTGTCTTAAAAGAAGCATCTGAATAATAGAATAATAACTATATGTTTGATATTTCTGTGTGTACATGTTGGGATGGATGTTTGTGTGTGTGTGTGTGAGTATGGGTGTGTATGTTTTGAGGAGGGGTTGATTCTGTAAGCTTTACTGTTGGTAACATAACCAGATCTTAGCATAAATGAGAAATATAATAGATATTTTAAGTATTATTGGGAATCTCAAATTTAGATTAAAACTGAAATCTTTGCCTTTAAAAAGCGTGATATGTTATTATAGAAATAGTACCTTGCAAGAATAGTTAAGATGATGTGCAAAAGCAAAGACAAGAAATTAATGTAACATCATCAGGATTCATATAAATTTTGATAAGTCAAAAATTTTTATGAAATTCAGGACTTTTGACTGATTAGGCAATTTACAGTTGGCAAAAGCTGCACTTGAGTCAATCTTCGCCTAGAAAATTTGACTTCCTGTTTCTAAGAAAAAAAAACTCCTCTTAAAAAACTCTCATAAAACAACTCCCAAGGCTTCTTGCACATCAAATAGCTCTTACAGAAACAAATTTTGATGAGGTAAGTGTAAGGAATTTAGTAACATATGGATTAAATTTCCCTTAAAATAGACATCATTTTAAAATTAGGAGGAAAAAAAGTTCTTGGTAAAATATGAAAATATGTTTTGGTTTTCCTTGAACCCCAAACACAATTTGAAAAATAGTTCAAGATGTTCACCAACCCCCCTCCAATACAACTGGTTTCACCCATCTTTAGTTCCAAGATATGAACTGTTGGGAGTTCTGGTGATTATAAATACTACAAAAATATCAGTAGATACTGGCAAAATTTCAGAGACAAATAAGGAAACAGCAAAACTTTAGAAATAAGTACATTTAAAAGTTAGGGTGTTTTTCTTCAAAAACTTAGGGATGGGCAGTCCATCCCCTAAAAGCTTATGGAATAATTTAAATTATTTATTATATTTCAGAAGACAATGTGGATAGCTAAATATTTCAAGAAAACTTCTGATTATAATAAAATGGAAAAAAAATGCCCCATGGCAAGAAAAAATTTGGTGAAAAGCTACATGTACCTATAAGGACAAACCTATCTCAAAGATCCAATAATATTAATATTATTTTATAGGAGCAGATACGCTTACAAATTTTGATCATGACTATTTAGCTCAGTTGATGAAGGCTGGTATTAACAAAATTAAGATCATGGTGTTTATCATCAAAGATTATTGAATTTTGTTAAATGTTTTTTCTGCATCAATTAAAACTACCATTTCTACACCCTCTTCATTCTGTTAATGTGGTATATTACATTGATTGACTTTTTTAAGTTGAACCATCCTTGCATTCTAGGAATAAGTCTCATTTTGTCATAGTGTATAATACTTTTAATATGCTGTTGAATTTGGTTTGCTAATATTTTGTTAAAGATTTTCATATCAATGTTCAAAAGGATTATTGATTTGTAGTTTTCTTGTAGTGTCTTGTCTGGATTTAGTATCAGGGCAATGCTGTCTTCATAGGATGAGTGGAAAGTGTTCTTTCCTTTTAAATTTTTTGAAAAAGTTTGAGAAGGATTTATATTGATTCTTTGAGTGACTGATAGAATTCACTAGCAAGGCCTCCAGGTCAAGGAATTTTCTTTGTTACAAGATGTTTGTCCATAGCAGCAGTATTTACAATAACTAAAATGTGAGAGCAACCCATGTGTCCATTGATGGTCAAATGTATATGCAAAAATGTGGTATGTACATATAGTGGAATATTATCCAGCCTTAAAAAGAAACACAATTCTGATATAGGCTGCAATGTGGATTAATCTTGCAGACACTACATTAAATGAAATAAGCCAGTCGCAAAAAGGCAAATACTTTATCATTCCACTTATATGAGGTACTCAGTGTTTTCAAAATGTTGGAGACAGGAAGTAAATGGTGATCATTAGGGGCTGGGGGGAGGAGGAAATGGGGAGTTACAGTTTAATAGCTATCGAGTTTCAGTTTTAAAAGGTGAAAAGTATTGTGGAAATGGTAGTGATGGATGCACAACATTACTAATGTATTGAATACAACCAAACTGTATATTGTAACTGGCCAAGATGGTCAATTTTATGTTATAGGTATTTTACCATAACTTAAAAAATTGGAAAATTATTAAGGTCATGGTTCAATTTGTTGTTCAATTTTTATACACTTGCCCTTTTCAATCAGTTTTTCTCACTAGAGTGGCTGTTCTAAAATCCAAATACTTCATGTCAATTTTCTTAAATCCTTCATGCATTCTCCATTGCTTCAGAAGTAAATCCAAACTCCTTAGCATGTCAGCAAGGACTTTCCTGTGTATCTCTGGTGTCTCATCTTTCACTATTTCATGTTTCAACACCTAAATAGCTATATTCCATTCACATGAATTATTTTCAGCCCCTCCAGTGTTTCTGTAGTAAATGTCCTGTTGAATATTTAACTTGGATTTTTTTCTCTTTCTCTTCTGAGAGAGGTACAGGGAAGTCACTTCAACCATCTTTAGAAAAGCAAATAATCTTTAGGCCCTGAACACAGTGTTCCCAAACAAAAAGGGGCTATATATATTTGTAGTTATATATATGAACCCTGAAGAAAATGAGATGATGATGAGAAAGTATGCAGTTATCCTAATTGTCCCAGGAATAAGTGGGTAGAAAGAACCTATTTTCAGGATCAAAAATAAATAAATAAGCTGCTTGACTTTTAGTGGTATGAATTCTTAGAAAGGAGAAAACAGATGAGGAATTTCAGGTCTGCAGGGCATAAATGCTTGGTTTAATCCTGATAGTATACTCCCGCAGCAGTTGTCGTCTCAGAGAATGACTTTATATGAGATCAAAAGACCCATGCTTTTAGCCTAGGCATCCTTCACTCCACTGGACTTGTGCTGAGGATATGGACCTTGCAGCCTTTAAGATCCATAGCAACAGGTCTGTGGTCTATCAGCATCTTTTGTGGACTCTGTAGGTCCAGTTGTCAACAGTGTCACCAAGCGGCAGCAAGAAGCAAAAGCAATAGCAGACTGATCAGACCCCAGGCTCTTCACTCTTGGGTGTTCACGTCAGAGTGTTGACCTTCTGTTGGATTGTGCAAGCCTTTGGAGTTTGAGAAAACTCAGAAACATGAAAAACTGCAAGTGGGAGATAACTGAATGTTGGGCTAATCTAATGTGTATGGGCTTGAGCTCGTTTTCTCTGGGATTAAAAAAAGGAAGTAGATTCTCCCCTTGGGCCAATTGTGTGGATCAATTATTATCGATATCTATCATGCTTCTCTAATTTTCCAACACCTTGAGTGTTCCTCTTTCTCCTTGTCTTATAATTAACTCAAGTGTCACTCTCCCAGGAAGTCTTCCCTGCCTCATCAAGACTGAAATATCCCCTTAGCACCCTAAGCAAACACGTGTGTTACCCCCACCCCTCCCCACAGTCCCCCATCCCACCAAACCATGATCTCTTCTTCACATTGCAACTTGAATTGCCTAATTTAAATGTCTGATTTTCTCATCTCCACCAAACTGTGAATTGTATAAAACAAGGATTACATGTCATTTACTGTTGTGTTTCTACTACCTAGGATGTACTTAATAAATACTAATAATAAGAGAATGAAGCTCTGTGATTAGAAAACAGAAATATCCATGCCAAATTTTAGGCTCAAAGACCACGACCCATAATGACTAGATTACTAGTCCTTGGAATTAAATAAGTAAAAGATCACAATTTGACCAAGGTCATTAGGGTATTTTGTGTTTAGAGAAAGATAAGGGCTAATGATGAACTCTTGGGAGCTCTCATTCCCTGATGAAATTACCATGTCCTCAAACACTCACCAAGAGGAAGGAGAGGACCCCTAATGTGTCCCTAGAAAAATGGGCAGGGAAATATTCCAGAGTGCAGAGTTGGAGGCTGACGGGGCTTGTCCAAGGAACTTACTCCACTGCCGGTAAGAAATCCTGTTTTTCTTTCCAGGAGAAGATGGTGTGTGCTTTGGATCACTGACCCCTTGGGATTGCTTCCCATTCTTTCTCTTTTTCAAATGAAAGGCTTTATCGCAGTTATCTTTTTTTTCAGGCAGGGTCCAATCAAGAAAACAGAAACCATATTTCAACAGAGATAATATGATGCAATGCATAAACTAAACAGGTGTTGGTAAACTAAAAAGCAAACAGTAACACAGAAACAGTAATTGCAGAAAGTAAGGACTGGAGGAGAAAGGAAGAGATGGTAGTTAAGCTCAGAGCATGTTGCTGGGCAGCTGGACTCAGACTTCTGAGGACAGAGCTTGTGTAGACCCTTCAGAAACTCAGAGGAAAGACCTCCCATAGCTGAGCCTCTGACCCGTGGAGAAGGAGTGCCATTAGTGTGGTGCCTGGGGAAGCTTACCCATCGAGTTGGAACCCAGATCTCTGAGATGTGAATGGGGAGTGCTTCCTGGCTGCACTGGAACTGCTGAGAGGATTCCATGAGGCTGATTCTGGAAATGCTAAAAGAAGCACAAAATAATGCCCCCAAAATCCCCTAGAATCCAACTACCTATGCTGCGAAGGGCCAATTCTGGGGGATTCTGCAGAAATAGGAGGGAGCAAACCTTTTCTCCGCACTCCTCTCTCCCAATCTCTAGTACCCTTTATGGGCAGAAACCACCTGCCAAAAAAGAAATGTGCTTCACAGGGTCCCAGACCCAGCATCACAGAGCAGAGCACAGAATGGTGAATTGGAGCAAGAGGCAAGAGTGTAACAAGCAGGACTGTTCAACTCTTTGTTTACTCACACTGACACACCCCCTTCTACATGTGTTTGAACTTTTATAAAGCAATAACATCAGGATACAACCATCCTTCATAAAACGAAAACTCTGTCATCCTCTTCTCACAAAGGGAAGATACCAAGTCCCAATAGTTAACATATCCATCCTGAGCAACAGGCACAGTATCCATCTCTGTGTGGGGTTAACTAGTCTTATAATCCAGTCACAGTCCCACCTGAATATTCTGTGACCTAAACACTAATCTTTAAAATAATTCAACTGTACAATAACCCTTACATAAAATATTGGTAAAGGAAACTGGAGAAAATAGCACAGATAACACACAACACAATACGCAAGACAAAATATGCATGTCTGCTACAGTCCTTGTTTCTGTAAGTGGTCAGGATGTCATAGTAGGTAAGCATTTATAATTTCTATCTCCATTCTCCATCCCATGTTTTCTTTTCATTCAGCATCTCAGCTAATTTTGCTCTTTACCTGCTGGGATGACACAGACCTTCAATCTATACTGGTCCTGCCTTCTCTTGGTTGCTATCATTTTTCCATTAACTTTTGCTGCTGGGCATGGAAGCACAAAAAGGCGCCCTCAGAATCCCCGAGAATCCAGCCATAATTCTTCTTGTCCCCACTGTGAAGCAGCAATCCAACTTCTTCTTGATCGTCAAGATTAATCACCCAAGCAAACAGTAAGATCCTTTTTTTAATTTAATTTAATTTTATTATTATACTTTAAGTTCTAGGGTACATGTGCACAACGTGCAGGTTTGTTACTTATGTATACATGTGCCATGTTGGTGTGCTGCACCCATTAACTCGTTATTTACATTAGGTATATCTCCTAATGCTATCCCTCCCCCCTGCCCCCATCCCACGACAGGTCCTGGTGTGTGATGTTCCCCTTCCTGTGTCCAAGTGTTCTCATTGTTCAGTTCCCACCTATGAGTGAGAACATGCGGTGTTTGGTTTTCTGTGCTTGCGATAGTTTGCTGAGAATGATGGTTTCCAGCTTCATCCATATCCCTACAAAGGAAACAAACTCATCCTTTTTTATTGCTGCATAGTATTCCATTGTGTATATGTGCCACATTTTCTTAATCCAGTCTATCATTGATGGGCACTTGGGTTGGTTCCAAGTCTTTGCTATTGTGAATAGTGCCGCAATAAACATACGTGCATGTGTCTTTATAGCAGCATGATTTACAGTCCTTTGGGTATATACCCAGTAATGGGATGGCTGAGTCAAATGGTATTTCTAGTTCTAGATCCATGAAGAATCACCACACTGTCTTCCACAATGGTTGAACTAGTTTACAGTCCCACCAACCGTGTAAAAGCGTTCCTATTTCTCCACATCCTCTCCAGCACCTGTTGTTTCCTGATTTTTTAATGATTGCCATTCTAACTGGTGTGAGATGGTATCTCATTGTGGTTTTGATTTGCATTTCTGTGATGGTCAGTGATGATAAGCATTTTTTCATGTGTCTGTTGGCTGCATAAATGTCTTCTTTTGAGAAGTGTCTGTTCATATCCTTCACCCACTTTTTGATGGGGTTGTTTGATTTTTTCTTGTAAATTTGTTTAAATTCTTTGTCGATTCTGGATATTAGCCCTTTGTCAGATGGGTAGATTGCAAAAATTTTCTCCCATTCTGTAGGCTGCCTGTTCACTCTGATGGTAGTTTCTTCTGTTGTGCAGAAGCTCTTTAGTTTAATTAGATCTCATTTGTCAGTTTTGGCTTTTGTTGCCATTGCTTTTGGTGTTTTAGACATGAAGTCCTTGCCCATGCCTATGTCCTGAATGGTATTGCCTAGGTTTTCTTTTAGAGTTTTTATGGTTTTAGGTCTAACATTTAAGTCTTTAATCCATCTTGAATTAATTTTTGTATAAGGTGTAAGGAAGGGATCGTTTTAGTAGCATGAAGACCCCAAAATGGTCAGTGGCACCATCAAAATAAGGAGGTAGTGATAGCATAAACCAGATTTGTTTGACAAGTTCTCAAGATTGGTTCTTGGGCTATTCCTTGGAATTTACCAGGAATAAAAGTTAAGATTTGTTTCAAGACATGAGGAGGAGGAAAAGAGAAAACTATAATGGGAAGTAAGAGTGACAGAACGGCACACCCTTTTTTACTGGGTAATATACCCTAGACCAAAGCAGCAGTTCTGAAAATATTTGAAGTTTTGGAAACTGGAAGCACAATTTCTTGCTGAACTTGAGTCCCAGTGCTTTGGATAAAACTAGACAAAATCTGGAACATAATGGAGGCACAGTTTTATCTATATTTAGCACACCTATATTTAGTTTTATTTTATGGAATATCAAGAACTGGCTTAGAAATATTTGTGAAGAAGGCATTTCCCTAAATTCTTCACTTCAGTTTTCATTGTTAGAACCTCCTCAATGTCTTATAACTTCCCTCAGTACAATTATGGCCAGGTTTATCATCACTGCCTGGGAAACCCCAAAAATCAGAGCTTACACAACCTGCCTATAATATACTTGTCATTTAAGCTCACTCTAAAATGCAACCTCTCAGCTCTCTCATTTGCTCAGCTGATAAATGTATCCACACTAATTAAAAGGGATGTAGGAGCTGCAGCAGTGTGATTAATATACTGGCTTGCACAGATAAACATGGTGTTTATAATAGTCAAAAGTAAATTCATTCTGGAAGACAATGAGGCGAACAATTTAGTGAAGCATTAAACTCAGGCACAGTGATTTTGGAACCAGATAACTCATATAAAACATATTCTATATTTTATAGAATATAAATAATGAAATGTATTTTTTCTTTCTTGGGAACTATTGTTATATCTTGAATGCTTTTAGGCATTCTTCCAGAAGTCAAACAAAAAAGGAGAAATTGTTTACTTGAAACTTCTAAGAAGTAAAGAAGGTGATAACTTACACAGGTCATCTCTGAGCTTAAATTGTACGATGCTAAGAACAAGGAAATCAGAAGGGTTAAGATTCCTATGTGTTTTCACTTCCTCACTTAGCCCATTTTCTGTCCCAGTTATCCAGTACTCTGTTGTTCCTGTTCTTTCATGAGCATCAATGTGTGTTCAAAGTAAAAATTGAATGCTTAAATACTGCAGTAAAGGGAAATTAGAAAATCTAAAGTTAGCTTCAGTTTTAGATTTTAAGGCTGGATTCTAAATGCCAGTTTGTTTAAGCGATGCTTTTCCCTTTGTTTCTACGTGTTGAAATAGGAAAGTTCTGTGTGAAATTGGCTTCCTGGTGTGAAATGCAAGACTTGAAGTTCAAAGATACTTGTGAAATCCAGTCCTTGTTTTGTTCATTAATTTCTATAAGCAAGCACAACTATTTAGCTAAACAATTCAAGACCTAACTGAACTGTTAAATGTATAAACAGCGGGACAACCATGGGAACTAATTGCCCTTCCCTGAGATGCAGCGACATTTGGGGAAAAGTCACCATATGCACATTTCAAAAGCTGCAGGTGCAACCACATGGAAAGGTTACGTCAGTTATGGAATTGAAAGTATACTGAAAATATAAACTAACATGAACTAGGAAAAAAGACCTCATGAGGAGGAAGAAAAATGAGAGGTGGGTGGATTCAGACCCTTGTAAAGACTTCCTGTCAATAGTCCTGGTTTCTCAGGGAAGTCTCATTATGTGGCCTTCATTAGGTGAGTTTGAAAGAGGTTAGGGAGGAAGGGGCTGAGCCAAATAGGGAAGCAGTAGGGTGTCCCTTCTCATCTGTCTGTGCCCCACAAGGTTGTTGATTGCTGAAATGGGCAGAGCAGCCTGCCTGTCACATGTGGCATAATGAAATTCCTGCCCACCTCTGTTGTGAGCTCTCTCCTTTGAAGCTGGGCTCTGTTACGGCTGCTCCAAACGAAACATGTACCAAAGTGACCCTTGGACGGGGAGAACTGTGGTTTCCATAGAGCTGGCATTTGTTCAACAATGTATAGTATAAGCCTGAATAATAACCGAGGCAATTTAGAAGGGAAGAGGGCAAAGGCAAAAACAATAATAAAAATCCTAGAAAAAAGTACAGTGGTTTCCTGCAGTTGCTTTAATCTCCCCAGTATAACAATATTTATGGAAATATACTATCAACACTGAGAGAGAAATATACACACACATGCATATATACTAAAACACACACCCATAACCACCCATATAGTAATATTTAAAAGGCAGTGCCTTGAGTCTCCTTACCTTTCTGAACATCTGTCATGTTTTGGCAGATCATCAAAGCTCCCAGGAACATGGTAACTGACTAGTAAGCCCATGCTCTCTTCACTACCCAGTCTAAATGTGCGTTTCTCTCTGGTACTGTTCCCAAATGGTGGTTCTTTCTTACCCACTGTAAGGCCCCTTTTTCCTGCAGTGTGCATTTATTCTTTACCCTACAAGAAAACAGAATGTGACCAGATGGTTGTTACTAGGAAAGAATTATCCTGAAAAGAAACTAGATGCCAGTTTCTAATTCTTAATTCTCACTCTGTAACTTATGTGTTAAAGGCCCTGAATTTTAAGCTTCATTCTTTTTGGAGGGATAAGTGTGACCACGAGTTCTCCTTTTCTCCAAAGACGAGTGTATAGCTCCTTCATAGAATGTTCTGAAATGCCTGGAGGAACTGGGTCAGCTCTGCAAACAGTACTTACTATCCTTTCACTCTGCAGAAAGCCTGACCTTAACAATTCCACATCTATCCAAATATAAAGAACAAAAGGTAGTGACTCGGGCCCTCTCTGTTATCCCTTCCCCCTCTGCACTCGTGTTTCCTGCATTTAATAAAGGCAGCAGCTAAAATTTAATAGGAATTGGATAACCATGAAGCCATCTCCTGGAGTTACATAGCATGTTTTGTATTATAGTGTTAGGATTAAGGAAGGAAGAAGGCTAAATCTGCCTCTTGCTTCAAAAACTGGTTTCTTGACATCACATTGATATGGATGGTGAGTGAAATACAGGATGAAGCCAAATAGTGTGTGTGTATGTGTGTGTTGGTGAGTGTGTGTTGGGGTCAGGTTGAAGAGTTGCAAAGTAAAAGTCAGTACATATGATTTTTGTTATTGTGGCAAGTTATTGCTCTAACTGATGTTTCACTGAGTCATCTAAATGTGCATAGAGTAACCGCCTGAAATACAGAATGTATTCCAGTAAAAGTGCTATAGCAAAACTCCTTGGCTTTTTTTTAAAAAGGTGTTTTCAAGCTGACATGTTGTTCATTGGGTTTGATGGTGCACACAGGAGATCTGTGTGTTCCCAAATACACCAACCTTCTTAACCATCACTGGACTGAGGCTAGTTCCTATGGGAAATATAAACTTCTTTGTTTTCAAAAAACATATGGGCCAAATTAGAAAGTAAATAAATGAATACCTCTCAAGAATCCATGATAACACTTGCCGAGCAGTGGGTCAGGCCAGATTTAATCTAAAATCTTTCTGCTGCGTGTAAATGATTATGTCATAGCATTTGTCTTTAATTACTCACCTCTTTCCAAAGGCTTGACTCATAATGCATTTCTCGGTTAACCACAAACACTTGTACTACAAGATTTGTCATATAGATTCACTCACTCCCTATACCCACCCCTTCTTTTTTCCCCTTCGCTACAACATTGTTAAGTCGTAGCTCCTGAAAAAGAAATTTTGAGACATTGTCTAAACCACCCCTTCCCTGATGTTTTGAAAATTTCCATGCAAAGAAAAATGGCACCGTCCCTCTCTTGACTCATGAAGACCACTATAGCAGACTTAATAGTAGTGGGAAATAGCAATACTCTATCATCATGGTTTTACACTTATATGACTTGTTCCTCTGAGAATTTTTTTTTTTTTGGTGGATTATAGACTTTTTTATTTCTCTGTATTTCCAAATTATATACAATGAATATATATTACTGTTGTCATCAGAAGACCAACAACTGTAATAAACACAAACACACACATCTGAGGGACAAAGATCTGAGTGAAGAGAAGAGCAGAACTAAGAGTTATCTCCAGAGGATTCCAGTCCAGTATGGTGATGGAACATTTGTGTTTTCTCTATTCTCTCAGGAGAACATGATGAAATAAATATAACTACATAGAAGAGCAAAAAGGCATAAACGCTTACTTACCAGTGAAGGCTGAACCATTAGATGAGAGGTATCAAAT
Source organism: Pan paniscus (assembly GCF_029289425.2). Lineage (NCBI taxonomy): Eukaryota > Metazoa > Chordata > Mammalia > Primates > Hominidae > Pan > Pan paniscus. The sequence goes on along the minus strand of NC_073249.2, from coordinate 30,079,219 downwards.
GACTTCAGGAAGATGAGAAGATCGGAGCATGTGGATGGGTTAATCAGAGTGGAGGAAGCCCATAACACAAGTCTAAGTAAGGAAGAGGCTAAAGTGGAGGTGAGAGCTTAGCTTAGTGATGGAAAGCTGAAGTGGCTCTAGGCCAGGGGTGGGCGCTATGCAGAGACAAGAAAGGGGTCTCGGGCCGGGCGCGGTAGCTCACGCCTGTAATCCCAGCACTTTGAGAGGCCGAGGTGGGCGGATCTCTTCAGGAGTTTCAGACCAGCCTGACCAACATGGTGAAACCTCGTCTCTACTAAAAATACAAAAATCAGCCGGGTGTGGTAGCGGGCGCCTGTAACCCCAGCCACTCACGAGGCTGAGGCAGGAGAATCGCTTGAACCCGGGAGGCGGAGCTTGCAGTGAGCCCAAATCGCGCCACTGCACTCCAGCCTGGGCGACAGAGCGAGACTCCGTCTCAAAAAAAAAAAAAAAAAAAAGGAATCTCAACATAATATACTGAAAGTTAACATCTGGCCTCTTTAACTCCCCTCCCTTCTCATATGTGCATTACTGTAAAAACAATCCATATTTAATCCTGAGGGCAAAAAAGCGAAAGGAAAAAGAAACAAGTGGGCTCTTACCAAAAGAAAATGGTCTGGTTAGGGGGAACTGAGGCTTCCTCCCTCTTTTATTCTGACATTTGAGGCTTCCAGTCTGATGCTCAGCGTCAGGTCCACACACTTTAAAGCAAAGTCTGCAGTTAACATGCACTGGCCAAGCATGCAGAATTCTCTGTTTTCTCAGTCTAAGGGGAAGTTTCTTGGGTAAAGAAACTGACGATCCAGCAACAGAGAAAGCTCACACTAGCTACCTGGAATAATCAATCTGGTCCTCCTCCCAAAGTGCTGGGATTACAGGTGTGAGACACCGTGTCTAGCCAAAAATGCTTTTGTGTTATCTTTTTCTTACCAAGGTCCTGTAGTGCTTTAAAGCAAAGCCAAAATAAAATATACTCTGATTACAAAACTACAGAAATAAAACATATTTACATGACTCCTAAAATATACTATCTTATATGAAAATACATTTTACCTATTTTCAGTTAGAACCCTGAAAATTACAGGCCCAATACAAAAAATTTGTCTTCAGGCAAATTTCAAAATACTCTTCTTTTTTTTTTTTTTTTTATTTATTTTTTATTTTTTATTTTTTATTATACTTTAAGCTTTAGGGTACATGTGCACATTGTGCAGGTTAGTTACATATGTATACATGTGCCATGCTGGTGCGCTGCACCCACTAACTCGTCATCTAGCATTAGGTATATCTCCCAATGCTATCCCTCCCCCCTCCCCCCTCCCCACCACAGTCCCCAGAGTATGATATTCCCCTTCCTGTGTCCATGTGATCTCATTGTTCAATTCCCACCTATGAGTGAGAATATGCGGTGTTTGGTTTTTTGTTCTTGCGATAGTTTACTGAGAATGATAGTTTCCAATTTCATCCATGTCCCTACAAAGGATATGAACTCATCATTTTTTATGGCTGCATAGTATTCCATGGTGTATATGTGCCACATTTTCTTAATCCAGTCTATCATTGTTGGACATTTGGGTTGGTTCCAAGTCTTTGCTATTGTGAATAATGCCGCAATAAACATACGTGTGCATGTGTCTTTATAGCAGCATGATTTATAGTCATTTGGGTATATACCCAGTAATGGGATGGCTGGGTCAAATGGTATTTCTAGTTCTAGATCCCTGAGGAATCGCCACACTGACTTCCACAATGGTTGAACTAGTTTACAGTCCCACCAACAGTGTAAAAGTGTTCCTATTTCTCCACATCCTCTCCAGCACCTGTTGTTTCCTGACTTTTTAATGATTGCCATTCTAACTGGGGTGAGATGATATCTCATAGTGGTTTTGATTTGCATTTCTCTGATGGCCAGTGATGATAAGCATTTTTTCATGTGTTTTTTGGCTGCATAAATGTCTTCTTTTGAGAAGTGCCTGTTCATGTCCTTCGCCCACTTTTTGATGGGGTTGTTTGTTTTTTTCTTGTAAATTTGTTTGAGTTCACTGTAGATTCTGGATATTAGCCCTTTGTCAGATGAGTAGGTTGCGAAAATTTTCTCCCATGTTGTAGGTTGCCTATTCACTCTGATGGTAGTTTCTTTTGCTGTGCAGAAGCTCTTTAGTTTAATTAGATCCCATTTGTCAATTTTGTCTTTTGTTGCCATTGCTTTTGGTGTTTTGGACATGAAGTCCTTGCCCACGCCTATGTCCTGAATGGTAATGCCTAGGTTTTCTTCTAGGGTTTTTATGGTTTTAGGTCTAATGTTTAAATCTTTAATCCATCTTGAATTGATTTTTGTATAAGGTGTAAGGAAGGGATCCAGTTTCAGCTTTCTACATATGGCTAGCCAGTTTTCCCAGCACCATTTATTAAATAGGGAATCCTTTCCCCATTGCTTGTTTTTCTCAGGTTTGTCAAAGATCAGATAGTTGTAGGTAAGCGGCGTTATTTCTGAGGGCTCTGTTCTGTTCCATTGATCTATATTTCTGTTTTGGTACCAGTACCATGCTGTTTTGGTTACTGTAGCCTTGTAGTATAGTTTGAAGTCAGGTAGTGTGATGCCTCCAGCTTTGTTCTTTTGGCTTAGGATTGACTTGGCGATGCGGGCTCTCTTTTGGTTCCATATGAACTTTGAAGTAGTTTTTTCCAATTCTGTGAAGAAAGTCATTGGTAGCTTGATGGGGATGGCATTGAATCTGTAAATTACCTTGGGCAGTATGGCCATTTTCACGATATTGATTCTTCCTACCCATGAGCAAGGAATGTTCTTCCATTTGTTTGTATCCTCTTTTATTTCCTTGAGCAGTGGTTTGTAGTTCTCCTTGAAGAGGTGCTTCACATCCCTTGTAAGTTGGATTCCTAGGTATTTTATTCTCTTTGAAGCAATTGTGAATGGGAGTTCACTCATGATTTGGCTCTCTGTTTGTCTGTTGTTGGTGTATAAGAATGCTTGTGATTTTTGTACATTGATTTTGTATCCTGAGACTTTGCTGAAGTTGCTTATCAGCTTAAGGAGATTTTGGGCTGAGACGATGGGGTTTTCTAGATAAACAATCATGTCGTCTGCAAACAGGGACAATTTGACTTCCTCTTTTCCTAATTGAATACCCTTTATTTCCTTCTCCTGCCTGATTGCCCTGGCCAGAACTTCCAACACTATGTTGAATAGGAGCGGTGAGAGAGGGCATCCCTGTCTTGTGCCAGTTTTCAAAGGGAATGCTTCCAGTTTTTGCCCATTCAGTATGATATTGGCTGTGGGTTTGTCATAGATAGCTCTTATTATTTTGAAATATGTCCCATCAATACCTAATTTATTGAGAGTTTTTAGCATGAAGGGTTGTTGAATTTTGTCAAAGGCTTTTTCTGCATCTATTGAGATAATCATGTGGTTTTTGTCTTTGGCTCTGTTTATATGCTGGATTACATTTATTGATTTGCGTATGTTGAACCAGCCTTGCATCCCAGGGATGAAGCCCACTTGATCATGGTGGATAAGCTTTTTGATGTGCTGCTGGATTCGGTTTGCCAGTATTTTATTGAGGATTTTTGCATCAATGTTCATCAAGGATATTGGTCTAAAATTCTCTTTTTTGGTTGTGTCTCTGCCAGGCTTTGGTATCAGAATGATGCTGGCCTCATAAAATGAGTTAGGGAGGATTCCCTCTTTTTCTATTGATTGGAATAGTTTCAGAAGGAATGGTACCAGTTCCTCCTTGTACCTCTGGTAGAATTCGGCTGTGAATCCATCTGGTCCTGGACTCTTTTTGGTTGGTAAACTATTGATTATTGCCACAATTTCAGCTCCTGTTATTGGTCTATTCAGAGATTCAACTTCTTCCTGGTTTAGTCTTGGGAGAGTGTATGTGTCGAGGAATGTATCCATTTCTTCTAGATTTTCTAGTTTATTTGCGTAGAGGTGTTTGTAGTATTCTCTGATGGTAGTTTGTATTTCTGTGGGATCGGTGGTGATATCCCCTTTATCATTTTTTATTGCGTCTATTTGATTCTTCTCTCTTTTTTTCTTTATTAGTCTTGCTAGCGGTCTATCAATTTTGTTGATCCTTTCAAAAAACCAGCTCCTGGATTCATTAATTTTTTGAAGGGTTTTTTGTGTCTCTATTTCCTTCAGTTCTGCTCTGATTTTAGTTATTTCTTGCCTTCTGCTAGCTTTTGAATGTGTTTGCTCTTGCTTTTCTAGTTCTTTTAATTGTGATGTTAGGGTGTCAATTTTGGATCTTTCCTGCTTTCTCTTGTGGGCATTTAGTGCTATAAATTTCCCTCTGCACACTGCTTTGAATGCGTCCCAGAGATTCTGGTATGTTGTGTCTTTGTTCTCGTTGGTTTCAAAGAACATCTTTATTTCTGCCTTCATTTCGTTATGTACCCAGCAGTCATTCAGGAGCAGGTTGTTCAGTTTCCATGTAGTTGAGCGGCTTTGAGTGAGATTCTTAATCCTGAGTTCTAGTTTGATTGCACTGTGGTCTGAGAGATAGTTTGTTATAATTTCTGTTCTTTTACATTTGCTGAGGAGAGCTTTACTTCCAACTATGTGGTCAATTTTGGAATAGGTGTGGTGTGGTGCTGAAAAAAATGTATATTCTGTTGATTTGGGGTGGAGAGTTCTGTAGATGTCTATTAGGTCTGCTTGGTGCAGAGCTGAGTTCAATTCCTGGGTATCCTTGTTGACTTTCTGTCTCGTTGATCTGTCTAATGTTGACAGTGGGGTGTTACAGTCTCCCATTATTAATGTGTGGGAGTCTAAGTCTCTTTGTAGGTCACTCAGGACTTGCTTTATGAATCTGGGTGCTCCTGTATTGGGTGCATAAATATTCAGGATAGTTAGCTCCTCTTGTTGAATTGATCCCTTTACCATTATGTAATGGCCTTCTTTGTCTCTTTTGATCTTTGTTGGTTTAAAGTCTGTTTTATCAGAGACTAGGATTGCAACCCCTGCCTTTTTTTGTTTTCCATTTGCTTGGTAGATCTTCCTCCAGCCTTTTATTTTGAGCCTATGTGTGTCTCTGCACGTGAGATGGGTTTCCTGAATACAGCACACTGATGGGTCTTGACTCTTTATCCAACTTGCCAGTCTGTGTCTTTTAATTGGAGAATTTAGTCCATTTACATTTAAAGTTAATATTGTTATGTGTGAATTTGATCCTGTCATTATGATGTTAGCTGGTGATTTTGCTCGTTAGTTGATGCAGTTTCTTCCTAGTCTCGATGGTCTTTACATTTTGGCATGATTTTGCAGCGGCTGGTACCGGTTGTTCCTTTCCATATTTAGCGCTTCCTTCAGGAGCTCTTTTAGGGCAGGCCTGGTGGTGACAAAATCGGTCAGCATTTGCTTGTCTGTAAAGTATTTTATTTCTCCTTCACTTATGAAGCTTAGTTTGGCTGGATATGAAATTCTGAGTTGAAAATTCTTTTCTTTAAGAATGTTGAATATTGGCCCCCACTCTCTTCTGGCTTGTAGGGTTTCTGCTGAGAGATCCGCTGTTAGTCTGATGGGCTTCCCTTTGAGGGTAACCTGACCTTTCTGTCTGGCTGCCCTTAACATTTTTTCCTTCATTTCAACTTTGGTGAATCTGACAATTATGTGTCTTGGAGTTGCTCTTCTCGAGGAGTATCTTTGTGGCGTTCTCTGTATTTCCTGAATCTGAACGTTGGCCTGCCTTGCTAGATTGGGGAAGTTCTCCTGGATAATATCCTGCAGAGTGTTTTCCAACTTGGATTCATTCTCCGCATCACTTTCAGGTACACCAATCAGACGTAGATTTGGTCTTTTCACATAGTCCCATATTTCTTGGAGGCTTTGCTCATTTCTTTTTATTCTTTTTTCTCTAGACTTCCCTTCTCGCTTCGTTTCATTCATTTCATCTTCCATTGCTGATACCCTTTCTTCCAGTTGATCGCATCGGCTCCTGAGGCTTCTGCATTCTTCACGTAGTTCTCGAGCCTTGGTTTTCAGCTCCATCAGCTCCTTTAAGCACTTCTCTGTATTGGTTATTCTAGTTATACATTCTTCTAAATTTTTTTCAAAGTTTTCAACTTCTTTGCCTTTGGTTTGAATGTCCTCCCGTAGCTCAGAGTAATTTGATCGTCTGAAGCCTTCTTCTCTCAGCTCGTCAAAATCATTCTCCATCCAGCTTTGTTCCGTTGCTGGTGAGGAACTGCGTTCCTTTGGAGGAGGAGAGGCGCTCTGCATTTTAGAGTTTCCTGTTTTTCTGTTCTGTTTTCTCCCCATCTTTGTGGTTTTATCTACTTTTGGTCTTTGATGATGGTGATGTACAGATGGGTTTTCGGTGTGGATGTCCTTTCTGTTTGTTAGTTTTCCTTCTAACAGACAGGACCCTCAGCTGCAGGTCTGTTGGAATACCCTGCCCTGTGAGGTGTCAGTGTGCCCCTGCTGGGGGGTGCCTCCCAGTTAGGCTGCTCGGGGGTCAGGGGTTAGGGACCCACTTGAGGAGGCAGTCTGCCCGTTCTCAGATCTCCAGCTGCGTGCTGGGAGAACCACTGCTCTCTTCAAAGCTGTCAGACAGGGACATTTAAGTCTGCAGAGGTTACTGCTGTCTTTTTGTTTGTCTGTGCCCTGCCCCCAGAGGTGGAGCCTACAGAGGCAGGCAGGCCTCCTTGAGCTGTGGTGGACTCCACCCAGTTCGAGCTTCCTGGCTGCTTTGTTTACCTAAGCAAGCCTGGGCAATGGCGGGCGCCCCTCCCCCAGCCTCGCTGCCGCCTTGCATTTTGATCTCAGACTGCTGTGCTAGCAATCAGCGAGATTCCGAGGGCGTAGGACCCTCCGAGCCAGGTGTGGGATATAGTCTCGTGGTGCGCCGTTTTTTAAGCCGGTCTGAAACGCGCAATATTCGGGTGGGAGTGACCCGAGTTTTCCAGGTGCATCCGTCACCCCTTTCTTTGACTCGGAAAGGGAACTCCCTGACCCGTTGCGCTTCCCAGGTGAGGCAATGCCTCGCCCTGCTTCGGCTCGCGCACGGTACGCGCACCCACTGGCCTGCGCCCACTGTCTGGCACTCCCTAGTGAGATGAACCCGGTACCTCAGATGGAAATGCAGAAATCACCCGTCTTCTGCGTCGCTCACGCTGGGAGCTGTAGACCGGAGCTGTTCCTATTCGGCCATCTTGGCTCCTCCCTCCTCTGAGAATTTCTAAGAGTTTCAAAACATATGAAAAGAATAAAGACAATGGGTTGTAGCTTGTAAATGAGTACAAGTCAATTAAGCACCCACATACATATTTTTTCCTTCATCACTTCACTTCTCACCTCACCTTCCCCTATGAGATACAGAATGAATTCTGATTTAATTGAGTGAATTAAATCAGTCATGTCCTCAGCCCACTTAGCACATATTGTTAATCCACTCAGTTTTAGCAGAGGTGTTGGCTCTCATTGGTGATTGTTTCCATATCTTCTGACCAATCCTGTAAGAAGTTTGGGATTATAGAATTTGGGGGAAATATAAGAAATGACACAATCCTAAAGGTATGTCCATCCAGGATTGGTGTTATTTGTAGGTAAAGTAAGAATCACCTAAATGATGCAATTTGGGAGGTTTAAAGGCTTTTCATCTCAGCTTACTACAACCTCCACCTCCTGGGTTCAAGTGATTCTCCCTGCCTCAGCCTCCTGAGTAGCTGGGATTACAGGCACCCACCACTATGCCCCGCTGATTTTTGTATTTATAGTAGAGGCTGGGTTTCGCCATGTTGGCCAGGCTGGTCTCAAACTCCTGACCTCAGGTGACCCGCCTGCCTTGGCCTCTCAAAATATTGGGATTACAGGGGTGAGCCACCACGCCGAGCCTTAAAGGCTTTTTGACTCCCAAATCTTGATCCTATTAACCTGAAATTTCCACTTTGTTAGTTTGTGAGGGTTTTTTGTTTTTGGTGGGTGGGGGGTTGGGGGGCGGGGGGGCATTGAATGAAAAGGTCTCTAAACAGCCACAAGAATTTTCTTCAGGTTAGAATGAAAATTGCAATACTGGCAGGGCTTAATGTCATATTAGTTTATGCCTCCAGGAAGGAGGTGGAAAGATGGCTGGGACCCTGAATCTTCATTCTGTATCTGCTGTCTATTATAATTCCAGTGGAGGTTATTACTATATAGGACATGATCCCCAATTCCCTTCTGGGATTCTTGACTCAGGGTAGTGGCCTAAGGCCCTGTATCAACAAGAAAATTCCTTTTACCTATTTGATTCAAATTAGATTAAGTAGCCTCCTTGGCCCCTTTCCTGTAGTGTGGACCCTAGTAACTTAAATCCTCAAGTCTTATCAATTTGACAGTGAGAAGCTAAAGAAAGAGGAGCCTTTAAAAAAGTTTCAAGGGGAAAAAGTGTCTCTTGCTCCCCCTAAGCCTCTCATTCCATGTCTGTTTTCCTCTGGATACCACACAGGTTGCGGCATGGGATTGCATCAGCCTATGGGGAAGAAAAAGAAGAAAATAGACAATCTGCACAGAATATGTAAAAGGAGAACCAAAGCCCAAAGAGAAAAATGCTGAGAAGTCGCCAGCAAAGAAAGAACAGTAAACAACAGCAGGGGCCGGGTGCAGTGGCTCACGCCTGTAATCCCAGCTACTCAGGAGGCTGAGGCGGGGGAATCGCTTGAACCCATTAGGCGGAGATGGCAGTGAGCCGAGATAGCACCACTGCACACCACCTCGTGACAGAGCTAGACCCCGTCTCAAAAAACAAAAACAAACAAACGAAAAAACAGCAGGAGGCGGAGGAGTTTTCCATAATCGTACACCTTCTACTGATGTGCTCTCCATTAGCCAGCCTTGACTTCACCAACATCACTGCTTCTCCTCCTCAGGCCTGGGTGGAATGGGGTTATGGTGGAGAGCTGCAGAAAAGCTTTAGCCACCCCCAGCTGTTAGAGGGTGCAGCACAACTCCCTTTAATTGCTCATGTATTCTACTGGCCCAAGCAGTCTGCAAGGCTGAGAGTGAGTTGAAGAACACTGACTAGGCAAATGAAGACAAGAAGAATTTGAAATGGCGAGGCAATTGAGGTCCTGAAGAAATGAAGCACATGAAGATGGGGGAGCAGCTCAGAACATCAGGAGGCAGTAATGGGATACTGGGTGCTTGGAGGGGAACGAGAGGTAGTGGCAGTGGATTTCATCTGATCAGCAATTTTATTTGACTTAGTGTGACAAATGGACCAAACAAAGAAACTATTCTGTTGTTGATGATCCCTATCATCATTCCCTAGGAATAGTGTGATATAGTTTGGCTGTGTCCCCACTGAAATCTCATCTTGAACTGTAGCTCCCACAATTCCCACATGGGAGGTAACTGAATAATGGGGACAGTTTTCCCCATACTATTCTCTTAGTAGTAAATACGTCAGATCTTGAGATCTGATGGTTTTATAAGGGGAAACCCCTTTCACTTGGTTCTCATTCTCTCTTTGCCTGCCACCATGTAAGATGTGCCTTTCATCTTGCACCATGATTTTGAGACCTCCCCAGCCACGTGAAACTGAGTCCATTAAACCTCTTTCCTTTATAAATTACCCAGTCTTGGGTATGTCTTTATCAGCAACATTGAAAATGGACTAATACATAGGAAAATTGATTTTTAAACTAAAAACTGTTCTTTCAAGACGAGAATATTTATCCTATACTTCCTGCTGTCTGTATCTAAAGGTTTAGCTTACACATGTCATGTTTTGCCCCAAATGCCTGTCCTTACTTCTCTAACCCAGACCAACTTGAACTTTTTCTGTATATTTCCTTGTTCAACTGAGGAAACATACCTCTTGTTGGCTTCTTTCTTACATGAAAACTGAGCTCCAGTTTCTGACATCTGGGTTGGCGATACTTCCGGTTTCTCACTCATGCACATCTCTCTGATCCAGTTTTCTTGGCACTTTTTCTTTCTGACTAGGAAAAATTTCCTAAGCTGTTCTTGCAGTTATCATGCCTTCCTAGGTGATGTACCCTTCGTGAATGATTTTCTTTCTACATGATAGTAAGCCTTCAGTCTAGACCTGGTTGTTCTACATTCAGATCTAAGATTCAATAGAATTCCCTTCTCTTTGTGCCCACCATTATCCTACACACCAGAAGAATTGTCAATTTCTTTTCATTAATACTGGCCAGTTGTGGATTTTTTCTTTTGTCTGATAGAGTCATCATTCAGATCATAACTGATATCTCACACATTTTCTTTGATACTTGATATGGAAATAAATTATGATATACACATGCTCACAAATGGAACCACCCTTACCTTGGGGCACAATATCTATATAAATAAGCCACATTAATGAACCTCAATCAAAATTATATACAATATCTAGATCAATAAGCCAGAAACCTCAACCAAAATTATAAAATTACACTTGTACTACTAGTGCTAATGTCATCATTTGCTAACACAAAAAGTACTTTTGTTGCAATTATTTTCTTCTTTCCACCATTCTAAGTTTGAATACCTGGGATTGACTAAAATTGCAAAACTAGTTCTATGTTTAATGTTTTTATTCATGAATAAGTGTCCTGTTTTCTATCCTTATTGACTTTTTTTTCTTGCTAATAATGAATTTATTTTATTTTTTATACCACAGGGGTTTTCATAAGTAACTTTCAATCCTTTTTGGAGCAAAGCAGAAGTTATTTGGTAAATTTATTAATGTAAATATTCTTTTATTCTCTTTTTTTTGTTCCTTCTCCATTTTTGTAGTTCAACGTTTTTCAAATTAGTCTTAATTATTTGATCTGACCATTGCCATAACCTGTAATTGGATAAAAATGTCTAAGTACTGGTCTCAGTTTGACACTTAGAAGCAGTAACCTCAGAATGTTCCTTAACTCTACTTAATGAAAAGAGGACTGTCCTTATAATGAGGACAAAGGGACAAATAAATAAAATCATAAATATGAAAAGTCTTAACATGATACCTGAATCATACTGTATCCTTAATAAATGCTCTTTGATTCATGAATTATAAAATATGATTTTTTCCATCCTGACCTAATATTTGTCATACCTTTAGCAATGACAATGCATGCCTTACAGTGTAAGATTCCTGGGAACCTTCTTTCTGGCTTAAACATTTCACCAGGGTCCCAACTGTGAAGTCATTAATCAAATAGGTATGCAAAAAATTTTAGATGTGGACAAATCCTTTCCTTCTTGAGTAAATGAAGCATTCTAAATAGCCGTGTCTATTTTGTCTTTTTATTATGCATTTCAAAGAAGGCATGAATGGGTTTTCTCTGGAATGTCCGGTGAGCCTTCATTGCTGAAATTAGGGTGATACCCATTTTTCTCCAACCAACTCTGACAGTGCTTAATGGGAGTGAGAGGAAGTGATTGGTCTTAAGAGGAAATGCAGTGAACAATTTTCTTTCTCTCGGTCAGCTATGACAGCATATAGAAAGAACTTGAGTTTCAAAGGCTTTGACTGCTGCAGGAAACTCTAGAACCTGTGGCGTTCAAGTGGGATAACTGTCTCCCTCCAAAGCATTTTGGTAATCTCCTCCTCGCCCCCACCCCCTCTGATTTATGACTGTATCTTTTGACCTTCTTTCTTTCTTCATAAAAAGCACTAAGTTGCCATTTATATAGCAGAGGACAGCAGATAAATGTTAAAATTTACTGTAGATCCTCACTGGGGAATGGGCTTACAGATCTCTCAGGCACCAAGTGTCACAAAAGCATGTGAGTTTTGATATCCTTCAGTCATGTGAGGAGTAATCATAAAAGGACCAAGTCCTAAAAAAAATTAAACTTTCCATAGACAGAGCATAGCTGCATTTTAAGTAACCACTTTAAAGAAATAACTGCTGTTTTGGCAAAAGCTAGTAAGCCACAGAAAATTAATTTCATGTTTCATTGACATTAGTTTCAGGAATTTCATGTTGACATAACCTATAGAATACGGGTGAGATACTGCAGACAATATATTTAATGCTGTTATACAAGCAAAAAATATTTTAAATCCAAACAGAGACTCAGCTTTATGAAATAATCATCTTCTGTGTGACAATGAATGAAACTGTAATTTTCACATCAATTGTCTAGATGCTAATTGCTTCTAGAGCAAAAGTTTAAATCAAATTGTGAGCTCTTTTCAAGGCCTCTGTGTTGAACCTAAGTTACATTTCAAACTAATTCTTATTTTGTCTTCCATGTAGATAGCAATGCTTTTATATGATTGATATATTAAAAATATCAACTAATGTCTGATTCAGTTGTATGCTAAGCTAAAAAGAAAGCACCTATAAACACGTACTTCTAAATACATTCAACAAAATAGTTGCTTTTATCCAAATCAAAATGTTTTCACTTACTCCACAGTTGAGAGAGAGGGAGATTATTGGCTTTGACCAGCAATATGCATGTTTGTCTCATAAAAGCTGTATGTCCTCATTCTTTGCATTCGCATCTGTCACCATGAATCTGTGATCCACCTGCTGAGAAGACTATTGATTGACTGTTGTTTGACCAAGGCTCTCTTTGGGTCTGAGGTAACAAGCCTTGTTTATATAATGCACAGTTTCTGTTTCTACCTCTTGGCTTTGAAATCTGCTCAAAGTCACATATTAGCAATTGGCAGAAATCTGGCTATTATTCCTGCTGTTGTAAAGGCTTCTCAGCTAGTGTCTATCATGTAAAGGTATGATTCAACACATCTATTAAATGTTCTTCTCATCCTTCTGGCTTGTCATTTGTGCTCTTGCCAGTATACCATAAAGCTGGGAATTCACTGAGTCTGGCAGATTTGAAAAACACTTGGTAATATAGATATCTCAGGCATTGGCTAGGTGGTTAGATCTCTTTGATTTTATGACTCCCAAATTTCATCATGACAACCATTGCTTGAAGTCACAGGAAAACTTTCCTGTTGTGATTTAGTATTGCCACGTGTATTAGACAATTATTACCAAAATAATGTCACATAATAAGCCATTCCAAACTCAGTAGCTTAAAACAACAATTACTCTCATTCACACATCTGCAGATTAGGTGGAGGTTGGCTGATCCAGGTTGGTCTTCACTAAGCAATGCTCCATTTTTGTGTTAAAACTGGGTCCACTTTATATATTTCTCATCTTCTTTGGACTGGTGGACCAGCCAGGACTTAACTCATGGTAATGGCAGAAGCATAAGAGAGGAAATGAAAACAAACAATGCTAATGCCTATTTGCCAAACTGGCAACTGTCATTTATGCACACATGCCGTTGCCAAAGCAAGAGTCTAAAGTCAAGGACAGTTAAAGTACACTCCACTTCTAGTGGGAAGAACCACAAAGTCTTAAGGCCAAGGGCCGGACACAATGAGAGATTAGGTATTGGAGCCAACAATCCAATCTATCACACTGTCAAATGTCAAGTAGGGTGAAAAGCAGTCTGTAGCCGTAACTCAAGGAGCTACTAGTGGTGCGTTGGAGAGGTACAATTTTGTGGGTAATGAAGAAGGCCACACAACATCTTTCCCTTGACTTTTACCTGCACCTTGCTATCATGTGAGAGTCTCACAGCTTCTGGGGCATTACTAAGGGATTTCACAGTGGAATTCTGAATCTTTGTTAATTAATGCCAGGTTGCATAGAATGCTAATAGTTACTATTTGTGGTAACTCTAGCCCGAGGTTCACTAAGATGGAAAAGGAAGAATTTTACAGAGATTTGTAAATTTCTTTAAGGAAAAGACTGAAGCAGAAGTGATGTTGTGTCATTTCACACTTAGACTTTAAGAAAACTGGCAGCTTCTGCTCCCTCTTTCTTGAAACCCACCTACCATTCAAGCAGTCAGGTTACCCTGCTGGAGACACCACATGGAAAGACAAGGTGGAGTTGGGGATGTGGGATAAGGGAGAGGATACCTGGAGGATAGTTGAAGAGCCCAGCCAACAGCAAGATCCTGGACCCCAGACACATAACACTAGTTAAGTTGTTTTAGTCAACCCCTGTTTGTTCAAACCATCCCAGGTGAGTTGCCAGATATATGAGTGAAGAGACCATCTTGCCTTCTACAGCCCCAGAAGATATCATATGAAGCAGAGATGAGTAATCCCTGCTGTGTTGCTTCTGACTTCCTGATCTACAGAATTCTGAAAAATAATGAAATTGTTACTGTTTTAAGCCACTAAGTTTTGGGGTAGTTTTATATGCAGCAATAGATCACTGAAACAACTTCTCATTGGAATTTCTCTAAAAGACAGAATTCTTATTTGGCCTTTATCATTTTGCCATTTTGAGTCATTGTTTCTATAGAATATGGTACTTTTATTGCACAGAATATTGGTAAAAATGATGAAGAGAAGACTTATTTCTTATTACTGCATGAGTTTGGAGAAGAGTTAGTTTATTCTTTTGCAACTAAATGTTTTTTTTTAAAGCATAAAACCTACAGATAGATTATCTAAAGAAAGGGGTTCAATAAATTAATGTATTAGCTGCTTTTCTGCCCCACCCCCAATTAAACCAGATGGAAGGATTACCACCTATCGGAGGCTCTAGGGGAGAATCCATTTCTTGTTTATTCAAGCTGTTGGCAGAATTCAGTACCTTGTGAGTATAGAAACTAGGTCCCAGTTTTCTAGCTGGCTGTAAACTAAGAGCTGTTCCCCACTTTTAAAGGCCATTTGAATTCCTTGGCTATGACTCTCTTCTTTCATCTTCAAAGCTAGCAATGACTGGTCATGTCCCTCTTACACTTCAAGTTGATCCTTTCTCTACTTCTGTCTCATTTTCTCACCCTGCCAAGAGTACGTGTGATTAGACTGGGACCCTTTGTATAATCCAAAATAATCTCCCTATTTCAAGGATGACTAACTAGCAATCTTTATTCCATCTGAAACTTTAATTTCACTTTGCCATATAACACAACAAAGTCCCATATTCCAGGAACTAGGACACTGATGTCTTTGGAAGATCCATTACTCTGGCTACCATAGCAATATTCCCACATTGCTCCATTCCAAGAAGCTCCTTTAACATCACAGTCTATGTAAATAGTACTCTCAGGAGTTGCACAGTAGGCAGCTTGTACAGTCATACATGGCAGCCCTTAGAAGCATATTAGAACAGAGGTAAGGGAGATTGCAGGTCTAGGGCTCCATTTCTGTGTCACCAATGCTCCCGATCTCAAACTGGAAGGTCACTACCTTCCTCTCATTCTGGAGTAGGCCTTCTTTTTCCAACCCCTTTCTCTATTAACCCAAGAGAAAGATTTTCTCTTAGACATAAAGAGATAATTGAAGTTCTTAAAAGAAATGTTTATAAGAGAAATGAGAATTTTTAAAATTACAGAAAGAACAAGTTTTAGGACAGATTATTCAGCAAGGCAAAACTCCTAGGTATCACTGATCCTTCAGCTCATTCTCAGGCCTAGCTTTTCTTCTTACAGTATCCTGAATGGATTCTAGCTCTACTTACTAAGCTATGTCTCACTGTCCAGCTGAATCAGCCTTTCTCATATGTCACCAGCTAGCACCTTGTCCAGGAGACAGCTGCCAATTTGCCCTCTTTCTGTTTATGGTAATATTATTAATTCTTTTGCAATCTAATTTTGAAACCATGAGATTGACTTGAGAAGGATTGACATAGTGCAATGTCTCTCAACTTTATGATGGAAAACATTTTTCAAACATTTCTAATGTAAAATGTCTATTATTTAAAGACTTCAAATGAAGCCTTCCTTGTTTATTCAGTTTCCCCTTCACCTTCCCTTGTAGCTCCTGAAACTCTATCATAGAATCCCAAGGCTTCTTTGATCATAGTTTTGAAAACATTACTATAATAGAAAGAACCTTGAAAAAGGAGAGAGAATACATTTCTTAATTATATCAACCTTGTGACTTTGAGCAACCCTCTTAACTCTGAGTTTCTCTTCTGATATAACTGAGAATAATATCTGATCAATTTGTTGGACTGCTTTGATCATCAGTCTCATCTCCCACTGCAATTCTGCTCCCCATTTATACTTTAATCTTCTAATGTTGTAGGATTATTTGCCCTCCCCTAATACTCTGCCAATTTTTATGACCCTGGGCCATTGACCACTTTTTCTTCTATATCTAGAATACATTTTCCTTTTTTCTTTCTGTGAAATCCCTACTTTTCCAGCATAAATGACAGCTTTCTGACCCAATCATAATGAAGAGGGGTGTGTGTGTGTGTGTGTGTGTGTGTGTTTAATCTGCATTTGCATGGCATTTTGTATAACAACTTTTTACACCATGGCTGAGTTTTGATAAAGAAATAATTGTAAAATTTGTATCTATTTTATCCGGCATCTAATATAATCCTTAGTATGAAATAGATTCCCAGTAATTGCTTTTAGAATGAATAAATCAAAAACTTAAAGTTTTGTATTGTGTACTTATTATTATTATGCTAGCCATTTCTGTGTGAAGACTATTTTTTATTCCTCTGCATACCTTACCTTAGACTTTTAAACTCTTGTTGTATTAACCTACCAATACTCCACTCACAAAAGCATTCTTGGTAACATGGAAGGCACAGAAAACTTAATAAATGAAAAGGAGAATTTGTATATTTTATAGAATGCTTTTCCAAATTTTTACCATGCTTGTTTGTGCTCCCAAATTTCTTCTTTCCCATACTTGCACTCATGGTTCTGCTCTACCACATCTACCTTCTTTCCAAACCCACTTCTCAAAACATTTCCTCCATATACAGAAAACTCTCATAAATCAAGTCAAATTTTCTTCATCCAACTACATTTTTACATTAATAGAGAACTGAGCAGAAGAATTTTTTATTAGTTTAGGTCTCATATTTTGTTTTCTCAGCTCTATTTTCAATTACCACCTGTATTTGTATATCTTGAATCAATTCCATTGATACTATCCCCTCCTGTTCACACTCATTTCATTGGTTCAAGTTACCACTTCTGTATATTTTTCAGGGTAAGAACTGCTGAATTACTTATTAAGTTAACTACAAAAGTGAAAGAATCAGGACCTACTTCAAAAAGGCATCATATTCCAGATTTTAGAACACAGCATTTTCTCATTTATATGTAATTTTTCTGGGGTATATCTTCACATACACATAAGCTTAACTTTCATTTTAACTTAGCTGAAAAAAAAATTAGAATTTATAAGAAACATAAAGTGCGATATGTAATTAGAAACAGTAATTTGGTAATAGAAAAAATGCGATTTATATTGTATTCTTATTTCGGTAGTGGTGTTGCAGAATAAAATTTTTTTAAAAATTGCACTAAAAACTCTTCCCTCTAGAATGAGAACTCTCCTTGCTCCTTCATGGTAAAATAATTCATTAATCTATTCATTTACATATTATTTATTCACTTGTATCTTCATCACTAAATATCCACTGAACACTTTAATGCGCCCAGAATTGTGCTACAACTGGATACACAGTTGCCAATAAACAGGTTTGTTGATATCACAAAGCTTATGAGAGAGACAGATACAAACCCAATTAGCACAACGAAGTAAGTTGTGGACAGACCCTAACACAGAAAAATATTTGAGCAGGGGCATAGAAGAGTGAAGTCAAGAAAAGGTGATGTCAAGAAAGGCTTCACAGAGCAAGTGATGCCTGATTATCACATTAAATAATACCTGGGTGTTCTCTAGGTGACCAAACAGAAAGACATTCTCAGCAGAGGGAGAATGTCTTTCTGTTTGGTCACCTAGAGAACATTTTGACAACATTGCTCACAAACAGTGTTGACAAAAAACTCTTGGCACAGGTGTTACATCAACAAAGTGTATCTTTGATGCCCCATGATATCCCCTTTTATCAAGGATATAGTTTCTCTCAACCAAGAGTTCTATTAGCTACACCAGCTAATTTTGGAGGCACAGGGATGATGGCTTCAAAATTGAGTTGTTGCAAAAAGCCTGAATTTTATTAGTGAGCATACCAAGGTTTAATTAATTCTACTGCTACTACTTACTTGTCATGATATATTGGGGAAATAATTTAATCTCCCAGAGATTCACATTTTTCATTCACCAAGATAATGACACCTATTTTATTGTTATGTGAGGATTAAAATAGATAATGAGTAAAAAATACTTAAGACAGTACCTGGGATATGTTATGCACTCAAAAATGGTGAATTTTATTACTAGCAGTGATACCAATACCAACACTGTTGCCATTGCAAACACTGCAACTATTGATAATAACAATTGTTACTATTTTCTGAGTTCCTTGGGCCAGCAAAAGTACAAAGTCCTTTACATGCCTTAGCCAATTTACTTGCCATTTCTACTATTATTATTCCTACAACTAGTATTGCCATAAAATCATTGTTGGAGGTAATGATATCAAAGTGTCCATAAATGTTATTTTCTCATGGCAATGTGCAACCTACCTATAACCAATCAGCTTGGGAAATGGAAAGCAATGTTTCTTTTTTCTTAATTGTGCTTTCACTACTGAATTCAGTAGAGTAAAAGAAATCTGCCTCAATATTATTTTGAGATATAGGACTGTATTATTTTCCTAGGCCTGCTTTCAAAATTACCATAAATTTAATGACTTATGACATCACAAGAAATGAGTTCTACTCGGCTGGAATCAGGTTGTCAGTGGGGCTGTTTTTTCTGAAGTCTCCAGGGGAGCCTGTTTCTTACCTCTCCCAATTTTTAGAGGGTGCTAGCATTCCTTGGCCTGTGACTGCATTACATCATTCTCTGCTTTTATCTTCTCATTGTCTTCTCCTCCTTAACTTCTGAATATCCTGCCTCTTTTTTCTAAGAACTCTCCTGATTACATTGGGCATTGGATCCACTCGGATCAACCAGGATTATCTCTCTTGTTTAAGATCTTTAACTTAATCACACATGCAAAATCCCTTTTACATACAAGATAACTTACTCAGAGGTTCTGGGGGTTACCACACAGACATCTTTTGGAGGGCTATTATTCCATCTAGCACAAAGATTGTCAAATTGATGTTAAATTATTCAGGGAATAAGAACATCTGAAGAAGGTTTATAGTAATATTGTGATATAGAAAATATCTACACAGTGTAGAACATAAAACACATAGTGTAACCCATAAAACAAATATTCTCTTTGAATACATTCTGTTTCTTGTATTTCATTTGATTAAAGCAGGAGCACATGGGAGATTTGCAAGTAAGTAGACCCCACCTTGACTGGTCACTAGCTATGGGCTGGTGTACTTCATCTACGAAATATTTTTCAACTACTCACATCAAAGAGGCTGTTCCATTTCTGTTCTGTATGTGAAGACTGTGGCTGATCAAAATTACAAAAAGTGGGGTGAAGGAATCAGTAAACCATAGCACACAAAAGCTGGCTCTTCACCTGTGTTTGTAAATGAAGTTTCATCGGAACACAGCCATGCCTATTTGTTTCTGTGTTGTCTATGACTGCCTTTGCATAACAAGGACCAAACTGTGTATTGCAGCAGACACCTTATGGCCTGCAGAATCTAAAATACTTATTAACTCACTACAGAAAAAAATCACCAACCCCAAGGTTAGAGAACTAATTTCAGAATTAAAAAGACACGCATGTGAGTTCCAGCTCTGCCACATGCTAGCTGTTTCATCTTGGGCATGTTACTTGCTGTGGGCATTTGTAGTTATTTGGCCTCTAAGAATCTGTTTGTGTTTATTATTATTTTGGTAATAGTTCACCTAAATTTTGATGAGGGACCACTCCTTCCTCATTCTCATTTTACGTGGTTTGGATGGAACTTATCCTACCCCAAGTTTCAAGGGCAAGCTGCAACCTAGACCTAAGCCAAAGGGCTAATTTAGGAATTTTGTCAGGGAGAAACACTTAATCCAATATGGACTAATGTCAACCAGGGATAGATGCATTCCATTTAGGCAAGAAAATATCTAGAGCTACTGCTTACTGTATAACTCCTTATAAAACTTGGGAATGAGGCCAAGAATAGATAAAATAAAAAATAGGAAAAAACCTGAATTCCGATAATATTATTTGTGACCCTGCATGAAACCACACATGAAGCCAGCTATATGCATGGGGTTTTCGGTTACATGTATCAAAACATTCTGTTTTTGCTTAAGTCAGTTTGGGTTTGGTTATCTGTTACTTGCAGCTAATAGAGACCTAACTGATATAATGTCTAAACTTGCTGAGCCTCAGTTTCTTCATCTTTAAAAACTAGAGTGAAAATATCCACCTCAATATCTTTTGTGATAACTAATTGAGATCATGTACCTGGCCCATGGTACAAAAAAAAAAAAACAAAAACAGAAGTGGTAATTCCCATTTTCATCATCAACATCATGATTAATGTTAAAGGTAGACCTAACATTGCTTCATCTCAGTAAATTCTACAAAATGCACATCTGAGCTCTCCCCTTGACTTAATATAGAAAGTTTAGTAACTCCATGCCTTAGATATTTTTATTTGTAAAGTAGAGATGACTAAATATTCATCTTTTTTTCAGTGTTTTATGAATTAAGTGCCATCATGGACATAATCATTTTAATAATATAATATATTACATTAATTTTTGCAATAAATATTTGCAATAATCTTTGCGACAAATCTGTAAGTTGATTAGACCAAATTAGATCAGATCAAATGCCTAGATATGTGTAAATATATATGTGTATTTACTCAGCGGTCAGTAAGGCTGCCTCACCCTATATTAGGGTCAGAGATAATCTAGAAGAAGGAACTCATACCACGTCTGGCCCTGGCACTAACAAGACCCTTAGTGAGACCCACATTGAGCTCTGTACACTGGGTCATCCACGCTACCATGAAACAGGATATTGTCTCACCCTGCGTAAGTCATAGAGAGACATAGATGTCATTGTTTGTCCCAAAAAACAAAAGTCTAGATCTAGGAGGACTGAGTCCCAGATCCTCTTCCTCCATGACATCCCTATGCAATATGGTGAAAATTACTTGATTTCTCTGAGCCTCAAGTACTTCAAGTGTGCAATGCAGATGAGTGTAACTACCTTGTCTATCCCACGGTATTATAATAAGAAGCAACGGTGATAATAGCTATGAGAAAGTTTTAGGAAAAAGTAAAATATGTTGCTGTTCTCTCCATTATTATTAAGAATTAAATCCTTTTCCATGGATTTTTTAAAAACAAAAAACTTTTGCATATACAATTTACACAAATATGCAGCTAACTGTTGTTTCACTCTGAGTCAGCAGCTGAATGGTGTCTATCGTTTGCCAAGTTTAAAAATAGATGCTAGTCTTCTATTAACACTGGGTTCAAGAAAATTTAGGTTTGGCAATGGGTATCACTTGCATTTATTCCCATTTCTAGCTTAGAGGTCTTTGGAAGACTGTTTAGAAAACCTTTGGGCAATGAATAGTCTTACAAAACAACATTTGATGAGTTGGAATAAATGAATTAGAAACATATGGACCAAATTTTCCCAAAAATACATCAGGGTTGAAAAATTAGGGGGAAAAAAACACTTGGCTTTTCTGAAATATGTAAAGGCTAGCTTGAGAGACTTGACTAACCAAAAACTCCACAGCATTTTTGCACCACATATTGGCAAGAACTTGAGCTTCCTCTTCACTGACTTTTGGTACTGTTAATCAATTTCTCCCTTTCCAATGCAGGAATTTAAAATTATTATATTGTTTTCTCCAGGATTCTAAGACTGTCAAAAGTATATGCATGGAAAACCTAACCCATTTATTACAAACATTATGTGCTGATGAAAAAAATGTATGGTATATAAATATTTATCTTATAAAAATTGACATAATTTATTGAACAAAATGCACAGCTTACAAAATAACTAATACTTATAACCAATTACTATCATTGTGGGTATCAACAAAGTGATGGAAAGAAGTTATAATGTTCAGTTTAGTTAAGTCTGTCTGGGGCAGCTTTAGTAGCTCTGGTGTTCTTTGAAAGTCATAGAAGCAGGTCACTTTAATATTACAGGTGCCACAGTCTCTTCTTGATTTAACCCCAGGCTCAAACCACATTAAGCTACCTAGATCTCGCTTCTGTTATTATACAAGAAAGAATAAGAATTGTCCTAATTGTTCATATCTAATGGAAGTGGTGAACACAACCAACCAATTAAGAGGATGGGATACCAATGGATGTGTGGGTGAGGGGAGGGGAAGTTACATTACATTAATGCTTATTCCAGCTCCTTCTTACTTATTCATAATAGGTGGGTTAGGTTTTCCATGCGTATACTTTTGACAGTTTGAATTTTACTGTTCTTCTCACTTAATTTTAGAATGTTTTCCTTTTATCTAAATTCTAAACAGATTCTTCCCTGCTTTTAACGAAGTTGAATCGATGGTCATTAAAAAATATATATATTTCTTTCAGTAACTCTAATGAGTTTCCCATTTACACTGAGTAACTTTATGAGGCTGAGATGAGAACATTAAAAGGATCATCATTTATTACTAGTCTGAAAATTATCAGTGAAACGACAACTAGAACTGAGGGCTTTCTGCCTTCACCTTTCTTTATATAACCCAGGAACCCATTTGTTTTGTAACAAGAGAGGGCAATGAGTAATACCTCTGATCTCCTATCTGTCAAAGCCTTTTCTAGCCCTTCCCAGCTCTGAGGGCTTCCTCTAAACTGCTGTAGTCTTTGTCTGAACTAATTCAGCATTTATCTTAATGTGCAAGGCCTTATTCACTAACATTCCATGTGCATGTATCTGTATCTGTCTAATCTACCCATTCAAATTGAATATTCCAAAGATAGGAACAGCTTATGCATCATAAAACCCACAGACTTATAATGCATATGGAGTGTATGCAAGACACAGCCTGTTTATTATTCCTTTTTTGGTCATGTTAGTAATAACCAACTTGTCTGATATATGTTTCACTAAATAAGCTCAAATACTTCATGGAGTGCATAAAGTTAATAATTTGAATACACATTCCCAGATTTCATTACTTTTAACAATATATTATGCTAGTTCCAGAATACATGTACTTGCAGTATACCCACATGCAGAAATTCCTTCAGCTCTAAACTTTTACATATTTCCTTTCTTCTCAGTTTGTATTAATGTGGGCTGTTCCATAAGCAACATGGCTCTCCTTTCAGAAAGGGTTCAATTTTATTTTATTTTATTTCTCAAGGTGGAGTTTATTATTTTGAGTCAACTTGATAAATTGTAAGATTCAATATTAGACAGTTGGGTAATATATGTTTTATTTTGTTTTAATGTGCTGCATTTATTATACTTCTCTGTCCTGAACCAAGTGGCCTTTTTATTATTAAAAATCTAATGAAAACAAAGTTCACAAAGAACCATTTTAAAGAATACACTTATCATTTTTTTCTAGTAGGTGGACTTACAAGAACCTGTTTTTATAGGTCTGAGCATGAATGACAAGCTGTTTGCTTGAGATTTATGTAGAATTTATAGTAAAAATGAAGTTTACATTTATTTTAAAACTAAATTAAGTGGATTCGGAAGCCATTTAAATAAAAAGTTGATTGAAATCTGAACCATGACAGTTTCTCAATAAGGAGCATTTGACATCTTTCTAATAGATTTGTTTTACTGAAGAGAAGTTTTAAATTAAGGTCAGGCTGGGGAAGAATAACAGGACTATTCTCAATACTTTTTATTAGAAAAATTATTATACTCACATTGTATTTATATCAGTTTATTTCAATGCACTTTTTTTGTAACACAGTCAACAATCACAACTTATCCATAGCCACCTTGTGGTTAATAATTTTTACTAAATCTTGGTCTTCCCTTTGCATCTGGGTATCAATAATGAATCATTTCAAACTTACATTGATCCACTAGCTGCTGAGAAACAATTCTCCATGAGTCTCTCAAGGTTTTGCATGACTTGTAAGCAGAGACACAGACTGACTTTGTTCTGGGTTATCTTTTCAAGGATGTTTGAGTATAGAACAGCTTTAGGAGGGAGATAGAGATAGTACATCCTCCAGAGATAAAGACAGACAAGCTTAGTGATTATTTAAAATGATTTGGGACCCCCTTAGCTCAAGATTTCTCTCTTTTAATACAACCCACTACATTTGCGGGCCCTTTTTCCATCACCCTATTAGGCCCCAAGGAACCTGCACAAGGAAGTGCTGATGCTCTGGCTACTGCTGTTGTTATGAGCAACAAACTCCATTGTCTCTGACCCAGGAGTCTCGTGGTTTCCGCAGACTCCATGAAACTGGCAGCCTAATTTGTTAGTTTATAAGGGACAATCTCAGCCCCTTCACAGTTCTTAGCACTAGTCTTGCATTTTCTGAATTGCTTTAAAAAAATTCCTCTTTGACTTGTATGAAGTTAAGGCTGCATAAAGACAAGACTGCTGGTTAAAAAATGAAAAGTTCAGTCAAGTGTCCAATGGAATGATTTGTGTTGAAACTAGATTATTTTATTAAGTGACTGAGTTGACTCATTGTTTTTCTAATGTCTAAATAGTTTAAGTTGGTTAGCATTTTAAAGATTAAAACAAAAAGTAAAATGGTTTAATTTTCAATTTCCAGTTTATTGTTTTGAAATCACACAGAGAGGATTGATTTAGTCCCTTTTTTCTTATTGAAGTTTAATTAATAGATTGTTTATTTCATGGATGAGGTTATGTGATGCTTAATGGGAGGAGCACGGATGTGATAGTGGTCAATAGGTGGGGCTCTGTATCTGGCGCTTGAGGATTTGGGCTTCAGCCCAAGTCCGACAACTTAACCATTGGAATAAGCTGGAGCATCTGTAATATGGATGTGATGACATCTGTCTGATCTTGTTTTTCTCCTCCCCAATCAGCAATGATTTTGCAAATACATTTGAATAAAATGAACTTTATTAGAAACAAAAGTCATGAAAATGATGAGCTAAAATTATACAAGTGAATAAGACAAAGATGAGCCCAAGGTCCTAGGGGAGACCTTCATTGAACCAGAGCACAGAAACATGTCAAAGAAAGTCAACAAATTCTAAATGCCTCAAAACTAGGAATC
This sequence comes from Pan paniscus, assembly GCF_029289425.2. Taxonomy (NCBI): domain Eukaryota; kingdom Metazoa; phylum Chordata; class Mammalia; order Primates; family Hominidae; genus Pan; species Pan paniscus. The sequence goes on along the minus strand of NC_073249.2, from coordinate 30,054,200 downwards.
CAGATGAGAATGAAATGGATCCATGGTTTTACCATAGACTTCATTTAGAATCTTGACCAAATACTATGAGGACTAGCTAAAAATTAACAGCAAGATCTTAACATGTATCCTTATTGTACTTAATTAACCTGAGGTTAACTCTCTAATAAGTTGTATATTATTCTAAATTTATGGTAATAGCTCAATTATTTTTAGTTACTCTTTTTACCACTTTCAAAATGTTGCAGCTGAAAGAATATTTTCAATACTATTCTAAATAGGGATCTGGGATAGACCTCCATGGCTCAAAATTCTGGTATCAGAATGAAATAAACTACGAGCATTTCTCACTATAGGATGCAAATTTAGGTGGCTTATTTCATTGTGCTTTACTTCACTCTGTGGCATTCATGTCATCATTCTGCACTTTCTTTTGCTATTCTCATCTAGTGATCTCACCTTCTCTTTATAGAGCTCCTTCATCTTCCTTCTCTCTGGACTTTGCCTTCGCATATCTACCCACTATCCAACCATTCCTTTTTTTTTTCTTCCACTTATGGTAGAGAAAAGTAAGTCACTTTTCTTTCCTAAAGGTGGTATCTCCACAGCTAATTGTATTTCCATTCACACTTGTCTTTCTCTGATTTTTCTTTAAAGGCAATTCCCTTTAAATTCTGTAGCAACTTGAATTCTCATTTCTTAAGGAAAGATTCCCCTCCACCTAAGGCTTGTGGATCCTGAGAAAATCTTTTCTGAGATCTGCTGCCCCCTCAAAATGAACACTCAGTCCTTCTTTGAGTTATGGAACTTCTAACAGAACATGCTGCTACACTTCCGTACTCATTGGTAAACTCACTGTAGTTTGTCTTCCCCTACACCATTTGCCTGCAGTTGTTCACCCAAAGAAACCAGTGAACCCCCATTGTTTTCTCAGACTGTATCCAGTTTTTATTCTTTATAGCATTTGACACTGCAAACTATCTACCTTTCTGAAAGTGGCTCCTCCTTTGACTTCTGGGCATTGCACGATTCTCGTCTCCCTTCTCTTTCCAAACTCTTTTGTCTCTCCTGTACTTGCTGTTTGTCCTCCTCCCATTCTGTAACTGGGAGTCTTCCCCCAGGATTTATCCTTTTATACTTTGCAACTATTTTACGTGTATTTTATCAGAATTCTTCATCTTATGGTTTTAAATAAGTCCACAGCATAAGTGACTTCCTGTTTTATATCAACAGCCTTAACATTTTCTTGACATCTCTCCCAAATTATCACTGTCTCTTGAATATTACTGCCCCACCCTAACCGCTCCAGCTCTATATGTCTGGAACCTAGTTCATGTTTCTCCCCTGGGCCTGCTCTCCCTTTGACATCCCCAGACTTCCTAATGGTTAAATAGTTTCTATAATAAAATGATTGGAGTTCTCCTTGACTTCTTCTATTTTACTTGTTCCAAGGAGTCCATTAAAATATCCAGTCAATCCTTGCTTTGAGATGTTTCTGAAAATATTTCATTTCTTTCCAAACTCGCTGTATCCTATATGTACATTAAACCTCCCCCAACACACATATTCAGTGTCTTATTACTGAACTTTTTTTTCTGAGATGGCTTCTTAACATCTTCCACCCACAAAATCCTCCCCATATTTATCCTATATGTGACTCAAAGCTCTACTCACATATCATTTTGTCCTCAGTATTTTTCCTAATCATAATAGTCAGAAATGATAACTTTCTTTTCAGCACATGATTTGTAATGCTTAAACTTCAATTAATAAATAGGAATATTTCTTTCTGTATTTATAGAACTATAGGTTAGAGAGTGTCTTCAAATATAATATATCAGGTAACCATCACTTGTTTATCATTATTATATGTTTGTACACATATTTAATCACCTCTATCAGAAAATAAACTCTCATGAGAATTAATATCTTGTATTTTTCTCCACAGTAACCATATAGCAACTTCCACAGAGTAGATGTCCTAAAAGATTAATGGAATGTGTAATTTAATGGATAAAATGACAATGATCCTAAGCATATACCCACATGAAGCTGCCTCTGTTTTCTCCTCTCCCTTACCAGAAAGCTGCTGCTGCTTGTGATGAATAGTTTTTTGGGGATTTGGTTTTGTTTTGGATTCATGAATTAACTCTCATTCTAAGATGCAATTAGGAAACTGTAAGTTATAATTAAATATCCAGAGAAATGATGTACATGTGTGCTGCTGGAAATACATTTCTAAGGCAAGTTTTGGTGAGAACACAAACAGACTTTAACTTGATGCCTGCATGAGGTGAACCCTAATAGGTTAGGAGGAGATCTGGGGTGGGTGGGGTGGAGAGCAATCCCATTCATTTCCCTTCACCTTTCTTTCTTTTGCTTCCTCCAAACACATATTGGAAAGGTCACTGCTGTTCAGAAGAAGGTTTTTGAAAAAAGGGAGGAAAATGAAAGGAAGGAAGCACGAACAGGACATGGCTATAGCAGGCTTGACTCAAAGGCAAATTTTGACTACTTCATTCCAATGCTGTCCCTGTCTTCCAGCCCCCTCAATGTGATTCTCACACACTCAACGAGTGGTTCTCCTTTATCCCTGTGATGTGTTTTCCATCCTATTCTATTTGTATCAGTTCCCCTGGCCCCAGGGTCAGCAATGTTTGGAACATGGAGTTGTACAAGGAAAGGCTGCCCTCTAGGAAAATCCACAGAAGGGAGTCCAGGTATTACTGAAACACCAGGGGTTTGGTCTAGGGCTTGTTCCTCACCTCACAGAAAGCCAGTCACTGAGACTATGAGTATTGCCAGGGAAGAAGGCTTTATTGGGGTGCTGCAGCCAAGGAGATGAGAGATCAGTCTCAAATCTGTATCTCTAACTGACTAAAATTGAAAGTTTATACAGCAAGGAAGGAGTGTGACTATGTGTGGGAAAACAGGAATTAGAAAGGGTAAGGAAGGAAAGGTGGCCAACAGAAAGCAGGTGGTCAGTTAGGGAAACAGGAATTAGGGACAAGTAAGGAAGAGGAGTGTCAGTTCCTTGATACCGTCTGGGAGAACTGAGGATCTTTCTGAGAAAGGAACTCAGATAAGACAAACATAAGTTTCAACTTTTAAGACCAGGAGGGTCAATTTCTTTTTTTTTTTCTTTTCAAAAAAGCCATAAACATCAGTTCTATGGGAAAATAGGGCCAGTTTCATAAGAGGGCTTTGGTACTGAGCATCCATTTGGCACACAAACATGTGTGCAGGAAAAGAATGAAAAGATAGGGATGCTGGCAGAGAGACACTGTGTTGAACCAACTTTCCAGGACATCCCCAGGAGACCTGTGAAGACAGGTGGAAGGTTTGGGGGAGAATCAGAGCTTAATGTGTGTGTGATCATATTTACACATATAGGCTGGTAGCCCCATAAGTGGGGGGCCATAAAAAAGAAGTTGCAAATTAGAAAGTAAAGGTTAACTAGAAGCTGGAGACCAAGGTGGAAACACCTGATTAGAAGGGAAACAGAGACCAGGAAGAGCACGCCCTGCCTCTCTGAAACCTGGGCAGAGAGAGAGAAGAGCTCAGCCTGGGGAAGGTAATTTGAAATGTATTTTAACAAACACCAAAACCCCTATTTTGTTTCTTTTATTTGAGACTTGACAAATCTTGTTTATTGTAGGTAACATGTGTTTTTAAACCACACAAGCACCTCTGACAGTACTTCAATTTTGCTTCTTGTTAATCTTTCTCTTTTTTAGCCTCTTTTCTATGTTTTATTCACATTTCTCTTAAACTGACGTCATCAATTTTGCTCTTATTAACCATGATTTTTCAAAAATGCTCCTTGATTTTTTACCTTATTACCACTTTTCCCTTTCCTTTCTCTTATCCTTATTTCTGGACAAGCTGCTATGCCCAGGGTTTTGATTAATTCACTTTTTGGCCATTCTTTTTCTTTTTCTTTTCCTTTTTAGCTAGGTCTGGCTTTTGGCTTCTGAATGTACCAGTGTTCTCCCTTGCTCCATATGCTAATTAACAACCAATACCCCCAAATTCTTTCATTAAAAAGTAGTCTTGATACAAGAACTTTTTAAGTCAGAACCCTCCATATTTCCTTCTTTGTCACTGGCAAAAAGCTGTGAGAAGGATTCTTGATGCCTCCACAATCACCGGGGCCTTGTCCTGAAACAAAGAAGACTGTCCAGGCTTTGTTACTCATCAGAACTAAAATAATACCACCCCCCAGGATTCTGTCACTTTTTGTTTTCCCTTTTATTCAAAAGGAAAAATAGCATGTAGCTGCCAATAGATGCTGTGATCTACAAAATATTTGCACAACATAATTTATTTTTTTATTAAGAGGTGTGGCTAGAATGATTCAAATAACCCATTACTTTCTTCTCACATGTCCTGCCATCCCTGTCAAGAAATAATGAATTCAACTTTTGTCAGAAAAACTTCTTTCACTGGATGAGACAGGTCAATTGGGTGCATGAAGCATATTTTCCCTTCTTTTTCACAAAAGGCTCCAGATTCTCCTTGATGCACAGAAAAAAAAAAAAAAAAAAAAAAAAAATCACCAGGCCCTTGAGCTCCCCCACAGGAGCAGCCAAAAGAAAAGCTTAAAATATGTTCCTTGGCAGAGAAATGCTCTTATTCCCATGGAAAAGAAAAAAAAATAAAATAAGAAATCTGGATTATTGCTCATCTGAGGGCCATGTGGGTCTCCAAAGAGACTTTGTAGCAAATATGTGCTTCCTGTGATCCAGCAGTGAGCACTGCTAACCTGGCCAAGTCAGCAAAGAGGGAAAGTCAAATTTCACATGGGAGCCTTGTCCATAAAACAAACGCAGCTCTGCTCAGGTTGTGTGTATTGCCCAGCTGCTGCCTTTATGTAGAAGTCAGGCAAACCCCACTTCCACAGTGCCAGCCACGCCCTCTGGGCCATGGGCCAGTGGTCATTTCCAGCAGCACAGACTGAGGGCAGGGCAGGGTTGGAAGGAGCTGCTGTAGTGAGTGAAGTGAGAACACCGGCCAACGTGGGAGCAAAGTAGCAAGCCAAGGCTTGGTTGGGGTCAATTCGTGTGGGTCTGTAAATCTCCTTCATGGATCATTAGTGCTGAAAGGGGCCTCTGCAGGTCATTCTGTGTATTCCTCAGCTTCTTCCGGGTCACTTCCACACATGGTTTTCCTTCCAGGTCTGATAGATTTTCAAGAAAGAATATGTCTTCAGTCTTCTTTTTTTATCTCCTAAATTCTCCATTTCGTTCTTCTTGAGTACTGATATACTCGACTAATTTGACCTAATAAGCTAAAATTTTAGGTAGTTAAATCATCAGGTTTGATTACTGTACAGTCTATGGTAAATATGCAGCCAGCTGTCTAGCAAATGTTCAGAAGAGCCAGAGAGTGTGCATGAAGCTGTATAATCTATTGCCTTTCCCGGGAGAAAACCCCATATTTACATATTTTTTCAACAAATAATTGATTGAGTGCCTGCTATATATCAGAAACTTCCTAGAACTTCCTTTGCCATCCTGTCTCTAATGGCAAAGGATGAAAAAAAGACAAAAATCTCCACTTTGTAGAATTTACATATCTTGGTGATGGAGTAAAACATCATCTCTAATATAAAGGCAATCTCTACTATCACCATCTCAGCTATTATATCATTGACTGCTACTGTAGTTCATATGATTATTTCATTTTAGACTTACAACAATTCATGCAGTAGGGAACATCATTTCTTTTTCATAAAAGAGAAAATTGGGCTTTAGAGAGGTTACGTAACTTGCTCAACACTGTGAAAAGGTGAAAACAGGTCTGCTGATTTCAGAGCCTGGCTCATAACCACTGGACTGACTACATACAAATAATTGACCTAGATAGTCCCCACGTCTTGACCCTCTTTATTTTAGTGCTCTTGAAAGTATTCCCAGAGAAATCCTTTTTAGGATGGTTATAGACATATAGTTCATTCAGTTCAGCATGAACTGAGAAACTACTCTGTGTTAGGAGCTAACCTAGAAGTTGATAACACAGTGAAATGTGATCCCCAGCTTCACAAAACTTTGATATATGGAGAGGAAAGAGGTGTAGGCAGTATGATGAGGTAAATGCTATGAGAGAGATGTGAACAGACTGTTAATGAAGCATAATTTGAAGCATAAAATAAGGGCATCTAAGCCCATCCTCTGATAGGGAAAGTTCCTCAGGGATGATAACATCAAGTAAAGAAGAAAAGAGTGTGTGTGCATGTGATCATATGCCTGTGTGTGCATGTGTACCTATGCATGCGTGTATGTATGTGTACTCATGTGCATATGTGTGTATGCATGTTTGTGTGTATGTGCTTGTGTGTTCATGGGTGTGGTGATCAAGAGGGCAGCATGAAAACAAAGTGGAGAGAGTGGAAATCAGTCTGGCAACAGGACAGAGTCATGAAACAAAATGGTACATTGGATAAACTTAGAGTAGCACCTTTTAAATTTAGACTAAGAAAAACTTCCAGGCTTGATCTTACTCTGCCCATCACTTATATTCAAGCCTCTCACTGTGTATGTTTATCTTGCTTTAATCTCTAAAATAACAGGGAAAAATAGTAACATGGTCTTAGAAATGTCTTTACCTCCACTCTTTTTACCTAGCAATTGGATTTTCTTGGAGTAATATAAGCCATTACATTATTCAATGATGCCTTTGATTTCACTGCAAACTGCTGAGATTAGAGTGAGGTTCCATTGCATATTAAAAACAAATAGTTTTCCAAAGCAGAATTTTACCCTGTAAACTCTAATGTACCTTCAAACTAATTTGTGTGGATAGAGATGGATAGAGTGAAGAATTTTAAAAGGTGTCTATTTTTTAAGTGATTTTTTATAGCATCAGATGCTCATGTTTTCCATTCAGATCGATGAAGCCACAGCCTGAGATCCACATGCATGCCCTGCCACACTGTATATGTTTTCAATCAGTTCTACAAGGTTGTTATTTTTTTTTCAATGTCAAAACTTAACCCACACACGGTCTCATGAGGCATAGAGATGCCTAAGCCACAATGCTGGGTTGTAGGACCTAATATCCGTGTAATGATGGGATTGGCTGCAGGGCACATTTGGAAATAATCTTCAGCTTTTGGAATTGAGACCAAGGGCAGGAAATAATAAAACTGTGTGAAGCTACACTGCCTCCTCCTTCTGTTCCCAGCATTCTGCACTTTGGGTAGAGAATATCTACATTTCACTGGGTTCAGGGAAACATTGAGCATTGCCAAAAGATAGCAAAGTGTAGAGCTGAGCAGAGTGAGTGAGCGCCTTGGAGAATGAAGTAGAGGCAAGAGGGCATTTGGCAACAGTGGAGGCTGCAACCGATATGCAGATGTTGGAGGTCTCCAAACATCTCATCAAACAAATAGACCAAGGGAAATGCTTTTCTAAGTAGCATGCACTTAACCCAGGAAACTCGATGACATATGATTTTTATTGAGCCAAGGAACTCTGTACTTTTGTCAAAGAGCTGGACACTGTGATGAATATGAATAACATCTGTAGCTCAGCTAAGTGGGGTGAAAGGGATGAGCTTGATCCATCTTCTGGCATTTGCTGCTGAAACCAATTCCTGGCAGGGCTTCTGCAAGAGGGTGAGGAGCCCAGTGGGTCAGGGGCCATTTTCTGAAGTATTTGTTCATCTTGCTCTGAAATATTACAACAAACCATAGATAGAAAACAAAAAGACCAGGAGCCTTGTTCAACCTCTGCTGTGACTACCTAAAGCTCTGAAGATCTTTCTACTATATTTGTAGTGCAGCTTCTGTGATATCATTCCCACTTATTTGCATTGTTATCTAGTATTTGCCAAATAGATTAACAGTTTCAGACAGAATATATTGGACAATTATTAGATTAGACAATACATAGTAATTCTCAGACTTACACACATATACACTTTCTCTCAGGACCTTTTCATTTGCAGATATCCTGCTGTTAAAATAACTTACTGGTAGCTCATTGTTAGGATGAGAATATTTATTCTGGCCTAGGAGTATGAGTGGTATAGAAAAGAGGAAAGGGAATAATAGAGCAGAGAGAAAAAGGAATTATGGAGGGCACATCATCAAAGAGAAATCTCTCTATACTTAATGTTACTAACCCACTCCCATGAGGATCATCCAATTACCTGTCTAGTATTAAAATAGCAGGGTCTATGTCATGAATGCCACTGGCTTATGTCTGATAATAACCAAATACTTCACCGAGAATGCCCTTATGTTCACTTTATCCCCAGCCTATCCATTTCATTGATGGTGAATGTTCTTGTAAGGGAAATAAAAACACATCAAGAAGTTGTTGCTGAATCTGGGAAGTAGCAAATCATGCCTACATTTTCTATTTTATTCCCAAAGTTATTCACAGTGTTTTAAAGCAAAACAGAAGATGTTTTTGATGCACTAAGACTCTTAGTAAACAAATACAAACAATTAATTAGGGCATTGAATGAATAAACCATAGACACTTCACCTAGGAATGTGCCATTGGCAATGGGAAATTATCTAGTAGTTGGAGTTAAGCTAAAATATTTATAAACTGCCAGTCTGTCATGTAGATGGCAAAAAGTCACCTCCAAATTCCACTTTGGTGGAGATTTGTCAGAGATTTCAGGGCTTTGTAACTTCTAATTCTAATTCTAGGTACAGCATGTTAGATTTTTGTAAATTCTATTTTTAATGTTGCTAATATTTTTCCATTGATATAACTATGGCTTCTAAGAGCTACATCTGCTCCACTCTATAGAGGAAGCATGATTAAGGAAAGAGCTTAAGGTCTGCAGACAACCAGATCTGAAACTGAAGGCTGACTCTATCATTTCCAACTGATTTTACTTAGCTCAGTGACTTTACCTCTTTGAGCCTCAGTCTCTTCACCTATAAATTGGGGATAATAACATCCACAGGGGGCCAGGCGCGGTGGCTCACGCCTGTAATCCCAGCACTTTGGGAGGCCGAGGCGGGCGGATCACGAGGTCAGGAGATCGAGACCACGGTGAAACCCCGTCTCTACTAAAAATACAAAAAATTAGCCGGGCGCGGTGGCGGGCGCCTGTAGTCTCAGCTACTGGGAAGGCTGAGGCAGGAGAATGGCGTGAACCTGGGAGGTGGAGCTTGCAGTAAGCCGAGATCGCGCCACTGCACTCCAGCCTGGCCGACAGAGGAGACTCCGTCTCAAAAAATAAATAAATAAATAAATAAATAAATAAATAAAATATCCACAGGATTATATTGAGGAATAAATAAAATGAAATATGAAAACATTAAGAATATAGTAGGCGTTCAGTAAAGGTTACCATTTATTAGTACTTTTCCTTTCTTCAAGTGTCCTTCCAGGAACGATTTAATAGGCATACCTTCCCCAACCCAATTTCTGCTGAACAATAAGCCTAGAGACAAAGTTTCCCCTCAAGGTAGCTGCATGTTCATTGCATCACCACTAGCCCAGCTTAGGCTCTGTTCATCCAGTGTGTTTGGCTTACTACTCCCTGGATGGTTTTTCTGGTCCTAGTTAGTCTACCATATAATCTGTCTTTCTCAGTACTGATTCTTCTCAAATAAAATATTTACCATGCTATCCTTTTGCTCAAAAACATTCAATTATTTCTTATTTTCTATAGTGTCAAAACTAAACGTTGACTTCTGATTCCAACTGTCATGCGTAACTGGTACCTACTAGCCCTCCTGCTGCAAGCAGCTACAAAACCGGACTAAATTATGAGACAACTTTAAGACATTGAAAAGCTGTCAGCACAAGAATGTAATGTTTAGGAGAAGTGAAACCGAGGATGTAAGCCTTTCTATCACCTCAGATTTTTGCCTGGAGGCATTTACTAGATCCTGGCACAGGAAGGAGCAATCAAAGCAGATCATGTTGGTCTCATTGAGCTAAGAAGGCAGATTGGTGCTCAGAGAGGCTGAAACCATGGGAATTTGTGAAGCACAGTACCAGATAGGAGGTAACTATGCAAAGACAGAGCACTAGAGTCTACATAATGGTTCCTTCAGTGTTTACTTGAATGCCAGGTTTACATGCCATAGACACAGTGAGAAACCATGAGTCCTGGGAAAGGACAACTATTGGAGACAGATAAACTGTTGGGGAGCTCAGCCATTTCTAAAAGTGGCACAGTGCTGGAAAAGGTTTGTGCTTTCACCAACTGGAATGTAGACACTTTCTAGAACATCAAAGGCATTTGATAGGAGGACAGGACCTCAGGAGTAAACTAAACTAGCTCTAAAGGAAAGCTATGTTAGACACACCTGAGTGAAGCTTTAAAATAAGCATGAAAGGATAAAGCAGCTAATAGCCCATGTAACTTAACTGCCTACTCAAATAAAATTCAATCCTCTTTAAAGAAAGAAAACAGAATTCACACACTGGACAACACAAAAATCATTATGTCTAGCATCTGATCAAACATTTCTAGATGCGAAGAAACAGGAAAATATGACCCATAAACAGGGGAAACTTTACCCAATAGAAATACATCAAAATATGACCGAGAAATTGAAATTAACAAACAAAAACTTGAAAATCAGTATTATAAATGTTTAAGAGCTAAATGAAAACATGAATATAATAAAGAGACATGGAAATTATAAAAAAAAATCTCTGGAACTGAAATAGATATTTGAAATTTAGAACAATCACTGTGTGTACATAAGAACAGATGAGACACTGAAGAAGTTAAGATCAAGGAACTTGTAAACATGGAAGTAGAAACAGTCCAAACTGAAGTACAGAGAAGAAAGAGAGAAGAGATGAATAGAGCATCAGTGAACCAATGGATAATATCAAGTCTATCATACAGTCTCACAAGCAAAGAAGTGGAAGGAAAGATACTTAAAGAAAAAAATGGCAAAAGTTCCACTTTTTTTTAAATTGAGATGCAGTCTTGCTCTGTCGCCCAGGCTAGAGTGCAGTGGCGCAATCTTAGCTCACTGCAACCTCCACCTCCCAGGTTCAACTGATTCTTCTGACTGAGTCTCCTGAGTGGCTGGGATTACAGGCACTCGCCACCAAGCTTGGCTAATTTTTGTATTTTTAGTAGAGACGAGCTTCACCATGATGGCCAGGCTGGTCTCGAACTCCTGACCTCAAGTAATCTGCCTACCTCAGCCTCCCAAAGTGCTGGGATTATTGGCGTGAGCCACCATGCCTGGTCAAAAATTCAAATTTGATTAAAGCAGTAAGTCGCAGATCAAAAAAGATCAATTAACCTAAAGCAATGTATAACCAAAGCAAACAACACCAAGGCACACTATAATCAAATGGCAAAAAGCAAATAACAAAGAAAGAAATGTAAAAAGTAGCTATAGGAAAACAACACATTATGTACTGGCTAACAAAGATAAGAATGCCTCATATTTTTTAAACAAATTAAAGCTAATATTATTTGTAACTAATAGACATAAACTAAAAGAGTTGTTAAAGGATAGTTTTCAGGCTAAGGAAACCAATTATAGATAAAACTCAAATTTATAAAAAAAATTGAAGAGTACTACATAGAGTAAGTAAGTAGATTAAATATAAAATACTTTTTTCTCATTAATTTTTAAAAAAGATATTTGACTATTTAAAGTCAAAATAATATTGTATTATGGGGACTTAAACATAAGCAGAAATAAAATGTATGACAAGAACACAAAGGACAGGAGTGGAAAAATAGATGAATATTTTCTTAAGGTTCTTAATTGAAGATGATAATGTTATCTGAATGTAGACTGTGTTAAATCTAAAGATGCATACTGTGAGCCGTAGAGCAGAGCTATCTAATAAATCTTTCTGCAATGATGGACGTGTTCTCTACATAACCAACACAGTAGTCCTTAGCCACACTAGGCTAACAAGCACTTGAAATATGGCCTGCGTAATTAACGAATTGAATTAAGGAACTGATATGGCTAGTGGCTACTGCATTGGACAGCACAGCCTACAATAACCACCATAAACAAAACAAAACAAAATAAACAACATACAAAGATATATTCACTGATAAGCAAATAGAGGAGATAAAAGGGAAACTAAAAACAAGCAAGCAATCCCAAAAGAGAGAAAAATAAAATAAAAAGGGAACACTGAACAGAAGAGATAAAGTAAATAAACAAAATCTTAGCAACAATTATTTAAATATAAATGCATTACACACTCTGTTAAAAGGCAAAGATTGTCATTCTGTATCAAAAAAAACAAATCAAGACCTGGCTAACTAGCTTTATTATTTTAGAAGAAGTAGACATCAGAGTAAGGAATATTACCAGAGATACAGAAAAACATTAAATAATAACAAAAGAATCAATCAAGAAGACATTTATAGAACTTTATACATGAAATCGCAAATATACCTCTTACAAGAGTACATGGAAAATTCACCAAGATAGACCATATGGAAGGCCATAAAATATGTCTCAATAAATTTAAAAGAATTGAAACCAGAGTATGTTTTCTGACCACAATGGTATTAAATTAGAAATCAAAACCAGAAAGATACCTGAAAAAAAACCTTAGATATTTGGAAGCTAAACTACATACTTCTAAATAAATAGGACAAAAAATCAGAAAGAAAATTAGAAAATATTTTGAATTGAATGAAAATAAATATATGGAACAATGCTGAAGTAGAGCTTAGAATAATGCTATCAAAATGTTTCATCTCAAGCCTTCTTTATACTATTAAAAATTCTTGACAACTCTAACAGGTTTTTGTTTATGTGCATTGTATCTGTCATATTTACCCCATATGAAGTTAAAACTGAGAATTTAATAAATAAAAACAAAATAAAATTGTTAGATGAAAATCCAGCAATAAAAGGTCCATGTAAGCAGGTTTTCTCTAAAAGAAAATTTAAATAAATAAATAAAATGATTGAATGGTTTAAAAAAGGGAAATCTGGGGCCAGGCATGGTGGCTCATGCCTGTAATCCCAGCACTTTGGGAGGCCGAGGTGGGCGGATCATGAGGTCAAGATATCAAAACCATCCTGGCCAGCAAGATGAAACCCTGTCTCTACTAAAAATACAAAAATTAGCTGGGCATGGTGATGCGCACCTGTAGTCCCAGCTACTTGGGAGGCTGAGGCAGGAGAATCGCTTGAACCTGGGAGGCGGAGGTCGCAGTGAGTTGAGATCACACCATTGCACTCCAGCCTGGGCAACAGAGTGATATGCCGTCTCAACAACAACAACAACAACAACAACAAAAGGGAAAATAGAATTTTTACAAATATTTATCAATTTAAAAATTAATCCACTGCCTATTACCATTAAAATATTTTTAATAGATGCATTCAGTCTGTTGCTCTACATTGCTTTGGGGGAAGTATATATGAAGAAAATCCAGCCTCACAAAGATTTGTAGTCTTGGTAACACTTAAAGGTAACTGTAGATCGTTTTCTTTGACACTATGCCAGAATTTGAAAAGTAGTAGTTGTTTCAAAAATTACTTGCAATATGAAGTCTGAAGCCATATTCATGAACTTTTTAAAAACTAATTACATTAAAACCCACTAATATATTTTGTGTTTTAATAAACCTTTTAGTCATACATGATTTTGCAGGAACATATATTTGTCATTTGGAACATTTTGGTTCATTGAATTAAGCAGCAATTCTGAATGTGGACACATTATATTATAATTATACTTGTTAATATCACCGTCAATGTCATCAGCAAAGGTCTTTAAGAAGTGAGTTTTCAAGCCAACTGTGGCACATAAAGTTTTCCAAAATTTTAATTTTCACTTGAATGTCACTTGAATTTTCACTTGAATGTCCAAATGTTATTATTGGGAAAAAAATTTCAGTTGATTTCTTGAAGTTATAGGTTCTCTTTGTTAATTTTTGAGAAAATAATAGCCAAATGTGCCAATTTTTTCATCAGTGTATTTTATTCCCAAGTAAAGCTGGTGTTCTCAGAAAAAAAAAGCAGTTATTTCAGCTTGCAACTCAATTCCACAAGTTCTTTGGCTTAAGACAAACGTTGTACTTCAATATGTGGCAACAACATTTTATGTATGCTTCCCATTTCACCATAAATAATACTAAAAAGACATGAAATCAACAATAAGAAAACAAGGAACATAATTTAGAAAAGCAAAAGAAATATATGGATGACAAATAGCATATGAACATATGCTTCACATCACACATCATTAAGGAAATTAAAACAAAATGAGATACCATACTCACTACTAGAATGGCTAATTATCAATTGCTGTCAAAGATGTGGAGCAAAAGAAATTCTCATTCATTGTTGATGGGAATGAAAGTGGAGATTTTATTCTCACCAAGTGGACCCAAGGCACCATTTTGAGAGGCAGTTTGGTGATGTCTTATAAAACTGAACATGGTCTTGCCGTATAATCTAGCAATCATATTGGTAGGTATTTACCCAACTAACTTGAAAACTTGTGCCTACACAAGATCTGAATGCAAATGTTCATAATAGCTTTGTTTATAACTGCCAAAAACTGGGAGAAACAAAGATGTGAATAAATAAGCAAATTTTGGTACATGCATACAATGGAATACTATTCAGCAATAAAAGAAGTTAGCTATCAAACCAAGCAAAGACATGGATAGATCTTAAATGCATAATGCCAAATGAAAGAAGCTAGTCTGCAAAGGCTACATATTATATGTTCTTTTTATATGGCATTCTGATAAACACAAAACTGTAGAGGCAGTAAGCAGGTCAGTGTTTGCCATCCACACAGGAGACATTTTGGGGTGGTGGAAGTATTCTGCGTCATACTTTAATGGTGGATACATGACATGATGCTATTGACAAAACTCATGAAACTTCATGACACCAAGAGTGGACTTCAGTGTTGGGAAATTCTAAAAAAATCATTTAGAAGGTTCAGAGATTTCAGGATTGCATCCAGAATGCTACAAAATCTTCTAACTATATTACAAAATATGAAGTAACCTCACTAAAGGGGCAGAAGGGAAAGTTGCTGACTAAGTAACTTTGGAAATGAGTGAACTCTGTGAAACTAAAGTCCAAAGAAACTGCACAAGTACTGTACTCTAGTTGATAAAATTGTTTTCTATGGGAATCCTAGTTAATTCTGAAACGACTATGCATGTATAGTATTTAAGTGAAATAACAATCATGGTATTAGTTCATTTTCACAGCACTATAAAGAACTGCCCGAGACTGGGTAATTTATAAAGAAAAGAGGTTTAATTGGCTCACAGTTCCACCAGGCTGGGGAGGCCTCAGGAAACTTATAATCATGGCAGAAGGGGAAGCAGGCACACCTTACAGGGTGGCAGGCGAAAGAGTGAGAGCAAAGGGGGAAGCGCCCCTTATAAACCCATCAGATCTCATGAGAACTCATTCACTATCAGGAGAACAGCATGGGGGAAACCTCCCTATGATCCAATCACCTCCCACCAGGTCCCTTCCTCAACATGTAGGGATTACAGCTGAAATGAGATTTTAGTGGGGACACAGAGCCAAATCATATCAAGTATTATTGCTGTATTATACATAATTATAGTGCGTGTGTGTGTGCATGTGTGTGTGTGTGTGTGCGGTCATCTGGGCCATCCTATTTCAGGCCCCAGTTGAGACAGAGGTTATCACTTACTGAACATGCCCACAAGATTCAGTAGCAGTACCACTAGGCCTTCCCAGTAGTTGCAAGATGAGGATTTTATTGATTAAGACAATTTATAGAGACATAAAAGTTTACTAGAAAACAAAATCCAAAGCCCAGACAACACTACAAACTCTATATAAGTGAGGAAACAAGGTGTTTTCTTCCAGCTGTAGAAACCTTACATCATACTTAAGAGTATGAAAAAAGCAAACAAATTCCTGGCAATTAAAATCACTCTTAATATGATAAAGAGATTTGCTGACCTACCATTTACATTTCTGGCTAATTACTAATGTTGCTGCGGGTGTCACAGACCATTTTAAAGCATTGTGCTTACCTCAGCAGTGCAGCAAATACCTCCAGGATCACTTCAGTGTTCAACTCTTAAAGAACATACAAAGCAAACTGTGTTTTCTTACATCAGGGATTTATCCCCTTTGACTATTCCCAGTGTTACATCAGCCTCATTATTTGGGGGCTTGAGCTCTTTTAGAGCATAAAACAACCATTACTTTGGAGATCAGACAAGCGGTTTTCTTGTGAACAATGGAGAAAACAGAAGCAGATACAGCAAAATTCACTCACCATGGTCTTTCACAAAGCTTTCCTTTCTTCTTAAAAATAGCAGCCCTCACCTCATTTTATACTTGAAGGTCATTTGCTAAAACATGAGATGTGGATTTAATGATCCAATTTCTTAAAATAAACATGGAGTGCATAGCAAATAACATCCGTCTACTTATGCAGAGAAAAAAATCTACAAACAGACACACAAAGGTAATGAAAATGTCACTGAAGGGATATAAACTGATTGTAAAGAAAAAATGCAAGTCCAAAATTTTCTATTACCTGACACACCTGGAATCAAAACCATCATTTCTATGGCATGGTAGTCAAAGGCAGCTTTATTTCAAACTTTACACACAACACATAAAAAGACTGGTTATGAAAAGTCCACAAGACTGGAATGGGGCATGACATCCGGTTATATAATGCATAGAAAGGGAAGTATGTAGGTATCTACACAGGCAGCTGCATCAAAATTTCCTCCCTCTAATAGTCAGCCATCTTTGTTTGCCCAAGGTCTTGTAAGTCTCAATCAGAACTTTCATGTATCCCGAAACAGCACAAATCAGTAACTTTGGGAAATTCAGTCAGGATTATCAACCTGTCTCTCCACATGTTAAGAAAATCCAAGAGAGCATTATGCAGAATGGACTGTAGCCAGCAAGAGCTGTACCTAGCAACAGAGAAACTGCAAACCACACCAGGTTGAAGTTTAGAATCTTGAAAGCTTATCTAAAGTCCTTCCAAGTTCTTTATGCTTTTAGCATGGAACTGGATGCCTTGCATCGGGAGAACTTCCTGGTGATAAATTTTAGTTATCCCTCTTTATTTGTCCAGAATTTATTGATGAGACCATCTCTTCTTGGAGGTTGCCATAGTTCTCTTCAGATTGATAGCACTCTCAGGCTTGCCTTCAAAATCTTTATTGAAATTCGTACTCATAGACATCGGAGTAGTCATTTGACAAAGATCTGCCTCCCATATGAAGAAAGCGTAAGTTCCTATGAGAGAAAAGACCATAATTATTTTTATTCTTCTTCATATTCCAACTTGCAGAAAAGTCCCTGGCAGAGAGTAAACTCAGTTACATTTGTAGAGTAAATGAAAGGGCCAGAATGAAAAGGATTTGTGTGTGTCTGTGCATATGTGTGTTTGCACATATGCACATGTGTGCTCACGGGTACGTTTGTCAGGGTAGGAAAGGGAGATGTAAGAGGACACTTGCTGCTCAGTTCATACCACTTCTAATAAAACCAGACCCCTGGACCTCTTCCCATGAAGGCATAATGAGCCAGTTTCAAAAGCATGCTCCCTGATGGTGAGAGGAGAGAACTCTTGTGGAAAAGGAACACACCACTACCAGTATCTGGGTGGACTTCTCTACTGGAGATGAGCTGCTTCTTACCATGTTCTTTCTGCCTCATCAATAGAAACAAAGCAAAAGTGATTAAAATACAAAATGAGAATTTATAATAAAAAAGAAGGGAAATGTTCTAGTTATGAAGACTCTTTAACACTAAAATCCAAATTTTTCTTTCTTCACACACAACAAAATACTCAAAAAAGACATGTTTCTCTCATAACAGCTTGTCTTGAGATGTGTGTAAAATATGTGTTTGCATGTGCACACAGGAGTGTATTATCTGATTCCTACTACAGTGGGAGACCAGCAAAAAGTCTGTTTGGCACAGGTTAACAGAACAAGTTAGAGAACAAGTTGCACAGGTTAGAGAACAAGCTGGTGGGCTACCTATGCCCTATGTTCTTTTACCGAAGGACTGTAAAGATTTGAGCAGAGGTGGGGAATGGACTAGTTGATTCTTTCAGACCTGTTCTAGGTCCCTCATAGTGTAGTTTATCTGTCAGATGTGTTTCCTTTCACTTCAAGAGCCTAACTGGATATAAATGTTAAGGTAGATCTTTCTTTCAAACCACCTACTGGAACAGCTATATTTGCTAGGGAGTGTGTGCATCTGTGTTTCAGTTTGCTGCACAACCCAAGCTATTTCTCAGTGTGGAGAGCTCAGAGAATGTAGGAATGTGCTTTACCTTGCACTTTTTTTCTCAGGCTCTAAATCCAGGCTTTGGGCTCCTTCACACTCCACTTAGCCACATATTTTTAAAATATGTGCACAAGAAATGTTGATCTGATGTCCAAGAAGTCCAAGGAGCTTTTTCAGTGAGGCCTTATTTCTTAGAAACAGGAAAAGTTGCTTTTCAAATAGTAACACACGATGACCTCCAGAAGAAAGGTGTTATTAAGAGAAAATTATTATTCACATTATTCATGACAAAAGTGAGGGGAAAAAGAACTTGAGTCTTAGAGGGATTGAGCTTGGAGAGAACTTCTGATTTTAAAAACATTCTGTTTTGGCAAATGCTGTCTTTCTGTGTCAATTTTTATATTTCTGAGAAGTAAGATCATACCCTTCTAAAACATTTAATCTCTCCTGCATTTGGAAAGATCAGCATGCATGGCTTTGTCCCCCTGTTTGGGCCAGTTTTCTCAAACCAGCAACATACTGGGGGATACCAAAATTAAATGTTAATCCTCTTGAAAGTTCTCTCTCCTCTGTGTTTTGATAGATTAATAGAATGTTAGGAAGAGGACTCCAAGAACTTTTACTAAATCTTCTTATTCTGACACCCAAAGATGTGAAACAACTTGTCCGAGGTAACCCAGCAAGGAAATGGTGTATAGACCTCTACTCCAAGCCCATTGACTGTGTGGTATGGATGAAAATGATATAGACATTTTGGACATAAAGGCAATTAGGCTTCCTATGATTTCTGCCATTTACTAATTGTGTGATCTTAGACAAATAACCTCTTGAAGACCCGTTTGCTCCTTTGTCAAATAGGAATAATAGAGTACTCCTCTCCTTCAGCTGAGAGTTTAAAGTGAGATAACCCATGGAAAGAACTTATCAGAGTTTCTGGAATAGGTTAAGCATTTTAAAACATGCAAAAGTTGTGTAAATGAAGAACTCAACGATTTCCAAGGTGCAGACAGTATTTCTTATGTTAGTAATAAAGGAAAATAATCTTTAAGCAGAGCCTTGAAGGATAAAGTAAACTTGCCACAGGGGGACAAATGGAAGCAGGAACCCCAGAATGGGGTACGGAAGTGGCAAATCTCAACGTACCTGCAGGAAATGGCAAGTAGTTAGATTTGGACCAAATGAAAGCGGAGTATAGGGAACAATGAAAGCCATGGTTGAAAAGTGATATAGTGTAAGACGTTTGCAGTCCTGGTTAAAAAGCTAAGTTTTATTGTACAAGTAGTGAGTTTTGTTCTATTTTAGTAAGAGGAGTAACACCAAAGTTTTATTTTAGGGAGATCAACCAGTCATGCTCAGGAGAGGTTAGAGGAAGGAAACAAACACTAGACTCAGGAAAATTTATTCAAGAGGCTATTGTGATTGCTCAGGCATGAGGTCAGGCAGGAAGGGGATAGATGGATGAATGCAAAAAAAAAAAAATAACAAAGAAACTTTTTATTGCTATATATGTTTTTCCTTTTAACACACTTCATTGTAGAACTCCGATTGTGCCTACACAATACCACAGTCTTCATTGTTTTTAAAAATCAAAGGCTACACAAACCAAACAAGCCTACCTATGTAAGAATTAAAAACGTGGCCAAAAAGGTTTAAAAATAAAATTTATCCAGCACTATTGTGAGGGGAAGTATTTAAATAAGTTAATCTTCCAGGTCACTGAAACTGTTGCTAGGAATGTCTATTCCCTGCTTCCTCTCTTTCCTCTTCATAATCAATTATCTACTCTTGCACTGTCTAATAAACCAGCCACTATTTAGCACTTGAAATATGCCTAGTAAACACTAGATTTTGAAGAGTTAATACCAAACACAGTACGTAAAATATTTTATAGATTTTTTATATTGATTAAATGTTGAAATGATAACATTTGGGGATATGGGTTAAATACAACATATTAAAATATTTTCACCATTTTCTTTTACTTTTTTTGACATAGCTATTAAAAACAGAAAATTATCTATGTAGCCTACATCATATTTGTATTAAACAGTGCTGATCTGCAGAGGAACTTGTAAAACTGTAGACCTGATCATGTTATTTTTGTCCAGTGGCTTTCCATTTTACTTAAAGTAGGTAAAACTTATTCTTCTTCCCAGAACCTAGAAGGCCCTAAATACACTGATCCTTGTCTACCTCTTCAAAGTCATTTTGAACCACTCGTTCTCTCATTCACATAATTCTAGCCACACTGACCTGCTGAGGCAGACTCTGATGGTTGGCAACCCAGGCCCAGGCTGCCTTTCTTCTTTACTAGCAAAAGTCTAACTTTCTTCTCATACTCAGTACTCAGTGAAGGTAACATCTGGATATACACAGTTTAGTGGGGAAAATTCTGACTGAAGCAAACTCATCATGGTAATTCCAGGCTCCTGGAAAGTAATTTTCTTAGGCCCTGAAATGTGGTATGATTCTATGCAGTGAGCCACAGGGGAAGTCTGCTGAAGGCTTCTTGAAAAATTCTCCCACTTAAAAAAGAAAGAAAGAAGCGGAGATAATCTCTTCTTCAGCAAAACATCCCTGTTCTGCATGTGATGACCAGCTAGAACTATTAATTTATCTTGGGACCCTGAGGGGATCTAGCCAAAGGACAAAGATGACAGGCTGAATATGGTGCATGAAATATTGAAAGGACTCCAATTCTTCATAAAGTCATTGAACAACGCAATAACCCAAGTCTAGCTCTACTTTAAGTATGCTAATCTATGCTCCTTACTGTGTATATGTACATGTGTGTATTTAAATGTGTCGAGTGAGTTGAGTGTTCTGTTACTTGTAGTCAAAATCATCTTAACTCCCAAAATCTGCCTATTTTCCATTTCTCTAATACACTCTGTTTCCTGCATTTTGACCTTTGCGTTCTAGCCTTTGATCTTGAGTTTCCATAGCTGGCTCCTTTGTATCACTCCAGAATATGCCTTCCCTGATTAATCTCTCTAATGTAGCCACTACTCCCCACTCTTTTTCGCATCTTGTTGTTTGTAGTCTCTTCAGAGACTTCATCACTATCCGATCTTGACTTTGTGATTACTTTTTAGTTTGTTTTCCATTAATAGAATGCAAACTCCATAGTGTGGCAGGCACAGAGGAGAGATTCAATAAATATTTTTTGGGGAAATAAACAGATAATCTGAGATTTAAATAAAATAAAGAAATATATCACTTCTGCAGAAGAATCAAACAGTCTGTATTTGGATTTATTCATAAGTGAATTTGTATTGGAATTACATAAAATATAGTGAGTCTTTAATTTTAAACTTCTAGATAATCAGGATATCATTTTTATACACTCCATCAAAAGTCAAGTTACTTGCCTATTTGAGCTAAGTCTTTATGAAACCACTATGATACAATCACCTGATAGGTCAGAAGATTAAAAATTTAATTAAACTGTGTGTTTCTTTATTCGGAAGTATTTAAACGACCTATTTGGATTCTTTTCCTTGTGTTTTGTGGAAAATCTGATAGTTACATCAGATTTTTAAAATTATTTTGTCATACTATTGATATATCCTATATTTGAAAGCATAGCAGCACAATACAACAGTGCTGCAGCAAAGGTATGATGAAGATATGTACAAAGTGCTAAGATAGTCCAGAAGAGGGATAAATCAACTGACTAAGAGGGATTGGAAAGGATTCACAAGGAGGTGATTCTAGAATCTTTTTTTTAAAGAATCAGTAAGTGATCCTCAGTTAGACAAGGTGAAAGGAGGTTGACTGGATCTCCATTTAAGTGATTTTCAGCCAATGCTTAATGATATGTACACTTTCATATGTGGATTAATTTATAATCTTCACATCTCAATGGTTTAGCATCCTCCATGCTAATTTATTTTCTGAGCCACTTAACAAAGTTGGCAATACACTTTCTGTTTTTCTGGTAGAAATGTTAGTAAAAACCAAAACAACCCAAAGGAAGGCTTCAAACAAAAGGAAAAGGAGAACCTGAGTTTTGTGGGACTTGCATGAATAGCCTTGGATCACCAGGAGTTGACCCATTTCATTTGACTGTCAATGTCAATTAATAACAGCTCTTCCCTGGATACCTCTACAAAGTTTAGACCTGGGAATGGTGCCAGACCAGACCCCCTCTTCACTTTTCTTGACAGTATTCCACAAAACCAAAATTCCTTTTATGTTTAGTCATAAAGGAAAGACTATCATATAAGTCAGAAGCACAGATGTGACCATGATATATGGGAATTGGGTCCAACACCTCCCAGGACAGCACTGAAATTTTGACATAAAAACCTGTCCCTACTCTTAGAAAACTGTTAGCTTTGTCTTTATGGCTTCTCTGGGAGCCTCAGCTGTGATCTAGTGGAGCCATAAACTTTCAGCCAACATGACTAAGACCATCTATTCAATATCTGAAGGTTGAGTGTGTTGACAATAAAAAATATCAAGATGATTGACTACCTTTTAAATTTTAATCCAGATGTTTGATTTTGTGTATTGGACCTTATCTCAGTTCTGGTTAGCTAATTCTACAACTGAAAAGGCCTCATCCAGACATTTTGACTTCAGGCTGAGTCTACATCATGTTGCTGTAGTGGGAGTGAGCTACCTAACGATGTGAATAATTTCCCATTCACTCATATCTTATCTGACAATGATCATGACTGCAAAACTCACTAACCTGCCCCAAGAAGAAACAAAATATCTTACAAAAATAATTGCAAATGATAATGAATGTTTAAATATCCAATATGCACTGAATTTTAAGAGAAATAAGTCTAACATTAAAAGGAGCTAGAAATGTGACAAAGATCATCTGGTTACAGAAACAAGGATAATTATGAAGAAATAAGAATGTTTGCCCATAAATATCAACTTACATTTATTATTTTTCACTGGGTTATGTTTCACTAATTAAAAAACACTCTGAATTCTAAGTGGCTTACATACAAAAGTGTATTCCTTGCTCGTGTGACTTATTACTATAGACCAGTTTCTGTTCCATCTGTCTTCATTGTCTGGGATCCAGGCTAAAGAGATGACCTCTATTTGGTACATGCCATTTTCATGTCAGAAAGAAAAGAATGATGGTGGAACCACCATACTTGTTCTAAAGCTTTAGTTGTGAAAACGTACACATCATTTCTGCTCACATTGGGGCCAAATCAAGTTACATGGCCAAACCTGATGTTGCTGGAGCAGGAAGCATATTCTTACCACAGAGAGAGCACAGGGGAGGAAAACTGTATGGATGGGCCTCGTGAATGAAAGAAAAGGATAACATATACTTAGGACCAATTATACACTCTAGTCCACTGCTCCACCACTGCTTCAGTTAAAGTGAAGAGTAGTGTGCAATATCATATCCCTTCTTCTGTTTGTGAATGTCTTTACTTCCAGAAAAATGAAAAAAATTAAATGATTTTTTATCCCTTGGTCACAACTTTGGTAGAGCCCACATAGGAAAATAACTTGATTAGATTCAGGTTATTTTTAAGTTAAACTTTATTATTAACAGTGTTTAACCCTTTTCCCGCTTGCCCCAGGACTACTTGCCTGTGGTGCTTGCAGCAGCAGCATTTACCCCGAGATAACTTTGCCACGAAATATCTCGCTTTTATTATTATTTTCACATTAGTCTAGTATATCAACTTTGGAAACAAGTAAACAAAAGGCATCATTCTATTTATAGCACTCTGATTTTAGTAGTGGTATTTCCATTTACAAAATATATTTAATAGTAGTTCTTAAATTGAAAATGTCAAATCCTAAAAAACATGGCATTCCTACGTGTGATGTTGACGTTGTTCTCAAAGAGTTGTTAGCCAAAAATTAGTTTGATGAATCCGATTTTTCTGAAATAAACAATTCTGATGATTCAGATGATTCTGATGGTAGTTCTGTTTAGAAATAACTCCAAAAACCGTTTTTATATTTTATTTTCACATTTAAAATAAGTCAGATTTGATTCAGCCTCAAAGAGCATAAAATTAACCCCTTTTTCCATTTAGAAAAAAAAAAGTGCCAACGCTGCCAACACTAATTTAATTTTACATAAACACACTCTTTGAGGCCATCATCGAGTATTCTCTAGGCAATTGGGAAAAGGATTAAAATATAAGATAATTTATCTAATTGAACTTTTCACTTTGTAGCCCGTGAACAAGCTGGCATTGGGCTTGAGTACATAAGCCGTGTTGACTCTGAGAGCCTAATGCCATGAAAAAGAATGCTTAGTGTTGTATTTAATTATGGAGCTTTCTAGAGTTCCTAACCTGAGGAAATGTTTAAAGTATAACCAGTTCTTTTTGTGATCCTGTGTATTTTACTTTTGTTCATTAAAAATATTTGTCTGCAAAGGGGGCCATCCACTTCCCCAGACTTGTACCTCATTCTGCTGGACAAAAATGGTTAAGAACCTCGACTTGATCTATGGCTTTACAATTTTTTTTTTTTTGGTCATTTCCTATGTGGATTTGCTCTCTCCAATTAAAGTATAAGCTGAAGTAAGAACTATGTATTGCTACTCCTTTATATTCTTCTTTCTCTAGATGAGTTATTTTACCTTTAGTAGCAAATAACAAAAAAAGGTAAAAATCTATCTCATTTGTCTTTGACAAGGAAGGTATTCTTTATTTCAGGTAGCATTTTAATACTAAGGTAGAGTGACTTGGAATGCATAATTCAGGGGCTCAAGGACAATACCAAGGATTCAGTTTCTTCTTACCTTTCTGTGCTCTCATTTTCAGCATGTCAGCTTTATTCTTTGGTAGTTCCAAAAACCACAACTACAAACAGGCACTACAATGTGTAGAGACAGGTAGTTTCTTCTTTTCATCATTTTTATTTTTAACTTAGGACTAAGGGTGATATTTCCTAGGTAGCCCCCATAAGACAGTTTCCTGTATCTCCTTGGCCAGAATAACATCCATAACCTATGCTGAAGCCAATAATTTCTGGCATATGCAATTTGAATTTACTCTTGAAACTGGAGGTAGTCACTACTTTCATAATCTCAGGGAAGAAATGTAGATTCCCAAGCAAAAACACAGCGAAGGAGGGCTCTGTCAGCCAGAGAAAAATGGAGATAAGGCCATTGACTAAGCCACCAACAGTGTCTGCTGTGGTGTCAAAAACAAGGTTTTCTGTCATCCAAAATAAAGCATAGAATTGAAGCAATCGTGTGTATAATTCAAACTGTAACAATTCTGAACTATCTACCATTAAAGTAAAAGCAGGGTTTGGGTAGCAGTAAGTATAGTGATCTGATAAATCACTTGATTTTACTATGTACAATTCAAACTGTAACAATTCTGAACTATCTACACCATTAAACTAAAAGCAGAGTTTGGGTAGCAGTAACTATGAATGAGCTGATGAATCACTTGATTTTACTATCACAAACCTGGCACTACACGAATATTTTTTCCAACAAGAACAGAGAGAGTGTTCCTTATTTATTTATATTACAGTTAAGTGCCCAAAGGATTTGAGCAAGCTCATTTAACTTTGAACAGGGGTGGGTATACAAATCTTCTTAATAATGAAACCAAATAAAATGGGATGATATCTTTTAAATATTTTTTGTTTCCTTTATATAGCTCTCCCACATAACAGGCTCAGACATGTATGAAACAGACCAGAGACAATAAAAAAGACTACTTCAGACTTATAAATTGTCACATCAGCATCTGTCATCTTGTGTATAAAATGAAGGAAAAAAGTAGAATTTTACTAACACCCTTTATTCTAGTTGTGTAAAATATTTTTTGTTTGTGTTTTTTGAGACAGAGTCTTGCTCTGTCACCCAGGCTGGAGTGCAGTGGCATGATCTTGGCTCACTGCAACCTCCACCTCCCAGGTTCAAGCAATTCTCCTGCCTCAGCCTCCCAAGTAGCTGGGATTACAGGCATGCATCACCACGACCTGCTAATTTTTTTGTATTTTTAGTAGAGGCAGGGTTTCACCATATTGGCCAAGCTGGTCTCAAACTCCTGACCTTGTAATCCGCCTGCCTTAGCGTCCCAAAGTGCCGGGGTTATGGGCGTGAGCCACTGCTTCTGGCCAGTTGTGTAAAATATTTTAAGCCTTGTATGTGAATGATAATGAATCAAGGCCAGTATACAGTACAAACTTGGATATTTGGATTGATTAGGACCAGACTGCATCTGAATTTATTCTACTCTGTGCAATATGTCCTGGTCATATGCACCATGTAAGGCACCTTGCTAGATGCTAGGGATACAAACATGACCAAGCTGAGATATATGACAAGGATAAATGTATCCTCATACACAATGTGCCAGACTGTGATACGAATTAGAACTGAGGTCATTTTAAAAGTGCTTCTGGAGTGATTAGGGAAGTCTATTGCTTTGGACTCAGGTAGGATAATGCTGTGCAAACTTCTCCAAGGAAATCACCTTTGAGTTTGTCCTTGAAGGGAAAGCAACTTATTGCCTAGGACAAAAAAGAAGAGTGTTTAAGGTAGAGTTGGAGCATAAGCAATGGCCAGCTGTGACTCTGTGGCTCCGTCCTGGGATGAGCCACACTCAGAGGGGCATGATAGAAGCAAGAATTGCCTTTTTGACTTGCAGCTCTTCAAAAACATTAATGAAGAGCTAAGCACATTGTACACAGCAACTCTTGTAAAAAATACCCTGGGGTGTCCAGTTTTCCAGCTCCCTACAACTTGAAGAAACTGATTCTCCGATCTGAGAAGACTGATCTCCCACCTCTCCATTTATTTCACCCTGCTCTCCCTCTTCTGCTTTCTCCGTGCCCTCTCACTGCAAGCCTGTGAATATTGACCCTCTTCACCTGTGCTTTCTTTTCTCGTGGCCCATGATTCAGGTGACTCAGACCTTCCTCTTTATCCCCTTTTCTTCCACACATGCACTTGCTTCTCTCCCTATATCTCGATTCTGCATTCCCAAAACCCAGAAACAGAATGATTCTACAAAGTTGGAGACAGGAAGGTAGAGACTCCTCCTTCAGAAGACCGTGGGCTCACAGATTAAGCCTTTTGATCCATGAAGAAGCAGGAAAGTGCTAACTGCATCAAGCACCACCAAACAACATCGGGAGATAGAAGGCTGGGGATAAGATTTAGCTGTTGGTTTGGGGCCAGACTGTGAAAAGTCTTGAGTCTAAGCTGGTATCACACTTTTGAGAACATGAACAGCCTCTCAGACATGTGCTTTTGAAAAGGAATGCCATGGCTGTATGGAGTTCAGAAAGCAATAATTTCCAATGCCCTGGCAGTCTTTCTGGGCCCTTTCATAGGACATAATCACCCCAAGAAACTGGGCTTCTGCACTAATAAAGGAGGCCTTCATTAGCTTTTCATACGCACACTTAAGATAGAGCACCAATAAAGGAGATTGCGCTGAGACAGTAACCCTTCTATCTCCTGGTCACTCAGGCTTCTAGCAATGAGAAGAAGTATAAAGTAATTCCTCTCCATACAACCTTCATTTCTATATGCATGAGTAGATGACTTGATTGATTCTTGGTCCTATCTGTTTCTGGCCATATCATCGTAGTTATATTACTTAGTTTCTCTGAACCTTAACCGCTTACAACCAAAACACCTAGAATCATTATTGGCAGGCAGATATTTGTCACGAAATATTGGTTTCCTAAGCTCTACCTTCCTTCTAGTACTAAACTGTGGGTATGCATTGCTTGGAGTCACCACTCAAAGGCACTAAAAAGAGGCAGAATGCATAGATCCCAGTTGTTTGCTCCTACATCATGTTCTGGTCCCCACCAAGTCCTTGTTTTTGGTGTCCCTTAGGAATGAACAGACTTCTTCAGATAGCACAGAGATAATCATATCAAAGGAAGCATTGCCCTCCTGGGGGGTCAGGGATATAAATTTCTTATGCTCTTTCTGTGAACAAGACAGAGTCATTGACTAATGAACAATACTCTGTCAGTAATTCTTGGTGTCTTTGGATGGAAATTATTAAACTTGCAATGTCTCAGCATAATAATTGTTAAGCTAAGTTCACCTAAAGCTACCTCCCTACGTATCTTAAGTTTGGCCAAAAGTTTCTCTGTACATATTTATAACATAACTAGATGTGTAAACAGACTGTAACTTACTCTTGTGCCAATCACCGAGTTTTGAGTTTTGGCCAATCAAAGGTGGCCAACTGCTCAAACTAGGTCCAAAGAAGACAAACGCCAAGCTGTAACCAATCCAATTGTTTCCCTCACTTCCATTCTCTGTATGTGACTTTCCTTTGTCTGTCCACAAGTCTTTTACTATGCAGCAGCACTAGAGTCTTTCTGAATCAGCTGTGATTCTGGGACTGCCCAATTTGCAAATTGTTCTTTGTTCAACTAATCTCTGTTAAATTTAATTTGTCTAAGGTTTTTCTTTTAACATAATAATAATTTCAATGTACTCCACTTTCCCAGGGTCTTCCTAACCCACTGTCTGAAATCATCAGACTTCCCTTCAAGTACCTTCTAGCCTATCCCTGTTCCTTGAACACCCCTTCCCTTGGTCCCTCAGTTCTATTATCTGGGGATCCAGTTCCATGTGAATAAATTACCAGGAAAGAATGGCTTATTGCTACACCTTCACCTCACACAGCAAATTTTGTTTTCAATAAAATCTGAAAACACAATTACTGTCTTATTCCAAAGGACTACCCTCCTGGCAAAAATTCAGGTAGGCAATCCAGCATGCAAGGTGATAAGAGCACAAAGATTCTGAGACAGGAAACTTTTGCAATCATATTTATTAAACAAATAAATAAATAAAACACTTCCCTTCTTATGCAAAGGGTCAGCCCTGATTTGAGGATTTTAGAACCTCTAAAATGTTAGAATCAGAGAAGACCTTAAAAATCATGTTCAGTTTTCTCATTTTCCAAGTGAGGAGGCCAAGACCCATAAGTGAAGTAATTGAGATCTCGGCAAAAAACTCTTAATTCAGAAAGCCCCCTTTTTTGACCTTCAGTAGGACTTTTCACCTTTGGGTTCTAATGCGAACTCTGAATTCTGAGATAACAAAAAAAGTTTCACACACAGTGCTGATGTATAGTAAATGTCTTTTGGTGGTGCCTGAAAATATAAAATGATAAAAATTGGCCCTGGCATGCTGGCTCACACCTGTAATCCCAGCAATTTGGGAGGCCAAGGCAGGTGGATTGTTTGAACTCAGGAATTCAAGACTAACCTGGGCAACATGGTGAAACCCTGCCTCTACAAACAAATACAAAAAAATTGGCCAAGCATGGTGATATGCCCCTATAATCCCAGCTACCCAGGAGGCTGAGGTGGGAGGATCACCTGAGCCTGGGAGGTAGAGGCTGCAATGTACCGTGATCATGCTGCTGCACTCCAGCCTGGGCTACACAGTGAGACCCCGTCTCAAAAAAAAAAAATAATAAATTGTTCTACATTATTTTTCTCCAAGAAAGCAATTGGCTCAAACATTCAGAGATTGATCACTAAGAATTTGTAAGCAGTGCCCCAACATTGTCCTAAAGGCAAAAATAACTTAGCTGTTTGTGCCATGCAAATATTAGACTGGTCTATTGTTTAACCATCAGGCATGCTGGTGGCTGAAAAAAATGAGTCATTTATTCCAACATAACAGTTTAGTGTTAGTCCACATTGGTGTGCGTACATGTAGCTATGACTGAACATACATATGAAAGCAGGGGATGTGCAGCATTTTCTATGATAAATGGTATAAAACAAGGTTTTGGGAGCTCACCTGCACTACATGCACATGTAAGACACAGTAGGAAACCGCTCCCATCACTTCCTTGTGAAGTCAAGATAGTCGTGGTAGCTAATGCAGTATATTGAGTTGTCGGGGCTCAGTTTCACATCATAATGGGATTTCCTTTCAAATTACATGGAGGAGAAATCTGGCTCCTGCTTGCTGAGTTATTACCCCAGTCTCAAAAGGGGTGTCTTGGTCTCTTCTGCTGTTAATTATGTACACTCTGCAGCAGCTTAATCTAATTATGACTCTCTCCAGTGATTACATGATAAGACATTCCCAGGCCCATTTTTTTAGTTCTCTTTTTCCTAGGCTTCTCTGCCTCAACTCTCCTTCAGAAGTCGCACTCAAAAAGCTTAGTAACAATTGGAATCTAACTACATTTTAACATAACACTTACATTCATGCTTCTGTTCACACTGTAAAAGGTAATCTTTGAATGGTTTAAGCATCTGGATTCTATTATAGCGAAGTACAGCACTCAAAATGGAAGAGACTTTTTACATTTGTGTGGAATTCAGGCAGCTGCCTGAGCCACCCTTGGGCCTAGTTGTTTCAAAGAGATTTGCAGCAGGCTTAAGTCAGAAATGATAAAATTGTCAAAAAAAAAAAAACAAAAAAAAACACAAAAACCTTTGGAATTCCTTTTGGAAGACAGCTAAAAAAATAAAACCAAACCAAACCTCCAAAAGGAAAAAGGAAGAGATTTCTGCCTGCAAATTTTTAATCATACAGTTTATTGGGTCAAATACTGAAACTCCAAATAGTGGCTGCTGTGCATATCCAAGAAGTTTCCACTTTTTTCTACTCAAATATAACATTGGTTTTACAGTTCTGCAGATTACAAATCACATGGTTTTGTGTGGGTTTTTTTTTTTTTTTTTGGTGGGGGCGGTATGGATATTGGATTTTTCTTCCATTTGTCTTATTTAATAGTCCAAACTTTTGTGGTTTGGTCATTAAAATCCAATTGGCAGAGAACGGCTGAATCTTTATGTTCTCCAGCTGTGTTCTTACCAGCTACACACAAGCATTATTAACCATATGACCATATTTATATCAGCCGTGGGTGAGCGTTTCTGATGACCCATCCTGGCAGCCCACAGAGACGTCCAGTGCCTGGGACCTATGGTGTCCTTGAACAGAAAGGAGGCAAAAACTTCCAAAGAGTGATATTTGATCTTACTGTGAAATAGCTGAAACCATCCTCCCATGATTAACAAGAATTCTGGACAGAAATATTGTTATAGTTAAGCATTAATCAGGCTGCACCTTAACCCACTTCTTTGTAACCAAAAATCACTAGATACTGACTATTTACATCCTCATTGTTCCTATAGACAGGATTTCTAACATTAGGATCATGAGACTGTTTTAAGAATTGATTTGCATCTCATTGTTCCTATAGACATAATCTCTGACATTAGAATCTTAAGGATTTTGTTTAAGGATTACTTAAGATGTTTTTCACATCCCAAATTCCGGCAAAACAGCTGACATTAACCAGCTTGAAAATGCCACAGATGAATAGAATCAGCATGAGAATACAGTTTCTTCATTTCCCCGTTCCATGACTTCACCCTGAGCTCTCCAACCAGTCAACAATCTCCATGCTTCAGCCCACTCCAAAACTCTTTAAAACCCAGCCCCAAATTACTTGGGGGGATGGATTTGAGGTTCCCTTCCATCTCCTCATTCAGCAGCATACAATTAAACCTCTTTCTTTGCTGCATCCCAGTATCTCCATGTATTTACTTGCTGTGTGCATCAGGCAACAGACCTACTACCATTACATAGCTGCTCAAGGAAAGTAATGCCAGCCTAATAGCTGTTGTCAACCAATCTAATTTAGAAGGGACAAAGCACAGGGAATACAGTAGGCAGATTAAAAAAGCATTACTTTGGTACGGCAAAAGAGGCCGGGCATGGTGGCTCATATCTGTAATCCCAGCACTTTGGGAGGCCAAGGCAGGCAGATCACCTTAGGTCAGGAGTTTGAGACCAACCTGACCAACATGGAGAAACCCCGTCTCTACTAAAAATACAAAATTAGCTGGGCGTGGTGGCGCATGTCTGCAATCCCAGCTACTCAGGAGGCTGAGGCAGGAGAATTGCTTGAACCCGGGAGGTGGAGGTTGCAGTGAGCCAGGATCGCAGCACTGCACTCCAGCCTGAGCAACAAGAGCAAAACTCCTTCTTAAAAAAAAAAAAAAAAAAAAAGGAACAAATAGAAGAAGCTCAAGTAACAACAGTGGGAAAGAGAAAGAGGATAGGTTTTGGTTTATGTAGCAAATGTCTCAGAAGAATATAGTTGAAACAATGACATTTTTTACAGATACATAAACATTTATCCTAAAATTCATGTGGAATCTAAAGCATCCCAAATAACCACAGCAATCTTGAAAAAGAAAAACCAAATTGGAGTTTTTATGCTTCCTGATTTTTTTTTTTTTTTTGGCGTGGGGGCAGATTCTCGCTCTGTCGTCCAGGCTGGAGTACAGTGGCGCGATCTCAGCTCACTGCAAGCTCCACCTCCCGGGTTCATGCCATTATCCTGCCTTAGCCTCCCGAGTAGCTGGGACTACAGGCGCCCGCCACCACACCCAGCTAACTTTTTGTACTTTTAGTAGAGACGGGGTTTCTCCATGTTAGCCAGGATGGTCTTGATCTCCTGACCTCATGATTCACCCGCCTCGGCCTCCCAAAGTGCTGGGATTACAGCCGTGAGCCACTGCACCTGGCCTATGCTTCCTGATTTTCTAACTTACTACAAACTTACATTAATCAAAATAGTGTGGTACTGGTAAAATATGTCATGTTATGTATATTTTATCACATAAAGATGGACATATAGACCAGTGAAATAAAGCAGAGAGTCCAGAAATATATGTTCAAATGATTTTTGAGAAGGATGCTAAGACCACTTAATGGGGAAAAAAATGGCAGTTTCTTCAACAAATGGTGTTTTAAAAACTATAT
Source organism: Pan paniscus (assembly GCF_029289425.2). Lineage (NCBI taxonomy): Eukaryota > Metazoa > Chordata > Mammalia > Primates > Hominidae > Pan > Pan paniscus. The sequence goes on along the minus strand of NC_073249.2, from coordinate 30,021,270 downwards.
ATCCACTTGCAAAAGAATAAAGTTGAACCTTTATCTTACATCATACACAAAAATTAACTCAAAATGGATTAAAGACAAATATAAAAGCAAAAATTATAAAACCCTTAGAAGAAAATATTGGGAGGAAATTTTATGACATACCTTAGCAGTGATTTCTTGAATATGACACCAAAAACAACGGAAACAAAAAAATTGGCAATTGAATTACTGTTGAAAACTTGTGTGCATTGAAAGATACTATCAACAGAGTGAAAAGACAAGTCATGGAATAGCACAAAATTGTATGTTTGAGTAGAGGTTGGCATCCATAATATGTAAAGAACCCCTAAAACCCAACAAGAAAACAACTAACAACCTGATTTAAAAATGGGCAAAGGGTAAGGATATATATTTCTCTAAAAAATACATGCAAATTGTGAATAAGCACATAAAAAGGTGCTTAACATTGCTAATCATTATGGAAATGCAAATCAAAACCACAATGAGATATCACTTCATGATCATTAGAATGGGCAATTAGCAACACAGACACAACTACAACAACAAAACATACAACAAATTTTGGCAAGGGTGTGGGGAAATCAGAATCTCTGTACACTGCTAGTACAAATATAAAATGGTACAGCTGCTATGGAAAACAGTATGGTGGTTCCTCAAAAAATTAAACAGAAAATTACTAATCTGACCCAGCAATTCCACTTCTGGGTATATACCCCAAAGAATTGAAGGCAGTGTCTCAAAGAAATATTTGTACACCCATGTTCGTAGAAGCATTATTCATAATAGCTACCAGGCAAAATCAACCCAAAGTGTCCACAGACAGATGAGTGGGCAAACACAATGTGGTATATAAATATAATATGATATTATTCAGCCTTCATCCAAAAGAAATTCTGACACATAATACAATATGGGTAAATGATGAAGACATTATTATGCTAAGTAAAATAAGCCAGTTACAAAAGGACAAATACTGTATGGTTTCACTTATACAAAGTATCTAGAGTACTCAAATTCTTGAAGCCAGAGACAATAATGGCTGTTTCTAGGGACTAAAGAGAGTGAGGAATGGGGAGTTAGTGTTTAATGGGTATAGAGTTTCAGTTTGAGAAGATAAAAATCTTCTGGAGTTGGATGGTGGTGATGCTTGCACAACAATGTGAAAGTATTTAATGTCACTGAACTAGATACTTAAAAATTGTTAAAATGGTCAATTTTATGTTACATTATTTATATTTTGTCACAGTAAAAAAGTATACTTGAACAATTTTTAAATGCCCCCACATACCTTTAGTTTATTTTTTTACAAAAGGACTCACCTGTAGAAATAAAAGCTGGAGATTGCCTCTTCTTTAATTAGTATTTGGCTGATTCTATATAATGGATACTTATCTAAAATATTTATTGTAAATCAAATTATTATAAATTACATTATTTAAGTAATAATTTTTCTTTTTATTTAAAGAAACTGCAAAGTTAAAATTTTAATGACCTGACTCTTACATCTTGTTCTCTATCACAAATTCGTAATTTTTCATATGAAGTTCCAAACTCAAAGACACCCAGCTTCCTAAAGGTGTAGGCCACAAATAGCCAAACATTTTCTATAAAGGGCCAGAGAGTAAATATTGTGGCTTTGCCATGTGGTCTCTGTCTGAACTATTCAATTCTGCAACTGTAGCAACAAAGCAGAAATAGGCAATACATAAACTAATGGGGATGTCTATGTTTCAATAAAACTTCACTTTCAAAAACAGGTGGTGAGGAGGATTTGGCCATAGGTTGCTGACCTCTGGTGTAGACCAAATGAGGTCTCTGCTTCATGCAAAAAGGGTCCAAAACAGTTCTCAAGAAAAGTGTTAGCTGGATGAAGTCAGGAAGGACAAGTGTATTAGTCTGTTCTCATGCTGCTCATAAAGACATACCTGAGACAGGGGAATTCATAAAGGGAAAAGGTTTAATTGACTCACAGTTGAGCATGGCTGGGGAAGCCTCAGAAAAGCTACAATCATGGCAGAAGGGGAAGCAAACACATCTTTCTTCACATGGTGGCATCAAGGAGAAGAGTGAGCAAAAGGGGAAAAGCCCCTTATAAAACCGTCAGATCTCATTAGAACTCACTCACCATCATGAGAACACCATAAGGATAACCATCCCCATGATTAAATTACCTCCCACGACACATGGGGATTATGGGAACTACAATTCAAGATGAGATTTGGGTGAGGACACAGCCAAACCATATCAGCAAGGAAATTAAAAAATGTTATTCAAGCAAAGGTAGTGGAGGTGAGTAGGGATGGGAGTAAAAAGAAAATGGGGGTCAGGGGAGGTGGAGAGAAGGTTCTCCATCTGAGGAAGCTACATACTCAGAGACCCAGAGGCTAAATGATGAAGCCCACTGCTGCTCTTGGAAATCACTGAGGGCATAATGAGAGGTGGAGTGCTGGAGCATGAATATTTAAGAATGTACACAAGGGCCTTTTGGTCAGCAGAGACCCAAAGGGTTATAAAGGCTGAGGGGAGGTGGAGGAGAGTAAAGATAGACAATAGACAATATATTTTTAATTGGAACTTTAATAGAGCTTTTGAGTTTTGAACTCATGCAGTAAGTAGTTTTGAAAAGCCAATGCCCAGTAATCACTTTACCAAGGGGGAGAGCTTGTTCTCCATTAAATGCTGATCTATTAAAGGAAAACACAAATTCGTAATTCAAACTATTTCAATTTTTGCTTGGAGGCCAACTAGCAACATAGAATATATTTCATTTTAACATTTCTCTCTCTATATATATTATGTATGTTTGTGCTATACTTTAAGTTTAACCATAATATTTGCCAGTAAATCATAAGTATGTGTGCAACAAATGTCTTAAGGGGATTTTGGTGACTTCTGTTAACCTCTAATTCACTATTTTTCAAACTTCTGACCAACCATCAGCAATGTCATTGCTCCAACTTGGTTGCTGAGTAGCCTTAGGCAAAATGTAGGATACAAAGGCATAACCCAAGAATAATCTTTCATCCTGGGAGTCGAGGAGGGAAAGGTGGAAGCAGAACTCCTGGAACAGCGCTGCTTCTGCCACCTCAGACCAGATGTACATTGTCCCAGTGTGGGAGAAGCAAACTGTCTCTTCACTTGCTTAAGTTATTCAATCACTTTTTGGCAAGACTTCAAGCAGTTTTTGCTGCAGTTAGCTCTAAAGGGGGCATAGAGTTTTACTACTTTGAAATGACAAGCTTAAGGACATTCATGATAGGCTCGGGAGGGTCTCTGTTGGGTCTCAGGAAATGTCTCATCAAAGTCATTCTCAGGAGTTCCAGGACAGGACTGCATTTTAGGACCTAAATTATTTTGCCCTCTATGCAGTGATTTCTATGTCTTAGAAAGAAAAAATAATAATATTAATAATGGTGAGTGGGATGAGAAGTCCCTTTACATTCCATTTTATTATTCATTTAGACAGATAATTGTTTGAGACTACCTTAATGGAAGTGCATGCTATACAAGTAAGAAATTATTTCATGCATGTCAGTTCTTTCAGGATGCTGTTGCTGTAATCACTCACTGAAAAGACCTATTGTTAATTTTTAAAGAAGCTTAAAGGAGAAGAAAACATGCCTACGGGCACAAGGTTCAGTGAGCAGTCATAATGTGGTGAAGAAGAGGCAGGAAGGAGGCCCAAAAGGCAGGAACTGGCTGGGGGCCATCCCAAAGGCCATGGCAGTAAAGGGTATATGTGGATGGACACCACGAACTGTACCAAACAATGCCAAAAATATTGTCTACCATACTTACTTCATCCTTACAGAAACTCTATGATATAGTTATCATCTTTAGCATCCTTTTATAAGGAGGAAATTAAAGCCCAGAGGAGTTAAATAATGTGTCAGTTGGGGTCTTGTGAGGAGAAGAATCTGAAACAGGTTTAGAACTGCAAGAGATTTATCGAATAAATGCCTGTGAAAACGAAAAGAAAGGGAGCAGGAGTCGTCAGGGAGAATCTTCAGACCATGGTGTGGGTGGGACACTGTAAAAGGAGAGAGGGAAGGAAGGATGAATAGAAAGAGCCCCAGACCACGGCACAGTTGGCGTAGCTTTACACAAGCCAATGGGAGTCCCCAAACAAACATGCTCATTGGAAGAGTCCTGGGGAGGGAGAGCTGTGTTGGCACCATTAGTCTTTTCATGTACAGTCATTGCTGGGAGCATCCCAAGGGAAGTGTGATCTTGACACCAGCCTGGTGCTGGATTTGAAGCTGTCAGCCGACTATGCCCTTGTGGCAGGTTTTCTTGGAGAAGGTCTAAGCAGGTATTTCCACAGATGCCGCTGTAACTTGCCTTGAAGGTGAAACTAGGATTTGATCATGGGCTGTCCGAGCATTGCGCAATGGTCTGAAATCTTCCTTGATCTGGTTAAAGAAGTCAAAAGGCAACATAAATATCTTGATACCATATTTGCTATATTTCAGGAGTTGGCAAACTTTTTATATAAAAGACCATAAAGTAAATATCTTACTCTTTGTGGGCATATGGGGTGTCTGTCACAAATACTCGGCCCTGTTGGTCCTAGTGAGAAAACAAATGGGAGAGGCTGTGTTCTAATAAAATTGTATTTATGCAAAAACAGGCACCAGGCTGAATTTGACCCAGGGGCCATAGTTTGCCAACCCTTGCTCTGTATGACAAGAAACAAATGTCAGATCAAAGAGGAAACAAAAGTAGTAAACTGTAGAAGATGAAGACATGAGAACCCAGCATCAGCTCTGATATGGTTTAGCTGTGTCCCCACCCAAATCTCATCTTGAATTGTAGCTCCCATAATTCCCACACATCATGGGAGGGACCGGGTGGGAGGTAAATGAATCATGGGGTGGGTTTTCACATGCTGTTCCTATGATAGTGAATAAGTCTCATGAGATCTGATGGTTTTATAAAGGGGGCACTCCTGCACATGCTCTCTTGCCTGCTGCCACGTAAGAAGTCCCTTTCTTCTTCCTCCATCTTTTGCCATGATTGTGAGGCCTCCCCAGCTGTGCGAAACTGTGAGTCCATTCAACCTTCTTCCTTTATAAATTACCCAGTCTCAAGTAGGTCTTTATTAGCAACATGAGAATGGACTAACACAAGCTCAATCAGCCCATTTTCTTCACAACAATTTCTTGGCTGTCATGTAGACTCACATAAGGTCTCTATTTTCTATCCAAGAGAAAACTCATATATACGCTCTTAGTGAGGACAAAATAGAAAATAGTTTCTTCACATTCCTGACACATTCTTTCCCTGGGCCAGGAAAACAGAGTGGGCCATAGGTGACTTAGTGATATGGATTCTGCTGAGTCCTCACATTGGAATGACAGGGAGGGTTGCATGCAGAACACAAAATAGGAGAGTGCCCTTTTAAAGGCATTCGAGAAGGACTAAGAAGATTTCTATCTGAAATTAACATTATGCATAATTCATTCATTCATTCAAATACTAATGGAGTCCCACTTTAATCTTGATCATGTGCTGATACTAAAGATACAAAAAAGATTAAGTCATGGATTCAACACATGAAGAGGCCACAGTTCATCAGAGAAAAGACAACACAGTACAATATGAGCTATGGTACAGGAAATCAAACGGTCTGTATGGATCTGTATGGATTGCCCTCTTCAAGGCAGCTCCCCACTCCTTTCTTCTCTGCTAGGAAAAGGTAAACAGATCTAGCCTGCACTGGCTTAGCTAGGAATGGATGTTTATATGATCTTTCCTTTCTGACAAGAACACCTTACTGGCACATGAGGTGCCTATTGTCCAGGGTGTGTTGGTGCAAAAAAGAGACACAGTCAGGGAGGAAAGCAGTCTGAGTATATGAAGTCCACTTCACAATTTTGTATAAGGTTGCCCTCTCTGGATGAAGAATCTGACTCTACATCTCAGTGTTTCCTTCAAAATGAATACAAAGTTCTATAGAGTCAGGAAAGAACTGGAAAGTCTCAATCTGTGGCCGCTCTTCATGGCAGGGAAAGCTAGACTCGTGGTGAAGAAAAGCTTTTCCTCATTGCAAACTGCATTCCAAGTTGCCACTTTTTTTGTTGTTGTTTGTTTGTTTTTTGAGATAGGGTCTTGCTCTGTCACCCAGGCTGGAATGCAGTGGCGCAATCTTGGCTCACTGCAAGCTCCACCTCCGGGGTTCACGTCATTCTCCTGCCTCAGCCTCCTGAGTAGCTGGGACTACAGGCGCCCACCACCGCGCCCGGCTAAACTTTTTTTGGATTTTCAGTAGAGACAGGGTTTCACCGTGTTAGCCAGGACGGTCTCGATCTCCTGACCTCGTGATCCACCAGCCTTGGCCTCCCAAAGTGCTGGGATTATAGGCGTGAGCCACCGCACCCAGCCCAAGTTGCCACATATTTTTAAATACCCTTATACTTTAAAACTACCCACCATCTCATTCCACATAATGCTTAAATAAACCACCCAGGCAGAAAACCACATAAAAATTAAATTTCATTTTTAAAACATGATTTTTATAACTTGTATTTACGCCCAGCTACAAATCAGAGAAATAGAAAACATTTACATTAAAAAAAGTTTTGTTTTGTTTTGTTTTTCAAAAAATATGGCCAACTCCAAACAAAGATGGCATAAAAATGCCCACCTACTCGGTGCAATATTTTTTCTGTCCGGATCAGGTAATAGTCGCATCTATCTGATAGTATTATAAAAACATGAAATCAACAAATTATATGTAGATTTCTTAAATTATGTGTCTAGAAAAGTGATCTGGACTGTTCATGAAGTCAAAAACCAGCAACAAAACAACAATAGCTACTTGGTTCCATGTAGACCTCATGTCAATTTCCAGACTATCATACTATTGTTTTCTAGTCTAGGAAAGTCTTGAATTACAGATCATTCCCACTAAAACATATTCACTTGTCCTAAGAACATTTACTTCTTCACTTTATATTCTACTCAAAACTCAAGTCAGTCCCTTGGGTCCTAAGATATGAAAAGCACCAAATCCACAGATAGTTTGAGTTGATATTTCAAAGCTTTGAAGTGAAATATAAGAAATTGTATTGGACTTGTGATAAATGAGAAATGTAGTGGCATATTTATGACACTTTAACTAATTGGGCTGGTCATTGTGCTTCCTGGCTCAGATGTATCACTGCACTACCACAGGTCAATATACTTCAGGTGGTGTTCTCAACTCAGAAATATGCACAGGCCACATCTCTGATGGAGCTCTTGGCAAATCACTTGAATTACATTCCCTAATATTCAACAGATGCCTATAACCCACATGGCAAACAGATACATTCAGTTAGTAGTTCACCATAACATTATATTGAAACGAATACAAGAACCCATGCATAATATTTAATAAAAACAAAGAATTATAAATGGCATAACTCCAGAGTTCATTACTGCTCAAACTGTCTCAACTTTCATAGTAGCATATATTCCACTGACCAAATCAGTGTGTATTTATCGTGAGATTCTCTCTAACTCTTTGGCAGAGAAAGCAAGTGGAATATTCAACCTGAGCTTGATTTAGAATAGATAGAGGCAGACAGACCTTGCGGCTTTGGACGTTACTGAAAAGAGAAGTGATTTATGATGTCATTTCTGTTTACATATAGTTCATTTTCTGTTAGGGCTATAGCATTTTCTCCAAGTAGAAAGTCTTCTTGGGATGGTATCTCACCACTCCCCTCCTCTTCCCAGCCAACCTTCCCCTCTCCTTCCCTACTGTTTTCCTCTCCTTCACAGCCCTTATGTCTTATAAGACAAGTTTCACTTGAAAATGAACAAAACTCTGTGAAGTAGTGAGGTCAAAGTTAGAAATGGGAACATCCATTTTCATCTTTACCAGTGATTCCAAATTCTTGTGATTCATTTATGGGAAAAGGAAGAGCAGTAAAACAGATAGGGCAAAATAGAGAAATCTTCCTTAGACACCCATTATCCTAATGGCAAAGCTTCTAATGGGTAAAGGAAACTGTTGAGAGGTGATACTCTTGCCAGTTTTTAAAATTCTGTATTTGCACTGTAATTAACAAAGAATAACCACTTGCAGTTTCAATTATAGCAAATGCTCTTCTCCATCATGCCCCTCAAACTACATTTGAATGATACCTCTGTTGGCAATCAAGAAGCATTTGGGAGGCATTCCAGCAGTGGTTTTTAGGTGAAGATATTTGATCCCTCTGTTTATATATTCTTGTTTAGTGTAGAATCATCTCAGATCAAAGGTATGTCAATTGATTGAATTAAAATGTATAGAATAAAATCCACAAATTAGGTTGGATGTCTGATTATGATCTTTGATCCAAAAAGTACATGAAACACATTTTCTGAATATTTAAAGTGCTGTCAAGTACAGTATAATACCACATGTTGTAAGGAGTTTAATAAACACAAATCAGTGGAATTTATTTGTATTGTTTGATCTGTTTTATTGTCATAAAATATGTATGGAAATGACATATACAGAAGCAGCATTCCTAAATAACCTGGCATTGATAAAATAAGGAGAAATTCATCAAACAGAAATATATATAGCTCATCCGGAGACTAGAGAGCATTCTGATATAATTACTGTGATTCTGTTTCATTGCCAACAAATGAGGAAAGAGACTGCGTAGTAATTCTCTACTCCCACATACTTTTGGTTGTACAACAGGTCCAAATAAGACCCTACGGATCTTGGATCGTCCAGACTATATGACTTGACTATTGGTGGGCTTTTTCTCCCAGTAATGTTCTGCAGGTGGTGGTGGGGGAGGTCAGTAAACCTATGAGTTGGCTGTAAATATGCCCTCCAGAGATCTGTTGGGGATTTTAAACATTTTAGATACAAGGCAGAATCAACTCATTTTGAAAAGAAAGCACTCTATGCCTGGAGAATACACCTTCCGTAGGGCAAAGAAAAAAACTCTGCCAGAATTAAACTTCTATACCCAGGAATACCATGGCATGATTCCAATAGGTTCAGTTCTGAGATAGAGTGGAAGGCTAAACTCCAGGGCTGCTTCTTGCAGTTCCTCCAGCCCAATACCTTAGTCTGAATCCCAAAGCCACTCAAAAAATTGTTCAAAAGTTTGCAACAGATGGGTTCAAAATCTAATGCATTTAGAAATAGTTGGCCTATCCTTGAGGTATTTGAGGACAATATATGTGATAATATATCTCACTTTTAAAGCAGTGTTCCACTGTTATAGCACGAGTCCTCATTTTGGACTCTAAAAATAATTTTATATTATGTCTATATTTGTTAAGAAGCTTGTAGAAAAAAGTGTTTGGGGTAGACCAGTAGGGCAAGGGCAAGGGCAATAAAGAGGAAAGCTTCCCATATTCTGCATTAGTTTAATTTCTTTTTTCTCTTTGCAAGCTTTAAAAAGAAGGGGGAAAGGATGAAATTATTTGAAGGAACAAGAGGGTAAAGAAATAAAGATAAACAGAGTTAAGATGTAATTGCACGCTGTAATTTGCTAACAAAGAATTTTGTAGGTTGCCAACCTGTATAAATTACATACAGTTGGGAAAAGACTTCCAAGCAGAGAGAAATATAATTGCTTCATCTATTTTTTTCTCAGTCAGTGTTTCTAACACTAACTCTGTTGTATGACTGAACTGTACAAAATTACACTAGTTTCACAGATAGCCTTTGAAACACATTGTTGTAGGCCCTGAGACCTCCAAACTATCACCTGTGTGGTGAGAGCCCTCTAGTGGATGGGGGACTCCAAGCATGCAATGTCCGGAGCTTTGCCTGGAAAGGTGAAAAATTCAGTCATCTCACATTACCACTGGGCAACAGAGGGGAGACTGCAGAGCTTCCTGGGTATATTTCTCTAGCTCAAATGTAAAATGGGAAGCCTACCTCCTCTGCCAGTTGCCATTTAATATTTCTATTCTTCCAAAGTGTTACACCCTTTCCTTGACATTCTGACAAATCTTTGGGTAGAACCGGTAAACAATGGCCTTTGGATTACTGTAGAGAAGAGAGGGTTCTGCATTAAGAGAAAGTGAACCATTATTCTAACACTATTCCGTCACAAAACTAGCTGTATGACTGACTGATGGCTGATTTATCATAACCAATATATTTCCCTGAAATTTGAAGAGGAATTGGAGATTCCTCCTAAGTTGCCAGGAATTATTTAGAAATGTGTGGCCATATAGCCAGAGTTCTCCCAGTGGCTCTCTTCTCTTTCTCTGGTTGTTGCTTTTTAGTCTCCTTTGTTAATTTCCCCCTATACTGGACCTTTAAACCTTGGATCAACTTGAGACTTCTTCTCTTCTGACTTTGTACAATCTTAAGACATCTCAAGGATATATACTAATAAATATTAAATTAAAAATTGTACCCAGATCTTCTTTCTTAGACTCTTCCTTTTAGATGTTTCATAAGAGCTTCAAGCTCAATAGAAACAGAAGTGAACTTAACCCAAACCTGCCCCCTTTCCTGTGTTTCTAATCAAAGCAAATGACAACCTACAAACATGACCATCTTTTTGAATTTTCCTCCTTCTTGGGACGCATAATCATCAAGTCAATAAATTCCACCTCTGATATTGCTTTCAAATTTATTCCCTCTATCTATTTTAACCATCATCACTAGCCTAACCCAAGCCATACAAACCAGTGCTATCACTTTCTAACAAATATTCCTGTATCTATCCCCTAATCCACTATTTTAACAATGCAGACCTGATCATACCATTTCTCTGCTTTAAATCTTTGACGACTGTTATGATAAATTTCCATATTCTTTTTATGGTCTCAAAATCCTGCATAATCTGGACACTGCTTTTCTCTCCAGTCTCTCTTCCCCTTCTCCCCCACATGCTCCTCTGTCCAAATATAACATTTTACATTCTTTCCTGCCTTGGGGCCTTCATTCAGCTGTTCCTGCCTGGCATGCTCTCTGACTACACTTACCTACCTAATTATTAACGTTCATATTGCATTTTAAAGCTAAAAGTCTCATTTTTGTTAAAATAAAATGTAGGTAGAAAAATTTTATATGTACATGTCCTTTAACTGAGCCATAATTAAAAGGATAGAAATTAAACAAAGACTCTTGCCCAGAGAGGAAGCTGTCTCCCCTCACCTGTAACTGCTGTGTTTACACAGATGGTGTGCTCTGAAAAGCCTTGCTTTCAGTTGATAAGGAAACTAAAATTTAACCAAGACCTTTGATTAGCTGATTAATCAAGTTGAAGCCAGTTCCCCTTAAGATGAAATCTATCTAATTCTTGCTCTGTATCCCATGTGGCAAGCTTCAGTTTTCTATAATTTTCGTTCATCCAACATAGAGATAATAACTCTCCTGAGGTCAAATTATTTTTACAAAGGTTGTCTTCAACACCTGAAATGTTGCTTTAAATTCTGAGTTTGGAAAAAATTCATAGATGCTTAGAATCATGAATCACTGGGATGTGATGGTGGGGAATATGTCTGTTGCTCTTCACTTTCATTTTAAATGACATTCCCACTCTTGGTTTTCTTTCTTTGTTCTTCTAACTGTCTAAATTACCTGTGAAAATTTATGAGTGGAAACAGAATGGTTTAATATGCTTCTTTCCCAGAAGTATTTGGTATTTACAGTTGAAAAATGACCTAGATTCGATTCTAATTCACACACAGGTGATGCTTGCTATTTCTGTACTTTTATCCATCAGCCTTAGCCTAAATACCACTACCTCATGAAAAGCTTTCCCAATACCTCTAGGCTGGATCAGGTGGTGTTATTATTATGTCCACAGCAAATGTTTTACCTCCTCCACTAATTACCCCATTAATTTCAGTCTTTCAGTTTATGAGCTCCATATCATGTCTACCTTGTTCATTTGCTCATGCCCTGCACATAGTACAGTGCCTTAGACATAGTAAGCACTCAGGAAATATTTGTTGAGTGAAAAAATCCAATGCTTCCTCATATGGAGAGTGTTTTCCTGGCAAGACCATGCAATCAGGGAAGAAAATTACTATTAAAAATACAGACTTTCTCAGAGATCCCAATGGCAAGATCTCTCTCTCTCTCCCTCTCTCTCATTTTAAGTCTCTCCATGTTTCGGTTTCATTCACGTTTCCTTGTACACTTATTCCTCTGCCTCCACACATAAGTTACAGGTTGTTATCTTATAGCTCTGGAGTTTATGTGTTTTCAGTTCACAGGACTAGTAGAGTCTAATATTCCTTATCCAATTCCAAACTCTAAAAAGAGAGAGAGGACTGTCTATCACTGGGCAAAACTAGTGGGACACCTCTTTCAATCAGCTGTGACTGGAAGGGTTCGATTCTGTCAGCAAGATGTTTGTGCGGGTTGTGGGTGAGGCATTGAATACTGCAAATACCCCAAAAGTTGTCTACTACACCATTTGTCTCCTTGAATGCTCTGGAACATAAGATCATAAATAAATAAATATCAGTAAAAACAAAAAAAGCACAAAATGTCATTGGCTTCCCTGCAGGTGTTGATGAACATTAAGGGAAAATCTAGGTTTTATAGAGATGTATTGACAAACATTTCTCTTTTCTCAAATAAGGAGTATGTTCATTATTACTTGATGAGACTACTCCTTTATTCAAAATATCTCTAATTTTTAATAGTTTTTCCTTAACTCATTATGTGGTTTGCAACTTCTTAATAGGATTGTGGACTAGAATACACAGCTACTCCACACCTGACATTTTTCTCTTCACATATCTATCCAGGAGAAAGAGTTTCTTTACACATTTAAAATATTGTTTTCACTATTTAAGTAGGCCATAAATCTGATTTTAAATGCATTTGGTATAAAATGTATTCTCAAATGAAAGAATACGATTGAAAATATTGAATTTTATTCATTCTTTTTCATTCTGGCTCTATCTTTGTTAATAATTCAGACATGCAGGAAATATGTAAAGGTGAGATTTCAATCATTACTAACATGCATTTGTCAGACTTTTCTTGGAATAAATATAAAGCGGCTTATTTGATACATGTCTTTTCTAGTTTCAAAGATTCCATTGTGTTTGCTGAAGCAAACACAAGAGTATGGGGAAGGCCTGAGTATGAGGAAATGGCCAGGAAAAGCATCTTAAACAAGGGTGGAGTTTGTTATTCAGACTGAAGTTTGTGCCTTCTCCATGGATAAGAGTTGTAGATGGAGATTTAAAGTTATGTTTCTCTTCCTGGTGCAGAGAAGGAGACACCCTTACAAATGAAGATTGCCTTTATGAATGTAAATTGCCCCTTAAAAGGGGAAAATTTTACTCTTGTCTTCAGAGATTTTCCTGGGCTGGCTATTTGCCAAAGTAATCGGCTCAGAATAACCCTTATGCTAAAGCAGAATGTTTTGGGTTGTCATGTCCTGAACTTCATCATTAGCTAGATTGATACCAATGAAGAACTGTAATCTACCATGTATAACTGATGTTTGCCATCCATAGTCTCTCTGAGTCAGTTATATTATGTTGGCGTGAAAGTAATTTCGGTTTTTGCCATTACTTTTAGTGGCAGAAATCGCAATTACTTTTGTGCCAACCTATTATATCAAGAATGGATGATAAAGGCAATATTTGCAATAAAATTAATAGCAATATTTTCCACTGTAGAAAGCCAGATTTGCATAGATTGAAAATTATTGAACTAGAAATTAGAAGACCTCAATATCTTTATACTTGTTTATCATTTGATTTTAGTTCATCCACTTAATTCTCCTGAATCGCCACTTTCTCATCAGTAAATTAGTATTGGATTGGACAATTTCTACAGTTGGTTCTTGTTCTATGTGTCACAAAATGCTTTGTAGTCTCTAGGCTTCATTTTGTCTCCCATAAGCCTGGAAGCTAAACAGGAAAATACTGACTACACTGTGTAAATGATAGAAGTGGGGTTGAGGCTCAGAAAATGAAGGCTCCAAATATGGCGCTTTGACATGCTATACTAAACAAGCAGCCTCAAAGTCTCTCCCTGCCTTCCTGTCTCTCTGATCCTTTTTCTTTTCCAGAGCACCAGGAGGGACTCTTTCTGGAAGTTCCTTTATCAGACAGAGAAAACTTCTTCTAAAAGAAATGCAATTGTCTTAAAATCTCCTCTCTAAAAATCTCATTAAATAACCAAGGAAGATTAACTACCAGAGAAGAGAAGAGACTGGGAGTCATCATCACAACCAGACAGATTTTCCATCTATTCTTCTGAGGGCAGTTCCATAAGATTAGCTAGGGAATTGTATCTGCATAATATGACGACCTTTGCCGACAATACAGTTCTATTCTTGCCCTTTCCATAATTTGTCCACAAGCTATTGTTTGTCCTTTGATCCCATTCAGCATCAAGAGAATCATTTACAAACCTGTTAGGTCTTTTTGCTCATTTATTTACATCTCTGCATATTTCCCCTTCCCAATGAAGAGGGCATTTAAGCATTAACCATCTGGCCCTTTTCTTGAGTTTTTCATATTTATTTATATGACTTGCATGCATTATGCACCTTAATAAATTTGTTACGCTTTTATCTTTTTAACTGTCTTTTGTTATAGGGGTGGCAACTTCATTGGCATTTTGAGAAGTTTAAGATCTCCCCAAACTGGCCTAAGACTTGCACTTATATTAACTTCTGCACCTCATTTTAAAATGGGGAGAAAATGTATCACCCCTTTTCAATCTCTACAGTTCTTGTAACAAGAATGGGATGACTGAAACACCTGATGCATTCCAGAGCCTACAAATAAAGTCCTGGGACAACTGACAAAAAGCCAACAACAAAAGGTTAAAATTTTTTACCGAAGTCAGTTTTCCCAGCCCTCTACCTGCAGTGCCTGGTCAAGAATAAAAGGTAAAAATTTGTCTTTATTTCTTCCTTTCCAAATTCAGTTTGGCAAAAGCATATTATTTGCTTGGATTGCGACTCTTGTGTACATTTGTGGGTACCCATTTGCTATTGATCCTTTCTCCTCCATGGACTGCTATCGTTTTCCTGTTTGTCTCATTTTGTGACCTGAGAACTTGGCTCAGCTTGCCACCTGTCACAGGCATGCAGATTGTCAAGCCTGCATATGCAGACAGCCAAGCAAAAGGTTGTGGGGGACCATCATAAAAAGTTAAAATACAGACTGTTGCCATCTCTCAAGGCATTGTCTAAATCTTCCTTGCTTTTAGTTGTCTTTGGAGGCTGTTTGATTCTGAGAAGACTGTGTCTTTGCACCTCTTTGGAGACATCTCATGCATTTTTGGTTAACCAAAGGAGGCTTATTGGTTTTGGTTCTGAGTCAATTGGTAGATACATTTAGCTTGAAAAAAAAAAATTAAGCCAGGACTATTTTCTCTTTGTCTTACTGAAATCTGATAATGAGAGATTTGAGAAGATTTTTTTTAAGAGTTCTGTGATAAAAAGTCAGCACAATAGGAACTGATATTCAAGCTATATATTTTTATAGCCACTCTATTTCTTTCTGTTGAATTTTGTTTCTACTCTTGGGAACTCCTCAGTCTGTTGAACTCTTTTTTCTCAAACCCCTACCAACTAGAACTTCATTGGCATTTTGGGAAGTTTAAGATCTCCCCAAACTGGCTTCTCTAAGACTTGCACTTTTATTAACTTCTGCACCTCTTTCCTTTTCACACATTTGATTGTCCATCCAGTTCTCTTTAATCATTGATATGTTCCCCATTCAAGCCTCTACCTCCTTCATTTGGTGGTCACTGGATATAAAATTACTAAGACAAAGCATCAGTGTTCTGGCTATCCCATAAAGGTACCTAGGGAGGCCTTCTAGCAGCACTGAAACCCCTTGAGAAACACAAAAAAAGCATCTCAGACTCCCCTGTTTGGGGTCATCTGTCTTCCTCAGGGAGCCCCAAGAGTTGTGAGTAGGTTCCTCTCAGGTCAGAGGTGCTGCTGTCTTTTACATTGAGATCCCTGTTCTCTTTGTCTTTTGGGGATAACAAGAGTCGCTTTATACTGTGAGCCAACACTTGATTCTTGATGTGCAGGAACTAATGAGTCACTGGCAAGAGCTGTAATTTTAAAGTAAATGACAGTGGTTGCAATGAAAGGTTATTACTACAGTAGGCAAAATCCAGCCTTCCATCCTCCTCATTTGTTTGTATATTTAAAATTTTAAGTCTCAGATTTCTGTTTGAGTCTAACAGAAACTGACAGTAAATGGCAATTTGGTGTAAGAAAAGTCATTAGCTATGATGGGCAAGGGAATCTTGGAGCTGTAAACATGACCTGACTCTTGATAGGTGTAGTATGCGTACTTGGAAGCTATGGGAGCCCCACCTTGAGCTCAGCAATACAGTTAAGAAACAGATATTAAAAGTCACCTAAATAAAATTAATCTCCAAAATAAGGCTTTATGATATTCAGCTGGTTATTTTAAACAGACTTCTTAATTTTCTTCTATCCTCATCCATGTATTTCCTTATAAAATGAAGTTTTAACAGAAATAGATATTTTATTTACCCAGATGAACTTTGGAAACATTCAGAGCTAAAATTGAGTCCACAGCCTCCATAAAATTGATCTCTGATAATAAACAATATTCCCAAGATCTTTCTTGGAGATAAAATATCTATATAAATAAAATAAAACTAACTCAGATACCTTTTATATAATCTAAGATAATCTTTGAAAAATAAAGCTAGTTTTAAAATTATTGGAAAAATAAGAATGTCCTCAGAATTTAATTTAGGTATTTTTGCTTGGGTCTATTGGTCAGACAGATTTATACTTTCTCTGCTAGATATTTTAAGGTCATAAAACTGTTGCTTCTGTGATATTTTTGATACTTGCTTAATTTTTCTGAGCTAAAGCTGTAAGGGTTGGTTACTGGGCTCCCCTAAAGCCTTGCACACATCTTACAGCGGGATTATGTCTTTGGTTTTGAGCCTCTGGATTCTGGAGTCTGAACAGATGGCCATGATGAGGCCTGGGGACATATCAATGTCCATAGTACCTGGGCCACCAGCTGCAAGGCAGATTCAAGCCCAAAATGGCCTTGTCTTTGGCCCAGCTCTATCTGCTGGTCATACTGGAAGAGGTCAGATCCTCCAGGCATTATCTTCATAGTTCTGTCCTCTGTCCTGGGCTCTGTACCTCATATGTAAACACAGGATCCAGATATGCCCTGCCCTTCATAGCCACCCTGAATGCCACATAGGCACATGACACCCAGGGTGACTTTGGGGGTAGGAAGACATTGGGGAGGATACCTGTGTCCAGTATTCCAAATGCCTTGGTTAAGACAAGACTGGCTGATGCAGGGTTAGCCTGGCTTTGCTTTCTCAAAAATAAATAAATAAATAACTTAAGTGGCTAACTTTGTTTTCCATGAGCAACTCAAATATAACTGTTAATAATGAGTAAACTGGGTAAATGTAAATGAGATAGTTGCTTACAAATAAATGTGTCATTTCAAAACTGTTTTTCAGTAATTTAAAATCATAAGTCATATTATGTTAAATTGGGCAATAGACAATCATGACATGTCCAAGTTGTTTCTAAGTAAGATAAAATACTGAAACATTGATCACTAAACATAGGTTCAAGTTTGTCACTTTTGGCTTTTTAAAATTTATAAAAAGACTAAAGATATTTGGGTTTGCTAGTAAATAC
Source organism: Pan paniscus (assembly GCF_029289425.2). Taxonomy (NCBI): domain Eukaryota; kingdom Metazoa; phylum Chordata; class Mammalia; order Primates; family Hominidae; genus Pan; species Pan paniscus. The sequence goes on along the minus strand of NC_073249.2, from coordinate 30,003,658 downwards.
TGATTCACATGAAAAATATGTTCTACTAGAAAAAAACTTGTGTTTCTAAAAATATAAAATGTTTTTATGTTTTTGTATATATGTATTAATTAAAATTGCTTATTTGTATATATGTATTCATTAAAATTGCTTACTTCCTACATTTCTCATGAAAATTTATGGTTACAAAGAGTTAAAATTACAATTAATATATTTAATTAAAACTACTAGATATAAGATAAGCAATTCTGAATACAAGTGTAAAAGGAACATGAGATATGAGGATATGTTTTTGTTAAAAGAAGGAATAATTTTGTCTAGATAAAAGTTATTTAAAGGTGTTTTTAAGCCTTTGTTGAAATCTTATGAATTCAAAATGTTATGAATTCAAATATTTGTACAGTTACATAGTGGCATCACAAAAAATCTTAAGTTTTTAAAGAGTACCAGCCTTTTATTTTTGTAGATACATAATACTTTATTAAGTGTACAGTTCAGTGGCATTAAAGAGATTCACATGGTTATGCCGCTGTCACAATCATCCACTCACAAAATTCTTTCATCTTCCAAATGAAACTTGTGTACCCATTAAACCAGAACTCCCCATCACCCCTTCTCCTAACCCCTGGCAGCTACCATTCTACTTTCTGTCTCTGTGAATTAATTACACTGGGTACCACATACATGTGACATCATACAATATTTTTCCTTTTGTGACTGGTTTATTTCATTTAGTATAATGTTTCTTTCTTTTTGCTTTTATTTTAAGTCCAGGGGTATATGTGCAGGTTTGTTATATAGGTAATGTGTGTCACAGGGGTTTGTTATATAGATTATTTCATCACCCAGGCATTAAGCCTAGTACTCATCAGTTATTTTTCCTGATACTCTCCCTCTTCCCACCCTCCACCCTTCAATAGGCCTCAGTGTCTGTTGTTCCCCATTATGTGTTCATGTGTTCTAATCATTTAGCTCCCACTTATAAGTGAGAACATGTGGTATTCGACTTTCTGTTCCCGCATTAGTTTGCTAAGGATAATGGCCTCTAGCTCATTCACGTTTCTGCAAAGGCATGATCTCATTCTTTTTACAGCTGCACTTCATGTTGTATACGTACCATATTTTCTTCATCTACTCTACCACTGAGGGTCATATAAACTGATTTAATGTCTTTGCTACTGTGAATAGTGCTGCAATGAACATATGTGTGCTTGTGTCTTTATGAGATAACCACTTATAGTCCTTTGGGTATATACCCAGTAATGGGATTGCTGGGTCAAATGGTAGTTTTGTTTTTAGGTCTTTGAGAAATCGCCAAATTGTTTTCCATAATGGTTGAACTATTTTACACTCTCACCAACAGTCTATAAGCATTTCTTTTTCTAGGCAACCTTGTCAGGACCTGTTATTTTTTGACTTTTTTCAAATAGCCATTCTGACTGGTGTGAGAGGGTATCTCATTGTGGTTTTGATTTGCATTTCTCTAACGATCAGTGATATTGTGTTTTTTTTCTCATATGCTTGTTGGCCACATGTATGTCTTCTTTTGGAAAATGTCTGTTTATGTCCTTTGCCCACTTTTTAATGGGGTTGTTTTTCTCTTGTATATTTAAGTTCCTTATAAATGCTGGATATTAGACCTCTGTCAAATGTATAGTTGGCAAAAATTTCCTCTCATTCTGTAGGTTGTCTGTTTAAGATGTTGATGGTTTCTTTTACTGTGTAGAAGCTCTTAAGTTTAATTTGGTCCTATTTGTCGATTTTTGCTTTTGTTGCAATTGCTTTTGGAGTCTTTGTCATGAAATCTTTAGCTGTTCCTACGTCCAAGATGGTATTGCCTAGGTGGTCTTCCAGGGTTTTTATAATTTTGGGTTTTACATTTAAGTCCTTGATCCATCTTGAGTTGGTTTTTACATATGGTGTAAGGAAGGGGTCCAGTTTTGGCTGGGTGCAGTGGCTCACACCTGGAATCCCAGCAATTTGGGAGGCCGAGGAAGGCAGATCACGAGCTCAGGAGATCGAGACCATCCTGGCTAACACAGTGAAACCCCGTCTCTACTAAAAATACAAAAAATTAGCCGGGCATGGTGGCAGGCACCTGTAGTCCCAGCTACTTGGGAGGCTGAGGCAGGAGAATGGCGTGAACCTGGGAGGTGGAGCTTGCAGTGAGCCGAGATTGCACCACTGCACTCTAGCCTGGGTGACAGAGCAAGACTCCATCTCAAAAAAAAAAGAAAAGAGAAAGGAGTCCAGTTTCAATCTTCTGCATATGGCTAGTCAGTTATCCCAGCATCATTTATTGAATAGGGTGTCTTTTTCCCCTATTGATGTTTTTTGTCTTCTTTGTCGAAGATAAGACAGTTGTAGATGTGTGGCCTTATTTCTGGGCTCTCTATTCTGTTCCATTGGTCTATGTACCTCTTTTTGTACCAGTATCATGCTGTTTTGATTACTGTAGCCTTGTAGTATAGTTTGAAATTGCATAATGTGATGCCTCCAGTTTTGTTCTTTTGGTTTAGGATTGCTTTCACTATTCAGGTTCTCTTTTGGTTCCATATGAATTTTAAAACAGGTTTTTCTAGTTCTATGAAGAATGTCATTGGTATTGAATCCATAAATTGCTCTGGGAAGTATGGCCATTTTAACAATACTAATTCTTCCTATCTATGGTCATAGAATATTTTTCCATTTGTTAGTGTCTTTTCTGATTTTCTTTTTATTTTGAGCAGTGTTTTGTAGTTCTCCTTGTAGAGATCTTTCATCTCCCTGGTTAACTGTATTCCTAGGTATTTTACTTAAGTATGTGTGGCAATTTTGAATGAAATTGTGTTTCTGATTTTGCTCCCCCCTTGACTTGTTGGTGTTTAGGAATCCTAGTGATTTTTGTGCACTGATTTTGGATCCTGAGACAGGATAAAGTTGTTTATCATCTGGAGGAGCTTTTGGGCCAAGGCTGTGGAGTTTGGACATGTAGATATGGAATCATGTCATTTGTAAACAGGGATAGTTTGACTTCCTCTCTTCCTACTTGGATGCCTTTATTTCTTTCTCTTGCTGATTGCTCTGGCTAGGACTTCCAATACTATGTTGAGTAAGAGTGGTGAGAGAGGGCATCCTTGTCTTGTGCCTGTTTTCAAAGGGAGGCTTCCAGGTTTTGCCCATTTAGTATGATGTTGGCTATGGATTTGTCATAGATGGCTCTTATTATTTTGAGGTGTGTTTCTTCAATACCTAGTTTATTGAGAGTTTTTAACATGAAGAAGTGTTGAATTTTATTTAAGGCCTTTTCTACATCTACTGAGATAATCATGTGGTTTTTGTCTTTAGCTATGTTTATGTGATGAATCACATTTATTGATTTGCATAGGTTGAAGCAACCTTGTATTCCAGGGATAAACCCTACTTCATCATGGTGGGTAATCTTTTTGATGTGCTGCTAGATTCAGTTTGCCAATTTTTTGTAGAGGATTTTTGCATCAATGTTCATAAAGGATATTGGCCTGAAGGTTTCTTTTTTTGTTGCTTTGTCATTGCTAGGTATCAGGGTGATGCTGACCTCATAGAATGAGTTAGGGAGGAATTCCTTCTCCTCAGTTTTTTTTAGAATAATTTCAGTAGGAATGGTACCAGCTCTTTGTGCACAAGTTTGCCACTCTGTGCCCTTTAATTGGGGCATTAGCTTGTTTACATTCAAGGTTAGTATTGATATGTGTGGATTTGATCCTGTCATCATGATGTTAACTGGTTATTATGCAGACTTGTTTATGTGGTTGCTTTGTAGTGTCACTGGTTCATGTACTTATTTGTGTTTTTATAGTGGCTGGTAACAATCTTTCCTTTCTATATTTAGTGCTTCTTCAGAAGCTCTTGAAAGGCAGGTCTGGTGGTAACAAATTCTCTCAGCATTTGCTTCTCTGAAAAGGATCTTATTTCTCCTTTGCTTATGAATCTTAGTTTGGCCAGATATGAAATTCTGGCTCGTTTTTTCTTCTTTAAAAATGTTGCATATTGCTCCCCAGTCTCTTCGGACTTGTAAGGTTTCTGCTGAGAGGTCTGCTGTTAGTCTGATGGGCTTCCCTTTGTAGATGAGCTGCCCCTTCTCTTTAGCTGCCTTTCATATTTTTTCTTTTATTTTGACCTTGGAGAATCTGATGATTATGTATCTTGGGGATCATCTTCTTGTGAAGTAGCTTTGAAGTTCTCTGCATTTCCTGAATTTTAATTCCTGGTCTCTCTAGCTAGGTTGTTGAAGTTGTCATGGATGATATCCTGAAATATGTTTTGCAAGTTGCTTATTCTCTCCTTATCTCTTTCAGGGACACAAATGAGTCACAGATTTGGTTTCTTTACATAAGCTCTTATTTCTCAGAGGTTTTGTTCATTCCCTTTTATTCTTTTTTTCTCTATTCTTGTCTGTCATATTTCAGAAAGACAGTCTTCAGGCTCTGAGATTCTTTCCTCCACTTAGTCTATTCTGCTACTAATACTTGTGATTGTATTATGAAATTCTTGCCATGAGTTTTTTAGCACTACAGGTTGGTTACATTCTTTTCTATACTGGCTACTTTGTCTGTCAGCTCCCGCATCATTTTATTGTGATTTTTAGCTTCCTTGGGTTGGGTTTCAATGTACTCCTGCATCTCAATCATCTTCATTCCTACCCATATTCTGAATTCTATTTTGGTCATTTCAGCCGCCTCAGCACAGTTCAGACCCTTGCTGAGGAGACGGTGTGGTCATTTGGAGGAATGAAGGCACTTTGGCTTTTTGAGTTGTCAGAGTTCTTGCACTGGTCCTTTCTCATCTTGATGGGCTGATGTTCCTTCAGTCTTTGAAGTTGTTAACCTTTGAATTTTTTTTCTATTATCCTATTCGATGACCTTGAGGGTTTGATTATGGTACAAGGTGAATTCATCCAACTGGCTTAGTTTCTGAAAGATTTTAGGGGGCCAGTGCTCAGTTCCCAACTCCTGGACTGCATGCTCTAACTCTGGATGACTTTTATTGTGCCCTGTCTTTGTTTTCTGGCCTCTTGATGTTAGGAATCCACTGTGCTGGGTGGTCTGAGGTGCTCCCAGACTGCTAGTCACTACACTCCAATGGATGGTGTCAACCAAAGCATTTCATAGTGCAGTGACAGTGTGATCCATCCTCATTTGCACGTGCCAGCAGCAGCAGCAGTAGCAGTGCAGGGAGGGGCACCCTTGTTGGCTGCAGCAGGGTGCTAGTGGGTGTGGGGGTGCCTGCCTCCATGTGGGTGTTCACCACAGTGGTGGAAGCAACATGGCTCAGTGAGCTGGGGCGGGGGGCCTCCCAGTGACTGTGCACACAGTCACACTGGTAGAGGCATTGGCACAGGGTTGGGGCACTGGTGGGCACAGGTCTGTGTGCATTCTCAGTGTACTACAGACAGGGGTGGTGACTCAGGTCCAGGGAGGGTCCACTGTTCTCTGTACCTAGTTTCACTCCCATGGCAGTGTTGGTGCAAGGTCAGGGCACTGGTGGGGGTGTGGCTCTGTGCCAAACAAGGGTCTAATTGCAATGGCAGTTGCCAGGATAAGGGGGATGGACTGCACTCCTGCCACAGAAGTGGCAGGTCAGGGTGCATCCAGTCACACATGCTGGTGGAGCAAGGAAGGCAAAATCTACCCATGCGCTGGCGAAGCAATGTGGGGATTTGCTGTGGGGCCCAGCAAAGCTGCAGTGTAAGAGGGAGCAGGCGGGTTGGTGCATGGCTATGGGGGCCACCCTGATGGAGCTCTCCACTGGTCAGGTACTAAGGTATGCCAGCCCAGGAGCTATAATGTGGGCCCCCAGGCACCCGAGGCTGCTCTGCACGCAAACACAGACAAGGTGGGGTCCCAGGAGAGGCCAGGACTAAGGGGTGCTCAGGTCGGTCAGACCAGCCCCATCTGATGAGCAAGACTGCCCAGTAGAGTTCAGGTCCGACAGTTCTGCTAGGGTTAAAGTCTCCTATTGGAGCAAGTTAAGCCCAGGGGTTTAGCCATCCCTAGCCATGCTCCGCTACAGATGCTCCCACACCAAACCCGCTGGTCTCTACATCAGCTGGCTTGCTGACCCTACCACTTCTCTAAGCAGCTCTCCCTGCCAACTGGAGTGTCTGTGGTGGTCAAGGGGTCTCTTCCTGCAGGGATTCCAGAGGCCCAAGGTAAGAGCATGTTGCTCCTTGCCAGTTCCACTCACCTATTTCCCCAGAGTCACTGGGGACCAGGAATGAGTCCTGATGCACAGCATCATCATGCAGGGTTCCCAGCTTCCTTCCCCTTCAGTCCAGCTTCTGCATCTTCCCTCTGACCACTCTCAGTGCCTTCCTGATGAAGATCTGTTAGGAGTGCACCAGTTGTCTCAGCCCTTTGGTGGCAGCTGTTCCATGTGGCAGCATCTAGTTGGCCATCTTGCCCTTTCTCAATGTAAATTTTTGTTTAAATATCTCCTTTTTCATACTACAACTATTGTTAAAGAATGTGTCACCCAGAGGGATAAATCTATGGAAGCAAAGCAAATATTATCAATAAGAAATTCTGTAGCCTCCAATGCCTGATTTCACCCAGGCAGTAAACTCATGGCAAAGCTGTGTGCCCTATCTATCTATCATCTATCTATCTATCTATCTATCTGTCTATCTATCTTTTTTTTTTTTGAGACAGAGTCTTGCTGTGTTGCCCAGGCTGGAATGCAGTGGAACGATCTCAGCTCACTGCAACCTCTGTCTCCCAGGTTCAAATAATTCTTGTATCTAGCCTCTCGAGTAGCTGGGATAACAGGTGCTCACCACCACACCCAGCTAATTTTTGTATTATTAGTACAGACAGGGTGGGGTTTCACCATTTTGGCCAGGCTGGTCTTGAACTCCTGACCTCAAGTTATCCACCTGCCTCAGCCTCCTAGAGTGCCGGGATTATAGGCATGAGCCACTGCACCCCTATCTATCTGTCTGTCTATCTATCTATCTATCTATCTATCTAATGATTGGAATATTCAAAGTTTATTAAAAAGCATGCTGGAAAATTTCACTCTATTGCAAAACACACCATCTCTTTATTTTTCCCATATCCAATGAAAAAGGGTTTGATGAATATTCTCAATTACCTTGTATCTCAGTCTATATCTCAGTTGTATATTTTACATGATTTTAAGAAGAAAGAGATTAGAAGTTTTATTATTATTTCTTATAAATCAATATTACATTTTTAGATAAAAGAAATATATATTGGGATTAGTTAACATTTTGTTTTTTCTAATTATTTATTCAGGCTCCAAAAACATTTTCAATAATTTTTTCACAAGTTGCTCTCATCAATTTTTGATCTGCTAATTTATCACTACTGTATGTTGATTAATACTGTTTATTTATTTGGCAAAACTTACAAATAAATGATGAATTCTCCTGTAAGTAATGCTCTTAACAAAAATTCTTAATAATGTTTATGAGCCCCATGCTAGGTAGTAGCCTAATGCCTTTTCTTTTTTTTAATTGCCACTTAACCCTGCCTCCTTCTTGCAATAAAACATATTCATTCATGTGTTAGTGAATAATTGGGGAAAGGAAATCCCATACATCTATCAAGAGATACATTTTCAATAATATTTTTCTTTTTCTATTTGATATGTTTATAAAAGTGTTTCAATTTTTGTGATAAATTTTATAAAATTATAAAATAGTAATATTTATAATGAAAATTATATCTTTGACTACTATTTCAAATTACAGTGAAGTACTTTATATGTCAAATGCAAATATAGAAGTAAATTCATAGCTTTTCAAACTCTTTTGGAAGGTATGCCAGCAAAATATTATAAAATTTACAGTTGTAGCCATGTGTATAATGATTCTGAGTAATTAAATCCATAAGTAGTAAAATGTATAACATGTAGCTCTGGTATACCAAAATAATTTTGCTAGTCCTATTGCTAGTAGGATATATGCTTTAAGTTGGTATTGTTTTTCTAGAACTAGGGATGGATATGAATAGAGTGATTTGTGTTTTCAATCCTCTGGTGACCAGTGACCTCCATGTGTTTACATATTTGACAAATGCCCAGGTTGGTCAATTGTTAGCAATAAGGAAAATCTTACATGATTATATAAGTATGTTGCCCTAGAACTTGGCCTCCTATTGCATAGAGAGGCTTATTTCTAAGAGAAATGTACCCACTGGGTCTTTCTTGGACAATTCATCATATATTATTATGCAAAGTAAAAGCTGGCAATAAAAAGCTTGGTTTTTAAAAAGGGAAAGAAAAACAGAGAATTGGATTAGTTTCAATTTGTTTTATTTAACTTGTATTCTGTTATTTCCAAGTTTCTGTTTGGAAAATATGAAATGCCAACATTTTATATAATGATGTCATTGCTATAAAAATCATTTTTAAAATTTTTCCTTTGAGGTTTAGTTTAGTTAGTTCTGCAATAAGCTGAATTGAGGCTCTTGAATCAGATCCCAAACAAAAAGAAAGTAAATTGCCCACCATTTTAAATAAAAATTGAGTGTTTATTTTGTTTTGTTTTTCAGTGCCATATTTGAAACTAGAAGCAGTTTGTTTAAACATGATCATTTATATTTAAAAAGTGCATTTCCCCCTAAGATAAGCATTCACATCAAAAGGAACATTACAAAGTTTCATAAACAATAAAGTCAATCAGTTAATTATTCTTGGACCAGTATATTGACTTCTGGTGAGTTTCTACTAATATGCTTTTAAAAATAACTGGATTGTCTTACTTGCCAAAATACCACTAAAGGAAAACCCTACCAGAAACCAAAAAAAAAAAAGCTAATGAAAAAATTGCAATTTTTTATTGTATAGTATGCATCATTTGGTAAGATTAAGAAGTACTGAAAGAGATCTTTTATGTCACCTAAATACATATTAATTCAGTCTGAATTCATACTCTCTAGGCAGTTAATTCATGTAATCGTGAGAATAAGGAACAAGTAAAAAGGTAGAGATTAAAAACCTAAGAAAAGGGTTATTATGTTTTGGGAGTAAGGAATAGGGCCAGAGGGAATATAGATATTCCCAGGAATCTATTTCTTTCTTGCCTGAAAGTTCTATGTCAAGAATGAAGAGCTCCTCACACTGTGCTTATATCTGAAACCCAGAGAATTACTGGAACCCAAGGATCAGGAGAGAATAAAGAGGGATTGAAATCTAGGGGTCATGCAAAGTAGAAAGATACAATCCTCAGGGGCAGAAACCAATTTCATGTTGTGACTACAAGTCATCACCATCATAGTAGTCAGAAAGACCTGGAAAGCAAGTGACTCATGCAATTATTTTCTCAGTGAAAACTTGGGTGCATGCACATGCCAGTTTTTGGGTTAAGTTCTAGGTATACAATGAAGAGAAGTAGTCCTTGCCTTCTAAGAGTGCATAATGTAGTGGCAGAGACAGACAAGAAAACAGTCACTCACAACATAGGGACCTAAAGGGGATGTGTCTACAGTGCACGGGGATTGCAGAAGAGGGCCTCTTCCCAGCTTTCAGAAAACCCTGGGGGGCTGACCAAAGAAGGTAGGATATCCTGACTGAATTCTGAAAGCTGAGTATAATTTAATTATTGAAAAGTGTGGATGAGAGGGAGGAGCAGGGAACTGGGATCACAAGAGGAGTAAACAATCTATGTAAAAGACGTGGCAGGAAGAGAGCTTATTTCAGGTGAATTGACTGCAATAGCAGTTTATGCTTTAGGACAATAGGGTGCCAGTGGGGAGATTTTGAGTAGAAAAATAATATACATCATTTGAATTTTCCTGTCAAAATATAACCTCTGGATGCAATGTACAGAGAATAGTCAAAGGGAGCAAAAACTGAAGGCGGAAAGATTAGAAGACTGTTGCGTTAATTCCTTTATTTCTATTTTTCAAAATTTAAGCACCTCAATCTGAGATTTCTCATCCATGCAGTGAGAACTTTCAATGAGCCATTTATATATACAACCTTTCTACCAATCAGGAACTACTTAATGGTCTCAGTGTAGATATATATCTTATTCAGCTTGACTGCCATAACAAAATACCGTAGGCTGGGTGGCTTCAAGAATAGAAATTCATTTTCTCTCTGTTCTAAGGATAGAAGTTCAAGATCAAGGTGCTGATATAGTTGATTTCTGGTGAGGGCTTTCTTCCTGGCTTGCAGACACAGCTGCCTTCTGGCTATGTCCTCACATAAAGGAGGAAGAGAGAGAAGGAGGAGAGAGGGAGGGAGGGAAAGAGGGAGAGAGAGAAGAGAGAAAAGGGAAATACCTCGTGTCTCTTTTTATGAAGGTACTCATCTCATCATAAGAGCCCCATTCTCATGACCTTATCTAAACCTAACTAATATCTCCAAAGCCCCATCTCCAAATGCCATCACATTAAGGGGTTGGGTTTCAACATATGGATCGTGAAGCTGAGGGGAACACACGTCAGGGCATAGCACTTCAGTTGATATATTAGTTATGTAATTAAAATCCAAAAGAGTAATCCTTTTCCAGAGGAGTTGCTAATAATCTAGTCCTTTCAATTATGTCATTTTATAAATAAGGAGACCCTTGTCTTATTCTTAATCATCTTTAAATATTTTGGTGCTAGAAGATGGTCTCTTCAGATGGTCACTTATTGTTTCTTAGAGTGACAGAATATAGAATAATAATGTGCATAATAGTAAACTCCTCTGCAGTTTTGCAATGTGTTGAGCCCAAATAATATAAATATAGGGCCCTATGAAAACACACAAAAAAAGGGACACCAAAACCCAGGCTGAAAATCAAAGAGATGTTGGTTCATGGGTTCAAAAATACAGTTAGATAGAAGGAATAAGTAAGTCCTAGTGTACAGTAGCACACTAGGGTGGCTACACTTAACAATAATTTGTTGTATATTTCAAAATAGCTGGAAGGGAAGATTTGAAATGTCCTCAACACAAAGACATGATAAGGGTTTGAGGTGATGGATATCCCAATTACCATGATTTGCTCATTACACATTTTTCACCTCAACTCCACTGAGACATCTTTGACACCACGTCCTTTTTATAATTTCATCCAGGACAGTGCTTTATAAATTGTTTATGAAAAGCAACTCCCCATCCATTGGTAAGTTTTTGAACATCAAACTGGAAAAAAATGCATAGATAGTAACTTTCACCTTTTATTAATCTGTTAATCATCATCTATTTAATCAATAAACATTTTCTAAGCACCTTGCTGTATAAGGTAGTTTCCAGATACCTGTGGGGGAGGAAAAGAGGATTTGCATGCCATAGTTAAGTGTCATTGTACACATTTTCATCATCACAGTTAAAGGTAAATTCTCTTTCCCTCTTCTGCATTAACAGCATAAGTCTGCATGGAGCTCATATTGACTATTTTCTTGTGAACTAGATAAGCTTCAGCTTGGTTGACTAGATAACACCACCAAATAAATTCCCTTGGGGATTAAAATGTGTGTGGTGTCAGTGACCTAGCATAAACACAGGCAAATAATATCTGCAGGCAAATGGTAAATTTGTGTATTTGTTCTCTGAGGCATACTCTTTGAAAATTTCAAGAATAATCTATCTTAGGAATAGATGTTTCCCTTGAAAGAAAAATGGTACATCTCTGGCAAGTAATCAGAGGATACATGAGCATATTATACACACACACGTATATATCTACCACTTTTCATTTCTGAAACAGAAGAATTCTCAAAGGACCATCTTCTGAAACACTAAAATTCTCAAAAAGTTTCCCAGAACAGCGCATTACTATAACTTGACACCATGTTTTAGATATTACCCAATAAATGTTTGCAAGGTAGCAATAAACCTTTTTTCTAATAGCAGGCTTCATGCTGTGCTACCAGAGTGCAGAGGAAATGACTGAGCAGAAAGCTCATATACAGTATGCAAAGGCAGCATCAAAGACCTTCCAAGGCCAGTTCATTACAGTACCTCTGAGGAGGTTCAGAGCCTGCCCTGATTGCTTCCTCATTAGAGGTCACTTGCTTCAATCCTGTCTAATAACCCCTAAATATGGAAGCACTCAGCAAGGCCACACTTGAGGTAGTCAGAGGTGTTTGGTATACTGGGTTGAGCAGCTGAAAGTTGGAATGCCTTGCAAGTCTACTTATAATAAAAGTGTCCCTTCCACCTATTTTTCTTGACAGTCCTACAGCTGCTGACATTAGCCAGCTCTGCATGTCCCCAGCTTCAAGTGCCAACTGCAACCCAATACGCTTGAGATTTGAGAATCCCATTTTCTTAAAAGTTTATAGAAGCATTCAGGCAGAAGTCCGCCTTTTAAAAAAGGAAATAAGTTATTATTATGCAAACAATTTTCTCTGCATTGGGGCCAAGAGCTTTTCAAGTTAACTGATTTTAATTCGCTAAAAATTAATGTGACAGTTTGCCTCTTATTCAGGAAAGGGAAGCTTTGAAACTGAGACTGAAATTGGAGCTATCATGCTCAATTTTATGCTTAGAAAAACATATCACACAGGTTTGAAGCAAGTTTATCTCTGTGGTTCAGGTGTGTATCTACTGAAGTCAAAGAACCTCACTGCTTTCATTAACTTTGGGCAGACTGTGTGTCACTAATCTGGTTAATAAGATTAGGACCTAAACACACTTGCACGGCTTTATTTTCTACTAGGCTCTAGTTACATTTATAAACATTTACAGTTTCTTTTTACTTAGAGATTGAACTCTTCAAAAATTGAGCTGAAACGAACATTCTGATATTTTTCTTAGATTCACAAGATGTGAAGAAGAAGGAAATACAATAAAAAACAATTTGTGTGTGTTTGTTTGTTTATCATGAAACCCTATGCTGAACCCAGATTTTGTAACCCATGCTTTTAGGGATTATGTCTTATTTGTACCTTGAAATTGGTACAATGTCAAGAACATAGCAGTTGTATAAATCTATATCATAAATAGAAAAAAAACCCTGTATTTACTATTCTGTGTCATTCCCTGACTTATGTGTTCTTCCTTTAAGTGAAATTCACCTTACAAGGTAAATTAGTGGGGAGTGTGTTCACCTGCAAGTGGTATAAAATGAGAATGATCTTAACTCAAAGAGTACCTCAAATATAACTGAATCTGGAGGCAGACAACTGTGAGCATGAATTCAAAGGCATGATGGTTGACATCTCTGCAATTGTTTTGATCTTTCCTTAATGATGTTGTTTCACATTGCAAAATGGCGACTAGGCAGCTGAAAGGGAAAAGGAAGGCAACCAGTATGTCTGTTCCCTTTCATCAGCAAATCAAAACTTTTTCCAGAAATGCTTAGCAGATTTCTTCTCTTGTCTTCTCAGCCAGAACTGTGTTACCCAGTATCTCTGGCTAGAGGGAGGCTAGGAAAGCAAAAAAAATGATTAGATCCTTATGATGGTTCAAAGAAATGGTGATGCTTTGTTTGGATTTGGACACATTTCTCTCCAAACAAATTTGGGGTTCTGTTTGCAAGGAAAAATCAGGTTAGAAAATGACTATTGAGTGAGCACCTAATATTGTTTACTATAGGAAGTTAAAATAAAATTAGAGACCATATATAGCAGGTACCATAACATTGACTAAAACACCATAAGTGCTTCATAAACAGGAGGTATGGTTTATGTGATAATAATAAATGTAATGTTATCAATGAATAGTAAACATGAAACGTAATGAGCTTGTGAGCATCAATGTATGTTACTGTAAGTAGTTGCTCTGAGGATGTGAGAGGTATGTTTTGTTTTTATTTGTGAATAAACGTTCATTAAAAAGCATAATAGCACCCATCTCTACAAAAAGAGATGAAAATTCATCTTTGGAGCTGACTTCATTTATTTTAGGAAAACAACTGAGTGGATGACAAACATATGCATCTTAGTCAGTTTGGGGTAGTATAGCAAACTACCATAGACTGGGTAGCTTAAACAACAAACATTTACACTCATAATTCTGGAGGCTGGGAAGCCCACCATTAAGACCCCAGCAGATTCAGTTTCTGGGGAGGAGCCACTTCAGGTTGCAGATGACCAACTTCTTGCTGTGTCCTCACATGGCAGAAACAGGATGAGAGAGCTCTCTGGGGTCTCTTTTATAAGGACACTAATCCATTCATGAAGACTTCACCTTCATGACCTATTTACCTCCCAAAGGCCTCACCTCCCAATGCGAACACATTGGGGCTTGGAATTTCAACATATGGATTGGAGGGGAACACAAACATTCACTCTATAACAACATGTCAAGTGTTTACATCTACTATTCTGGGTTAGAGGGACTCCTTAAGCAGATGGAGTCTTATCATCTCTCCCAATAACCACTCTTATAGGTTTCTGAAGAGGAATGGGCAAACTGGCTTTGAAGGAAAGAATGAGATCTGAAGTAAGGCTCTTTCTCTGTGATGTTGAGAGCAATAAAATATGTTAAATTATCTACTGTATCTTAGACAGGTGGCCTAGACTGAACTTCTAAATCTAGGTTCCTTGAGAGAGAAGAAACTTTGGGTTGATGACAGAACCCCTTTTAAAATTTGGATGCTGGCTGTGGGGTTTGCCTGGAGGAAGTGGCTATGCATGGGAGTTGAATGCACAGGCCACTAAGAGCTTGTGCTGAAGTGTATGAGACACAGTGTTAGAGAAAAAATGGTCCTACCTTGAAGCCAGAGTCATGTTTTCACAGTCAAGGAAAAGGTAATTAATAACTCAGTGGAGTGTTTTATAAATATATAATAAGCAGGATAAACAATCAGCCCTATAGGAGATTCTGGCAGGGGCTGGGGGGGGTGGTGGTTCGAGGTGAGGGAGATAACTTTCCAGGAGGGTATGCTTAAAGGTTTCAAGGAGAAGATTGAGCTTGAGATGAACCATGAATGACAGGTAAGACTTTCAGAAGTGAGAAAGGGAAAATAATATTCTAGCTGGAAGAAAAATGTGTGGACAAATAGGTGGTTGAGAAAAGGTCTAGTGTATATGAAAAACAGTGAGTATGTCAGGAGGATTCTCTTAGGGAATAATGGGAAATATTTGGAAAGGTAAGTTGGCTCCAGAAAGTGAATTCTCTATTGAGGATTTTGTGTTTTTATCCATTCAGCAGTAGGAAAGCTTTGGAGAGTTTCGATTTCAATTTGAAATGATGAAACAATGTTATTTTGTTGGTAGGATGCAGGATGGAGTGGATTAAATAAATTTAAGCCACAGAAATGACTTAGAAGTATACTTTAATACTTCAAATAAAAGAGGTAAAAGCCTGAACTTGGGAGTGACAATAAGAATAAAAAGGAAGGAAACAATGTGAGCAATATTGCAAAGAAAACTTTTAAAAATAAAATGGTTGGGTGTAGTGGCTCACGCCTGTAATCCTAGAATTTGGGGAGGTGGAGATGGGCAGATCGCTTGAGCCCAGGGGTTCAAGACCAGCCTGGGCAACATGGTGAAACCCTGTCTCTACAAAAAGTACAAAAATTAGCCGGGTGTGGTGGCCCATGCCTGTAGTCCCAGTTACTCTGGAGGCTGAGGTGGGAGGAACACTTGAGCTTGGAGGTCAAGGCTGTAGTGGGCTGGGAGCGTGCCATTGCATTCCAGCCTGGGCAACAGAGCAAGACCTTGTCACACACACACACACACACACACACACACACACACACACATAAATTTTATTATATTAAACAACCTGAAAAGAGAGAAGTAAAAAATGACACTGAGCTTTTGAAACTGGGTGTCCAGAAAAGGAGCGAATTTTTGCTTTATCAGTTAAGGTAGACTGTTATGACAATTAAATACATAGATACAATGAAGTTTACTTCTTGCTTGTGTGATTTTCTTTAGTGAGATGGGTCTCTTCAAATGGTTCTTGTAGGACTTGAGTTCCTCAGCAGTGTGGTTTCTCCAAGACATGAGGCTTCGTTGTCATTTGTTTCCAGCCAGCAGAAGGGAGAGGATTGTGGGGGCTGAACACGGCAGGTTTCTATGAGCCAGTCCTGATGAAGCACCATTACTTCTGTTCTCAGAACTAACAACAGGGGAGTCTGGGACAGACCATCTAACTCCATTTTGACAAACACCCAGCAAGCAGTCTCTTCCATTTTCACTTTATGAGAGGAATATTTATCTTATCAAAATAATTTGTTTTGAAATTTAAAAGCCACTACATTTGTACCGTTTTTCATTTTTACTCTTTCGGATGTGAAAATTCTTCTTCATCAAAATTCTTAATTGGCCAATGTCCTATGTATTGCTTATTTTTCAGAAACATATCTATTGCATTAAATGAGGTGAGCTCACCTAATTTCTCAGTAACTCTTTAGAAGGCTCACATTGGAAAAAGAATTTTAAGTAAGAAAGGTATATTTGCTAACTACGGAATTTTCTGGCCTTTTTCTTCCTCCACTCCCTATCACATACATCTTCACTGGAAAATAAAGCAGCTTTATTATTGTGTTACTAGCAACCTGTAGAGGAAAAAACAAATTCGATAAGAAATCATTTAACCTTTTATTTCTTATATGCTAGTTATTAAACAGAACCTAGTTTAATTTTAGAAAATAGATGGGATTTTTTTGTTGTGATTCTGCATGCAGCACCTGTTTCAGGGGCCTACAGAATGTAGTGGCACCTTTTAAAATATGACACCTAATTTTTTTTGTTTGGTTTTGAGAGGTGACAGCGTGCTGGCAGTCCTCAGAGCCCTCGCTTGCTCTCGGCACCTCCCCTGCCTGGGCTCCCACTTTGGTGGCATTTGAGGAGCCCTTCAGTCCCCCACTGCACTGTGGGAGCCCCTTTCTGGGCTGGCCAAGGCCGGAGCCCACTCCCTCAGCTTGCAGGGAGGTGTGGAAGGAGAGGCAAGAGCGGGAACCGGGGCTGTGTGCGGCACTTGCGGGCCAGCTGGAGTTCCGGGTGCGCGTGGGCTTGGTGGGCCCCGCACTCGGAGCAGCCAGCCAGCCCTGCTGGCCCCGGGCAATGGGGGACTTAGCACCCGGGCCAGTGGCTGTGGAGGGTGTACTGAGTCCCCCAGCAGTGCTGGCCCACCAGCGCTGCGCTCGATTTCTCGCCGGGCCTTGGCTGCCTTCCCACGGGGCAGGGCTCGGGACCTGCAGCCCGCCATGCCTGAGCCTCCCACCCACTCCATGGGCTCCTGTGTGGCCCGAGCCTCCCCGACAAGCGCCACCCCCTGCTCCATGGCGCCCAGTCCCATCAACCACCCAAGGGCTGAGGAATGCGAGCGCACGGCACAGGACTGGCAGGCAGCTCCACCTGCAGCCCCGGTGCCTGATCCACTAGGTGAAGCCAGCTGGGCTCCTGAGTCTGGTGGGGACGTGGAGAGTCTTTATATCTAGCTCAGGGATTGTAAATACACCAATCAGCACCCTGTGTTTAGCTCAAGGTTTGTCAGTGCACCAATCGACACTCTGTATCTAGCTGCTCTGGTGAGGACGTGGAGAGTCTTTACCTCTAGCTCAGGGATTGTAAATACACCAATCAGCACTCTGTATCTAGCTCAAGGTTTGTAAATACACCAATCAGCACCCTGTGTCTAGCTCAGGGTTTGTGAATTCACCAATGGACACTGTATCTAGCTGCTCTGGTGGGGCCTTGGAGAACCTGTGTGTGGAAACTCTGTATCTAACTAATCTGATGGGGAGGTGGAGAACCTTTGTATCTAGCTCAGGGATTGTAAACGCACCAATCAGCGCCCTGACAAAACAGGCCACTCGGCTCTACCAATCAGCAGGATGTGGGTGGGGCCAGATAAGAGAATAAAAGCAGGCGGCCCGAGCCAGCATTGGCAACCCGCTCGGGTCCCCTTCCACACTGTGGAAGCTTTGTTTTTTCGCTCTGCAATAAATCTTGCTACTGCGCAGTTTTTGGGTCCACGCTGCTTTTACGAGCTGTAACACTCACCGTGAAGATCTGCAGCTTCACTCCTGAGCCAGCGAGACCACGAACCCACCAGAAGAAAGAAACTCCGAACACATCTGAACATCAGAAGGGACAGACTCCAGACGCGCCACCTTAAGAGCTGTAACACTCACCGCCAGGGTCCGCGGCTTCATTCTTGAAGTCAGTGAGACCAAGAAGCCACCAATTCCGGACACAGTTTGATTTTGAAGAATCTTTTGCTTTCTACAAGAGATTTGGAGGATGACATTTAGAATAATATTGCAAATGGAATGTGCTTAGGAGAAGTATTGTATATAGTGTTAGAGACTCCCTATTTCATTTGTTTGTTTGTTTGTTGTTGTCGTTTTAAGAGACAAGCTCTCACTCTGTCAGCCAGGCTAGAATGAGATGGCACCTTCTTATCTCACCGCAGCCTCAAACTCCTGGGCTCAAGTGATCCTCTTGTCTCCGCCCCCCAACAGGTACACACCACCATACCCAGCTAATTTTTTGTAGAGACTCAATCTCACTGTGTTGCCCAGGCTGGTTTCAAACTCCTGACCTCAATGATCCTCCTCCTGCCTTGGCCTCCCAAAGTGCTGAGATTACAGGTATGAGCCACTGCACCAAGCCTTATTTGGTGGTTTCTCTTCTTGGTTTAATGTTGGCACTTCCTCCCTTAACTTCATGACTTTGGGCGATAACCCCTCCATCATGCTATTTCTATAAAACATACTATTGTTTTTACTATTTTTAAAATAGTAGAAACTATAGTGTGTACCTCATAGTTTATAATCAAGAGTAAATGGTATACTATGAGTCAGATGCATAGCATGATACCTGTCACACAGCAAAAGCTCCATTAATGGGTAAATGTCTGCTATTATTGCTCAGAGAGAATAAAAGGAAGGTGCCTCAAAATGTCTTTAAAATGACCATGAAGAATCCATATCCTTTCTCACATTCATATAGAACCTCCTCTAATTGAAAAGCTCATCTCTAAGAACACTGTTACTTATCACTTGTATGGTGATATGAAATGAGAAGTGTCCTTTGGGAGCCTGCCATGTAAGTCCAATGTTACCGACACAGGCAAGATGCACAACAAAGACAAATCAAAATGAAGTCTCCACGCTAAGAATTTACATTAAGTACAACGAAAGAGATAAATGCATTTTTTTGGTTTACTTCATGAGACCTCTGGTATGATGAGTTGGCTCATTACATTTGCTTTTTTTAAAAGGAACCCTGTAAGACATTATCAAGAGACTTTTCAATCCAATCTATTTGTGATTGCATCTTTGTTTTCAAAGAAACTATTTTTGGAATTGTTGGCTTAGAGTTCCATCTCTTAGTGTGGTCAAAATTAACTACTTAGAGATACTGGGCAGGATGTAACTGAGTCAGCTAATGGAACTCATGTGTTGAAGAAAAATTTCTTGACAAAGAAAAAAAAATGGAAGGTTGGGGCTAGAGGAAGCACCCATGGGAATAATAATGTGATTTAGAATATGCCTTACTACACTGGCATCTGAAAAGATTTTATATCATCTTCTTTCTTGAAAGGAAATTAAATTGCCATAAGAGGCTATGCTATCCTAAAATGGTAGCCATCTTTTTGTTTATTTTTAATTAAATTCCATCCAGATAAGGGATCCTCATCTTCTTTCATATGGGCTTTTCGGACTGCCACTGATCCATGTACCAGATAAACAAAACACCTTCCAAATTCAATCCATTTGGGATAGCTACTTTCAAAAGCAGTGTTTTAAGAATCAGATAACTCCTAATATCTTTTGGTAGGGAAAGGGAAATTCCTATTTATTTTAGTGGCTGGAATTACCTCTGAGGCCTGAGAGAAAAGTTACCCCCCAAAGAAGGAGAATGTAATCTAATTCTTCCTGAGTGCTTGCACTAGGGAAAGTAAGCAGCTGTCTGTTGTCCTTTGAAGGGCTCTGTGACAGCTCCCTACCCTTTAAAATAAGCAAACAAAGAAACAAAAATAAAAACCACTTATATCCATTAGCCCTGCCAAAGTGCTCACAATTCTCACATTCATTAATTCACTTGTTACTGAGAACTGATCAAGCACAGGCCACGTGCTAGGCACTGGAAGCACAAGCCCTGTTCTCACAAGCTCACAATCCAATCATATTATGCAACCTTTGGTAGAAGAATACTTTGCAGAGTGTGTTCTGCAAAACAAGTTTATAGTATAATATAAATTGTGATCTGTAAAAACGGTAAAGACTTCTGCAAGCAAATACACTTAAGAAATAAGTTAAAAACCACATATACAATTTTCATTTACTGAGTAGTTCTCAGTATCTTTAATATGTCCCCCAGACACCACTGAGTGCATTGTTGAATGCAGAGGGAAGGATGGATGGCTGAGGGCGATGGATGAATGCAGCAGGGTTTGGATAAGACCCTAACTAGAATGACCAGATCTCCTTATCAGCCCTTTCGATTTTTCCCATTATCACTGAATTTCAGTTTGATTGTTGCTCCTACACTTTGCAGTAAATGCCAACATTAAGTTTTAGTTTTATCTCTTTATGGGTACCCAATCCTATATTACTTTATGTAACTAAGCTATACCAGTTCCCGTTACTTGCACTGCTTGGTGACATTAGGGATAAAGAAAAGGGCATGAGTTTGAGAGTTACAATAGCTTTAGCACACTGACTGGCACTCGATGGAGCCTCAGTAAATATTTGTTAAATAAATGAGCAAATATCCGGACTTAAATTCCAGCTCTGCCATTTCCTAGTTGTTATTTGAACATTCTGAGCCTTAGTTTAGTCAACTGTAACATGGGACAATGGTATTCATTTTAAAAGAAAGTGATCAATAAGTCAGCTATTTTTACTTCTAGTGGAAGTAAATTTTGCTTTTCTCTTTTGGAACTACATTACCTAAGTTTATATGACTCCTCCTCGCTTTTATTTCGTGGTTTTAATACATGTACTGACTAGGTCACTTTTTCCAAGTCTGGGCTTCACTATTTGTTCTTGTTTTCTTGTCAGAATTAAAACTTTAGAGAAATCTGAAGGACCAATTCAAAAGTCACTACAGTCCTTTCTTTCCAGATTCCATCTTTATTCCATAATTATTTAATGAATGCTGAGTATTCTGAGGGTTCTGTGCTAGGCACTGAGGCTATGGTAGGCAAGGGTCCTACCGCTATGAATATTAGCAGCATGAGAAACCAGGGGGACCCAGAATTAAAGAACACTCATCTCTAGACTGAAAGACCTTTGTTGTATCCAGCATATGAATAGAAAAATAACCACAGCAAGGCACATTATTACAATACTTCAATACACCAAGAATAATGGAAAGATGTCCAAAGTAAAATAATAAAAACAGGACATATAAATAGAAGAATGCCAACAGCCTTCTCACCAGCAACATCAATGCAACATGCCTAGGGAGAAAAGACTTCAAAAGTCTTTTATCTGTCACCACTCTTGGTTAGGAAATTATTGGAAGACTTGTACCAGCAAAAGAGAAAAACAATAATAGAAGAAGACATAGAACCCAGGAAACAGTGGTTTCAACCCCCACAAAATCAGTGAAACTGAGTCCTGGGGTGACTGTAGAGCAGGTTTACAGAGGAAACTGTCCAGATTGAAGCAAGAGGAAGAAATCCCTGGAAGAGGTGTTTTCATGAAAAGTGTGAGGACTTAAAGGAATAAATAATGCAGTGATACATTCTGAAAGGCAAGTGTATAAAATTATTCAGGTGAAAATATCATCAATCACCATCACAGGCAGAATCACTACTGAGTTCTGCAGTGACCGGAGGTTTACATTGCCATCATAAACCAAGCATTTGCACTAGTTTCTTAGGGTACCAAAGCAAAATACTAGTGAGCACATACACTTGAGAAATATGAACTCTTGCACTTCAATGGAAATTGAGGGACAAGTTATTTAGAACTTTCTAGGAAAGGGTCAGTAACTTCCGGGTCATTGCCATGGCATAAACTGTGTGGCTTAAAACAATAGAAATCTTTTGTCTCCCAGTTCTAGGGTCTTAAAAATTCAAAGGCAAGGTGTCAGCAGGGCCATGTTCCCTCTGGAACTTGAAGTAGATTCTTTCCCTGCCTCTTCCCAGATTTTGGTAGTGGCCAGTAATCTTGAGTACCCCTTGGCTTGCAGCTGAATCACTTCAATCTCTTCCTGTCACCGCATGGTCTTCTCCCAGTGTGCCTGTCTTCACATAGCGCTTCTCTCTTCTTTTAAAGGCAACAGTCCTTTTTCGTCAATTTTGACAGGTGAATTTTGCTCTGATGAATTCTGCTATTTTTTAAAATAAAATTTTGAGGTAGTTTTAGATTTACAGAAAAGCTGAGAAGATGATAGAGTTCCCATATACTCCACACTCAATTTCTCCTATTATTACTAATAACATGTTATTAATGTACATTTGTCACAACTAATGAACCAATATTAATAATTAACTAAAATTTTTATTTTATTCAGATATGCTTAGTTTTTACCTAATGTTCTTTTTCTGTTCCAGGATACCACATAGGTTTAATTATTGTCTCCTTACACTCCTCTTGGTTGTGACAGTTTCTCAGACCTTCCTTGTTTTTGAGGACCATGACAGTTTTGAGGAGTACTGGTCAGGGATTTTTGTAGAATGTCCCTCACCTGGGATTTGCCCAATGTTTTTCTCATGATTATGGTGCAGGACAGGCAGATCTCAGCCCAGGAGAGTTCTTGGCTTTGCCCAGTAAAGAATTCAAGAGTGAGGTGGTGGTGTTAGACAGCAATCTTCTATTGAAGGGTACTGCTCCTTGTAGAGTAGGGCCAACTCAAAGACACTGCACCCAGAGTCAGCAACATATGGGCTTTTTGCAACTCTATTTATACTCATGTGAACCCACTTTTAATTGTATGCAAATTAAGAGGTTGATCAATGCAAATTGAGGGGTGGGTCATTTAGAACTTTGTAGGGAAGGGGCCATAACTTCTGGATTGTGTTCACGGAAAGGGGTGGTAACTTCCAGGTCATTGCCATGGCATTTGTAAACTGTCATTGCACTGGTGTGAGTGCCTTATGCTAGTGAGCAGTAAGGGCAATTATGGATCCCTTTTGTCGCCATCTGCTGGTTGCTGCTGGTTTTTTCTCTTCATCCTGTCTGGACCAGATCCTATTTTGGTCCACAAGGTTGTGACCAGAAAACAAGTCCTGCTGGTCTCTTACCTCAATTAGCCTGGGCTTATGGATTTTAAGAGGAAGGCTACAGAGGCAAAGTGCCATTTTCAGCTCATTATACTAAAAGCATGCACTACCAAATTGATTTGTCACTACTATTAACCTGCACACATAGCTGAGATAGTGTCTATCAGATTTCTGGACAAAATATTACTCTCTTTTTCCCCCTTTCCAAACTATATCCTTTGAAGGAAGTTACTGTGCACAGCCCACACTTAAGGAGTGAAGTTATTCTCTACTCTTTGAGGGCAGTGAGTCTACATACATTATTTGGAATTCATTGGTATAGGAAATTTTTCTATTGTCTTCTATTGTTTTTGTTTTGTGAGCCAGCCTTATTAGTATAACCACCTTGACTATTAATATCATTATTATTGGACTGAACCAATACTCTAAAATTTAAAACTTTGATAGGAAAAATAGAAACTTGAAAAACAGTCTATGTTAAAGCTGCAAATAGTTTTTTTAAATGGCAATGGACTCATTTGTCATGCACGGGTAGCAAAGATCATTTAAAATTGAGATCTTTGAGGGCTATCATTCTAAGGAATGGCCCTGTGTAACATTCTGTAAAAGGTTGTCCATGGTATAGGCAGATGTTATGGATGAGAATTTGCAACCAGAACCACTGATGCATTATAAATAGTATATATTTTTTTCTAAATAAATGTGAATCTAATCCTGAATCAGTTCAATCTCAGTTATTACTGGGTCTGATAAAAGTCTTGAGAGTTTTAAATACTCCTTTCTGGACACTAGGAATGTGTGTCCTTCGTCCCATCCTGCAGAGTCTTTTCATGACCAGTGGCTTTGCCACCTCAGTCCCATAATTGGAACAAGGGAATCTCTGCCAAGGAATCATACGGCAAGGTGCAGCCTTCCAAGGCATGTCGGGCAGTCATCCCTCTGGGCCTTGCCCTGCATCCAGGCTACTGCCATGGGGCAGTGCTTAATGGACCAAGGTGCTGATACTGAGTGGGCGCCATGACCTTTCCTCCCTTACTGTATCAAGAATTCCATTTTTCAACTGGCTCTTGGATATTCTTCCTTAACTTCCCCCTGCCCAGGATACTTAATAGGTTTAATTAAGTAATTGCAGCTGACAAAACAAGTAGGACCTGATTTCATCAGCTACTGCATTCTCCCCTGCAGGAATTTTTGGGACATGAAAATCTAAAATGCCTGGTTACCTATTTGGAATCAGAAAAAAAAAACAATGGGATCAAACCACAAGTTAAAACCTCAAAAAAAGTTATCCTGCCATTTTCTTTGCTTGTAAATTCGTTTCAGCCAAGAGAATGTACTTCCCATTTCAATGTCCCCCACTGAGAGGACGGACCCTAGGTCTCTGTCCAGAGTTGGACAACTCTCATTCACAAATAAAAGATAAAGGGTAGCAATTCCCACACACAAAGCCACCCTACCTGTGTGGATATTTCCATTAGGCTCTAGGCCCAATGAAAACTTGAAACTTCCCAGTCCTCCCAGCACTGATTCTAGCCCATCCCAGTGGTTCTGCCTCAGTCTGTGTTTAAAGACTAAAAATTTTAAAACAGACTATTTTTTAGAGCAGTGTTGGGTTAACAGCAAAACCAAACAGATAGTACAGAGAGTTCCATTATACTTCCTGCCTCTACACATGCTCAGCCTCCCCAGCTATCAACCTCCACCAGAGTAGTACATTTGTTACGACTGCTGAGCCTGCATTGATCCATCAATATCACCCAAAATCCACAGTTTACATTAGCGTTCACTCTTGGTGTTGTACTTCCTATGGGTTTGGACAAATGTTTAATGCCATGCATCTATCATTATAGTAACATATAAAGTAGTTTCACTGCTCCAAAAATCCTATGTGCTCTGCCTGTTCATTCCTCTCTCCATCTCCTCTCACCCCTGGCAACCCATGATCATTTTATTATCTCTAAAAAAGTTTGCCTTTGCTAGAATGTCATATAGTTGGAATCATACAGCATGGAGCCTTTTCAAATTGGCTTCTTTTATTCAGTAATATGCATTTATGTTTTCCCCATTCTTTTTTCTTGGCTTGATAGCTCATTTCCTTTTAGCACTGAATAATATTCCATTGTCTGGATGTACTTCAGTTTATGTATCCATTCACTTACTGAAGGACACCTTGGTGGCTTCCAAGTTTTGGCAATTATAATTGAAGCTGCTGTGAACATCCATGGGCAGGTTTCTGTGTGGACATAAGTTCTCAACCCCTTAGGGTAAGCATCAAGAAGAGTGATTGTGATTGCTGGCTCATGTGCTAAGAGTATGTTTAGTTTTGTTAAGAAACTGCCAAACCGTCTTCCCACTGTTTAGGGATTTTAAAACTGGCAGAAAGTTCAGTTGGTCCTCAACCAATTCTACAGCCATGTCTCTGCATCATCAGAGTCCCTGCACCAGCGATCAGGAGAGAGTTCTCAGGACTATGATGGGTGAGTAGGCAGCCCCACCAGAGCCAGGCAATCATCTCTCAATGAAAATTCTGGCCTTGATACCTCCTCTTCCTGATTATTGAGAAAAAGGAATGCTGATGATTTGGCTTGTGCTCTTCAGAGATCCGAGTTGGTGCATGCTCTGGTTCCTCTTTGGGTTTCTGAGCCCTAGCCCAACACACACACACACACACACACACACACACACACACACACACACACACAAAACACAGAGAGAGAGAGAGAGAGAGAGAGACAAATGTGCTTTAGCTTCCACATCATTAGCTTACACATTATTAGCTGGACCAAGGGGATGTTTATGGCTGTTTCCCCTCTGAGGCTGGGCAGTGTTCTCTCCTGTTATGTCCTGACTGTGGGGGTAGGGGGTCCAGCCTCTGCACAGGTTTCCCAGGACATCACCAACAATAGCAGATTAAGGCAGATACAGGTAAACAACCTGGAGTATCTTGGCTTCATTGTATAATTAAGGCGCCTCTGGAAGGAAATATGTGTACAGCTAGCTTCCCAAAGTCTAAAAGTGGTAGTCAGAGTTCTTAATTTCTATGCTAAATCCTCATGAGCACTACCTGGTAGGCCTGAAGCTGGTGCCAAAACCACAGGGACCAGGTCCCCTTGCTTGGGAAAGGGAACAACTATCTTCACTTCTTCCTGATTCTTTATTATCTACAGAACTTGGGCAAAGTTCACAGGGGAGTAACTTTCAGCAGGGAAAGAACCATAGATCTTGGCAGGAAGACTTGGGGCAAAGCCCCTGAGGAAAGGAATTGACTTGTGAACTCCAAGAACAGCCATGCCAAGTAATAGATGAAAGTCACTCACAGTGTTAAATATTAATTTGTTACCCCAAAGGCTTCAGAAAAGTCTTGTTGAAATTCAGAAAATTCAGAATTACAGTATTCAAGATTTAATTTCACCAAATAAAAGGTTTGAGGGGATACTGCTGTGTGAGCCAAGGTTATAATTTAAATATTAACCCGAATAATTTGCACTCTATTTTGATTGCATCCTCTACCTTTTCATAATCCTAAGAAAAGATCATCGTTGTATTGCAATATCAAGAATATTCTCAATTACCATATGCTTGTAAACTAGTGGTGGAAGCTGTCCTTGGAAAGTAGAAATCACCCACTCATTCCCCTTAATTTTGTAGTCAAACGTTTAGTGCAGAGCAGCTCATACACTGATGGTTTTGCAAATCCCATGAGCAGCGTACACATAGCCTAATTTTTTTTTCTCCAGTGACTTGTTTTATAATTTGGTAACGCTGCCATTGTATGAGTGGATTTGTCATTTGTAATAAAATTGCTGACCACCTGCAAGATAAATATTGAAGTATCATGGAAAAACACATTTCAGGAGAAACAAAGGCATAATAATTAGAACCACATATTTTTTTCTTACTATGGCATCTTTTAAAATTTTTTTCTAACTACCCCATTACTATAAATTCTGGCTTTCTAAGCTTCAGGGATTACTTTTAAAGGTGAATTTCATATAAGTAGATGTAGCATGCTCTTTCAAAACAGTAATTTAAGTCCATTCTGAAATTTTTATTCTTACATCTCAGTTCTTTTAATTTGGAAATATATCAGTTATTTCTAAATGGAGTCTACTTTAAGCAAATACTCCTGGGAAATCTGAACCAGTTGTGAAATTTGGATTTTTAAATAAAAATTCAAGTGAGAAGTAAACAATTTGCTTGAGATTTGACATGGCCAATAAACCAGAAATGCCTCCCAGTATGATCTGAAATATTTCACAACTTTGGTGAACAGAGTGTAACCTTTTAATAATGATTTTGACATAAAGAGTTAGGCCCAATTTATTAACTAGTTGGGACATCTAATCAATCCAGCTACAGAACTGTCAGAGTTAAGTGGCATAAATACAAAATGAATTTTTAGCTATCCAATCCAGTGGCCCATCATGTTTTTCAGGATAAAAGTCATTGACTTCACTATAGGAAAACCAGATCATGAGAGAACAACATGAAGACCCTATCTGAGAACCCTGGAGGGTCAGCCGAAGTTGCATTCATAGCCAATTCTACCATTTACAAGCACCTGAGGAGGCTATTCAACTTCCTCAAATCTCAGATAGATTATTCACAAGGTTGTTGAGTTTAAGATATTTTTACTGTTGAAAGTGAGCAATGCTTATGCTGTGTTCATCATATTAATTACATAATATTCTGCTGATAAAACTCAAATTTGAGCACTGATTCCAAAGATGTTTGTTCATCCTCAAAGCCATTGAAAAACATCTAGAGATTCTATTATCCTATAAGCTATATAAGTAGTGCCATGAGATGGATGTGTGACAAAACAGAAGATGAGGAGGAATAAAAGGAGAAGGAGGATAGCAGGAGGGTGAGGGGAGCTTCAGGATGAGCTAGTTTCTCGGAAAAAAAGGTAGATTTAGAGAGTGACTAAAAATAATTAAATAAAGAATATTGAAAGAATTGGAAAACCTTACGAAGTTAAAGGATTACTTTAACGTTTTTTAGGTGGTTACTCTTTGTTATTATTCATCAAGCAATCATTCGCATTTTGTGTATTTCTCTTTCACCAACAAAAATTTGATTGTGCCCTTTCAGGATGATAGAGGAGTTTATAACACTGTCCTTCCAAAAGTGGTCAGTCACTCTAAGCTTTGAAGTTAACACAACCTACGCTGGTTGATCTCTTAAGAAACACCACATACCATTTTTTCCCAAGGTTTCCATTTGGAAAATAGTTATTAGTACCATGGTGAACAGGAGTTAGAAGATGTTTTCTGTAAAAGGGCAATTAATAAATTGTTAAGATTTCTGAAACTTTGTTGGAATTACTTAATTCTGTCATTGTAGTGCAATAGCAGCCACAGATCATGTATAAATGAATGGAAATAACTGTGTTCCAATAAAACTTTATCTACATAAACAGGTTGCAGGCTGGATTTGGCTTTTGGGTCATAATTAACCAGCCCCTGATCTACAGAACCAGGAATTTTGTATTTTTCCTTCACATCAGCTTCCTTCCTGAACGATAGGACTTCCCAAGGGTGGCAGAGGAGGGTATTAAAACAAATGCCATGCACAGAGCAGGAGAGAGAGATTATGGCAGGACAAAGGGTACATAGCATCATTTATATCACCTATACTCTTTGTCCAGAAGAAAATACCCTGATGATAAGATATACAGAAAAATATAGTAGCTGTGAAAATAGCTTGAGCCCAACCATTATGCAGGAATAAAAAAAAGAGTACATCTTAAAATAATTAATAATGGGAGAGCAAAAACTGAAAGCCAGGATCAACTTAAAATAATATTCAAGAGGCATAAATAACTATTTTGCTTCTGGATAAAATTGTTGGTTGGATGCTTGGGGAGCAGGCTTTTAACTATCTGTGTGTGTGAAAAGACAGCAGAAACTTGATCTTGCTACTCAGACTTCTTAGGATATGGAGTTACAGACCTATGAAAATTCTAGTAACATAAATGTTGCTGTACGTGTACCAAATATTAGTCATCTTTGGTCATTCACTTACTCAGTTGGTAATGGTTTGTTCTTAGTCATTATAAAAATGAAAATCCATGAGCTTGCACATCCCTCCTTCCCACAAGAACCCATGACGGAGCATGCAATTGTTCATCATTCACAAAGCAGGAAAACCCCTGACCATACTTTGAGAAACAGCAGTCTAAATTTTTCCCACCTTGATGTTTTTGCTCACAGAGTTCATTTTGCCTAGAACACCCCTCTCTACTCACTCATCCTCTCTTCACGCCTTACTTCTAGCAGCCACATGTACAACACATCATTACTCAGGGCTGAGGAAAACCTTTCTTCTTCATACAGTGTTCTTGGACTTTCTGGCTTTCTGCTCTTACCAACTGGAAGTAATCTACTGGCCGATATCCCCACCCAAAATGTCCATAGAACTGGTCTTCAGCCCATCATGTCCCAGTGTTAGTGACATTCAACTCTGTGTTATGGTTATGTGTCTGTGCTTTCCTAATAAGCTCCTTGAAGAGGGTGAATGTGTTTCGTTTTGCTATGGTGATTCACTGGGCTTTGAGCAGTAGATTGAACACAGGCAAATACCAAGTACACAAATGAATTTTTGAGTGAGATATATAAACCCCTAATAACCTATTACATCCAGGTTCTATGTCATTTTCCAAACACTAAGACTGAATTCTAATTGTCCAATGAGACAACTTCATTGCATTGTATATTTACTTGTTTACTAGGTATACATTAATGATAGTCACTTTTATACAATTATATGGAGTTTATGGAGAGATTATTTGAATATTCTTTAATTAGAACCTCACAATAACCCTGAAAGGATATCAAAGCATGTTACAAATGAAAATCTGAAGCTCAGAGAGTTTTAGCAGCATCACTCAGACACTATACTTAGTAAGTGGTAGAAAATAAATGTGAGGTGTTATGGAAAATAGAAATATTTTCCGTCTCTTTCTCTCTCCCTTCTGGATCCTTAGAGGTTTTGTAAAGGTTTAAAGTAGAAGACAAATAAATCTCATCCAAGGCAATCTCTTGTAAAGTATATACCATTCTTTATTATGTACTATATTATAAATGCAGTGTATAGTATATATCACTATACGCTATAGTATATAATTTACTGTATATGATATAATAATATACTATATTATAAAACATACTATTAGGCACATTTATACAGAAAATAATTAAGATCACTGTATATTGAACTAGATTTACTAGAAAAAATTGCATAGAGAAAAAAGTTCATTTCTGAAAATTTGTGAGGGAAGGTAGACTTACGTAAAAGAATTTCAATCCAGTTAATGCTGGCTTAAAGACTCATCTAATTAAATAAAACTATAAACTTAGCATTGACACTCTAGGTTAATCATGACATCATTCTAGGAGAAAGTCAAATATATTAGGCTCTGATATGACACTTTCTAAAATTAAATTTCAAATGGCTTAAAGTAATCTAAATTTGGTCAAGAAAGTAGTCATTCAATATCTGAGACTCCTTGTGAGCTCAAGTTGGAGGACTGAAAACCACATCACATTAGCTATGTAGCTGCCAGATCAATTGTTCACAATCATAACTGGGTATATTTTGTGCCCTGGGCCATTTCAGATGGATGGAACCGGGCATGGAACAACAACGAGATTGTCAGGGGATAGTGAAGAATCAGAGGAGGACATCTTCCCTCATTTCTCCATCCAGAAATAACACATGTCCTGATGACATCCTCATGCCAACATCATCATCCCTCCATTCATTGCAGCAGAGGCCACCACACTGCTTCTCCATCTCATCACGGCCCTTTCTTCCTGCTTTGTCCAGCAGGACCAACTCTCCCCTTAGTTGGGACTGACATTTAGGGAGAAAGATAACTAAAGGCAGTAGGTTTTAGGATATGACTTGGACACATTCGAGATTTGCTTTTTACCCCTATGGCAAAGTTACTTTGACCTCTCTATCCCTGTTTTTTCTTATATATGAGAGAAGAATAAAAATATAGCTAACATGTATTGAGGACTTGTTGTGGGTATTCTTGTAAGCACTCAAAATATATTAACTAACTTAATCCATACAGTAATTGTTACTATTTGTCTTAACCGTTCAAACTACAATAACAAAATGTCATAGACTGGGTAGTTTATCAACAATATAAATTTATTTCTCGTTGTTCTGATGGCTGGGAAGTCCAAAACAAAGGCACTGATAGACTCTAGTGAGGGCTTGTTTCCTGGTTCATAAAGGGCATTTTCTCACTGTGTTCACAGGGTGCAAGGGGCAAGGGGCTCCTTTCAGGCCTCCCATTTATAAGGAGTCCACTTTCATGACTTAATCACCTCTCAAGGCTCTACCTCTAATAACATCACCTTGGGAATGAGGATTTCAACATATGAATTTGGGGGAGACATAAACACTCGGACCATAGCACCATTAGTATCCCATGTTACAGATGAGGCACAGGCTTAGTGGTTTGCCCAAGTTCACAGCTAATTAGTGGCAGAGCTTTGATTCAAAATATAAGCAGTAAGGTGCCAGATCCTGATTCTTCACTTCTATCCTCTACTGGCTCTAACTATAAAGTTAACATAGTTTAAAATCATATATTTTTCTGTGTGATTGTTAGTGTAACATCCAGCTCCCTTGATAGACTTAAGCCACCGATATTTGTTAATCCTCAATTGCCTCACTTGTAGAACAGGGACAATAATAGTAGCATCAACCTCACTGAGTTGTTTTCAAGCTTCAAGGAGAAATTACATATAAAGAATTTAGTATAGGACCTGGCCATAGGGAATGCTGCATTCAAAGTGGCTCATGAAATTTGTACTTTTAGTGATCAAATGCATTTATTAGCCTATAGTTAATTCTGCTACCATTCTGGTCATACCATACAAAGATACCATATTCTATCTAAGTATGTCATTACACTTGAGCTATATGGTGGATTGCCTAAATTCAGGTAGCCTACAAAGAGAAAAAAAAAGTTTTTAACTCAGACAAGTAATATGTTTACCATTTCAGGAAAGTTCTGTAGCTCTTGAGATCTGCTTCCATTGTTGAAGAGTTTTTCTCCTCGCTGTTGTTCTAAAGAACCAACTAAAAATTGTTTTTCTAGTTATGTGCAGGTGTAAGATCCACACAGTAGAGACTTCACAAGAAGCTTTCAGGGCTCAGCATGGGAAAATGAACTTAACATAACTGACAACTGAGTCTTATAAATGAGTGTGTATACGTTTGGTTTGGGCCATGGGTAATTTGGGCTTGTTTGCAGAGAAGCTGAGACAAAAGGTGAAACCTAAGATGACCATTCATATACATCTAAGCTTCTGACAAAACTACCTGGTGAATCTGTCCTAAAGGAAAATTAGAAAAGGATTCTGCCATCTAACAGTTTATGTCATTAGTGGTTTTTTTTAATGTTCTTCTCACTTTGTCCTCTCAGTGTTATTGGCTTTCAATTCTGTTCCTCAGAAATGTACTATTTACATTAGAGAAGTTTCATAGGAAAAAAAATTGTATGACTGAGATTTTGCTTCTGTGGTAGGTGTTTTTAAAGTACTAACTGTTGCCATTGTCACAGTGGTGGCAGCAGCAGGATTATTGATATTAGAGGCAGTAAAGGCCAACATTTATTAGCTGAAGCATGTTTCTAAGACTCCAACATATTTTATATCTCACATAATTACCACAGCAACCCATCAGGTAGGTACTTTTTGTTTTTTCTTGAGACAGAGTCTCACTTTGTCACCCAGGCTGCAATGCAGTGGCATGATCTCAGCTCACTGCAACCTCTGCCTCCCAGGTTCAAGCAATTCAAGTGCCTCAGCCTCCTGAGTAGCTGGGACCGTAGGTGCGAGCCACCACACCCAGCTAATTTTTATATTTTTAGTAGAGACGGGTTTTTGCCATGTTGGCCAGGCTGGTCTCGATCTCCTGACTTCAGGTGATCTGCCCTCCTTGGCCTCCCAAAGTGCTGGGATTACAGGCGTGAGCCACCACGCCAGCCCAGGTAGGTACTTTTATATCCTTATTTCACAAATGAAGAAAGATGCTGATTATCTTGCCCAAAGGCAATATGGCTAGGAAGGAACAAAACTGTGAATCAGATCACTTCATTCTACTACCTCCTAGCCCCATATTATAATAATATGCTTCATATTTAAAAATAAGTATCAGCTTTATGCAAATAAGTGTTAAGCATCTGCAAATTTTAAGATTTCCCATGTGGTCCTATGGACTTTCTAGACATTCTTTGTCCTATTAATAAAAAATCTTCATCAATGTGGTCAAAACTGCCTTCAACATGGTATGTATCAAATTTTGCATCCATTTATTAAAGTGTAAAAATGTGGAACTCAAATGAAAAAGACTTTCTTACCTTATATATGTCAGGTTCAGTCATATTTGAAACATGGAAAACATGAATAGGTCTAGAGAGAACATAAATATGAATTTATGGGTTACTCCTTTTGAAAATATCAGGTTGCTTTGTGTGTGAGCTTTTGAATTTTATATGCACACACTTTATAGAAATGTATATTGTATATGCCGTCATCCTGTGTGTGCAAATTGAACATTGCTTTCTTAAATGTAAAATGTACTATCTTCACTGAGGCTGCTTTGCAATTTAAAAATATGAAAGTTAGAAGTTGCCTGGCCTTTGCTTCACCTCCAACCTCTCTACAAAAGTATGACAGTGACTCTGATTGTCATTGTGAACCTGCCAGTGTTAGAGAGGCATGGTTGGAGGAGGACCTCATCAACCTCCAAGCTCTGCTTCATTCTTTTTCATGGTTGTTTCTCCTCTGAGATGAGAAACAGCATTACAATAGTCTCTTGTGTTCATGAGATCAGAAATTTCTGAGAGTGTTGTTTTCCATTTAAATTGTAGTTTAAATTTGTAGGGAAACCAGAAATGGCCAAGTTTTCCGTTTAAGAGATCCCAGCAAAGTTTGTGACCCAGGGCAATCTCTAAACACAAACTCCCAAATTAGTTTTTCTTGTAACTTTGGCCTTTAGGCAGGTACCAACTATAAAAAGCAGTGACCATGATGGGTCTGCCTGGGAACATGCTTTCAAAGATTTCCAGGCCTTCATCTTGCCATGACTGTTGGAAGACTTTTGGCTTCACTCTGAAAGCCATAAAACCATAAAGCAGATCTGAGAAAAGCCCACAGCTGCATACATCTGATGACAGTCAAACTGATTTTCCAAAGATAAGGAGTTCAGCAAAACCCAAACTCCATGATGTCAACAATGCTGGACCTTTACTCCCCCAAGCAGTGGGTATTCAGTGGAAGATTTAATCCATGTGTTCCTGATCTACTTACAGTTATCTCATCAAAATGCCATTTGCATAAGTGTTTCCAAAGTTTCATGAGCTTTTATTTCTCAGTCTCTCACACAGATTCTAGTGGAACTCGAGTTTTGCCAGGGAAACATGACTCCCAAAGTCTAATTTATTTTCAAAACCAAAAGTTTGTAAATGTTAAGTAGCTACTTTAAGTAACACTTATAACAGTCTTTATTCTCAGCAACAGCGTAGTTCATCAGTTAAAGTGTTGTAGAAAAGTGCCCTTTCATCACCACCAGAATTAATGAGACTGGTCCTTTGCCAGTCCTTCTACTTCCTGTATTTTTTTCAGTGCAATCTACAAAACCCAGCCCCTGACCTTAAAGAGCTTACAATTTAATAAGGACATTGGAAATGGGCACAAATAACTACAATATGTGGCACACAGGATCTGACAGTAGCTTACAATCCTGTAGTGGCTCTCTCTTATATCGAATTAGAATTCAACAGCTTAATATTCAAACAATCATCATCCCCCTTCCACACACAAGTAATTTTTTTCAAACGCATTTTTCAAACAGCATGTGCCTTTTTTCTTTCTCTCCACCTGGCATGTCATTCCTTTTCTCTTGGCAGTACGTTTTCATTTCTCTCCCAAAATTCTGCCCATACTTTTATCATAGCCTTCCTTCTTATGCATGGATCCTTAGCTGGGTACAGACTATTATAGCAGGGTGACTGTGTAAAAATTGTGTGTGCATCTGTGTGTGTGTGTGTGCATGCACGTGTGTGCATATGTTTTCATACTCAGAAATATGGCCTTATCTAGACCAGATTTGCTGAGAATTGTGCCTACCTTACCTTTGTGAGAGCGTATTTCTTGTGTTGCTTAGTGGGACACTTCCAGATTGTCCATCAAACTTTTCATTTTGTGTCACCAAACTCTTTGGTAAGAGAATGAAGTAAAACAGGCTTTTCAGAGCTGGAAAGACCTAAAGAAGGAGAGAGCAGGAAACTCGAGGAGGAATAGGAGGCAGTATGTAGCCAGCTCGTAATTCGGATCTCATCCACTAATTATGGCATATGTGAGAATATATGAGTCATCTCTGTTCTTGAGCATCAAGACTGCATATACCTCTCCTTGGACCATCACTTCATGATATCACCCAGTGACAGTCGGGGTGAGAATTCCAGCAGGGCGCAGTGGCTCATGCCTGTAGTCCCAGCTCTTTGGGAGGCAGAGGCAGGAGGATTCCTAGAGGACAGGAGTTCAAGACCTGCTTGGGCAACTAAGTAAGACCCTGTCTCTACAAAAAATTTAAAAATTAGCCAGGCATGGTGGCACACCCCTGTGGTTCCACCACTTGGGGGGCTGAGGCGAGAGGAGTGTTTGAACCCAGGAGGTTGAGGATGTGGTGAGCTATGATGGCACCACTGCAGTCCAGCCTGGGTGGCAGAGTGAGACCCTGTCTCAAAAAAATAAATAAATAAATAAATAAGAAAGAAATTCCCAGGCCTATTTTCCCGTTGCCCTGGGGTGCCATTTTGTATCCCAAGCTGAAGCCAATTTAATCTGAATTCATTAGACCATTCAATAAATATGTATTGTGTGATATTATGAGTTAAAACTGTAACAAATTTAATGGGAAATTCAGTTGTACATGAAGTATGATCCCTGCCCTCAAGAAGCATACAGTTATCTTGCACTTGGAAGCACAGATCCTTAGAAATAGAAAGAACCCCAAAAGTCCAAGTGTCTCATTATTTAAATGAGATAACTGAGATCTAGAGAGTAAATGTGATTATCTTTAGTCAGTGCTCTTGTCTAGGTCAGAGACAGTGGCTCACACCTGTAATCAGAGCACTTCGGGAGGCCCAGGCAGGCAGATCGCTTGAACCCTGGAGTATGAGACTAGCCTGGGCAACATGGTAAAACCTCATCTTTACCAAGACTAGAAAAATTAGCTGGATGTGATGGTGTGTGCCTGTAGTCTTAGCTACTCCAGAGGCTGAGGTGGGAGGATTGCCTTAAGCCCAGGATGTCAAGGCTACAGAGAGTTGTGATCTTGCACTCCAACCTGGGTGATAGACAAGATCCTAGCTCAAAAAAAAAAAAAAAAAAAAAAAAAAAAAAAAAAAAAAAAGCTCTTTTCTATAATCCAGGTTCCAGATTCAATTCTGTGTTTTTTCCATTATGTGATGCTTTGAGAGGTTACTTCATTTCGTAGTTATTTTTCTTTTTCCCTCCCTAGCTAAATTATAGGTCTCTTTAAAGGCAGGAAGTAATGTCTGATATTTCTTTCCCATTCAGGCCACCCAAGTATGTTATGCATAATTAGACAGACTTAAGTATTCAGTAAATGTTTGTGGGATGAGCAAGTAAGTAAAGTAATGAATGAATAGGTAGTGCTAACACAAATCACTAAATGGGAGAGAAAGCCTGGAAAACACTCATTCTTTCTTATTCCATGTCTCTGTAGTGATTGCCCTTGGTTTGTGGCTTAGCAGCTGTCAGTGTGAAAAACACTTAGAGGCTTAGTTGACTCAACACAACCCCAAATGCTAATGTAAACTTAGGTCTCCTTAAAGGAGTTATACTGTCCAAAGTAGGGACATCATAGTTCCACTCTGAACTCTTCTAATGGTCTATATCTAGGTGTAGTTTCTTAATTTAATTTTTATTAATTTATTGGTAGAGATGGGGTCTCACTATATTGCCCAGGCTGGTCTCAAACTCCTGGCCTCAAATGATCCTCCTGCCTTGGCCTCCCGAAGTGTGGGGATTACAGACATGACCCACCCATGCTCAGAACCTAGGAAGAGTTTTTAAGGGGGCTTTTGACAATAGTTAATCTCATACAATTGTCTTTAAGAGATACTTAAAGACACTAAACATGCCTTATTTAATTTTGTGTACTTCACCTAACAAAATACTTTTCGCAAAACTATAATGTGCCTAAAGGAGAAAGACTGCAATGGAGAATGGTTCAAATCCACACAGTATGAAGGATGGTTAAGAAGCCAGCTGGGTGTGTGGGGAAGGGCTTTGAATATCCAAAGAACTATCATATGGGAAAGGAGTTGGATTTATTCTACATGTTTTCAGAGGATACGACTAACAACAAATATTTGTGAATGCTACCTGGACACCGATTTGGATGAATACAAAGTACATTTTTTGCAATTAGAGAGTTACTTGAAAACAAAAGTGGCTGTCTGCTGAGGTGGAGCATGCCCTGCTGCTGACAATGTTGAAGCAGGGTCTGGACAACCCCTTGTTGAGGGCATTTGCTGGCCAGATCTTCTTTTCAATGTCTTCAGACCTTGGGCTCTGATGAAGGTGACGGTGTGGCTCTGCCACTAACATGGCACAGTGCCTGGCCTGTGCAGCTTATTTCTGCTTCTTCCGTGGCCCTTACCTTTATTGCCAATTTCTTAGCAATCCATAACGTCCATGGAAACTAAACTTCAGAAGATTATTGAAGCATTTCTCCTTTCTTGCTTGTTCTGGAAAATTACTCTCACTAAAGAGTGTGTGTTATTATATACATCCTCTGCTACCCTAACCCAACCCTAGTGTTGTTTAAAGGCAATGAGACAACATCATATAGTGATCAATATGGTCAACAGAGTTCAAATCCTTGCTCCAGCAGTTGCCAAGTTGGGCGATTTTCCTAATCTCGCTACCCTCCTTTTCCCAAACTGTACAATAGGGTCAATGATATTATCGATCTCAGCAATACGATTGAGGATTAAATGGCATAATGCATGTAGAGTGTTTAAGTACAGTGCCTGAAATACAGTAGATGCTCATTGATAACAACTATATTTCATTGTTAATAAAAGAGACAAATTTCTTTCAACTGCTTTGATTTAAGAAGACAATACCATTTCCAGACATCTCTTTCCTGGGGCTAACTATATTAGTATTCTGCCCTGATGGGAAGGAAGAAACTTCATGGGCAGTAAACAGCCAATTTAGAAGCAGGAGAAATATGAGGTAAGCTGAAATGTTACCCCCTGCTGGCTTTTTGAAATGCAGATTCATCAATTTCTTTGATGTCCCTAGACACTTCCAATGAACATCTTTCAGCATGTTATTTGCTTTCTTAACCACATCACTTTTCACTGAGTTCAACATTCCTGGAGGATTCAAAGGATCTTGGTACATTCCTCCAAAATGAATTCAGAAGGTAAGTGGAAAGAGATGGGAAAACATCTTTGAATAGGATCCAGGTTCAGACTAGGGGTGGGAGGAGGTCTGGGGTGGGTGGGTAACAGTGACTCAAAAGGTTACAGTGAATTCAGCTTCAGGATTTCCGTGTGCCAGTCTACTCTGCCAGTGGCCTGATGACTAACCACAGTCAAGCAACCCATTCATCTCCTTTGCCTAAATAAGTGGACACAATGGCATTCAGCCTCCTGAAGGGGAAATGGAGGGACCACACAGGGAATCAGAGGGTCTCCTTGAGAAAGCAGGAATTAAAGGGGTCATCACTTTCAGCCTTCCCTTAATCTGTTGTTTTAGGGAGTCCACGTTCATAGTAGAATATTTTCCCTTTTAAAGTTAAGCACTTAGAATAATGCATCTTCAAATGATTAATCAAATCCCAGTGAGAAGCAGGCTCAATATGCACTGATTACTTCAGCCCACTGCATCTTGGGCTGCACTTTGACTACTTGCTCCGGTAAGAGAGAATACTCAAACATACAACAGGTTCCATGAAGGGGTGGCAGGGAAGAGCAGACACCTTGCATTCATGGTGAGCTGGTTTCTCAAGGCTCAGGAAAGCTGCCCAGGGCAGGTGGAGTCTCATCTGTGTGTGCCTCACTTGCACCCCAGATGCAGGACCCTGGAAAGTAGCCGTCTCTGGGTTTTCTACTCTAGGGATAACATGACCTGCTGGATTAATGTGCTGAAGGACATCCTGTTTCTAGCGGGGACTGGAACAGAGCCTAGGCCTTATCTCGGGATGTTGCATTCCCAGCACATTCTAGTTATTCTTAAAACTACAAGTGAGAAAGGGGGAGGACTGGTTTGGTCCAAGGCCACCTAGGGAACTGTCCTGCACCAGATGCAAAATATCACTCATCAGAGGTCCTCTTAATACCCATCTCTAATCCTGGGCTGGCAACATTGAAGTATACATCTTTGTTCAGGAGTCTGTCTTCTTACTAAACTGTACACTCCTTACGGACAGAAACTGGCTTTTATTTATTTTGTATCCCAAGCAGGGTAGAAATGTACATCAGATATTACACGTTGGCATACTTAACTACATTAAATCCTTCTTCCAGAAAATCATACTGTGTGCTGGAGGCCAGAAAGCTAACAATATTAAGGGTAGTTATTCAGACTCCCTGAGAGTCAAGCTGCATCTTGAACCAACTTCTCCAAACAGACTCAGCCACGTGAGAGCTGAAAAACACAGTATCACGAGGCAGGGCCATGCTCCTGCTGACAAACAAGCACAGTCATGAACACACTTGGCTGTTCTGTGCAGCTGGAATCCCAGTTTCCAGGGTCTAGCTACATGGGTGTCAGCCTAGATCCTGGGCTTCCAGCCCTTCTATTTTGTAAGCACCTAATTACCCCTATTAAGTAGCTTTCTGATGAAATTAGTTCAACTGGTTTTTGTTATCTGGAATTGAACTCTAATTTGGTGCTCATCAAATGTTTGTCGAATGAATGCACTTGGTAAACATTGGCTCCACCCACAAGGTCTACCTTAAATCAATTATTCACACCTGGGCTCCTGAAAGCACCTGCTGATTCTCAAAGGGGATGATTCATTAACAAGTAAGAGAAAGTTTCCGAGAAATGCCTCCAGTAGAATTTTAAAATGCAGTAAAAAGGAAAAAAAAAAGTCACTGTAAAATACCACTTGGAAAAAGAAGTGGCTTTTTGTTCTTACATTTTACCGTTATCTAGAAAACTAATGAAGTGGCTTATTTTTGTCACTTAGTTCCAATTAAAATAGAGTATTGCTGTTTTCTAAATGACCACAAAACTACAAGTAAGAAAAGATTATTCAAGGTTTACATTCTGAAATAAATGGTTTGTGTGAAGTTGGGGAACTAGCAGAATTATTAGAGTGAACAATGCTTTGAATCCTCAGATGTAGGTCGAAGATTTGACCTTTGAGAATCTATAGTTAAATGCTGTTTATTCTTGTGAATCCCATAAAAGACCTGGAGCTTCAACGGATTAACTTAAGGCTTAAATGGTAAGCATCAACGTGAACATTCTGGGACAAGGCCTGACTCCTCACCACTGGAATGAGCAAGGAAGCAAAGAGCTCTCCTCTGAATTTCTTAGGTGCAAGAACAGCAGTTGGACTCCCCAAGCTAATGCATTTCTATGAAATTATTGTCTTCTTACTGAAGCTTCCTGGCCCAAGACTTATACCTCTCTACCTGAAAAATGCCTTTTCCTTCAGCAATGCTGTGATTTTTTCAATTCTGAAGGCTGAATGATCAGCACCACTTCAGTTTAGTTAAGGATTAACTTTGGCTAGCCCAGCCTACCATGTGTTGACTGACAAGTACAGGTGCCGTCTAAAAGGAGATTAGAAGAGCATTGACTTGCGTTACAGGAGAGCGGAGGTTTAGTGAGTCCTTTTTGCAATCAGGAAATAATCAGCCGTGTTCTTAGGAGATTTCACTCTGTTGTAACTGAATGTGATGCTGTACTGGAAAAAAAAAACTAAAGCAGAGTGCTGGGCCTGGGATAATGGTCCAGCTTGTCTGGACCCCATGTCCCCTCATCATGAGAGAAAGCATTTATTCCTTCTCTCTTTCACTCTTTGCTACAACAGATATCAAGTGAGCATGTACATGCAGCACACTCTGCGTGGCAGGCACTGGATATTCCTGGGTGAACAAAAGATGCACAGTCATTGATGTCATGGTGATCACAATCAAGTAGGGTGGAGCAGACAATAAACAAAATAAACACATAGATAAAACTGCAAATCCTTAAAGGTCTTATTGGATGCCAGAGATAAATACTTCCACTAAAAATGTCTTAGACAGTAAAGAGATTTAAAAACTAAGACATAGGGTGGTTCCAACAGTGGTCCAGCGACTCAGTCATGCCACTAAGGACCCAGAACTTTCTATCTTCGCAAGTTCCATCTTCAGCATGCTGAAACTTTCTACTTCAGTGGCTTTTTGAGATATTTTTCTAAAGACAGTTCCTTCTCCACAAGAAAATTAACAGCACCTGTTAGATAAAATTCAACATTAAATTATTTACAGAAAGTTGTTATTAGCCTGCACTTAACTTGCATCTCTTTGATGGGCTTAGTGTACAATGTTATCTTCCTAATGTTAATAATAGTGAAAGATCAGGCTGGGTGCGGTGGCTCACGCCTGTAATCAATCCCAGTACTTTGGGAGGCCGAGGCGGGCGGATCACGAGGTCAGGAGTTTGAGACCAGCCTGGCCAACATAGTGAAACCCCGTCTCTACTAAAAATACAAAAAATAATCTGGGTGTGGTGGTGCATGCCTGTAGTCCCAGCTACTCGGGAGGCTGAGGCAGGAGAATCGCTTGAACCCGGGAGGTGGAGGTTGCAGTGAGCCAAGACCACACCATTACACTCCAGCCTGGGTGACAGAGTGAGATTCCATCCCAAAAATGATAATAATAATAATAATAATAGTGAAAGATCAGTGACACCTCCCACATTCATTTAAAGCATTTGCAATGTCTGTTCTCATACAGTTTGTTCAAGTAATGCTGTCTACACAGTCTGCACCAGAATGCAAAATTTTGAAGAGAACTAGCCCCAATCCTTGTCTACACTCCTTTTCATTCTGCCCCAGTGCCATCTCCTATTACAAGAAGCTTCACACATAGACACAGGAACACACTAGCCCATACACCCACACTCCAGTCACAGACTGTACAAGATCAGCCATAGTCACTAGTGTGCTTTGGGGTGCTCATACCTGTGTGCTGCCTGCTCTTAAAAGAAGACACCTGGGCAAGAGGCCCTCGCAGGCCCTGGAAGTAGGCTTTGGCCACTTGAACATAAAAGTCTGGGGTTCTAGCTTCCTAGAGGGATAGCCACTTTATGTCTTTAAAGAACTCTAGGTGCCTTTGTATTTGTGGGCCCCCTTTTCCATAAAACAAATCACAAGTTATGTCTTACGACTGTGTTGGTATAGAAATAAATATATTAATATGATGTCAGATATGTTTTCAACCTAAAAGTTCATTCTTTTTTTTCTGATTTTAAAAGAAATTTGAACATTTTTGTGGCCCCTAACAGTAATAGGGGCCCTTGGCACTCCACCTATTGTACCTAAAAGATAAATCTGCCTGCCCGGAGCTTAGTCTTGAAGGGGGAAGGAGTGTGTGCTCTAATTTGGCCTAGAGATTCCTTGCCCCATGGGAAGAGGCATAGCCAGAGCAGACCCTTAAGTCTGGACCCTTAAGTCACAGGGCTCGGATTTGGGGTTCCTCATCCACAAGGCTAAGTGTGTTACCATTTCATAATAAACACGTGCACTCAAGTGGGCAGTGAATTTTATTATTATGAAGAGCGTTGAGTTAATACTTGTTCTGCATTTGTATTAGTAAAGATCACATTCTGGTGGCTGTCCTCCATAAGAG
This sequence comes from Pan paniscus, assembly GCF_029289425.2. Taxonomy (NCBI): domain Eukaryota; kingdom Metazoa; phylum Chordata; class Mammalia; order Primates; family Hominidae; genus Pan; species Pan paniscus. The sequence continues at coordinate 29,960,700 of NC_073249.2, read as the reverse complement.
AACAGCTGGCTCTGAAAAATGAAAGAAATTCTAGGGAGTCAAAACAACATCTTGTAACTTCTAAATAACAATTTTTCCAGGTTCTTTGCTTCAGTGTTTCAAAAAAATAAATCTCAGGGTTTAGTTTGAGATTGGGAACTCTGTTACACTATTTTTTCTTGATATATTAGACAACACAGAATTAACCAAGAAGGCTAGGAGAAAACTCTGGGTGCATGTGAAGTTCTATGAACCACCTCTCTTACCTCTAGTGTATACAGAGTGGACTAGGTGTTTAGTGTTATCCTCTGAAGTAGCTGTAGTTTGCTTCTCCTCCTCCCATTCAAATACTTTAAGCTGCTCAGTACTTATCTCTGGAAAATACTGGGAGTGTGACCCCACCAGTTAGTAGAAGTTGGAGTGCCACAGGGCTGGGTGAGCTCAGAGCAGGAGCAGGAATGCCACTATCAGCCTGTGGGACTCTCCCCTTCTCACACCATCTTTCCATGTTCTGCCCATCATCCCACCTGTAAAGCATTAATAACTAGGACATCCTGTTTTCTTTCTCTCTTCCCACCCCACTCCATCCCTCCTAAATAGCTCTCAAATCTTCCACGTCTTCTTCATCTCAAAGCCAGTATCCCAGCTAAGGACCTCACTGTCTCTTACCCGAACTCTTGCAATACACCCATTCCTGGTTTTCCTGACTCTGATCCTTCCCCTCCCTCCCTACATTTCCATATTAAATTGCAATAGGAGGGATCTCACATAGATCTGTGCTGCCAGGTACCTCTCCCAAACTGGAGTTCAGGGAAATGTTTCAGTAGATATTAAATATATATTTTATCTTGCCCCCTTTGGTACAATCTTTTATTCTATTGTTTTTAGGGTGTGCAACAATTAAGTCCCTTCTCTCCCTGGTCCCAAAGACACTATGTATTTTATTTTATTATTTTATTGTATTTATTTTATTTATTTTATTTTATTTTATGAAGGAATCTCAGTCTGTCACCCAAGCTAGAGTGCAGTGGTGTGATCTCAGCTCACTGCAACCTCCACCTCCCCGGTTCAAGTGATTATCCTGCCTCAGTCTCCCGAGTAGCTGGGATTACAGGCGCCCACCACCACGCCTGGCTAATTTTTGCATTTTTAGTAGAGATGGGGTTTCACCATGTTGGCTAGGCTGGTCTCGAACTCCTGACCTCAAGTGATCCAACCGCCTCGGCCTCCCAAAGTGCTGGGATTACAGACGTGAGCCACCACACCCAGCCCTATCTGTCTTTTTTAATTTCAGTGAGGAAAAAAGGACCCCTCTTATAGCAAGAGGCATAGGCCCCTCAAAGAATTTAATTACCCTTTACTTCCTATCAAATACAATGACAAAAACTATTTAGATATCATCAGCACTATGTTCAGTCCTCATCTGGACACTTGAGACTGTGGTGGTAACACCTCTATAGTAGACATCCAGAGGGAGCCCATGCCTAGGGTTAGGTATCTGTTGGGAATTCCCAGGCTGTCATTCAGGTTAACAGAGGGAACTCTTTTCATTATATTTCTTAAGGTAGGGTTTTGGGGAAGGGATGGAATCCACGAAATTTGTCCATTAAAAAGGTCTATAAAATATTTTGCATTTTGTTCCTCGTGCAAAGTACCTGCACATGTTTTATTCCTCTTATTGAACATGCAAATAACTAACAAGAAGGACTAAGAGAAGTCTATTACTCTCCATTGTTCTGTAGTAAACAGGAAAATTAGTCACATAGTGTTGCCAGGTTATCGTCAGCACCTATTTGGGAAGTTTCTTGGGGATTCCCACACAACAATTATAAACACATTTTTGACTTTGCATTTAAATGTTTTATTGGCAAACAGATAAATTAGAGGGTGAAATTATTCATACTACGGAAAGATGCTTCACAACAGCAAAAGATCACAAGGCATTTACTATGGCATTTACTCAAGTTTTGTTTCCACATCACTAAATAATTCAGAGGAGAAAAAACTAAAATGGAGAGTGTTCTAGGCCACTGTTGATAACATATCCATCCATCAAAAATGAAATTGTAATGACAAAGGACATTAGTATGTCAATGGTTAATTTATATTTTACAATTTTTATTTCTTTAGACAGAAAGCTAAGCACTTGATAACCCTATTAAATCTTTTTCATGCTCTTTCTTGCCTACCCGATATATAAGATGTTTCATCCTGCATGTTCCTTCAACTTTATTTCTCTTTGCTCTCCGACTCACTCAAACTCTATTTTACCTTCAAACTCATTTCTGAACTATTTCCTGTGCTTGTCTTGCTCTACACTCCATTCCCACCTATCCCCAGTCCATCACCTGACAAACTCATACTCCTGTAAGACTCAGATTGGGCCTCACTGCTCCATAGGTACTCTTCTGACTTCCCTTGAGTTTACTGAAGTCCCCTTCTTGCACACTTCCTTTATGCCTTCCATATACCTCTATTAGAGCACAGATAACATGGAACTCTTGGTAACCTCCTCCACTAGATTACAGTTTTTTGAGGACCAGAGTTGCCTTCCTCTTTTCATAACCAGGGTGCTGGTGTTCAACACCTCCTCATGAATCACTCCAGTTCAAATCCTGCCTCTTCCATGATATGTTATCCAACCTCAGCAGCCTAGAATACTCCCTTACATTCCTACTCTCCAAAACAAATGAAACTTCCAAAGCACTTGTTTATATTTTGCTTTGTGAACAGCTCTTTTCAAGGAAATGTGCAACACACAGTCCTTATCTTTTAACCACAATATTAGATATATCAAAATAGTTAGAATACTATGGACACTCCTAGGATTGGGCCACACTAAATAGTGGCTATTTCATAAGTGCTTGCTCAGCTTAATGGAATTAGTGTGAAAGACGAAATAGTGGGGTCTGGCATTGTGGATATATACTGTTTGCAGAGCATCCTTGCTGTTGGGAAAGCATATATATTATAACTTATGGCCTTCTGGCTTTTATGGAATCATCAAATATTTTTTATGATTATATAACAAAATTAAGTTTGAAAAAAGCAATCCCTAAAGGACAAAAGCAAACCAAAACAAGTAAACCCAACTAGACATTGCTTTATGGCATAACCACACACAGAGAAACCATTTTAATTGTCTTAAGAAGACAAAACTGACTATATATATATATACATATATATATACATATATATACATATATATACATATATATACATATATATACATATATATACATATATATACATATATATACATATATATATACACTCAGTGGGATTTTCTCTAATGATACTAAGAAATTCAAACACACACACACACACACACACACTCTCTCTCTCTCTTTTCAGTAATCATATTATTGATAGTGCTATTGGAATTGTTATTTTAAGATTCATCCATTGGGAGTTCCTTATTTTCAGCCTACAAAAAGAAAAAAAATATGTAATGTAGATTAGATTAAGCAAAAATTCTACAGTCTTAAATTTGATTTTGAAGTATTAGTATGACCTCATGATAATTTCATCTTTTAAAAAAACCTATTTTCTACCTCTGCCCACTGAAACATGTCTAAAAACAAAGGTCAACCCAGGATCGATGTGTATTCCCTAAATGCCACTAAGAAATGACTAACATCATGTCTGGGAAGGAAATGTACAAAATGAGCCTGGATCTTCATGTACCATAGAGAAAACATAACATCAAAGACCATTGAAAGTGTGTAGAAAGGACTCAGGAGCCATCCTGAGAAGCCTCTTACTGGCCAGAGATGGGTCAATTTAAATATCAGTAAAGATAATGGCAATAGATTGAAAGACATCAGATACATTTAAATTTCTTAGTTAATAATGGCTATAGAAATAAAAACAATTGGCCACTTTTGACCAGTGAGTTATTTAACTATTTTGAAAACTGGTAAATAAAGAAAAAAGATTAAGCATTTATTCTGACTTTTCTATATGACCAATACTTCAAGTCAACCAAGTAATGTATGAGAATTTTCTCTTTATGGAAGGATTCCAGGTAACAAATTTAAAGAGTATGATAGAATTATAACATCACCTTTCTGCTACTCCTAATGATATAGTGTATCTAAATAATAGTCATCAATCACTGCTGACTTCACGAAAAAGGAGACAATTAGACATTTTATATGCCCTAATAGAGGCTCACAGCACCATTTATGCAGTTGACTTGCCAAATGAATCCAAGGTGAATGTGATTGAGCCTCTAGATCCAACTAATAATTTGCAGAAAACACATGGGACAGAAAAGCATGATACGTGAAACCACAAGGATCCAATTAGCAAATTCTTACGGGGGAAATTCTATAGGAAAATAATGTGTTTAAAAAACAAAAGAGTAAGAGGAAAATTGAATCTATACATTAAAGGAAATTTAAATGACATATCAACCAATTTTAGTGTATGGAACTTATTTTGATGCTGATTTGAAGATATTTTATAAATGTATCAAAATTATAAGATAATCAGAGACATCTGTATACAGACATTTAATATTAAGGAACTATCATTAGGTAGGATAATGATATTGTGCTCATTCATAAAACAATATTTCTATTTTAGAGATAAAGAATTAACATTTTACGGATGAAATAAGATGAGGCCCGAGATTCATTTGAAATAATCCAGGTAATTGTGGAAATGGATAGGGGTGCAGATGAAGCAAGATTGTCCATGTGTTGATAATTGTTTAAGAAGGAAATTGGTATATGGAGGCTTATTATGCTATTCTCTATATTTTTGAATGTGCTAAATAATCTACAATGAAGTGTTTTTGAAAAAGATATTGAATAGCTAATAGAGTATTAGAAGGGCCAGAAAACAAAAGCATAAGACCCAGCTTCTAGCAATAATGCAAAATTAAGTCTCAGAAACACTTTCGTAAGGAAAATGCTGCAGCCACCACTAAGCATCATTGGAGTCATCTGCTCTTACAGCAGAGCAAGAGACAGAGAAAGAGCCACTGCCAGAGAGCACAAGCATACTCTCCACTCATTCCCTCTCAGGAACTTTTGAGGAAAAATCTGCGGCAGATGCCTGTGGTTATCAGAGCCTTTGCCATAGCTTCAAGGGAGTCTGGGAAAGAGGGGAAAGTAATCATCTAGTATTATCTGTTCCAATTACAAGGTTTCCTGTCCCATCCCCACTGCAAAGAATCAAAATGAGAGCAATTCCAAAAATACAGAAAATAATTCAGACATCAAAAAGCAAAATTGAATGAACAATATTTACCTCCCTGGGCAAGTAGGAACCTCCCTGAGTTTCAGTTTCCTCATCTGGCAAATGATTAAACAATACCATTCTCCCAAGATTGCTCTGAGGACTGAAAGCAATAATGTGTCTATTAAACAGCACAATACAAAAGGTCCCTCAGAAATCTTTCCTTCCTCCCTGTTTTTCTCCCCTCTTCCCTTCCTTTCCATTTAATTTCCTATCTCACTTCAGTTTCTATGTTCTTTGTGTTTTAGGATAATATTCTGTTTACTTAAGGGACACAAAGTAAATAAATGTTTTTGAAACTGAATTGGATTGAAGTGGATCCAGATTTTCACAGGAAAAAAGTTTCCTTTTCCCTTAGTTCTCCTTACACACCTGGCTTTGCAGGAAAAGAAATTAGCATTTGGAAACACACATCTGCCTCAGCCACAGGTGAGATATTAATGCATTCCCACATGTCCCAAATCCTCGATCTTTGATCAGTATGATGGGAACTTTCATTGTCCAATAAAGCAAGGGACGGACTCTTTGTTTCATTCAAGTCAGTATTCCTTCTAACGGAAACTCACTCCAGGATGAAACAGCCCTGCATTTCCAGCAGCCTCTGGAGTGTCAGGTGGCCCTTCAGCCTTTGAATGCCGTGGGCTGGATTGACTCAACCATGGTTAGCTGACTTTTATTTCTTTTCTTCCTTCCTGCTCATTCAATATCATCAACCAGAGGGAAGGAGCTCTGTGTCATAAAAGTGACCACAGCTGAGCCGATCTCGCCCTATGCCAGTCCACGTGGTAATTTTGGAAGGGCCCTGGGATATCTGACCTTATGATGATAAGAAAGTTTTGTGATTAATGGTGATTTTTATCTTCCGACTTCAAAGATTGACTTATGCAGAGAATGAGCAATCTATAGGTCAGATATCTTACATCCCAGTTATTTTCTTTCTTCAGTCAAGTATTGGGAGAACTAAACACTGACCAGCTGTAAAAGACATCTATCCTGTCCGCAGAAAAGCCTATTTAATGGGCCTCTGAGGGGAATTGTTTAAAATAATGCTATGCAATTTCTCCAAGAGTTTCTGCTGGAAAAAAAAAATGAACAAATGGAAAATTTAACGCCTGAATGATCGATACTTTCTTCATGAAGCAAGGTTATTCTCTTGCCTTTTTCTCTTGTGGATGAGGTATTTTGCAGGTACTTTAAGAAGTCAACCTACCTTTTATTCAGCAATGTATCAAATATTTATTGAGGGTTTTATTACAAGATACAGTACAGGTCCATGGGGTTATAAGGGTAGAAATAAGTGGTGCCCAGCACTGAAGGATTTTAATAATAATAATGTTAGCAATGCCAATCATAACCTCTAATGCATCTACTAAGCTTTACTTTTTACAGTGCTTTAATATATCCTGTCATTTTAATAATTCTTATAATTTGTTATAATGTGATAACTTTTTAACATCATTTTAGCATTATATTTTATTTCATCTCATTTGATAATATAAGATGCTTAGCCCATTGTGTGCCCAGAAGTACAGTAAGTCCTTACTTATCTTGGACAATAGGTTCTTGGAAACTGGAACTTCAAGTGAAAGAACACATAACGAAAATAGCTTTACTGTAGGCTAACCGATCTAAACAAGAGTTAAGTTGCTACAGCATATTTTGGTCACAAAAAAAAAAAAATCCCCAAACTTCTAAAGAAAGACCCAAACACTTCTAATATTGAAATAAACATCAAAATAACTTTGAAAGGAAGGTGAGCCACACATACACTTAAGAAAGGTTAACAAAAACAAGTAAGATAATAATTTACCCACTTATTCAAGTTCAGAAGCTCAAGGGGCCAGAGCCAATTCTGGTAGCTCAGGGTACCAGGCTGGAACCAGCCCCAGACAGGTCACCATTCCCATTGCAGGGCCCACTCATACATAGCAACACTCACTCACGCTGGGACCAGTGAGACACACTGATTCATCTCACGGACACAGCTTTGGGTTTTGGGAGGAAACCAGACACGGGGAGGACATGCAAAGTCCACACACACAATGACTTCAGCTAGGAATCCATTTTTTTTTTCTCATCAACATTATAAGGAAATTACATTGAACTTAAATGACATTATTCAAGGACCTGCTTTGTAAGCTTAAGAAATAGTAGAACCCCCCTTACCCAGATACCTTGTTCCCTTAGGTATAATGAATTTAAAACTGCATTTGCATATTTACATCAAACACTTGTCACATAGCTGGGCTTTCTGTTTTGTGTAGCCAGGAGGATTTCATAACTTAATGAATAATCCAAACAACAACTGCCTATTTTACATTGACTTAGTTTCCTCTTTCCTTTGTGTACACAGGTAGAAAAGGCTTGGACTACATGTTTGGTTTGAAGTTTGAAAATCTCAGTCCTTCCCCAACCATCAAAAATATTTACCTCCCTCCCTTGTCTCACAATCATCTAAGCTGCCTCCTTGAATTGACTCCCACACCTGTTCATCATAGAAGGAAAAAAATAAAAGCAAATGCCATATAAAATCTCTCTTCTTCAACAAAGTCTTCTGTTTTGAAATACTGAAACAGTTCCTGTTCTATTACCTCACCAGCTGTGGCCTTTTATCTCCTAAAGGGAATAGCTGACGTCTTACCAGTCAAAGTCATTGTGCTTACGGACGCCATAAATATCTCCTTTAAATCCTACTTGATAAATTTCCCTCTGATTGGTAAAGCAGATACTGTAACATGCAAAGGGGGAGCAGGAGAGTCTTTGATGATGTTAAACTAAGCCCCTGGAGATATCCCAGCTCTTCCTCCAGAATTTTACTTTCCAACAACTGGAGTCAACAAATACGGTAGAAAATGTTGTCTGGATTATCTACTCCCATTATTTTTTTTTAAACTGGTTTTCAATGATGGGCAACCTAAAATTTACTCACACAGAACACAAAACAGTTGAATTTGTTAAAAGTCCAAAATGTGCTTTTGTACTTTTGTAAAATGGGAATGTGCTTCTTGTACAAATCACAATATGCTTTCTAGACCACAACCTAAAAAGGAAAGAAAAAAATCCTGTGAATAAAAAATAAAACAAGGACTTTCAGTTTTCTACATGCATTTGAAATGACTTTATCTCTGACTCATGTTCTACTTTATTTTTGATTGGGAAGACCTGTTCCTATACTGTAATTTTTTTTTAATAATAAGTTTCCATTTGTAACTATTAGTTGGTCTTTCCACAAAATTGGTTTGCTGGAAAGGACTGAGAAGAGAAAGAGCATTCCTGGATCAAATGGAACTGATGAGTGTGGAAGTCCTTGAACTTGACCAAGCATTGTCAATTCTCATAGTCTGACCAAAAAAAAACTAGATTATTTTGTGTGTTTTTCTTGGTGCTCCTAATGTAAGTTTATTCAAATTGTGGGGCGGGGGGGAGGGGGGGGAGGGGAACAAACAAGTAGACTGCAGTTGTAAGAGAAAAAAGGTGAAAATAAATTATTTTGGTGTTTTTTATTACTTGGAACTTTATTTATTGTAGGATATAGATTTAAGATAATTTTTTGTTTGTTTGTTTATTTTATTTTTATTTATTTATTTGTTGAGATGGAGTTTCGCTCTTGTTGCCCAGGCTGTAGTGCAATGGCACAATCTCGGCTCACCACAACCTCCGCCTCCCTGGTTCAAGCAATTCTCCTGCCTCAGCCTCCCGAGTAGCTGGGATTACAGGCATGTGCCACCACGCCAGCTAATTTTGTATTTTTAGTAGAGATGGAGTTTCTCCATGTTGGTCAGGCTGGTCTCAAACTCTCAACCTCAGGTGATCCATCTGCCTAGGCCTCCCAAAGTGTACCATGCCCGGCCTTGTTTTATTTTTATAAGCAACAGACAGTTTTTATAATCTGTGGAATCAGGGTATAATATAAATAATAACATACCCAAAAGGTGGGCAAAGAGACATCCACCCTGACACTCAATCCTTTTGGTGCCAACCCCATAGGCAGCCAAAAAGCACTTTGGCAATGAAGAGAAAGGAACTGAAGCTGGAAGATACATGAAAGATACTTGGTAGCTTTGGGGCCGATACAGCAAAGAAGTTGAAAGTGGTGTCTGCCATTTATAGAAATGACTCATTTCTTTAAGTGGCCTAAACCCTATTACCAATTTAACTCATGCCCCCAACTCACATATTTCCCTGGCCATCCCACCTTAAACAGAATAAGACAGACAAGTTACTATATATTTCACTAAGCATTCGAATTTATTAGAGTCTGCACTTTGCTCAGATGAAGGGTTTGTGGTCTTATCCGCTGCTCCTAGCTGGGAGTTGGAGTGTGTTGCTCAGTTAATATAGTATGTCCTCTGTATGTTGTCTTGTAACAACTGGACAGTGTTTTCCTTGGCCAGAGGGGCTGAGCTGTATTCACTGGCTCAAGGACTACAAGGTACCCAGTGGAATGTTTCATGTTTATTGGCTCTTAATGAACTACTACTGAGGACTTGAGGGAAACAAACTATAAGCCATTCATGCTCAGTCAAGCCTCCTTGGAGGAGACTGAATTCCCCCTGTGATCGCTGCCACCCTGCTGATTCAACCGCCACTCAGACTGCCATCAGAGGTTACTGGCTCTAGACTGTAAGTTACAGGAAACCTTTCGGCCTCTACTTGGTTATTTATAGAAGAGTTTATAGGATTCTTCCACAACTCAAGGGAGGAAAATCAAACAAATGTCACCTCCTATTATCATGGCAACTAAGTTCCACTCTGAAAATAGAAGCTGGAACTTTAACCTGTTAACTAGTAAACCAATCTACTGATGTGTTTATGTTTTAGCAATACTTTTTACATTAAAAAAAATTATTTCAAATCTGTACCACTCTCGGGAATTTTCCCTGATGAAGCCCACTCTTCCTTGCATTCTTTGACACCTCTTTGCATTGGGCTAATGCTTTAATAATGGACTTCAAGTGCATGGAATTTGATTATTCATAATTATTTCTTTCTTTCCTTCTTTTACTTCTTCCCCCCACCGTGCCCCCCACCCGCCCCTGTCTCTCTCTGTCTCTCGGTCTCTCTCTCTCTCTTTCATCTTTCACAAATACTAATATAAAACTTACTATGTACCAGGCATTATTCTAAGATTTTCAACCTTCATAACAATGCTAGGAGGCTAAGTACTGTTATTAATTCCATTTTAAAGATGAGAAGAGTTGATTTATATTGATTTATGATATACTATCATCACTGGTCTCATCATGACTCTATTTTATTTTTTCATTTACCCGTTGTATTCCCTGGCTTATTACTTTGTTAGTGATAAAAGTCAACTACCCAACCCAAGAATTTAAACATGAGCAATGTTTGCACCTATCTATAGAATCCTCCCCATCCCGTTACCCTGCTGCATAACTCTGACATGCTGAATTTTGTGTTTATGTTATTTTCTTGCATTTTTTAAAAGATAATTTTAGCAAATATATGTTTGCTCAAAAACGTTATTGCTTATAAAGACTATCATGCTGTGATCATCTGAGAACCTGCTATCACTAAGCATCATATTATCACATATACCTGTAGTTCATTTATTTTCATTGCAATAAGTTATTCTGGATATACTACAATTCGTTTCCCTCTGGATAGGCATTTGCTATCTGCTCTTGTTATTATAAACACTACTTTTTTGAACACTTTTATGTGTTTATCTGGGTGCTCAAATGTGATAATTTCCTTTAATATGTATACCTAGAAAATTGTGGGGTCATAAGGTGTGTGAATATTAAACTTTAAAAGATAATGTCAAGTGGTTAACCAATTTATACCAGCACTATATAAGAAATCTGGTTGATCCATATACTTTTCAATTTTGCTGTAGTTTAAATTCTTAATTATTGCCAATAAATTGAGCATAAAGAGATATCCATTATCTCTTTGATAATGATATTGATTTGCTATTCTATATATTGATTTGCTCATCAATATTGCTATAAGACTCAAGATCCTTCCATATGTTTTTAGCTGTGTATGTTTCTCCTTCTGTTTCTCCTCTGTAAAATGTTGATTTGTTTTTTTTTTGGTCTATCAAGTGGTTTGGCTTTTCCTTATTATTTTATGAGTCTTTACATATGCTTGATACTAAACCTTTCTCAATTATATGTTCCAAATGAATTTTTCTCAGGTTGTAGCTTGCTTTTTCATCTTAAGAATTCTTCTGATGAACAGAATTTCTTAATTTTAATACTCAAAAATCATAAATCTTTTCTTTTATGGTTTGTACTTTTTGCTCCTGTTTAAGAAATCCTTCCCTACCCCAAGATTGGAAAGATATCCACTTATATTTTTCTACTAAGTATTTAAAATTTGCTTTTGACATTTAAGTCCCTAATCCATCTGGAGTTGATTTATGGGTATGGTGTAAGGGTGGGATCCAAATTCACTTTTTTTCCAAATGGACAACCAATTTTTCCAGCTCCTTTTATTGAATAATCCCTCTTTTCTCCACTGAAATGCCAGGCCACCTCTGCCCTCATTAAAGTTCCACATATGCATGGATTTATTTCTGGGCTCTCTATTCTATCCCACTGTCCATCTGTCTACACCTGCAGTGTGGTCTTCTGGTAAGAGCACGGTACTTAGTCAAAAGTACTGGTCATTTATAACCAAAGGGACTTTAGTAGGTCACCTGACCATTCTGTTCAGTTTTCTCTTTCATAACACTTGGATAACAATTTCCTTCCCCATGAGAATGCTGTGAAGACAAAGGGAAATCTGTGATACAGTTTTCTAACCTATAAAATTCTTTGAAATATTTTAGGTTGTTTGTTTCATAAACATTTTCTAAGTGTTTCTTTCTTCTTTTTTTTGTTTTGTCTTTCAGAAATCTTTTGGTTATTAGTAACAAAAAACCTGACTTGCACCGGCTTTAAAAATACAATTTAATGGCCCAAGTAACTTAAATATTCAGGTGGTAGGGCCCGCCTTGGGTGAGGCTTTAAATAATTTTTCCCTCCCTCTTCCCTGATTCCTGCAATGTCACCTTCATTTTGAGAACTTATGATTCCAACGCGGCTGTCAGAGGCTTCTGGAGCTACACGAGTCGCTGTTCACATCCAGCTTTAAAACAACCCTCTCCAGATAGCTCCCAGAGAAGAAAGAGGAAACTTTTTCCCCAGACATCCTGGCCAAAGTTCTCTGACTCATGTCGTGTAGGCTTCATATGGGGCATTTGCTCCATCCTTCTCTGAAAAGAAGCAGAGAATGAATGCTGGGGGATAGGGGGCAGCACCCATAGCAAATGGACGTTACATTTTAATTTTAATTTTGAACAAAAGAACACACGTATATGGTGACAAATCAAGTAGTGCTGAAGAGTTTAGAGGGAGAAAAGCAACAGCCACTCTCACCAACACTGGGCTTACTCCAGGGGGAAAATATTTTTAACCCAGTCTGCACTGGACTCTCCCACTGGACTGCTGTCCTAATTCTTTAACAATTTAGACCTGATTTCTTTTTGAATTCAGCTTTATACATGCCAGTGCACTTCTACTTCTCCATCCTTACAACTCACTCATTCCAAAGTTTGATAGTAATGCTGTTATTTTAAAATATTTTATTGTTTACCTTTGTGACACTTGTATTTCTTTTCCCATCTATTTTAATTAGTATCTCAAGTTTCTTCTCTGAAGAATTTTAGCTAGCTTTTCCATCTCCTCTACCCAATCTTCATTCACTCCCTCTTTCTGTCATGTGCATTTTGTCTTTTGCATTATCAAGATTGTGAACATTCATAGTGTCTCCCTCAACCGTAAATAATACTTTCCTGCTCTGTACATATTACAAGTTGAAGTTTGCAAAAATTGTTCACCATGGGCTCAAGTTTTGTGCTAACATAATATTTCCTTTCCTGTGGGTCCAACATTACTCAAAGCAGACCCCTACACTACCCCAAGTAAAATGTTCTTTTGCAGCAAGGTTAAATAGAATCTGTTCTATTGTATTTTTCCAATTATGCTTTTAATTTGTGTGTTATTTGCATGATAACTTTCTCCAACACATTTCATTTTTTGGACACCTACTTCATGTTGTTTTTTTTTCTTTTGTCCTCCTACATGAAACTGGAATGTTTTCTCTTTAAGTCTGTTTTGTAGCAGTCATTTTGCACCTCCTCTTTTCTGCTGTCCTGTGTTGGAACCATGATCCTCGGAACCTCATGTCTCCCATTTTTTGTTTCTTTCCTCCTGTTGCTTGACTGTATTGTATCTTCAATTAACTTCCTTAAAAGGCATGATTAAAAGGTAAACGTTACCCTCCTTTGCCTGTCAGAAAAAAATTATTTTGTTCTCACACCTGATTGATATGTTGGCTCAGAAATTTGAGAGAACATTGCTTCATTTTCCTGTAATATCTAATTGTTCATGAGAAGTCTGACATTAATCTGATCCTTATTCCTTTACATATGGCTTGTTTTTCCTGTCCAGAAGACTTTATGAACATGCCTTGATCCTAGCTGCATTATAATTTGATGAGAATATTTTATATTTCTGATTTTAAATTAATCTTGCTTAACAGTCAGTGAACCCCTTCAATCTGAATATTCTAGGAAGTTTCTTGTGACATTAAAAACCAATCCCCTTCCCCTATTTTCACCATTCCTGTTTTAGGTGTCATACATAGGTGAGTTTGGAATCTGCTTTTGTTTAAAATGTCCCCTCCAAAATTTATATTGAAATTTGATTGCTAGTGTGGCAGCATTAATAGGTGGGACCTTTAAGAGGTGATTAGGTCATAGGGTAAGAGTGGATTAAAGGATTAAAGCTGTTATCGCTGTAGTAGGTCAGTTATCTCAGGAGTTCACTCCTTTTTTCTCTCTGTCTCCCATGCTCCCTTGTCTTTCCACTTTCCTTCATGAGATGACACAACAATAAGGCCCCCACCAGATGGCTGAGCAGATGCCAGTGCCATGCCCTTGGACATCCCAGTCTCCAGAACCATAAGCAAAATAAATTTCTTTTCTTTATAAATTACCCAGTCTGTAGTATTCTTTTATAGCAGGAGAAAGCAGACTAAGACAGGACCACCTGAATTGGTCTCTTGCTTTGTCTAAATTATATTTAACCATACAAAAGATGAAATGTGCTAATCTTAAGTGTATATACATTTATACATTCACATAACCGCTATCCAAATAAAGATATGGAATGCTTCCAGCATCTCAGAAGTCAATAACCTCATATTTCAAGGTATCATCAATTGATTTTGCCTGTTCTTGAACTTTTTATAAATGGAATTATACAGTATACACTCTTATTTGTCTGGCTTCTTTCACTTAACATAATGTCTGTGAGATTCATCTATGCGATTTAAAATATCAGTAGTTGGTTATTTTTTAAATTGCAGTATAATTTTCCATCTTCCACAATTATTAGACCTCGTGTTGGTGGACATGTTTCCAGTTTGGAGTTATTATGAAAAATGCAAATGTGATCATTCTTATATATGAGTTTTGAAGAATATATTACTTATTTCTTTTAGGTATCTATCTAAAAATGGAATTATTGGGTCTCTATGTTCAACTTTATAAGAAACTGTCAAACTTTTTTCCAAACTGTACCAATGTACACTCCTGCTATGATACTGTATGAGAATTCCAGTTGTTCAACCGCCTTACCAATATGAGTTACTGTCAGTCCTTCAGTCTTTTTAATTTTAGCCATTCCAATGGGTGTTAATGGTATTTCATTATAGATTTGCTTTGTATTTTTCTAAAGAGTAATGATGTTGAACCTTTTTTCTATGTGTATGGCCCTTTGGATATCCTCTTTTATAAAATTTTTGCTCAGGAGTTTTTTATGCACTTTAAAATTGAGTTATATGCATTTTCTCATTGATTTGTAGAAGATTCTGTATATTCTGGACAGAAGTAGTTTTTAGACGTATGTATTGTAACTGTCTTCTTGCATGCTGTGGCTTGCCTTTTTTCTTAATGGTATTTTTACATTAATGGAATTGTTTAAATATAAGGAAGCCAGGCATGAGGGCTCACACCTGTTATCCCAGCACTTTGGGAGGCAGAGATGGGTGGATCACCTGAGGTCAGGAGTTCGAGACCAGCCTGGCCAACATGGTGAAACCCTGTCTCTACTAAAAGTACAAAAATTAGCCAGGTATGGTGGTAGGCATGCCTGAAGTCCCAGCTACTCAGGATGCTGAGGCAGGAAAACCACTTGAACCCAGGAGGCAGAGGTTTCAGTGAACCTAGATCATGCCATTGCACTCCAGCCTAGGTGACAGAGCAAGACCATCTAAAATAAATAAATAAATAAATATCTCCATGTTCCCGATCTTTTCATTTATGATTAGTGCCTATTTAAGAAATATTTACTTACCCTCAAATTCATGAAGATACTCTTCTATATTTTCATCTAAAGCCTTTATTTAAAAAAATTTTTTATATTTAGATTTACAAGCCATTGCACATTAATTTTTGTGTATGATGTGAGACAGGTGTCACTAGCATCACTTTGATTGAAAAGGCCACTTTCTCCACTAAATTGCAGTACCAGTGTTGCTGAAAATCAACTGACTATTTATGTGTGGGCCTTTTTCTGGACTCTCTATACTATTCAATTTACCTACTTGTCTAGCCTTGCACTAATACCACACTCCCTTAATTACTGTTTTTACTATGAATCTTAAAATCTTATTAAGTGTTGCCATTTCATCTTTTTTTTTTTCAAAATTGTCTTGGCAATTCTACGACTTTTATATTTCCATATACACTTTAGAAAAAGCTTGTCAATTTCCACAAAGAAAAATTTATTGGTATTTGATCAGGATTGCATTGAATCTACAGTTCAGTTAGGGTAAACTTGAGATCTTAACAAAACTGAATTCCTAATCCATAAATATGGCATATTTTTCTATTAATCTCCAATTACTTTAGACACATTGATTTTCTCTTAGCAATATTGTATATTTTTAAGTCTTGCAAAATTTGTATTAAGTTTCTTTCTAGATATTTGATAATTTTACAGCTATTGTAAGTGGTAATTTAAATTTCTTTCTGTTTCCATTTATTTACCTCTAGTGCATAGAAATACTTGAATTTTTATATATTGACCTTGCAGTCAGGGTTCTGGCAAGCTTCACTCATTATTCCTAGTGGCTTTTTTGGCAGTTTAAAAATTGTCTACATTTCTAATCACTTCATCTGTGAATCTTTTTCTGTCTCTTTTGCTTATTTACTGGGTGATTTCCTTAGCTTTATTTTCCATGAACTTTTAGCTTTTGTTTTTAACTTTGGGACCCTATCACTTCTCTTTGAAAGCTCTTCGATTTTTTTTTTTTTTTTAGAACATCTTGCTCTTGTTTTGTGAATGCAATGAAACCTCAAATTAATCAAGTTACATTATTCTTATGTTGCTTTTTCTGATTTTGCCTCTATAATTTTTATGTATTTTTTAAAAATCTCTTTCATGCCATTTTTTTAATATACCTAGTAATCCTTACTTGTTTATTTATATTTAAGAAATAACTGCTCAGCTAATAAGGATCTCCTCTGCTGCTATGTCTCTTTTCCCTTCAGTCTCTCTTTTGGATGAGAATATTCCTGGCTGCCAGCAGGAGACAGAGCAGAACATGTCAGCTGGTCAGCTTTCCTCTGCTTCAGTGAAGAAGGCAAAGCTCTCAGACTGTTGCCCTTTCTTCTATAAGAATGTGATGAGAAGGACTTAAACCTGTGATGCCAACATCTACACTAGGCATATTTCAAATATCTCATTCAATTTCCTTAGCAATGGCAGCCTCGCTGCCTGTGCCAGGTAGGGGAGATTGGGAGCAACTATTCCTTATGAATACTCCTTTAGGGAATCCTCTTGTGTTTTCCTTATTTCTAACAGTTTGATCTCTCAAACATATGTACGGCCATTTCTCTGAAGCTCCCTTGTAGCATATTCTGAGCAGTGGCTCTCATGCACTGTCTTCCCTCAACATGCTCTACTTAATGTGCTTTCATAGGTATGTTTATTACCTGCTGGTCTCTAACCTCCTTATCTATCTTACTTGCTTTGCTTTTTGTGTCTATTGTTATATAAATACTAGTATATGTTTTTGTGTGTGCCTGTGTGAACACACACAAGTATATATATGCATATATAGTACATATTTTATATGTGTAAAAGTATATATGAGGAATATATACAATATACAGATTTTTATATATGTGTGTCTATGTACGTGTGTATATATATGTATATATGTGTAATATTTTTTATTGGCTACTGGAGAAGAACAAAAGGGTAACATAAATCTGCTATCTTGAAGCAGAGTCCTGAATTTTTTTTTTTTTGCATGGTACACAGTCAAACTACAAGTTTACTCTTCTTAACATTGGAATCCTGTTGCTTTAAAATAATTATTATTGAGGTTTATCATTGTTGTTAGACAATTCTACATGGATCTCATGTTTATGCACAAGGATATTTGTCTAATGAAGAGCCTTGGAAAATAGAGATAGTCTTCTTCTGGAGAAATATACAGATTTGTTTGCTGTCCAAGATAATAAAGAGAATGCTTATCACCAGGGCAAAAGTTAGGAAGATTTACTAGCCACCTATTATAAAAGACTGGGATTTTCTAAGCTCAGTCCCTCAAGCTAATCTTCAAGTGGACAGCATCTCCCTGGACTGTTCTGCATCTCTCAGGGGGACTTCAGGGGCAAGGGGAATCACACAAATATGAAACTATCTGCTGTGTCATGTGTAATAAAGTTCTTTGTCTCTGATCCGAGAAACTTGTGTCTTCTACCAGAATTTATGATATTTACCTCAGGCTAACTAGTTAGTTTGCAAACAGAGTGCAATTTAAGGAGTACATATTGTATACAGGACAGAATATAGAAGGTGGAATTAGTGGTTTCAACTTGTATTATACTAAATCTTGGTATCTTGGCTAGTCTCAAAGATACCAAGATTTAGTATAAAACAAGTTGAAACCACTAATTCCACATTCTAAACTTTGGTTGCTATCATTTTGTTTGATCTTGAGAAGTTATTGTAACCTTGACATTCACATTCAATCTCTTTTACAGTCATTTTAGAGGGTCTCTAGAGAAATTAGAACTAAACAGATATATTCAACCTACCATTATTAACTGAAGTCCTACATAAATGCTGTAAAGTTTACATCTTAAACTACAAAACATTGAAATAGAATCTGTTAAAAATATTATTATTTCAAGCCATGGAAGCTGAAGATGTGTGCAGAGAAAGACTTTTTTTTTAACTATACATTTTTCACACTTCTGTGAAGCTTCAATGTTCTTGTCACTTACTGACATTACTTTAGTCTGTACATTGTTGCTTAAACTCATACAAACTAGTTTAAAATGATAATATTTAAGGAAAAAAATTTGAAAGCATAGGAACAAAAACCAAAAAACTAAATATGTTAAAAGTGGTTTTGTCTGAGTGAAGGAAATAACTTGGGGTGATATTTTCCTATAGTTTTCCAAATTTTTCTATATGCATAGTTTTCAATCATAAAATGTTACAAATTTAATTTTAAGAGTGGGATAGTAAAGAAGAGACAATTATAAAAAATCAACCTGAGATCAAAAACTCAACTAAGCCAATGTCTAGGGAATATAAAATGGTTAATTCAGGCAAAGACCAATACCCTGCACCATCTTGCCCTCTAACACTTAAATGAAAGTTTGTGTTTGCAATATTGACATGAAGGCTCTAAAAATCCTCAAAGAAAGATATAGCTATGCTTGCAACATGGGAATTTGCTAAGGGCATTTTGTAAGGATTATTTTAAAAGTGTTGAAATAATGATTTTCTGACTAACCTACAATTAACCACAACATTAAGTTAACCCAAATGTTGCAGTTCCTTCAAAGTTCTGCATAATTACAATCTTCCCACTGTTTCATACTTACCTCCCTAGGATTTTTTTCCTAGGGAGTTATTCTATATATTAAACAACCAAACACAGCCCAGGCATTCAAAGCTGAACTTCTTTCCATAATTAAAAAAGTACTTTAAAAAGCCAACTTCTTTCTGTACTTAAAATAACACTATCAGATCTGGCTACATGGGAATCCGGCAGAGGACATTACTGTGGCCCCAGGAGGTACATTTTTCTTTCTATCATTTTGGAATTCTGATTTTTTAAATTTTAAATTAATTTACTGCTTCAAAAGCACCAGTGATATTCTTGTATATCTCTGTCCCAATCAAAATCTTAATATGTGAATAGCACTATGCAAGACACAACAGAAGACATACAGAAGAAAACAAATTCTATCTTTAAGAAGCTTACCATTCAGAAGGAGAAACCAGATGAAAATACAGCAAACCATTAAAAATAAAGCATGCTGAAGGCCGGGCGCTGTGGCTCACGCCTGTAATCCCAGCACTTTGGGAGGCTGAGGTGGGAGGATCACGAGGTCAGAAGATCGAGGTCATCCTGGCTAACATGGTGAAACCCTGTCTCTACTAAAAATACAAAAAATTAGCCAGGCGTGGTGGCACGTGCCTGTAATCCCAGCTACTTGGGAGGCTGAGGCAGGAGAATCTCTTGAACCCAGGAGGCAGAGGTTGCATTCAGCTGAGATGGCGCCACTGCACTCCAGCCTGAGGGACAGAGCAAGACTCCGTCTCCAAAAAAAAAAGCAAAAAAAAAAAAGCACGCTAATGAATTGCAATAGGACCCTCACACAGGAGGGGGAACTGTGTGGGATGGCAGAGTATAAATGCCCAGGGGAATCAGAATATACAGTCAGGAATTTGAACTATACCCAGCTTTTTGTGCGATGGTGATAAAGGCTCCAGCTTGAGACTAAAAGAGATTCAGATGTGTCTAGGGACATCTGGCAAAAAAAGCAGTGTCAGCCCCCAGAATCTTGTCTGTATAAAGACTGAGAAATTTTCTGGAAGAGGACTGGTCCTGAGAGAGGAATGATCCAGGAAAGATTAGGTTGACTCAGTAAAAAAGTTTGTGTCATGGGATGAGGAAGATAATTCCGAACACAGCAAGTCTGAGATTCATCCCTACCTTAACTCCAGTTCAGCTGAGTCTGAGTATGATGGGAAGCAGAGAGTTCTAAGTAAATGCTGAAGTGGTTTTACTTTGTGACATGAGCAACTCTGCATTGGAATTCCCTCTAGCAGAACTTAACAGAAAGAAAAAGTCTCCCCTGACCACTTTTCCATAGGGTATAAATCATCACACAGCTTTGGTGCCCTGAAGTCACAGCATGGTGCCTGGCAGAGCTGGCACTGTGTCTGCCATGCCTTGCCAACTGCCTGAGGGTGGTCAGTCAGGAGAAAATGCCATGCCTTACGGATCAGTCACAGAGACAAGATACTTGACAATGGAATAGAGGCAGCATCTGGAGCAGGCTTTTAAACCCAGCACAGCGTTAGCAGCAGCCACGGAGAGAATGCTGAACCAGTCAAATGTCAAGCCTGGAATAGCAGAAATGTACCAGCCATGCCCAGTAGAGCAGCAACAACCCCAACTTAGAAACAGCTGTGTCCCACAACATAAGCTCCAACTTATCTGTGGCCATATGAGAATGTAGGGAAAAACCGTCCGTAGGGTAAAAACTTCCAGGGGTTGAGGGGACCTGTGTCAGCGTAAGAGGACATGTAATAGTGACATTGGAGTCTTTAATGTTAGCATGCCTCACAGATATCTGCAGGAAGGAGAGATCTTGAGAAATCTGGGCTATACAATTAGTCATTTCTCAATGCAAGTATAGGAAAGACAGCCTTTAGCTTTGGTGTTCAATATTAGGTTTATAACAAAGCCAAAAATAACATTAGGCATGTGTACAGAAATAGTGTCTTTATGCCTCATGTTGATTATCTGTTATATAAGGAGCCTTAGAGAATCACAATACTAAGATGCTACAATGATAGAACTCAAGTAGACCAGCCCTCTGATGTTCAAATATGAGAGTGAGACTCAGAAGAAAGAAAGCCAAGCACTGACTGGTGGTGGAACAGGAAGAAGAACAGAAATCTTCTGACTTTCAGCCCAGGGATCTTTGCATGACACTATAAGGACTCAGGGAGACCTAAGGAGAAACAATAAGCCTGACCATTTGATTCTAGAAAGTGTTAGCAAATCACTTATCTTCAGCCATTCTGTACAAATAAAAACAAAGTGGTGAATTTGTGCAAGAATGGTTAAGATGCTCTTTCCTGGAATGTGAATGTGTTTATATATACATTTCTATTAATTTGGAAATGTAAATGCCAGGATTGATTTCTGGAATAATGCCTTAAAAATTAGAAACACCATTAGAATTAGATTCAGAACTGAAAAAGTTTGCACAACTTTTTGTTTTCTCTGAGGAATGGATGAAGAAAACATTGAGGGGGGAAGTGAAGAACGGAGGCACGCAAGCAAAAACAAGAACCAGAATGAGGAACGAAAATAGAAGAGGAAGTAAGTAGAGGAGAAAGAGCCACATGAGAAGCCTGGAGTGTCTACGTGAATGAGGTGGATGGGTAGAACTCCATTCAGAGGACACTGAACATGAAGTTCATCCGTTTTAACTGGTGTGATTTACTTGACATAAGTGACAGCCCGAAACAGAAATAATAATCATCTGTCAAACAATTTGTTTGACTGTTTCTTGACTGTCCTGCATGTTGTTTTCTTTTTTTAACCTAACCTGCCTGTTTCCTTGACCAGTCAAGTCAAAACATACAACCCAATGTGTACATGTTAACACAGGCTCTCTCTTGAGTTAATGGCTCAGAAGTCTGAGTCATTGCCCTGAGAACCCCAGATTCTAACTATTCTCTTCTTCTAAATTAGAATGGGATGGCCTCTGTTTATATTTTCGTTAAATAGAACCACATGATTGCAACCTTGCCGCTGGGGGTTGTTAGCAGAGAATTTATTAGCCTGAGCCAGTATCCTTGACTGCAGGGCTGCTTTGGTTGCTGGAGTACACCCTTGATTTGCTATTTTTCCTCAAGAGTTACACTTTAGTGGGTTTCTCCTAGGGGCCTGTGTCTGTATATTGAAGGAGAAAAGAAAAATGAGTATGTCCTTTACATGATCCAGCTGTCTCTGCTACTCCAACCCTCTCTGCTATATTATCAGAGCTTTCCACGTGAAGTCTGAAGTCCCCACAAAGGAAAAGTAAAAGATTCGCTTTCACTTATCCTGTGAAAATATAATGGACATATTCCTGGGAAGTGGCAGTGGCTTACTAGGTCTCTGGTCCTTTTTCACATGTAATAATCAAGTTAGAAATTTTCTTAAGATGTCTTCCTTTTACTTAAAAGGTTGTCTCCTCTGAACTCTCATATACCCTTTGAGGCCCAGACTAGATGCCACCACCTCCATGATGTTCTCCTTGATTCTTCCCACCCCATCTGAAAATCCACACTTTTTGGATTTGTGTTTCCCTTCTCTGTGTCCTTAGACTCCACTTCTCCATTCCCTGCTTTGTATCATGCTGATGTCATCTACAAATGTGTCAGCTCCCTGATGCTGGTAATTATGTTTTAACCATCATCATGTTTCTAATAGAGTAATGAATGTTAACTCAAAATGAACGGGCAGAAGGCTAATAGGAAAAGCCTGAGGATGAGGCAAGGGGAAAGGAGGGAGGGGTTATTGGTAGCTGAAAAGAATGTAGAGGGAGAAAGAGGAAAAGACAAGATTGTTTGGTATTACCATGGAAGAGGGTACAGGGTGGTGGGAGGAGCTTGCAGGATAAGACAAGGGGAAGCTCAGAAGGAGGATCACTAAGATGAAGACAGAACAGAAAGTGGTCAGAAGTCAGTGAAGGGCTGCAGTTGGAGTAAATGCTGCCATAATGGTGTGGACAGTAGTTCCTTCCTTGTGGGAAGGGGAGGAAGGTGAGGAGGGCAGGGAAGAGCAATCATCTCATCCCAGGCTACCTCTCCTTCCCATTTCTTCCAGAAGTATGCCTTGTTCCCCAGGCTTACCAGCCTCTGTGACACCTCGTTATTCTGTCACCAGTCCTCATGCAGAGGTTTAAGCCTATTCTTCTCTCCATAGCTCCAGCACCAGAGGAATTCTGAGATTAAATTCCCTGAGTCTGCTCCGTCTTTCAGGTGTAAATAAAACATGATTGTCCTTAGATTACAGAAGTGTACAGTTAACATGTATGTATGGTCTTCTTTTTCATCTATGTTTATATATATATATATATATATACACACACACACACACGTACATACGTACATACAGGGGTGAGATTTTTGACTTTCTATATCACTTCTCTTATAATCAGTTAATCAAATTCATTATGAAACCTCAGAAAGGATGTTGAGTCTTCAATAACACTAGGAAGGAAGATATGCTCTTCAGAAGCAAGAAGTGTTGACAGTGTAAACGACAGGCCAATCCCTGGAGTCCTAGGAAGAAAATAAAAAGATAATAAAGAGCAGCCTGCACCAAGAAATTGTCTTTGAGGGTTTATATAGAATAAAAGATCTTCCCGTCCTAAAGGAGCCATCCTTTGATCCCACCCCTCAGTAGTCTCTGTTCTTACTGCTTCATTGCCTCCTAACCTCCCAACCACTTTCCCAAAATGGGAACCACAACATGGAATTTGGATTGTGAGTAGTCCCTGATCCTCTTGCTGACAAGGTTTAGGAAGGAAACAGAGGGAGGATCTGTGATTCTGTTCTTTCAGTAGAAGGTGAAAGTCGTTTTTTAAGATATTTCATAGGCATTATCTTATCTGAGCCTTGCAACAATAACCTAGTGAAAACAAAAAGCAACTTTTATAATCTGCCCTTCTCCATTCAGTTAAAGAAACTCAGAGCTAAAAAGAGTTCTGAGAATTTTCTAAAATCACTCAACTAGTGAGGAACCAGCCTGGCCTTCTACTACAAAAGGTAATGATGCTTTCACCACCTCTTCCTACTTCTTGGTTCACTGATGATGGTTCTATGCTATTAAGATGGAAACTATTTATTGGGTACATTATGGGTCCAACAGGCTTTTGTGAACTGGGCTGACCTGGGGAAGTAACCATCAAACATGACTTTGTTTCATCGGAAAAATTTGTTCTGGGTTCTAAACAGCTGATTTACATACAATATTTTAGTACATAGCTCATTTTAAATTGAGGACTGCCTGTACTAAGCTTCTAACTTCTAAGGATAGAAAGATAGTCCCTTTTATTTTTCCTGTTCTGCTTTTGGAAACTACCAACAAGGGTGCCAATTAGCACCAGATGGGACAGGGACTGTGTGATGTGGAACTCCGACCACTGGGAACTGGAACAAGTCCACTAATGTATTAAGCAATCGAAGAGCCAGAAGTTGGGCAGGCTTCAAATTTGGCACAATGTAAAGTTCGGATCTGTAAAGGCCCAGCTTTATACACAGAATCTGTCCCTTCTCGACTCACTGCCTATGAAGACTAGCAAGGGGAATGGGAATTTAGAACTCTAATACCTTCAAGCCTGTAGACTTTTATTTGCATATTGCCTTTCACTCTGTATCTTTTCTCCATTTTGAACTTGAGTAAATCTTTATGGAATAATTAAGAGGAGGTGTAAATGCTTGTTTATCTTGGAAACCTGGATTTTAAGTCTATAATTCTTACTTAGCTGCCTTTACTTTCTGGATATCTTGATTTTTTAAATAATAACTTTGCATACGTCCAAAGTCAAAATTAAGAGTAGAAATGAAACATCAGGTTAACTCAAACTCAAAGGTAATTGAGATTTAAATGGTATGTGTTTACTAAAAACATAGATAAGTGAAGCAAAATGGGAATTTCTATCGATATTATTCAGATAAATGTCTATTTTCTTCTCGTTTAGCCAGCCACGTGCCTTCAATGCAAGTTTAGCTTGCTGAGTTTTGTCACTTACCACTCATGCTGTAATACATTAGCTTTCCCAGGCAGTGATCTAAATCACCTTGAAGACTGTTGAACACAAGATAAATTGAACGCAATTTTGCCTCAGCTTCATACAGCCTGTATTTAATAGAAATGAAGTTAGGTTTTGCCTATAAAATGAGTGTCTTAGATCTGAGCACTACTTTCCAAATTTTTTTTTATTATGGCACATAAGGAAAATGATATTGTTTAGTAGTGCTCACTGGTCTAAAGAGATAGATAAGGTAGCTCATGGCTAGGGAAAAGTGACTGAGGGCTCGAGGTACCCCAGATTCTGCCCAGCCAAAGTAGGGCTGGGGGATCAATACCTTGACACACCTGGATTAGTAGCACAATGTGTTCACATCTACCACTGGGAACACCAGATTGGAAGCTCTGTAGTAAAAGATATTTAAGGACTATTTGGAGATTCTATGACTTCTTTATAGTATAATTTACTGGGACTTGACCACCGATGTGTGATTTGGGTATTATGGTTCAAAACTTTCTAAATCATAAACTGATCCCAGAATGTTTGATGCTTGGTTAACAGCATGGAAAGGCCCCTAATGCTGGGATGATCAACTGTCCCAATTTGACCAAGAATGAGGGGTTTCCCATGACATGAGACTGTCAGTGCTAAAACCAGGGCAGTCCTGTATAAACCAGGGCAGTTATCTCCTACCTACACTGTATTAAAATCCTTTATTAAGGAAACAAAGAAAAGAGAATCCAGGGTTTCTGCTTTCAGGGCTTGATGTTTGTTGTAGTCTTTCTTCCCCGGCCATTGGAACCAGAGGCAGCACCCCTGTGAATTGGTCATAGAGTCCAGGTCATCTATGGTTTAAAAAGCAGAAGGCTATGATTTTTCTTATAAAATGTTTTCCTTTGTAGAGTTGTTTTTGCCAGTTCCAAGAGGAAATAGTGGGCTGAAATCAAGAGGCATGACTGGATGACTAGTACTAAGCAAATGATTCGTGCAAAGATTTCACTGGAAACATTCAGACTCATAACAATAGTAGTTCTGACATGACTACCTCTTGCCTGAGAAACTCATAAACATGGCCTCTAGGCTATACTTTTTTTTTCAGCAGCTGCTGGTTCTTTAATTTAATTATAAGTTACAAGTAAGCTTCTTAAAGAGGCCATGTGTGTACCAAACAGTGTTCAGAGGACACTCTGTTCACAAATTTTATGACAGTCAGCACTGTTGGAATTACATGTTCTAATATGAGATGGGTGGACTGGTGTGGGAGAAATAAGAGCCACCATTCTCCTCCTCCCCCACCCAGACTTAAACCAAAATTGTTTTTGAGGTTCAAAAATATTCACATGACAGCTTTCTATGTTTGGCTGGGGCAGACTAAACTGCAATGCCAAGAAAATGGTTCCTTCTATCTTTAATTCTAATACAGATGCCACAGGACCTGAGAGGTGCTTCAGTGCTGGGTCCTCGCTCTCACACAGAGCTCCTGTTTCATTATGAACATTTATTATGCACTTACTTATGTGCACAGAACTAGGCTTTGCACTGAATGAGAAATGCGTAAGGTAACAATCTTTGCCCTCAATGTACACACCATGTCTTGAGGGAAAAGCCATCAAAGCAAGTAAGTAATTTTTACACAAAGCAGAATAAAAGAATAGAAATGTAAAAACATAAAAAAGGAAGAAATGGCATGTGAGCTGGTGGTATTTGGCAGGGTTCGCCATGTCAGTGAAAGGGGTGAAATTTGAAGCTCTAGAAACACACAACAGGAAGTTTTTTTCTCTTGCCATTACCCACCAAGACTAACATACTCTTGCCTCTCTGAGATCCATGTCACACAGAAGCCTCTTTTCTGAATGAACGTTGACTTTGAAGTCAGACAGATTTGAGTTTGAATTCCACCTTGTCAGGCATGAACTGTGTGACTCTGGGAAAATTAGTGTCTCTAAATTGATTTTCTACGTTATAAAAGAGAATAACCAAAACCAGCTTTATAAATGTAGAAGAGGTAAGATATGTAAAATTACCTCATACAGATCTTCTACAAATTGGGCAATTCATGAGAGAGAGGGAGAACTATGTATAGTGGGAAGACTTGTACTGTACTCTCTCATGGTGTATAATAGCCCCCAGCTCTTTCATTATTAGAGAAACCAACAATACATTTTAAACTTACGGTAAATTAGATTCATTAGAATCTCAGATTCTAAGAATGAAATCCTTAGACTTGAATTAGACTCATTGTTTTCATATTAATGTCTTTTTCTACAGGAGATGGTGGAGTTAAAGATGCATGAAGGAAGGAAGGGAGAAGATGTGTAAGTATGTGGACAGCCAAAACCTGACAAAAAAGAATGAATATAGTTCAGAAGAAAATGCATGTTTCATGTCCTATCTTCCAGTAAAAACTAGTACATATTTATCTTTTACATGTGTTTTATTATATCTTTGGTTACTGATATTTGGTCAAATGTAAACAAAACACTCATTGGATATACCAAGCATCACTTACAATGATGCAGCTTTATTCTTGTGGAGAAATTGTTGGAGGGAATTGCAATATGGTTTTGCAATGTGTGTAACATTTTGGCACATACTAGTGATAATTTTCAATGATTTTTCCCCTTCATGAATATATTCCAGATATTAATTTGAGACTCTAATATGAGGAGACAAACTTAGGTAACCCAGTGGTTCAGGGTTAGCAGGTTGGATGTGATTATCTCCAAAAGTCAACTCCCCTCTCCCGCCTCCTTTAGCCATCTTTTCCACTGCTTATTTCTTCTTACCATTAGTAATATTTTTTCCCTAATACCTATTTCAGCTTTTCTTCCTCAATTACTAGCTGTCTTCAGTAAAGAAAAAAACCACACTCCCTTTTAAACTACAAAGATAGCATCTTTCCCCCCTTTTAGACTCAAATAAGAAGAGGAGCCGTACAAGGGGTAGAGCTTGGTAGATGACAGAAGAGGTGCAGAGGAAGAAAAGAGAAAGGCAAGCATGGTCTCTGTTTCCCTCCTTTTCTTGGCCCACATACTATTTTCTCCTCCAAGTTCCTGACTAATTACAAATTCACTGTGGGAGGCTGTTGTGCTTTCCACCTGGTTTCCATTGCACAGGAAGGAGATCAGTGCCCAAAACACATTTCAGTGCATGACATGGAAATGCCAAGAGTTGAGATACCCTACTGAGCAATATTGATAGATAAGCAACAAGTCACAGCTCTATCAAGTCATTTTTAAAAAAATATCTACATCAATTTCCTTTTGCTAGATGAGTCAAATGCTCACAACTCTAGTTCTGTCATACTTGGCAGAGTAACACTACATGTTTTTTTTTCTGGTTAAGAATTCTGCGATCTTCAGCAAATTTGTTTGTTCTATCACTGGCTCCATTTCTTTGGGATTTTTCTCAAAATTATCACAATGTTCACTGACCTCAGTTTCAATGTTGGGTACAATAGGTCTATTAGTTTTATCCAATGATAAAATTTCTTTTTAAAAACTTCTGGGAAATTAACTACTGAATACATCAAATGTGTGGAGAAGGTAACCTACATCCATTCATTCATTTGTTTATTCATTTAGACAACAATATTTAGTTAGCTCCTGCTATGTAACGAGCACTGTATGGGCAGTGGGGATACAGCAATGAGGAAAAAGAAAAAAAATGAAAAGACAAAATCCTCTGTATCATGAGTTTTACGATAAATATTCTGTGATGAGAGAGACAAAATACATAACATAATAAACAATTGTATTACATAATATTTCAGAGAACAATACTTAGGATAACAGAGATGAAAGGTGCTGGATGACAAGAGTATGATTTTATACAGGATGACCATGGGTATCTGAGAAGGTGATATTGAGGAAAGAATTAAAAGAGGTTAAAGAGCAAACCAAACGGATAGAAAGGAATACTACTACAGGCAAAGACCCTGAAGTGGAACATGGTTATGAGATGATACCAGGTGCACTGGCTGACCATATTATCTTGGGCTGTATAGAGTCAGAAACACATGATTTTACCACAGCACTTGAAAATCAAGCTAATAAAACATGTTCAAATAAAATATTACTCTATTTCCTTCGTGTTAGGCTCAGAAAAATTTTATGCTAAGTGAGATCAGCGTTCCCTCCTTTCAGACTTATCCGTTGATACTACAAAACACTGTAAACAATATAAATACAGAGCAAGTGTTATCAATGTTCAAAAACATGAATGTTGTTTTCCATTGTAATATAATGAATACACACTGAGTTGTTTGCTTTTGGAAAAAAGTAAATGTTGGAATACATTCTATAAACATGGTTTAAGTTATGTTATAAAGTTACACTTTATAGGCAGTTTTACTGGTCTTATAGCCATCAGCCAAAAGTCTCAGGTGCTTAGGTCGGTGGAAAAATAAGCTACTGTCTGTAGAGTTTTCAATAAAACAGTCAAAAAAGAGGTTGATGTTAAAGAAAAACTAACATAGAAACTAATATTATTTTAGAGATCCATTTTTTTCTGTTTTACTTTATATTATTCACATTAAAATACTTTATAGGTTTATTTCTCTCAGAGGATTTAGGTTTTTTCCAAAACGTCAACTCAGTCTTCAAAGTTGGGTTTAAATTAAGATTGAGAAAAATATTTTTTAAACTCTTGTAATTTCTAATTATTTTTAATCATGTCTTTGACATTTTGCTTATCTATATTTAAAAAAAAAACTCAATTCATCCACCTAACAAAAAACTGCTTGTACCCAAAAACTATTGAAATAAAATTTTCTTAAAAAATCTCAAAAAAGACGTTAACGATAGCAGAAAGGGACTCTTGAATCACCAACAGAAGGAAAACTTTCATTTTCAAAGGAGGCTACAAGTAAAACTGATATAGTCATCTTTTTCCAAAACATAGTAGGAGAATAAATTGCAAATAATTAAATTGGGTTTCTAGGCTGAATGATAACTTTTGAGAGCTGACATCTGATCACTGAGCTCACCTATTCAAATAAACGTAGTATTAGTTGGTCTGTTTTTCTTTCATTATATTTAAAGCTAGGAAAATCTAGATGGAATAACCAGTCTCTCTCACTGACAACTTTGTATTTTTCTGCTGCAAAGGAGCTCAATTTTCTTTACTCATTTTTTCTGTGTTTAAACAAACTCTAAATAAGCTTTATATTTTGAAACATTTATGTACACACAGCCTTATACACCTAACCCAAAAGAAGATAAAGTTAAATTTTAGTAACCTGAAGTTCTTCACTGAAGCCAACATGGAATGCCTCCTTCTTCTCCCACAGCAATGTCACAAGGAGAATGACAGCCTCCACACAATCTGTCCCGAAAGTCTTCTCATCCCTCCATTTCATGAGCCTTACTCCTCTAAGTACCATGTTCTTACAGTTTCACAAGGGAGCTGGCTCATTTGCTGAAGGAAATCTACACAAGCATGACATTAGCATGTCACTTTTAACACGATAATCCTCACTAGGGTTTCTCTGGGACAATTACCAAAATGTTCTCCGAGAATAAAGCAGGAAGTTCATGAGAGCAGATTGGAGAGTGTGATGACTGAACCAGTAAAATCATGCTAGAGAAAGAGGACCAAAGAGAAAAGTGCACATCAACAGCAAACACTCTCATTCACTTAGACCAATCATCATGGAGGCTGAAGGACTTTCTGGGTTTGGTCTCAAGGAAGACTGGAGAAATTAAGGCTGGTAGGCTACTTAGGTAACTAGATACAAACTTGTAAAAATGTTAAACCAAAAAAAAAAAAAAAAAAAAAAAAGAGTCTTCCTCCACCACAACCCCAGGCCACATTCACAGAAATAACTACTGTTCACTATAACAGTAGCTACATTTATAGAATATTGGTATTCTATGCCTATACAAAGAGGACATGTGTTTGTGTGTGTAAAACATACAAGATATGTAAATAAATATATATAATTCATGTATATGGGTTCCTATATATTCATCTGCTATCTATCATCTATCTATCTATCTATCTATATCTATCTATCTATCTATCTATCTATCTATCTATCTATAGATGTGAAGTATACCCATACTACCCATTGCTGGTATTATTCTGAAATGACTATCTCAGAGTTTGTACACATTCTTCTGTGAATTTTCTGTATTGCACTGGAAGGATTGATGGAGAGGGAAAAGGTATCTAAGATAAGGAGCAAATACAGAATTGGGTTTTTCTCCCTTGGGAAGGGGCTGAAGAAATTAATATTGAGAAAATTTCAGAGGATATGATTTCTTAAGAGATAGAAAGTAAAAGCATATATCGGGGGAGAGGAGCAAAACTAATATCTGTGGCTTAGAAATGAAATTGTGGCCTTTGCTGATCTCTGTACTGCTCAGGATGCAGGCACATCACCAAAGACAAGAGATCCAGACTTCCAGGAGTGAAACAACAGAAAACAACCAGTGGCTCACCGTGACACTGGAAATGGCTGTGAAGAACGCAGAATGCTGAGAGTCAACTGTCCAGTGGATGAACATGAGAAAGAACTAAGACAACCCCTCGATTTCCTAAATATGCCAAAGGAAAGCCTCCCTTGGGGAATGGCTGATGCTTGGAATATAGATGGCATGTATAATTATTTAGTTTACAAACTGGGGTCAGTTTGACATTATATGATAAGCTGTAAGGAGAAGAAATCTTCTTACCTCTCTACATTCCTAATTTGGCTGCAAATGTGGTGTGCTACAGGCAAGTCACATTGGCACATGAGAGCAGACTGTTAAATTCTCAGAAATTTTGTAAACCGGTTGTTAAACACAGGCATCATTAAAAATTAAAGTATATAAACTTTCAAATAAATAAATTTTATCAAAAACAAAAATATATTTTTCAAAACTCAACACTTCCTAATTATTATCATTTTACTATCATCTATGCTCTTGAAGTTATATTTTTATCTATTCTACGGGCATAATGGAAACAATATGTCCAGCTCACTTTCCAACTTTTCCCTTAGTTGCATCACACTGGTAGCTTGAGATCAGCTAAGGTAGAGGTATTCATATCACAAAAATTGGCAAACACTACAAATCAGGATTTCATTTGTCTTGTTGACTGTCTACACCACTAGTTCTCAACCAAGGTGATGTTTGCCCCTCCAATGCCTAACATTTGGCAATGTCTCGATAAATTTTTGGTTCTTCCAACGGGGGATTACTACTAGTATCTAGTGGGTAGAGACCATGGATGCTGCTAAATACCCTATAATTCACAGGACAACTGTATTAATCTGTTCTCACATTGCTAATAAAGACATATCAGAGACTGGGTTACTTCTAAAGGAAAGAGGCTTAATTGATTCACCGTTTCACATGGCTGGGAGAACTCACAATCATGGAAGAAGGTGAGTGAGGAGCAAAGTCACACCTTACATGGCTGCAGGCAAGGCAGCGTGTGCAGGGGAACTCCCATTTATAAAACCATCAGATCTCATGAGACTTATTCCCTACCATGAGCACAGTATGGGGGAAACTGCCCTTATGATTCAATTATCTCCATCTGGCCCTGCACTTGACACATGGGAATTATTACAATTCAAGTTGTGATTTGGGTGGGAACACAGACAAACCATATCAACAACCTCCCATAACAAAGAATTATTCAGCCCCAAATGGCAGTAGAGCTAAGGTTGAGAAACCCTGGTCTAGACCTAATAAAGTGATATGGAAAATATTAATAGTGCAGATTAAAGTATCATATCTGTACTGGTTACATTGGCCTATGTCTGCCCTCCTTTCCTATCATCACAGACAACTTTAGCTAGCCTTCTGTCTTCAGAATTTTCCAGGCAAAGGCAGGTATAACTTCCTCAATTTTCAAATATCCCCAAGCCTAACAGAACCCACCTCAGGTGGAGTGATCTCTCACCATGCTTCACTCCTGTACCGCAATAGTATCTGACCCATGACTCCATCTGTTGCTCTTGGGGCCCTTTCTGACTTACTTGGTGGAGAGAGCAACATTAACATTCTCTTCTTCTATGAATTACCTCCAAATACAGCCTCCTCTAATTAAATCTCTATCTTCTACCTTCTATTCTATATTCTGGAATTAGCTAGTAGGATATGGGTCTCAGAACTAGCTTTGCTATCACATGGTAAATCTTGAAAGTTTATGTTAGGAGTGTGCATACTTAGAACTCACTGCTCTCAGCTTTGAGGCTTCAACTGAAACTTTAAATAACAGAAAAATTCCAAGGCAACAACCTATTATATAAACTTGAAGAGTTCCATTGCAGGAGCTGGACAAAAGCAGGCTCTGTTTATAGAAAACCATTGATCAAAACTGAAACAAGTCTGATGTTCACTGTGAAACTATATAGTAGACCACAAACAGGGCCTCTAAGGTTGTGCAACTCCACCTGGGAGTGGCTGATGGGGTTCAAACTCTTCAAAGTTCCAAAGGGATTCTCTGGCCTTTAGTATTTGGACAGAAAGACATTGTGTAGATAGAAGGCCCATGGACAGAAACCAACTAGGCATCGTGGGTTGAGTTCACTTTGGAAAATTTAGGCACACAGATTCAGTGATTCTAATAGGCCAATCAATCATCCACAAGAGTAAGAACTTCACACTGGCAGAGGCAAAGTCTGGATGACCTGTTCCATGAGGTCACCTCCCCTTGCCTTCTCCCATGCATTGTCATGGAGCTCCAATAACAGCTTCATGCTCCATCCACCTCAGTCCACACAGAGGTCTCTAACAGTCAATGTTAGTTTTCTTTGAAGAACCTTAAAAAATGGCTATTTGCACAAGCTTCTTAAAGTCTGACAAAATCAAATAATTGAAATAGTAGAGAATAAAGTGAGTGGATTCAAAAAATCCACATGCCCCAAAAAAGAAATTCCATGAGTGAATAATCTGAGAAAATGAAAACCAGAACTAAACAAGTAAACATGTTCTTCTTCCTTGTATCCAAAATTTAAGTAGATTGTCACTTTCTTCCAGAAGGCACTTCACATAGTAGACTTTGGTAACTGCTGACTTTACAGAGAGATTTATTGGAGGTAGGAAAGCTGTAGTCACTGCCTTGCCAAAGCAGTAAACATAAGGGATTTACTTTCCATAACGATTTACTTGTATATTTTTAAAAATACTTCAAGAAGAATGTACATTCGAAGAATATTTCATGGAAATGAGTATAAGATGCTAATTATAAGTTTGGGAACTTAAAAGATACCACGTATTTAACACAAAATTACTGTCAAAAATTGTCCTACATGGTGGAACTGTATAACCATAAGTCATTGTAAGTTAAAAACTACCTTATTCCTTGTTACGATAACCAACAGGGACTCAAAAGACGTATAAATTTCTTCTTATATGGTGATTACCTGTCACTCCTTTGCCTTCCTCTGAAGGTGTAAAAAAACCAAGGCCGGGCGCGGTGGCTCACACCTGTAATCCCAGCACTTTGGGAGGCCGAAGTGGGCAGATCACGAGGTCAGGAGATAGAGACCATCCTGGCTAACACAGTGAAACTCTGTCTCTACTAAAATTACAAAAAATTAGCCGGGCATGGTGGCGGGCGCCTGTAGTCCCAGCTACTCGGGAGGCTGAGGCAGGAGAATGGCAAATAAGTTTTTATCAGAGTTATTCCAAAATGGAATGACTATGGAATATTATTCAGCAATAAAAAGGAATGAAGGACTAATGCATGCTACAACACAGATAAACTACGAAGTGAAAGAAACCAGGTACAAAAAGCCATATGCTCTATGATTCCATTTACATAAAAGATCTGGAATGGATAAATCCATAGAGACAGAATGCAGATTGGTTTTTGCCAGGAGCTGGGGAGAGGGGAAAAGGGGAGAACCCACTTAAAGGGTAAAGGGTTTAGGAATGATGGAAATGTTTTGGAACTGGATAGCAGTGGTGGTGGCACAGTGCTGTGAATGGACTAAACACCACTGAATTGTTCACTTTCAAATGGTTAATTTAGAAATAAGAGAGGAGAAATAACAACAAAAAAGTTGAATGAGTAGTCACAGGATTCCCAAGTTCCCTAGCAATTAAGTTGTTTTCTTCAGCATAGGCCAGAAGTTCACTCAATATAGACACAGTGACAGATATAAAGTCAAGGTTTAGACTAGAGAAACTCAAGATTCCTTCTAGTTAGAAACTATGATAGTCCGTGACGATTTGTCATGATCTCCAGAGCTCTTCAAATAAAAACAAAATTATCTCCTATGACCCACAAGTTCTGCATGGCCTCACTGAACAAACCCTGTGTCCCCATCGCACACACCCCCTACTCATCTCATCCCATGTTGCCTCTTGTTCTAACTGTCCTGCTTTCTTTCACTCCCTCATACATACCGTGATCCCTCCCTTTCTCCAGACCCTTGCACATGCATTTATATTCCCTACAATGCCCTCCCCTTTCTACCTGGTTAATTCTCACTCGTCCTCCAAGCATCATTCCTTCTGAGAAGATGGCTATCACTCATTGCACCAAGATAACAAGGATCAAATATAGTGGAACCAAGAAAGGAAAAGAGAATGAAGGAAGAAGTGACTGTGGAGGCAGGATGGGCAAGACTTAATGACCTTAGGGATTAAGAATCACTGATTGGATCACAGAGGCTTTGCCAAACACAAACTTATTTACATTTATTTGACTATTTATCATAATTTGCATCATTTACCTAGTACATCTTATTCATACTTATATACTATACATATATTATATACTAGATATTAAAGTTTGTCTTCAACACTCTAATGTCCTTTCTTCATCTAACTGCATGCTGCTTAGAAACAAATTATATTGGGCTGGGCACAGTGGCTCATGCCTGTAATCCCAGCACTTTGGGAGGACAAGGGGGTAGATCACCTGAGTTCAGGAGTTTGAGACCAGCCTGACCAACATGGAGAAACCCTGTCTCTAATAAAAATACAAAATTAGCCAGGCACAGTAGTGCATGCCGGTAATCCCAGCTACTCAGGAGGCTGAGGCAGGGGAATCGCTTGAACCTGGGAGGCGGAGGTTGCAGTGAGCCGAGATCGTGCCATTGCACTCCAGCCTGGGCAACAAGAGTGAAACTCTGCCCACCCCAAAAAGAAAGAAAGAAAGAAAGAAAGAAAAAGAAACAGAAAAAGAAAGAAAGAAAGAAAGAAAAAGAAAGAGGGAAAGAAAGAAATCATATTCATCTTTCTATGCTACAGTTCACCTAGCCCAAAGCCTTGTCGGTGGTCAGCATTATTTCTAAATAAATATATATTCAATGAATGAATGAATAAATTGTTGCTGTGGTTTGCTGTTTAAGTTTCCAGGTCTGTTAGCAAACCCCAGACTTGTAAAATACTTGAAGGGCTGTGTACACTCCTTCTTTGTATCTTTCTTTGTGCACTGCTAAATCTTAAGCATACGATAGGGTTCAGGACATTTCTGAGGAAGAAAGGAATGATGAGTGAATGATTTCAGGCTATCTCTCAAGGAGAATGAGGAGTTTATTCAAGCCACCACCAGTTTCTATGAGTATAATGAATGCATTCAAATGTAAGTCTACACAAAACCTATTTAGGTAAGGCAGGCAGCCACCCTACCTGGAAGGACATTAGATAGAGAGGATTATTGCTTTATCATCGGTGTCACACTCACAGCTGTGAACTCGTGTGCAGCATAGTTCTATAACCTCAGGGGGACTGTCAGCTGTGGATGCTGAAAACACAGTTCTGCCACCAACAGCCCCTTTCTATTACAATGAATGACCCTCCTGTAGTTGGTGGTTGCAGTTTCAGCCATGGTGGTAGTCAGGGTTTGTAACACATCTCTACCTTTCACTCACACCATCTCCCCAACACATTCCCAAGTGAGAGGCAGCAGCTAGCTGTTCAACAAGGTAGTTTCCCTATAAATCTCAGCAGGAAGCAGCCTGGTGAAATGGGAAGAACACAAGATTGAGGGCCAACTCTTGCATTCTGCTCCCAAATATTTAACTCCATGTTGTTATATGTAACAACTCCATGGAGACTTTAGGAAAGAGGAAGGCAACTAGTGGTTTGCTGAGCACCTATTCTGTGCCAGACACTTTGTATGTCATTTATTTAATCAGCATCATAGCTTTACCTTATAGTTAACATTGCCTCTTTTTCACAGCTGGGGCAACAGAGGCTGAACAACTTGCCCAAGGCCAAATGTAGGATGTATAGAGAATTTGTACCCAGTTTTTCAGGTAAACTATTTCCCTTTTCTCTGAGCCTCAATTTTACCTATAAAAGAAAGAGATTAGGTGTACATGATTTAACACCTGCATAATTTTTCTAGAAACTTTTAACCTATTCCCTGATTTGTAACCATTACCACAGGAAGTAACACTGTAGCAAGAAGTAAAACAGAAACTGTCGAAAATAGACAAAATGAAGAGATATACTAAATTGAGTTCATCTCTTTGAATATTGGATTATGGACAA
The DNA here is from genome assembly GCF_029289425.2 of Pan paniscus. Classification (NCBI taxonomy): domain Eukaryota; kingdom Metazoa; phylum Chordata; class Mammalia; order Primates; family Hominidae; genus Pan; species Pan paniscus. The sequence continues at coordinate 29,923,158 of NC_073249.2, read as the reverse complement.
GGCAGGTAATCTTCATGCATCAACCTTGTGTATTGAATTAAAGATATTTTTAATAAATTCAAATATAACATTTTAGTGATTCAACAAATAATTTTTTTTCAGATTTTAAACATTATGCTATCCTATTGTTTAGTTTGTCCAAAAGATATATGATTTATTGAAGCTATTAATGCACAATAATCTCACTTTTGTGCCTAGATTGGGACCCTTTAAGAAAAAAGTTTGAGGACTGGTGAATGGACACTTTTCAATGCATGTCTATTAACTCCAAGGGGGAAAAAAACTACCTTATACTTATTCACTCCTATGTAAGTCAGTCTAAATAGAAGGAGATTAATGTCTTTCTCAGATGAAGGAGCTAGACAGTCCGGTAAGCTTGTTTCACTGGCACATAATAAAAATCTCTGAAGCCAAGGACCAGGCTGCTTTGCCTCTTTAGGTAAGAGAGGTGTCCTCTTCCTGAGCTCTTCCCCCATACAGAGGAAGGATGGGGATCTTCTACTTTATAAGTACCTCTTTTGGGGATTGCAAGCCAATGTCAGCTTTCAGAGACGCCAATCTGGCACTCACAGAAGAATTAAGGTCACTTAAGGAATACGTACAATAAAAAGAAGACGAAGAAAAGATTTTGGAAGGTCATCAAAGACTTAAAAGAGGGCATTCCGTGGCCAGGCAGAAAATGATAAAGGATCCGGGATTTATGTGCTTAGGAGAATTGAACCACACTGTTATTACAAAGCCATAACAAAACCCTGGCTCAAGCGCCATTCTGCCTGTAAGTGCAATTTCTTAAATGGAGACTAGATTCACAGGGAAGACTATGATTTGTTTGGGATTTTGTCCCCAAAGTGTAAGAATAGCTTAGGCATTAGGTATTCCTAATTTGTTATAACTTGTGAGCAACTGGCTAAGTTGGCAGCTGTAAAGAGGCCAAGACTGCAGTGGAGTCTAATAAAAACCCTAATAAAAGTTTTAAACTAGTTCACACATCTGCAGTCTAACGGGGGGTATTACCTAATATGTGCCATCACTGCAGCGGCCCCACCCCACACCGCTGGCTACTTGCTGGAGAATGAGGGAGGGGAGGGGTATTGGTGCAACATTTCCCCCAGGCAGAATTTACTGCTTCTTAGAGAACCACAACCATCTCCACAACCATCTTCAGATGGACCTTGAGGGGATTTATTTAAAGAAATATAGCTAATTCTCTCGGGTTCCCATAATTTGCACTTGCAAAAATTCTTTGAAAAGGGTTGAAGCACGCCTCTTCAATGTATAGATATCTTCACCAGGAGACAAGAAATTGATGTCTGGCATTTTAATGCCCCCTTGCAAAAATAATCAACTCTACCCCCAGGGCCTCAGCAGCAGCAGTTCAAAGAGTGCTCCCCTCCAAGTGCTGGGACTGAATGATTTCACTAGAGTGGAGGAAGAAGCGGGAAGCCGGTGGTAGGAGGTGGAAAGCCCAAGATTTCTTTCCATGCTTTGAAAATTAATCAAGAACCTTGAGAAAATACAAAAGGTAGAATTTTAATAAAAAATCTAAAGCTTAGTAAATTGTTGATATTAAATGCAAAAAAAATTCTTTTCCCATTCCAGAAAAAGTATTATATTTTTCTAAGAGAAAGTGTTTGCACCGTGAGCTGACATTATAATATGTTTAATTAGGTGATTCTAAAGGTTATTCTAGCACATGCATAAACCAGTCCAGCATAAGGCCGCATCATTGGCTCAGTCTCAAGAGAGGGTGCGCATGACACTTAGCTGCTAACAGTAGCAGCCTTCAAGGCCTGTGCCCACCAAGAGCACATAGATCAAGTTGGCTCTTAGAGTCTAGTCACACATTTATATTGAAAGGTAGAAAAGCCACCTTCTGGGACTTTTCCAGAGCTTCAAATAGTCTCCCTTCTCTCAGCTCATCAAGCTTAAAATGGTTTTCTTTGTTAGCTTTCAGCCACCCTTGCCTTCCAGACTAAGGAGATTTGAAACTCCTCTCCCCAGGTTATGGAAGATACAAAGGACTTTTCAGTTCACCATATTTTCCTGAAAGAAAATCTCTCTGTCTCATAAAAGCAGCCCCAAACCACACAAAAGCCTGGGGGCCGGGAGAATGAGAGAGCCCAAGCCAATTCTCCCTTCAATCACTTTAACTCAACTCGCTGCTGAGAACTGCGAGGTGTCCTGTGTCTGATGATTAGCATCAGGTGATGCCAGGGTGCCAGACAATTAGCAAAATAACCTGCCTTATTCTAAGAAGGGGACTCATGGCAATGAAATTATTGTCTTAAAAATAAATGTGTTGATTAGGTCTTTGTATTTGTGCACGCACTCTCAGAAAAAGAAATAGAGGCACGCTTCTAAAAAGGGCATTTTCGAAGAAAATACCATCCTCCTCCTCTTGCCCAGCCCCACCCACCCAAAAAATAAAGCATTATTACATTCAAATCCACTAGGGAACAACGACCAAAAGTATGTTAATTCCACTTATAATCTCTGTTCTATAGTTGTGCTTGTCATCATCTTTTTCTTTTCCTGTTCTCTAGAGGAAAACTAGAATTGCCTGAATTTGAGCTATTATTTTCTGACAATTTTAAATCACAGAACATTTCTTCTTCTGCAATGTTTTTATTTGTTCTGTTTGCACATCAAGTAGCCTGTTTCCTCTAAATAACACAGTATTTACTCTAACACAACAAGTAGCCTGGGCGAGTCCTGTTCTGTTCTCATTTGCCTTACGGGTGTCTGAGGTACTGGCTTCAGGTTGTCTGGAAGAGACCCCATGAGGGTTCAGGAGGTCAACATCTGAACTACATCTGGGGCCTTTGGATTAGTATCTACACATTTGGGTTAAGACACCTTCAAAAAGGGATGCATGGGAGTCACTCACATTGTAGCTAGTATTATCCGCATTGAGTGAAGTAGTTGGAGTTTAAGGAGAGTCATTCACACAGGTGGTAGAAGGGCTAAGATTCAAATTCAGATCTGATTGGTTCTAGAACCTGCACACTCAAGTCCTTCATGATACATCTCCCCTATTAGTAACATGTAACAGACCCAGAATTTCTGGCTCAATGCTCCAGAAAGCAAGGAAACTCTAGGATAAAGGGCATTCCCCTGCCTGCTCTAAGTGCAACTTGCAACTACACCCAATTTCCCCCACCCTCGGCTCTAGTGCATTTTCTAGCTAAGAGACATACATGTGTGACTCAGAGACATGGTATCCAAAGAGGTCTGGAGCAGAGGCATTGAGCAGGTTCTTTTTTTTTTTTTTTTTTTTTTTTTTGAGACAGAGTCTCGCTGTCGCCCAGGTTGGAGTGCAGTGGCGCGTTCTCGGCTCACTGCAGGCTCCGCCCCACGGGGTTCACGCCGTTCTCCTGCCGCAGCCTTTTGAGTAGCTGGGACTACAGGTGCCTGCCACCTCGCCCGGCTAATTTTTTGTATTTTTAGTAGAGACGGGGTTTCACCGTGTTAGCCAGGATGGTCTCGATCTCCTGACCTCGTGATCCGCCCGCCTCGACCTCCCAAAGTGCTGGGATTACAGGCGTGAGCCACCGCGCCCAGCCTGAGCAGGTTCTTTGAGGAGATACCTACCAGTCCACAGGTGGGAGTCAGGCAAGAGGAAGTGCAAGAGGAACTAAACCAGGTAGGAAGTGGATCCCAGTATAGGCTGCGACAACTACATGTGGTAACGGGCCCCAGACATCATGGAGAGGAATTAATATGTATTTAAGAACACTGCCTTTCCATAATAGAAGACATTTCATTGCCAATTACCAAGAATGTCTTGAAGTGTCAGAACTGGGCTTGGATGAGGACTCTGGCCAAGTAAAACTTTTCCTGGGGCTTGTTATCATTATTTTTCAGTGGCAATGGTGACTCAGGAAACAATCTTTAGAAATTTTTTTTATCACCTAGATCTGCTCAGTCGTGTCCTTCTATTGTGATGCTGCTACTCCTGAGTTGGGCCCATGTTCTTTCCAGTTTTCTGAGGTCACTATACTGTGCTATTCAGAGGAAACAACAGATACATACCATTCTCTATTCCACGCTACAGCTTCAGTCCCACCACTCCAGCCAGGAGGCCGTCAACCCTGGCTGCAAATTAGGATTATAGAGAGGAGACTAAGACCAGCATGAGTGTCATGGTAAAACAAAATAAACATGTCTAGTGTTCTCAGTAAAGAATGATTACAAAATATGACCTATTCACATATTTAGATAGGATTCATCTCTATACATGCCCCCAGCCTGTAACAAAACTATTAAAAATTAGTCCATGACGCATTAAGTTTTCACTAGAAAGCCAGCTATGATATATGGTACAAATGAGCAAAAGTTGAAGCTCTGAGTTCATGTAAAAGACAATTGCGTGTAATTTCTTCCACCCTCTGCCCTCCATGTCTCTCAAATGATCAGTGGGAAGCTATAATACACATTTATCCACAATTACAATGCTGTTGAAATAAAGAAAATATTGTAGACAAAGAGCTTTTCCATTTTAAAAGTTGGAAGGTTATTTGCTTACTTCTTATCCATATATATTTAATTAGATGTGGATGCACCTGCTTGGCCATTTTGTACATAATTTGATTTTACAGTGCCTTCATAAAAATAAGAAAACAGTGGCCCCTCTGGATGACTTCTTGGCAAGAGGAAGATACATTTTTACAGAAGGAAAAGGGGGTGCCTTCCCCTTCTTCCAGGTAGGACTGAGCACAGCCTGGATCACATCCCCCACTCATTCCCTCCATCCAGCATTTATAGGCAGGGCTTGGAATGTGCAACCCTAAACATGTAACCCCAAAGGATCGCCCACATTCAATTCACAATTATTCTTTTACCCAGCTTCATTCTATGGAAAATCTCCAGGAAACATTTCAGAAATCGGTCATAATTTTTCAGTTGAGACTAAGTTTGGGAGGTTTCTAGCATTTAATAAGAAGAGACCAGGGATGCTAGATGCCTTACGATGTTCAGGGAAGAACCAAACTAGAAAAAATTGTTCCACACCTTCAGATTAAAAATATATATATATTTAAAACACTTTTAACTGGTACAATTACATGAAGCTTGACTTTATAATTAAATTAAGTAATCTACTTAATAGTTTGTATATATATCAATTTTCCAAAAATGCAGCTACTGTATGAATGAAGAGAAGACTGTACATTGTTACCTTACAAAGATTTGCTCAACATTTTGGAAAATTATGCCACCAAGAGAAACTCAGGTCATAGGATTTTTGTTTCTAATACAAGATACTTGTAATTGTTTATACTAGTAGTTGTTCCATTCATGATGATTGAACATATGTATGCATATATATCTTTAGATCTTGTTTCAAAATATCAAATATAAGATAATAGCAACAAGATTCAGCTGACAATTTGAAATTGGATTATATAGCTTTGCCCATAAAAGAGAAGTTATGGAAATGCCTTCTCTCCCGATGTGTTTTTTCTAATGAAGTAACAAAGTCATGAAGATTAAAGAAACATTTTACAAAGAAACATCGTAATAAAGTTGTCAAAAGTGTGTCACATTTCCAAGGGATCTTGTCCCTGGAATACTCACAAATAGTCTTTTAATCAAAAAAAGGATGAATCTTAGCAATAGAAATGATTGCTAAATTGTGGTAAGCTACACAATATTGGAGAAAAGCTAACTTTACTAGCTATGCAAGAATTTAGTAAAATCATCATGGAAAAAATGCAAATAATTTTTTTTTACTTTTCTTTTGAGCAGTGTTACTGTGTCCAGAAGAGTTTATGGCAGTGTTGAAAAATTAGCCATGTAATGAACTGCAACAAGTAAGTTTTTATGTCAAGTATATGAAAGCATCTTGTATGATAATGAAGATTTACTGCTCATATACAAAGGATCTGCAAGGAAAAAAAGAGTAGTAGATAAACTAGTATTTTCAAAAGAACTGATCAAGTACAAAAAAAGTATGTCAGTAGTTAGAATTGTTAAAAAATGTTAAACAGAAAAATAATTTCCTTTCCAGTCATTGACTGTACCATAGAAAATGGGACCAGCTATGATTTGCCAATAAGGCTTTGTAAACAAATTAAAATACCACCATGTTTTAGCAGTTCCTTCTATTTTTCATCAATGACTAGTAGGTAAGAATCTTGGTGAAACATTTCAGAAATCAATATATTGTTTAGTCTTAATAAAATTAAGACATCTATGAATTATTATTTAGAAATCTATGAATTGACAAAAATATTAAAAATTTTATCCAACATAATAAGTAATCTTATAAGTAAGATAGCTCTTCAAAGGGAACTGCTTATCAATTTTATGCTTACTATTTGACAGTGTTGTAGAATTATTTCATCATTGATAAATTAGTGACAAATACAATACCAAAATTAAAATGTTGAAAAATGTTGTATTTATTTTTTAGAGATAGTTGTAAAGTTAAATGAGGTAATTTTGAGATGCAAGGAAATGAAATCAATCACATCAATGTGAAAGAAATATTTATGGGAATTATCAAGAAACTTAGATTTCTTTAAAATAATCTTTGTCACTGAACATTTTCATTATTCTTCTTTCCACCTACCGAATGAAGTTAAGTGTAATACTATTTGGAAATATATTACTCTCATATGGATGCTACCAAAAGATGAAATGTAACTATCTGAATGAATAAGTGATTAATGCATGATCTATTCATTTGAAATGGAAAAAGGGCATGTCAGCCAACACTTACAGAGTTCCCTGAGGGAGGAAGAAAGGACAGGGGCCCAAGAATTTAATCATTCTAATCACAAAGTTAACCCACTCCTTTTCTTGTTTGTTTGATTTTTTCAATTTTAATATAATGTTTAATGAATAATATGTTTAATGAAAATAGTTTTAACATCATTTAACATTTATTCAATCTTTCTCTTAATCTGTTTAAAGGACTGATGTCTACATTGCCAGGGCATATAGCTATTACATATTATAATCCCTTCTTTTTAACCCTCATTTGGTTCTAATTCTATAAGTAACTATATGTTTACTGCTCACCACCAGTACTTATCATGATTATCACCAGTAATTTTGGTTATGTGATGCTCATTCTTTAATACTTTCCTTCAAGTGTTCATGGGATGGAGATATCTGAAGTTCTTGCCTGTTCATAACAGTTGGCTTCTCCTCTTTACAGTTAAAAGTCCCTTTTGTATCACACCTTGATTATGTCTAAAAATTTCTCTAGAATACATCCTAGTATTGATCATCTGGCTTAATATTCTCAGGTGTGTGATATATTCTTTCAATATGCAGTTTCTATTGTTGTTGTTGCTGTTTTGGAAAAGTTCCTCCAATTATACTGTTGGGATTTGTCCTGTCTCTTGGCTTTTATTCGGTTCTTCAGGGACTCCTTCATTTGCTTTTTTTAAATTTGGCCTCTGTTCAATCTTTGTCACTTTCCCTTGAATCTTTTTCAAGTGTCTCAATGTTAGTGTTAAAATTTTAGATTATTCCATAATCTTCATCTATTTTTCCATAGGGCATTATCTGTTGTGTGTATTCACTCATGTTTCTCCTGCAAACCCACTTCTTTAAAGAAAGAAGTTGAATTACTTATTAGAGCATTTGGAACCTCATATTTAGGGAGAATGAGTTTCAGTGCTACATCACAGTTACTACAAACTACAGTTGTTATAAATATATTGCAATGGTCACTGTAAAGAAGCCTTATAACATACAACGAATATAAACAGTGTGAACAAATTCCAAAACAAATATTATCAAATTGGTGGAGTCACATGAAACAAATATACTTTTGTTTTAAGGATTATTTTTAAAGTCTTTCATGTTATTGCTATTCTATATATGTACAGAATATATGTATTGTAGCTTAATGATAGGAAATTTGTGCTGCAAAAAAATGCCTATTTATTTTGTTTGGGTTGTCCATTCTCTTCTAAATGTAGTATTTATTGAGTCAGTTGTTATCTTAGAAAGTTAGAATCATAGGTAGTTTATGTTTTCATTTAAAACATTATATTTCATTTAAATGTGAATCTCAACTTATCACAGTCTGCCTTCAAATAACGTTATACTCACTTTACAAGTTAACGCAAGAAGCTTACAGCAGGATTTTTTCATTTTCCCCTTGTTCTTTGTGATATTATTGCCATTTATTTTTCACTTCTATATATGTTACAAATGCCACACTACCTTGTTGTTTGCTTTATATAGTCACAAACATTTGGAGAAATTGAAAAACGAGAAGTCTTTACTATTTGCCTCGCATTTACCAATTCCAATGTTCTACCATGTTGATTAAGTGTCTCAGTGGTATCTTTCACCTTCAGACAAAATAATATATGTTAACATTTCTTGTAATACTTAGTGAACAATTCCCTCAGCTTTTGATTGTGTGAAAATGTCTTTTCTCTTCTCCATTTTTTAAGGATTGCTGATTGAAGATTCTTAATTAACAGAGGTTTGTTTTTCTTTCCTCTCCTGTCTTCTGGCTTGCTTGTTTCTGATAAAGTCAGTGCTAATTGTTACCTTTGTTCCTGGCACACAATGTGTCTTTTTTCCTCTGGCTGCTTTTGAGAATGTTTTCTCTTTCTCACTTATTTTCAGGAATTTTATTATAATGTGCCTCTTTCTTTTAAAACAAAAATTCTAGGTTCAGGGGGCCATGTGCATGTTTGTTATATAGTTAAATTCATGTCACAGGGGTTAGATTCTTTGTGTTTGTCCTTCTTTGGGTATGTTGGGTTTCTTGGACCTGTGTGTTCATAGTTTTCATCACCAGGAAATTTTTCGAGCATTACGTTTTCAAATTTTTTGTATTCTTCTCTTTTCCTAGGACCCCAATTTACACATTTCTTAGACCTCTTACATTATCACAGAGCTAAGTGAGAATCTGCTTTTTCTTTCCATCTTTTTCTTTCCATGCTTCAGTATGGAAAACTCCTATTGTTATGTATTAATGTTCATTGATCTTTTTTTCCTCCAGTATCTCTTCTGCTATTAAGCCCATCCAGTGAATTTTTTTCTTTCAGATATTGTGCTTTTCATCTCTCATTTTTTATCTCCATTTTATATGTATATTTTTATTTAAATGATTATTAATTCCAACATTTCTATAATTTCTGAGTCTATTTCTATTAATTATTTTTTCTCCAGATTATGAGTCATATTCTGCTTCTTTGTGTCAAGCACATTTTGATTGATGTGATTAGATTGCTGATTTTTTAAAAATTTTGTTGTCTTTCTTTAGAGATCATTGAATTTTTGTTCCAGCATCAATTAAATTACTTGAGGATTAGCTTGATTCTTTTGAGTCTTGTTATTAAGCTTTGTTAGGTCAAGCCTTGAGTAACTATGTGGGGACTACTCCTAAGACATGGCTTTGCAAGGGTCTCTGCTGAATGTTCTGAGTTTAGTGAGATGTTTCCACTGTGACTATACTAAATTCAAACCCTACCCACTTCTCAGCCCTGTGCATGCTGTAGTACAAGTTTGTCCAACCTGCTGCCCACGGGCTGCCTGCAGCCCAACACCATAAACTTCTTTAAAACATTTATAAGATTGTTTTGTGATTTTTTTTTTTTTTTTTTTTTTTTTTTTTTGCTCATCGGCTATTGTTAGTGTTAGTGTATTTTATGTGTGGCCCAAGACAATTCTTCTTCTTCCAGTGTGGCCCAGGGAAGCCAAAAGATTGGACACACCTGCTCAAGCCAAAAGATGGGACACCCTTGCTCAGTTTCTAGTTCTTGGGTACTTGTTCTTTGCCCCATAGTTGTTTTTCTCTAGTCTCATGGAGTTACATCCTAGATTTAAAGGGACATTTGATGTAGATTTCTGGAACTTACTCTTCATCTCTCCTTTCTCTCTGGTTCTCTAATCTCTCTAGACTCTGATCTCTGGCTGTCAGCTCAGCAAGATGGCTGTGCTTCATTTAGCTTCCTGCTTTCTGTGCCATGGTTCCAGGACATGCTTCCAAATTGTAAACCAGAGTAATCATATGACACATCTTACTCGTCTTCCTTCTCTCAGGAATCACAGTCTTGTGTTGGCTATTGTCCAACACCTGAAAACATTTTTTTCATATATTTTGAACAGATATGCATTGTTTACCACAGGAACTATTTCCTCAGTTGTGACCAGAAGCAGAAGTGAGTTGCCTATGAATTTTAATTTTTTGCTTATACTGCCCCCAGAAGCATATCGTAAAACAGTTTTCTACAGCCTCCTATATGTATTACTTTTTTTTTTCCTAATCCACTCTCTGCTCCCTACCACCTGCCAAAATATTTGGTCTTCAAAGTCTTAATAAATACCAGAAACTGAAAATATTCCCCAACACGTGGCAGGATTTTAAAATAGAAGATATGTTTTCTGTGCTACTCTGTCATTACTTTGCCTAGGTCATTCCATATGAATTATTTTGACCCTCCACTTACAAGTAAGATACAGCTCATTTGTTGGACTAATTCCTCATTTTCTCCACTTCGTTGGTCTGCAATTTTTCTTGGCGTGTTATCCCAACTTCAATTAAAGTTACTTCTCTCCTTCCTTTATTACACACAAATGAATCTGGGTTGGTATAACCTAGTCAAACACTACTTTTTATTTAGTGTCACTCATAGCTCTACTATTTCATTTTCCTGCTTTTCGTGTAGGGAACGATTTCTTACTTTCTTGTTGAAAAACCCAAACTTATTCATTGTGAAGTTGGGGCAATAATCTGACTACTTCACTATATTTTCTAAGTAGTCATGTCCAAGCACTTACATAATTAAATGCATGTTATTGGGTGATAAAATGTTTTTCTTTTATTTGTCCTTTTTGAGGGCAATAAATTTATGTGTAGATATTTTATTAATATTTTCAAAATTTTATATGTAGAAAGAGTATACTATTTGTTACTTCTCTTACAGTATAGCAAAAGGGGCATTACAAAATATTGGCTAGAAGACAGCATTGAGTCTTATAGAGTTAAAACCCACTGATTTACTTAACAACTTATTAATTGCTTTCCATGTCCAAAGCATTGTCCTATTGGAAATATAGAAGCAAAATGGATGTTGTCTATGGCCCTGACGAGTTCACAATTTAATAGGAGAGATATCCTGGAGCTTCGTGAGTATAGGTCACTTACAATATTTCTTCTTCCTAGGACAGCCATTGACACAGAGAGGCTGGTTAATAAATGCACATTGAATTAATGAAAGTCAATTTTCAAATAGCTTAATAAAGGGCGATAAGTAAAAAGTGAACCAATAGTGGTACAAGTGGAATACCATAGGAGTTTAGAAAATAAAAATATCAGATCTGATGTGACCAAAACAGACTCTTGGAGGAAAGGGCTTTTCATTTAAACCATGATGCATAAACCAGATTGACATAGAGGCAGAGGCCAGGGGTTCCAAAGTGAAGGACAACCCAAAACTCACAAACGAAAGATTACACAATATGTTGGAAGAATAATTAGCAACCAAGTTTGTCTGAACCTTAGTAATCAAGTTCAAGTAAAGGAGTCACAAGGCTTGAACGTTAGTGCCAGCCAGATTGCAGAAGAAACTACACCACGGACAGCAGAAACCAAGGTTCATTTCTGACACAATAACAATAATGCCTTAGAAAGATTAATCTAGCTGTGTTATGTAGGAAAACTATGATGTCAAGGAACAGGGCTTAACCTAGGGGATATTCTTATATCAAATGCCCCACCAAATATGTAAGCCACAAAGAATCTCCTTTTTGAAACTAGTAAACCTCAGGATGACATTATTATTTTTAATATCCTGTACCTGCAAGGAGGAGATGAAGAGAAATGAGATAATATTTATGTCATATATGTGTTTATGGAAAAAAGATACAGCATCTGAAATAAAGAATAATGTAATGGGATAATAAAGGCTCATTCTAGTAACTTGAACATTTTCTTCCTCTTCATTCTCCATTATAGACGCGTTTAATATCACCCTGGTCATAAGGTGCGGGCAGCTAGGCAAAGTCATGGTAGAGTAAGTTTCAAAAAGTCTGTCCTCAAAGAATTTCTTATATAAGAGAGAACAGACTCAGATACGTTGACTTTTGTTATTAATTTAAGAAACGGCCTGGGCGCAGTGGCTCATGCCTGTAATCCCAGTACTTTCGGGGGCCCAGGTGGGTGGATCAAGAGGTCAGAAGTTCGAGACCAGCCTGACCAACATGGTGAAACCCCGTCTCTACTAAAAATACAAAAATTAGCCGGGTGTGGTGGCATGGGCCTATAATCCCAGCTACTCAGGAGGCTGAGGGAGGAGAATTGCTTGAACCCGGGAGGCAGAGGTTGCAGTGAGCCAAAATCACACCATTGCACTCCAGCCTGGGTGACAGAGAGAGTCTCCATCGGAAAAAAAAAAAAAAAAAAAGGTCTAAAACTGTATTGTCAGCACAAGAAGAATGTAACTGGATGCAGTTTACTCTTTTACATTCTCCTGGATACTTTAAATTTCTTCTAAGTAGCAGAGACTTGAGAGTTATTCCTCTGTTTTAGATAATTAATCTCAGGTACCCGTAGAGAAACAGACTTTAAACTATAGAAGCATCTTATGCATACCTCCCTAAAAGCCTTGGATTCAGTTAATCTCTTAAGGTTTGCCTTTACGACAACAGCTAATACCATTTTACTTATTCTAAAGCCCAGGCAGTGAGATGAAGTCCCCCTCTGCAGACCCAAGCCAAAAGGACACACTGAGTCTGGAGAGTGAATTAAAATTTTCACTGGTCAGAAGAGATGGAGAGCTTGGTAATCTTGTGGCATAACATTAGATTCTCAGCTCACACCACAGAAGTCCATTATAGGCCTCAGAAATCCCCGGGTTACTTCTGCCCCCACTTCCTATGAAAATAATTACTAGTTCATGCCCAAAGATTAAAACAGCCACAGCATGAAACAACTTCAGTGTTCCTCTTAGCCTACTTATTTGCTTAAGCCTCCTTCCAGAATATCCCATCAGTCAGAATTCCAGGCAGTGCTTAAAATGTGCGAAGTTGCTAAGCTTTCATCTCTGACTATTTTGACTAGGTCCCAGTCTCTTCCTCTAAGTGGGGTGTGATTTTTATTTTCATTCTTTCTCATATAAATCATACCTCTCTTCCATTTAGTGTCTCCTGTTTTAGCTATGGTAACCAGGCATAAGATCGCTTCCAAACTGAGTAGAAAAAAAAAAGAAAAAGAAGGAAAGAAAAGAAACCGATTAAGGGTTTTTTCTTAATCTGAAAATGAACAAATAAAAACTTCGAACATTGAGTGGGCAAGAGAAGTAAACAGCATTCATGTGAATGGATGGGGCAATTCAAATTCACCTTGGCAACTGACATGAACAATAATGGCAATTAATTCTAATAAACCTCAATGTAATGAATCTTTGGTTTTGAACTAATTGAACTGTGATAAATTGGAATTATGCTAGTAGTAAAAGAATAATAGCATAAAAAACATAGAACTAGTATGATTTCATGTCACTTTTGAAAGAAATAGTAAATAAAATTGAGTTGATTTATGGGTGTCAAATCAAGGCAGGACAGTATAGCATCTAAAAGTTTGAATTGTTGTGAATTTGTAAAGTAGAACCTCAGTAAAACATAACAGAGTTCATAAATTAAGACCGTTAGCATGACTTCATACTATAAAATCATAAATATTAAAAATCTAATCTTTATTGAGTGCTTACTATGTGCCAAATGACTGCTTTCTATGCTTTTTTCTCATTTACTTCTTCTATTTTTTATTACATAATCCTGTCCATTTTACAAATACAGAAACTGAACTTTAGGAAGAGAAAATAGCTTACATAAGTGAACTAGTGGGTGGTGGGGCGAGTGATCAAAACTTAAACCCTTGTTCTTAAACACTGGGCTATTTATTTTGCTTACTCTTTATACACAATGGTTAGATGAGATATGAGTTCCAATCACATCTCCCAAGTGTTTTAGTAGACTCCTGCTGAATTTGTTATTATCTATTCAATAGTTAAGACTACATTTGGTTTTCAAGCAGCATTAAATACAACTTAAACAACGTTTAAAAAAATTGGGGGAGGTTCATTGTATGATTTCACATGAAGTTGGGGGTACCTGGTTACTGAAGTGAGTTAAGGAGCTCAACAATGTTGTCAAGGACCCATGCTCCTCTGTCCATTCACCACTCTTTTCTTATGGTTAAAATGGTAAAATTTATTTTATGCATATATATATCACAATTAAAAAATGAAATTTAAAAAATCCTAATATATAGACTTTTGTGTCCTTAGGATATTAGATGCTAAATTTTTTATTCTAACAGAAGTATGTCAAACGGGAGGGCCCCAAACAAATTCTCCAAGTCCCATTAAGTTCACATATATCTCAGGGTAATTTTCAGAGTGCCGCAAACATTACCTGCCAGCTTTATTTCTCTTGAGGCTGAGGTAACCTATTTCTATGAGGACCCACTAATATAGACGAGTTAATGGAAATTACATTCCAAGATTGGAACATGTCAAGAAAGAGGCAGACGGAACAAAGTTAGTAAACCATTCACCATTCTTAACACTGAAGAGTGCCATCTCAGTACAAGATGGAACAGAGGGCCAGGCATCAGGTCGGTGTTCAAGTCAGAAATGAAGGTGGAAGCCTGGAGCCAGGGACATCTATCCCTTTTGTTAGGAAATTGAAGGCTTCCTCAGAAGTCTCAGCAGATTCCTCTTATATTCTATCACCCAGATCTGTGTCACGTGGCTATACATAGCTTCAAGGAATGCTGCAAAGGCAAGCAATAATTTTGGCAGGTCTAAAAGTGCAAATGGGCAAAGGAGAAGAGGACCAGGCATGGGCACAGGGCTAGCCACCCAACAGTATTTGTGGAAAGTAAATATTCAAAGATGGTGTCTTCATCTGTTCAGGCTGCTGTAACAAAAATACCATAAACTGAGCGCTTAAACAAATAAAAAATTATTTCTTACAGTTCTAGAGACTGGGAAGTCTAAGATCAAAGTGCCTGCCATTTGGTTCCAGGTGAGGGTTTGTTTTTTGGTTTGCAGACAGATGCCTACTTGCCGTATCCTCCCATGACAGAGAAAGCAAGATCTCATATCTCTTCCTTTTTGATAAAAGCATTAGCCCCATCATACGTGCCCCACCCTCATGACTTTATCTAACCTTAATTACCTCCCAAAGGCCCCACCTCCAAATACTATCCCATTGAGGGATAGGGTTCCAACATATGAATTTGAGAGGGATATCACATTCAATCCATGGCAGAAGGGATTATTTGATCAATATAGTATAAATTTCATTAACTGGTGTTAGAATTCTTCTAAAGCATATTTTTTTCAGAGATGGGGTCTTGTGGAAAGCAAAGAAACAGTTTTTATCTTGATAACAGTTGCTGAAAAATGCCTATATGCAGGTAGTGTCTGGACCATACTGACAGTTAAGCATGTGTAGTTCATACCCAGGTCTCTTAAGAAGTATGGAGAGTGGATGCGGAAATAATTCAGATTAATCTGCACATGAATATAAGATAGTATATGAGGCATACTATGAAAAAGCAAGTAAAATGCAGCAACTTTAGTGGAAGGAGAAATGATTTTTTACTGGGAAAAAGTTTTGCTACAAAAAAGCACTTGCCTATTTTGTAGACAGAAAAGACTATCCTCAGAGAAATGACTCTCTAACGATAGAGTTTCAGATACTACAACAACTATGTAAAAGAGATAAAAATGCCAGCATAGTATAAACATCAAAAACTGCCAGAGGAGTAAGAGTCTGCCCTGACAGTGTTTCAGCTACACCCCATTGTCAGAATGTGGATCGTACCATTCGAATTCCCATGTGTCCACATGAATGTGAGCATTCTTGATAATCTCTTATGTTTAGATACCACAATGGGGCACCTCAGGGATTTTCCTCTCCCTTAATCATTTCATCAGTTTGAGATTCTAGTGTGGTTGGGGACCAAGAATTGTTTGGTATGTTAGAGAAGCACATAACATTTTAATTGTGCTTGGAGACAGCGAGACTGAATGAGGGAGAGTAATTAAGAAACATAAATAAACTAGGAACTCTGCTTTGCCTCACATCATATCATTATGGCTCAGAATGAACTGCTGAGCTTTACTATGAGTGAAAGAAGCAGCCAAGGCCACTGATTTTGGAACAAGAGTAAGGACTATATGGAATATGTAAGGTGAAGAATAGAGGCAACTACAGTGTTATTGTAATTATTTTTTATTGTACATTTACTTCGTTTATCATAGAAAAACACACTAATTATGTATGGGGTATATGGCATGTACTCTGGCCTTAATCCATGAACATCATTATATCATTTTTTGTTATTTATTTATTCATTTATTTTTGAGACAGTGTCTCACTCTGTCGCCCAGTCTGGAGTGCAGTGGTGCTATCTCGGCTTACTGCAAACTCTACCCCCTGGGTTCAAGTGGTTCTGCTGCCTCAGACTCCCAAGTAGCTGGGTTACAGGCTCCCGCCACCATGCTCGGCTAATTTCTGTGTTTCACCATTTTGGCTGGGCTGGTCTTGAACTCCTGACTTCAACTAATCCACCCACCTTGGCCTCCCAAAGTACTGGGATTTCAGGCATGAGCCATCGTGCCCAGTCAATATACATTTTTTAAAATTAATTATCAAATTAAACCTGTGAGATGGATACTTTCATTCTCTCCATTTCATAAATGAAGAAAATAAGGCTTGGAGAGTTCAAGTGACATACCAATGCTTATGTATTCCTTTCTAGGTGCTTAGCAGGTACTAACAGCCATTCAGTGGCAGATCTTGCTTTCAATCATGACCTATCAGACACCCAAAGCCATAATTTTAACTATCATGTAAAATAATATTTCTGTAACCCAGAAAAAAGGCAATAGAACTCAGATTTTGAAAAAATTTTGGCAGATTCCAGGTCTAGAGAGGATAATTATCTTGGACACAAGCAATTAAATGTAAACATGTATAATGTGAAATATTCAAATATACATTGAAACTGTCCCTGAATTGGATGCATTTATTAGTGGATAAATTTATTATAATAATGTATTAATAGAGATTAAATTAATATACTTATTACTAAATGGATGAGTTTATTAAGATACCTAACAATATATTAAACAAGCATATGAAGGCTTGTTTTCATAGCAGCATCATTAATGCTGCTAAATGTCCATCTCTGTGCAGATATTGGCAAACCTTTTCTCTAAAGACCAGACAGTAACTATTTTCAGCTTTGCGGGTGATAGAGTCTCTGTCATAATTATTTAACTCTGCCTTTGTGGCATGAACGCAGCCATAGACAATACATAAACAAATGGGTGTGGTTGTGTGCCAATAAAATTTTATGTATAAAACAGGCAGAAGTGAAATTGGGCCATGGTCCAAGGTTTGCCAGCCCCAATGTTAGATAGCTAAAACGATCCCATTTTAGGGAGAAAGCTCTAAAAGAGTGCTAATATAGCAAGCAAGAAAAACAAATAGATATATTTAAAGTTTAAGCAACACTTGAATCTCATTTTTATAAAGGGAGGGAGTCAACACGGTTTTCATTTTCACTTTCAGTCGTATTAACTAATGATTACAAGGAAAGAAACTTATGTTAAATTACAAAACTAATTTATAAGGCAAATTGTCTAAACTGTCAGATTATCTAAACATCAGAAGGCATGTCAGAGGCAATAATAGTACACAAAATAATGTTTAGAAGAACCAGAATAAAGCTCACCACCAGTCAATCTATACATATTTAATGACCATGCAATATGTAAGTTCTATTGCAGAAATGCAAAGATAAAAAAGAAGGCAAAAGAAACAAATATTAGAAAATTAAATTTAGTTTATGAGAGATTATTGCGTGGTTATTAAAATTGTTTATTTCTATGTAATAGCCTTCTCTCGATATAACAAAGAAGAAAATAGATCAATCTCCAGGAATTAAGATTTTTAACCATCTGAAATAATAAGATGGATGCATATAAACTCTTGAAATTAGTTTCACCTCTACTACTCTAGTTTTGTGAAGCAGACACTAAAATAAATATATATGTGTGTTTGCATATGTGTGCATATACAGACATAAGCATTTATATGTATGTTACTTAATTGTTCTCTGTATAGTATATGTAGCGTGTATGTTATATGTGTATGCATATATAAATACTGTGTCCAGATACTATATATATACACGTACAGTGTTCATATATGTAGTGTTTATGTAGACATATATACCATGTGTATTGTATATGTAGTATATATATACACATATGTACAGTCATCCCTCAGAATCCACCTGGGATTGGTTCCAGGATCCCTATGAATAACAAAATCCACAGATGTTCAAGTCCCTTGTATAAAATGGCATACTACTTGTGTGTAACATACACACATCTTGCCGTATACTTTAAATCATCTCTAGAATTCTTATAATACCTAATGCAATGTAAATTCTATGTAAATAGTTAAACTATATTTTTATTTGTATTGCTTTTTATTGTTGTATTATTATCTTTTCCAAATATTTTTTATCTACAGATGGTTGAATTCATGGATGTGGACAGCGAACTGTATTGTATGTCCATATATATATATATATATATATATATATACACACACACACATATGTATATACTACATAAAGAATGAAGAATAAGTAATGTACAGATTACAAACATTTCCACATTATTCATCTCATTAAATCTTCACATCGAAAGGTAATACAGAAAGGGTAATACAAAAAAAAATTTAAAAACTTGAGTGAAGATAACAACAAATAGATCTGTAATGGAGAGACCAAGTCAACTTTACCTGTAACTATCAATCAGTGTGAGTCCTCTTTTCCCCAACAGATGGTGTGGAAGGAGAAAAATGGGAGTACATCATGCTGCACTCCAAATCGTTTATCATCTTAAAAATGTGGGAAAGCTAGAATTGGTAAACAAGACTTTTGTAAGCATGCATAAAACATATTAAATATTTGGTGGCAAGGGATTTCCATGAGGCTTTCATGGGAGTTAATAAATCAACAGAAACCACTTACCGAAACATTTTCATGGGTCCAGTGGAATTCTAAGCAAATATCAGGTTTAAGAATGAAAAGTCAGTTATATTTTCAACGTAATCTCACGTTCAAAGAAGTGTAAAAGATGCTTAAGTGTTAATATTTTATGTTTCCCCACTCTCAGCAGTAAATGCAGCCCATTAAAAAGAATGCTAAGCCATAGCTGTTAGCACTGGCACGGGACCAAGGAAACACTGAACCTTCACAGAAGGGGGTTAATTGCTACACGAAGAGGTAATTTATTAAGGAACACTGAAGCCCTGTATATTCCCCAATGTGAGGCTGAACAGCAAAATCTTATGTGAATATTACATTGGATAATCAAGGCCTTTTCTATGGCAGACTTCAGAACTAGCTAACCTAAACAAAAAGGGGCAATGGAGGGGAAAAAGGGAGAAAGAAAAAATTCCAACACCATTTTTTCTCTATGGCTCCCATAAACCTTTACACGGTGCCCTCCAGTCTGCCGCCCCCACCACCAGGAAAAGTTTGCTGCTCCATAAACCTCTTGGTGGCTGATGAGAAAGTCTCACGTAACTATCAGGTGCAGGGGCAGCTTCTACTATTTTTTATTTGTCCAGATCTGATGCTTCAGTATTCTTCCGAGTGTCAAACTTAATTTTCACCATTTGTCAGAGCAATGTTTTCAGAACCTTATCATGTTGAACTAGACCTTCTTTTCCATCACAGTTCAGACCAATATCACATGGCCTATTAAACATCAAGTGTGAAGAAAATAGTGGCTCCCCGTGTCCCATGCCTAATGTCTTCCTTTTGGCAGAATTTCGTTCTTAGTCCAATGGGCTCCTTGTTCTGTCCTGAGCTTACGATTTTGTCAATGGCAAAGGTTCAAGAGACAAGTAGAGTCCAAAAGCAAGTGTGACGGCCAAAGTGGCTCTGAGAAATCATTTTACCTAAGAAGCTGATGATGTTCTTGGCGGCACTGGCAACAGATTTTGGAGTCTCAGAGAACTAGGGTAGGAGAATTAGTTTTACCTCTTTGTCTTTCTTTTTTTTTTTAACATCTCCAACAGCAAATTGTCATTGAAGAAAAATTCCCTTGGGAAAAAAAAATAGAGCAAAGGAGAAACTGGTTGTTCCATCTTTTTTATTTTGGGCTTAGTCTTCTAGCTATCTCTAATCAAGCCCTCGAAAAATGAGTATTTATGGGGTGCAGATCTTTCTCCTGGCACTGGGCTGATAGAGGTGATAGAATACAGAAAGCATATAAGACGTGGCCTGGTCCAGCCCTTAAAGTGTTCAGTATCATAGGAAAGATTTGTTTTAATAATCCATGTGAAACAAATAACAACTTTATAGTATCTACAATAGGGATAACAGAGAGAGAGCACTTTGAGAAGATTTGAATGGGTCCTTATTCTTCTTCCTTGTTGAGCTACTCTTCTACTTCACTTTGTATTTTTATTTATCACCCTTCTCCATGTATTCTATATCTTGCGGGCCTTTTCTTGTCCCTGAGCTGCACATGCCCAAAGCCCTATCTGGACCTTTCACCACCCACTTAACATCATGCAATCTAGAAGCCTCCATGATCAAAATTATGTCTCACACTTGCAACTAATCCCCCTAAGACACCCCCATTTCTTCAATATCAATGGTGTCAGTGGAAAAAAAATACCAATTAAGCTACCTTACACAAAGCAGTAGGTGGCCGAAGCATCCCCTTTTTCCATCCCCTCCTTCTTCTTCACATATTTTTCTGATTGTTGACTTTATATGGGAATATCGAATTCTAAGACTAGATCCTGAGCATGTATCACATGATAGGGTGACCAGGTGTAAACCACGGGAGGGGACTGAGAGGTTTCTTTCACAGCTTCTGAGGACTATCCATCCACCATCCCACTTTAAACTATCATCAAGTTTCATAACTGTTCTTGCCCCTTTTTTATTTGGAGTTTGACAGCATATTGCTATATTTCATATATGATCTTATGGCAAGGGAGAAGAGGAACCACTCTTTCTATAGAGCAAAGGGAAGAGTATGCCCTAAGCCAAGAGACCACAATACATGTTCTGTTTTCCAGCTCCCAGTAGGGGATGTACCTGTCTCTTGGAGACCCTTAGGAAACAAAAGACAGGAATGGTTCCTGTTAGACAAGAGAGAAAAGCTTGGATCCCCCAGGATGCAGACTGGTGTGGCTTCCTAGGATCCTCAAGATACTTTCTGTTCTCCTTTCTTTTCTCTCTTCATTTAGAATTTCAGATACCTATCTTGGCTACATATAACTAAAACTAAGCATGGTAATTTACACATGAAAAACATTTTCAGTAATTTTTTATATTTTTTAATTTTTTCAGCTAGTTATGTTTATTTCTTTTACTGCATAAGTGCTTTCTTAGTTGGATTAGTATATCATCCAGTTAAAGCAGCCTCTATTCAGGATTATTTTTCACTTAGGCCCTCATCCTGGGCAGATTTGAAAATCACATTAATAATCACTATTAAGCTCATAAGATGAAACCAAACCTACACATACATGCACATTTCCAACGACTGCAGACTTTTGGTTTTTAATCTGATTTTAAAGAAAGCCTGTGTTAGTTATTTTCTGCAAGTACTCCATTGAGGAGTGTCTTATCCTTTCAATCTTGAAGTTTATCTTGGAATTTATCTAAAAGGAATTATTTTGGTCACAAGGGTCAACACCCCTTTTCTTTCTTAATCTTTGTTTTTAGTTTTCTTTCTAAGGAATTGGAAGAAAACACAGGCAGATGAGTAGTTAAGCAATCCCAGAACTTTGCATGTCACTTGGCCCAGAACCAGGCACATGTAAAGGTCTTCACTTGCCAAAAACACACCAGGGACCTCTTAAGCAATCAAGAATTGCTACATGTGTGCAAGAGCTAACATCTTGAAGACAATTGAAATCGGTAATTCAGTTACCCTCTGTTTCTCATACATTTACCCTCTGAGCATCTCGACATGCTGGAGCATGGAGATCCAAACTGGAAACCCTTGAATGCTCCTTCTGCTTGTGGAAAGGTGACAAGGGCATTCCTTCTTGTTCACAACTGGGCATCATGAAGAGGAATGGAGGACTGGTGGAGGACTGGACTCTACTCTCAAGAATCTCTGGGGAAATGAGAAAAAAAAAAGGGAAACAGCGACAGAAGAAAAAGCAGCAAAACAAAGGACACACTAAAACCAAGAAGAGTGAAATAACAAAAGGAAGCCAAAGAGAAACTCAACCAAGGGTCAGGTTCTACTTCTTGTATAGTTCTTTTGGGACCACTGATAACATAAGTAGGAACTGATCCTCAAAAAATGGGGCCTTTATTTACATGAAACAAGAAGGACTTATTTTTGCTCATGGCATTTGTTCTATTTAAAGGGAAGTGAACTACCTCCAGTCTTTCCCGCATATGAGTATTCCACTTCTGAAATGGGATCTCAAATATATAAGACATTATTCACTACCTGCATTTGATATGAGAAGAATTAAAGTATTCCCAGCAGTTTTATTCACATTTATTATAGTGGGCCAGGAGATTTTCCATAAAAATGAGTAGCTCCCAGTGGGAAAAAAATGTATAGAATTTGCTGATCTTGAACACAGTGTATTTATGTAATACGTTTTATCACCCATAGGCCTTACAGAGCTAGGTTTTCTCCTGGGAAGCACTGTTAATATTTCAACCTCTGTATATGCCAAATGGAAACAAAGATTATTTGAAAAGGTAAATACCACGCTTTCATTCTTCCTGGCACAATACCGATGCTGCATATTTAACTTGAGTTACTAAGAAAACTGAGGGTCTTTTGCAAGATGTGGCAACATTATGCAAATTACTAATTCCAGTTAAATTCTTTTAAGTGAAATATGTTACTCAGCGGTCTTTTGATTGCAAGTGATAGAAAACTAATCAAATTAACTTAGAGGAAATTTACTCATAGATAATGAAGCATCTCACATTATCAAATGAAGGGTTAAATAACCAATTCACTGGAAGGAGGAGAATGCTGCTAGCCCTCAAAAATAAATGCAACCAGAGTTTCAAACAGTGAGGATTTTCTGTGTCTCTTATGTTGCTTTTCTCTGTATGTCAACTTCTTTCTTTAAATTTCCTCCACAAGGCAAGAAACATGCCTTCTGGCCAGTCCTAAGCATCAAAGCATCATAGCTAACAGCTTTTAATAACAAAAAAGATTTTACCCTATTCTTTATTCAAATACCCAGGCAAAGGGTTCTGATTGGTTTGGCTATATCAGGTGCTCATCCTGTAAGCCGTAAAGTGATCCTTGCATCAGACTATCAGAATATGCTCTTTCCTCATGTTCCGTATGCCTCCATCATATGATTGTTTGGCAAAGTAAGAGTGAATGCTCTCTTCCTTTCAGTTCAGCACCAAGAGCAGCATCATGGTAAGTAATTTAGGACGCATAAAATCAATGTGGGAGTCCTAGTTGGTCTACTCGTGAGCTGAGACCTTCAGACAAATCGCCCACCTCTTTGAGTTTGAGTTTCGACCTCAATAAAATCAGAGAAAGAAGCCCTTTCTCAAAAGAAGGGCTGACTGATGCAACAGCATGGATGAATCTTTCATTCATTACACTGGATGAAAGAAACTGGGAGCAAAGGAGGACATAGGATATCATTCTGTTATGAAATTCGAAAATAGAGCCAGGCACAGTGGCTCACACTTGTAATCCCAGCACTTTGGGAGACTGGAGCAGGAGGATTGCTTGAGCCCTGGAGTGTGAGACCAGCCTAGACAACATAGAGAGACCCTGTCTTAAAAAAAAAAAAGAGAGAGAGAGAAAGAAAGAAAGAGAAAATCTAAAAGAGGCGAGACTGTCTTATAGTGACAGAAACTCAATCAATGGTTACCTGGGTTGTGTGGTGGAGAGTATTGAATGAAGAAGACATGAGGTAACTTTCTGGAAAAATTAAAATGTTCTACATCTCGATTCAGGTGGAGTTACGTAAGTGTATATATTTTGTCAAAAGTCTTTAACCCATACACTTAAAGTGTGAGAATTTCATTTTATGTAAATTGCACCTCAATAAAAGTTGAGTGTCTTTTAAAAGTATATCAGAGGCTTGAGATGAGCATGAAATGACGCAGGGCACATCAAAGCACTTTTTTTTTTTTTTTTGAGATGAAGTTTTGCTCTTGACGCCTAGGCTGGAGTGCAACGGCAGGATCTCGGCTTACTGCAACCTCTGCCTCCTGGGTTCAAGCAATTCTCCTGCCTCAGCCTCTTGAGTAGCTGGGACTACAGGTGCCTGCCACCACACCTGGCTAATTTTTGTATTTTTACTAGAGACAGGATTTCACCATGTTGGCCAGGCTGGTCTTGAACTCCTGACCTCAGGCCATCCACCTGCCTTGGCCCCCCAAAGTGCAGCAATTACAGGCGTGAGCCACCGCACCTGGCCCAAAGCACTTTTAAATCATAAAATAATATGCATATATCCTTGTTTTTTACTCCGTTTAATAGTATCTGTGGATAGTTGTTTAGTTAAGTCAGGACGCTGATACAGCCAACTATTAGTCAGACTCTACTGCTATAAATTCCTCCTGCCTCTTTAGGCATATTTTATCTTTGCTCTTCCCATTGCAGGAGTCCACTCAACTAAATCCCAGGTAATAAGGCCTTTACAGTTATCCCAATCCCTGGTGACACTTGCAACCATTTGATCTGCAAGGAAGACACAAATTGCAACACGGACAAAATATACACAGCACAAGAGGCATCACTAAAGACTCTTGCCCCATAGGGAAGTAAGTGCTTCTGAGCTTGCTGAGTCTGGGTTACTATGGGTTTCAGTTATTTATCACTGCTTAATAAATTACCTCTAGATGTAGGGTTTAAGACAGCAATAATTTACTATTTCTCCTGACGCTGTGGGTTGGCTGAACTCAGTTGGGTCCTTTTCCATGAGGTGTCAACTGGGGTCAACCATGTGGCTGCATTCAGCTAGGAGCTTAGCTAGGCCTGAAACACCCAGGATAATACACTCACATATTTGGCACCTCGACTGGATTGGCTGGAATGGCTGGGAGCTGGCTGGGAGCTGGCTGGGCTTCTCTCTTTTTACATGTAGAAGTCTAACCCAGGCTTTTCTCATTGACACCTAGATACCAAAAGGAAGAAAACAAAAGTTGCAAGTCCTTCCAAGGTCTGAGCTCAGAGGCACCAGAAAATCATTTTCACTGAATTCAGTTGGTCAGCACAAGTCATAAGCCCATCAGACTCTACTGCTTGACAGGAGCTTTGTCATTCATGCTGGGAGATGGGAAGAATTGTTGGTGGACATCTTTACCGACAATATACAGCACTCTGCCATTCATTTCTTCCACCTGTTATAAACAATTAAGTTCAAGGTCGGTCAGCCCCACAGATGTAGGCCCCAAAATAAGGGACTTATTTGCCCATGAATGGATTCATTCAAATCACAAGTATTAAAAATTCACTATGGGCCAGGTATGTTGTATGCTAGACATATCAAACAAAAACTCTTCTATCACAATTAGTCAGGAAACCACCTGGTGTGTGGAACTGTGGGTTTGGTAAGGTCAGCCATGCCATTACCAAATCACATGAAAAAGAGTTCCCATTTGTCCAGATTTTGTAAATAGCAGAATACTTTGGAGATCAATGGGCCTTTCTTCTGGCTCTAAGAGGTACTTCCTTCTATTCCCTTAGCTGGATGATAATCTTTTCTCTTTTCAAGGAATACTAAAACACACAGTAAATAAATATAGACAAATAGATGTTCATGTAAATTAAGAGAGGGTCTTTTGAAGATGAATCGAGTTCATTTTTATTCCATTAATCATTCCACGATGGTCATCTACCCATTCCATAACAATAAGTGCTTGCTATCTGCTACATTATAAGCACTTATCTTTCCTAGCATAAGGGAACACCCCGTTTACCTATCTTTTCCTTAAATTAACAAAGTTTCACTGCCACCTTTCCATTTTCATACGCTCGAGGTCATAACTCAAAAAGACTTAGCCCTGAGGGTGGTGGGGACTGAGACTGGGAAGAAAGCCTACCAGGAGAGGTCTAAAGCCAGGGTATTAAGATTCCGTTCCTTCAGGTGTAAAGTGTCCTCCTTGGGAGTGCTGACTGTCCCAAGTCTCCACTTGCCAACTTCTCCTAGGTCTCATCCACCAGTCTGGTTCCTTTGAGCCAAATGTGCCTTTTCCTTCTCTTCTTCTCTCTCCAGACCAAACTTTACCAATTCTTAAGACTTGTGCTGACCAACTGAATTCCTTGAAGGATTAACTGAATCACAGAAGGATGTTAGAGATTGACAGAAGCCCCCTTTGTTTGCATTTTGATTTTCAGGGCAGACACAAATGATCTCTAAGGCATGAAACTCTAATGGCAGCAGGCAGAGGCATGAGGGAGAGGCACCGGGGCCAAGGTCTCACCTCAACATTCCTCAAGTCATAGGATATATGCCACTTCTATCTGCATATCAAATAAATCGGCAACTCAAAAAAACTCCACTCATTTTCTCCTGGAAACTTTTATTTTTAATGTTTGGTAAATGAATGTCAAGAGACATTTCAGAAGAGAGCAGTTGACTCCTTGCAAAAGCAGGCTGCTGAAACACCCTCATTTGTTTTAGTCAGAAGCCTCTATGACAGAACTTTGGTTTCTGTGAATTGATCAAGTCCAAGAGCTCAAGGGGGCGATGAGGTCAAGGTCACTGCAACACTGCCTGGCTGGGGTTCAGCTAACTGTTGATGTGTGGGTTTCCTTTAACGATGAGGAGCAGACTAATAAACAGAACATGCTATATTTTGGAAAATGAATGAAGCCCAGTACTGGGAGACTCTTGGGTGGAGTGTGTGTTAACCCTCTTCTGAGCCAGAAATGGGACCTCTGAGGTTTCTCGTGGAAATTATAATATTTGTGGATTTGAAAATAGAGAAGCGGCCAAATTTTAGAAGCTGAATGAAAATGAGTCATTTTGGTAAGGTATTTCACAGGCCATATAAACAACTTCTCAGTCATTGTCAGGACTGGAAATGTCCTTAGGTGGGTTCTGAAGAAAGCTCTTTGGTTTCAAATCTTGGTGATGGCGGCAAAATTAACTTATTTGAATCTTTGTTTCCAGTGTTATAAATGGGAATGATAATAAGAGCATCTACCTTAGATATTATGGCAAGAAGTCAGAGAAGGCTTTGGAACACTTTGAACAGCATATGTCATATCCTAAATGCCCCATAAATGTTCCTCATTACTATTTAAGTATTGTCAACTCCTTATCATGTCTACTATGCGTAAGAGTGGTTGGACAGATATCCTTAACAATGATGATGGCACAGACATCTACCTATCTTTGGAATGAGTTTATAAGCTTGCATTAAATTCTCGCAGCAGTAGATTTACTTTCCTAATTATGTTGCCTGAGCTTGGCACTCTCCAAGCGTAACCAACTATCAGTGAGAGGAGAAAGCCAAAACTTTGCTGAATGTTAGGAAGAAGGTGGTCTGGCCTCTCAGGCCTCTTCCAAACATAAGATTCTGTTACCTAGAAAACAAGTTTTAGGTGAGTAATCTGCCATGTGCCTAAATCCCTAATAGCTAATGAGGCATTGGCTCATTTTGCACAAGTTTATCTTCAGGGTTTCCAAAGCTAAGTGGCAACACTTTTCCTCCTAATCCAACTAGGTATCTTTCTCTCTTGAGTATCAGTTATCCATTCCAGGAGGAGGCAACTGTGTGTGTCATTGCCAGGTGACCAAATGTTCTTTTATCTTAGTCAAAGCCCACTGTGTATTCTGAATGGCTGTTTAGCCAGAAGTGTATGTATTTTTATGGCAGGATATAAAGTAGGCAATGTTATATAAAATACAAACTGGCAGGTCAAAGCAGCAAGAGCACTTTAGGGGACCCCAGGCAGAAGTGGTAAAAATAGTACCTAACACTTGAGAGGACTCAGCAGAAGTTGACAGTGTAGGCATGATTCATTCATTCGCTTTGAAAATTATGTAGGTTTATTCAGGAGGAACTCGAAGGCAAGACTCAGTCTCATTGATTGTTTCTGTAAGCAATTTTCTCAAATTGTGGCAAGTCCTATCCGACATTCTGCATTCAGGGAAAAAAGGGAAGTCTTTATAGATGAGAAATTCAAAAGAAATAAGCATTGGATGTTGTAAATGAATAACTAGATCAAATTTTAAAATGTCAGTCAACTGACAAAACTTTGACGTATTCATTCAACAATAAAAGCATTTTAAAGCACCTCTTCTGTGCTCAACCCTTTTCTACAAGACAGGGATATACAGAGAAGCCCCCTGGTTCCTGTAGTTTATAATCTGGTGAAAATGACAAATAACAAATAATCAAATAAATATATAGTCTAATTCCATGTAGGGGTACAGTTGATGGAGTGGAGATGTAAGGGAAGACCAAATGGTGCGAATCTCTTGTTTCTGGAATAGCATAATGAAGTCAAATGAGGTCGCTCTGTATGATTTTGATAGTCAAACTCAACTTCTGTCTTTCAGATTCGTAACTATTTCCGATCATTGGTCAAAGATAAGGAACTAAGGAATGGTTCATATGGTGACTTTCCTGAAAACCAGCACTAAAGAACTTTTTGAAGTTTCTTTCAGCTGTGTAACAAATTTTCCTTTTCCCGTTTACCTCCAGAAGCTGAGATTCACTTGTCCCCAAGTAGCTTGAAAACTGGTCAGAAGAAAACAGTGACAACACTCTAAAGAGTTTGCTATTCCTCGATTTGCAGTCAGTATAAATACACCATTTTTTAAAAGGTGAGCCCAAAAAACCCAAAAAGGTGGAAAAATAGAGAAGCTAAAAATAAATGACTAAAAGAGAAAAGTTCCTGTAATTTTAGGTTTAAAATACAAGGCTGAGTAATCAAGGAAAGTATTTTTACTGCCTTGTCAATATTTTTCCTGGACGCTCGGGTAAATAGCCCTTCTTCAGATCTGTAGTGTGCGTGTCTAATGGTCTTAGGTGTCTCTGACCACAGAATAACTTTATGCCTAAGAAATAGAGCAAACAGGAACTTTGTGGTTTCAGCATTTCCCACAAATAAGTAAATATATGGATGTACATTTAAAAAAGGTTCAGGGCCATAGGACAGACGATTTGGGTCTAGTTGAGAAGTGTTCCCCTCCTAGTGAAATCTTCCATACAAGACTATCCATGCCTTTAAAGGAATCCCTGCTTGCCTATGGTGATCTTGATCATATTTTCTGCATCGCTTATACTCTTTTTCAATTTAATGCCGAATGCTCAGCAGCTGTGCCAGAAAACCTAAGAAAGACTGTCCTTTTTCTAAGTTGAGTCCTCATTTATTTACCCTGCTGGTGAAAAACCCACTGGCTTTCATCTCTTCTGAATCCATGGCAAGGAAAAGCAGGGGGTCAACATGCTGAACAGAGTTTAAAAGGGGGAAAAATGATCATGAGGGCCTTCAAGCACACATACCTCCCCAGGTCTAGCTGTCCCTGGGTTTTATGAGGCGTTTGCTCAAAGCCCTGCTGTTCAGGCAAGGGGAACAGCACGTGGTTTTCTTGGTAGCCAGCAGTTCTGCCTCTCACTGGGGCATGCCTCCAATGGCAGATTCATTAGGCCCCACTGATCCTAGGTTTAACACAAATCCAGCACTTGAATAACAGCCCCTCCTCCTGCACCCACAGATCCTTGGTTATTCAATGCTGGCTGGAAAGCAGGTGCTGAGATTTGTCAGGGAAAGCAAATACCCTATCAGATGCCCATACATCACCCTGAACACCGAGGATACACTGTGTTCTTTCCTGTCAGACTTGACTAATAGATCCTCAATCTGGACTTGGCCAATGTGAAGCCAACAGAGGTAACTATGAGGAAGGTTCATTCTCTCTTCCAAAAAGGTCCAGTGTGAACCAGTATCTCCATTTATCTGATGGCTTCTGGCTAAAAATATTTGAAAGATTGCTTGGAGACAAGCGGCTCATAATTTGACCCCATAAGAAAAAAAATGATGTTAATGTTCTTCTAGATCATTTGGCCACTTCTGACTTCTCCAGCATGCCAAAACTTTCACTTAATTCACTCAAAAAAACAGTCAGATCAGTCATTTTTAGGCAAATAAAAGTAAATACCTCTTCAATTAGCAAGTAGCAAATTACTTCCAAGATATTGTGTGGGTTAAAAATATCAAATGCTGTAAGAAAGCATTAGATAAATCTATTGTTAATCAACCTCATATAGTTCATCATGAGAAAGCTAGAAAATCATAACTATATCTATAACCAGACTAACATTAAAAAGGATAATTAACCCATTTTTAAACAAAATGGCTCAAAGAGCCTGAATGGAAAGCTAAATATGACTTTCTTGATGTTTTTGAATTTGATATAATGTAGGCAAATATAAATAAACAAAAAATCAGCTGAGTGTTTTTTCTGTCATGTTTTTCAGTCTTGTTTTTATTCTTCACAGGAAACATTTGAGATGACTGCACTGTATACCAGTTTGTGCTCACCATTTGACACATCTGTGACATTTTTTCTTCCAGAAAGGCAGTAAACAGTAAGCAGACTAAGGCAAGAACTTTTTTCCCACAGTGTCTTGAATCTGGTCCTGTTTATCTTTCTATAACAACGGAAACAGATGTATTTTTGTGCTTGCAACTTTCCAGATGTATCACTCTAAAATGCCGTCTGCTGTTCAGAGATGTTGCTAGTATTTAGAGCAGAGAAGCCTTTGCCAAGTTAATTATTTGACTCAAGACATTGCAATTTCTGCAGAGTCTACTTTCTGTGGTAGACATCTCATTAGGATTTATTTGGGGTTCTGTTGAAGTATGTTGTGATCACAGACTCTCAGCAAAGTGGACCTTTACCAGAATTTAGGGCTCCTAGAAGCAATGACTGACAGCAGTGAAGAAGACCTGAAGCTCAGAATCATTGATGGATAAAATTGCTTAAATCCCGCTGTCACCTTAGGTCGGAATTGATCCAAGGCCATGTACAAGCCTCAGTGTCAGGTTAAGGTTACGTATCCCTAGTTAAGGAAAAACCAGAGCCAGAATAGCAGGCAAAACCTGATAGAGTCACACTGAGGCAGAGAACCTGTTTTGAGAAGAGCATCTTTCCTTTTCCCTAAATTATAGTATTCCTTCACTAACTGTGCTTGCTCCTTCCACAAACTGTAAACTTAGCCAAAAGATATACATTTTTATCTTTATAGCTCACAGTACCAAAATGCTGAGCAGCATAAACACTAAACAGACTTTCAATTTGAAGCTATGTAAAATGCGACACTTACAACAACAGTAAAAGATACATTTTTTTTTCAATTGAACACAAAACATTCAGCAAGATAGACTATATTTTGGGCCATAAAACAAACTTTAGCAAATTCAAAAGAATAGAATTTATACAAAGCATGTTTCTGAATCATAAAGAAATTAAAATATGCATCAATAACAAAGATATTTGAAAAAAAATCTCTGAAATTTTGGAAATTAAAGAACACACTTCCAAACAACCTATGATTCAAAGAGGAAGTCTTGAGAAAATTTTAAGACACTTTAAACTGAAAGGTAATTAAAATACTATGCAATAAAATTTAGAAATTTGTTGGGTATGGCTAACACAATGATTACAACTTACCAACAGGGATGAAAGAACAGATATAACCCTGACCTATCAGAAATTAAGAGAATAGTAAGTGAATACTACAAATAATTCCATGTCTATAAATTCAACAATTTAGAAGAGATGAACTGATTCCTTGACAAACTACCAAAATTCATTCAAGAAAAAAAAAACCTGAATAATCCTACTTCTATTATAGAAATTACATTTGTAGTTAAAAACCTTTACACAAAGAAAACTTCAAGCTTGGGTGATTTCACCAGTTAATTCATCAAACATTTAAGGAAGATATAATACCAATTATAAACAATCTCTTCTGAAAAATAGGGAAAAAACACTCCTCAACACATTTTATGAGGCCGTCATTACCCTAACATCAAAGCCAAAAACATAACACACAAAAAAGAAATATATAGGCCAATATCCCTCACTCTCATGAACATAGACACAAATATCTTCAGTAAAACTTTAGCAAAACGAAGTCCATCAATATATAAAACAGTTACTATGTCATGACCAAATAGTCTTTATTGCAAAAATACAAGACTGGTTCAACTTTTAAAAATCAATCAATGTAACTTACTAACAGACTAAATAAAAAAATCATATAATCATGTCTATATATATATATATAGAGAGAGAGAGAAAAGGTATTTGGGAAAAAATCAACACATTAACGATTTTTAAAGATCAGCAAACTAGGAAAAAAAGAATGTCTTTAACCTGATAAAAGGCACACACACACAAACCTTGCAGCTAACATCAAACTTTCTGGTGAGAGTCTGGATGTCCTCTTTCACTGAAACTATTTAGTGTCATACAGTATGTCCTAATCAGTGTAATAATGCAATAAAAAATACAGTGTACACATATTTGAAAAATCTCTCTCTATTCACAGACAACATAATTGTGGACATAGAGAATTTCAAGAATCCACAAAAAAGGTAATGAAGTAACAAGGGAGTTTATAAAGGTTGCAGAAAACAAGGTCAATACACAAAAATCAGCTGTATTTCTAGATACTAACAACAAACAGTGGGAATTTGAAAAAAAAAGATAAAAGTATTATTTACAACAGCACCCAAAAAATTAAATCCTTAGGCATTAACTTATTAAAAATGTACAAGATCTAAATGCTAAAAAGTACAAAGCACTGATCAAAAAAGCAAATTATATCTAAATAAATGGAGAGATATAACTTGTTCATAAATTGGAAGACTCAATATTACTACGCTTTCACTTCCCTCCCAATTAAATCTACACATTCAATGCAATCTTAGCAGGCCTTTTTGTAAATATTGTCAAGCTGGCTCTAAAAGGTATATAGAAAGGCAAAGAAACTAGAATAGCAAAAGCACGTTTGAAAAAGAACAACATTAAAGGAATCTATTCCATTTCAAGACTTGCTGTAAGACTTACTACAGGCCAATATCCCTCATGCACACAGACACAACATTTTCAACCAAATAATTAGCGAATCAAGTTCAGCAATATAAAAAGGTTAATATATCTTTTTTTTTTTTTTTTTTTTTTTTTTTGGAGACGGAGTCTCGCTCTGTCGCCCAGGCTGGAGTGCAGTGGCATAATCTCGGCTCACTGCATGATCCGCCTCCCGGGTTCACGCCATTCTCGTGCCTCAGCCTCCCGAATAGCTGGGACTACAGGCGCCCGCCACCGCGCCCAGCTAATTTTTTGTATTTTTAGTAGAGACGGGGTTTCACCGTGGTCTCGATCTCCTGACCTCGTGATCCGCCCGCCTCGGCCTCAGGTTAATATATCTTAACCAAGCAGTGTTTATCCCAGAAATGCAAGATGAATATCCAATAATTAAAATAATATGGTATTAGTGAAACGATACACATATTCACAGGAACTTATCAGGTTGAAATACAGCTGTCAGCTTGGCTGGACTCCTATTTGAAGACTCTGGGAAAAAATCTGCTTCCAAGTTCACATGGTTGTTTGTATAATATAGATCCTGACTATTAGATTGGTCCCACACAGATAACCTCCCTGTTGAGAAACCTGAAAATCAACACATTAGTAACCTTGATGACATCCACATAATCCTTTATACCTTGTAAAGTAGCATAATCAGGGTGTATTATTTCATCGTATTCACAGTCCCAGGAATTAGGGTAGAAAATCTTGAGGGGACTGTGTTAGAATTCTGCTTACCATATCATCTATATGTGAAAGAAAGAACCTTATGAGTACTTTAAATCTTATATAAAAATTAACTCAAAAGGGATCATAAAAAAAAATCAGTAAAGATGACTTTTGGATTGATAAAACTGTTTTAAATCATGATTATAAAAGTGGATATGTAACTATGTACTTGTCAGGACCTGTAGAGCAATATACTACAAAGAGCAAATTTTATTATATGTAAAAAATTTTAAGAACCAACCAAGATGTTGTGAGAGGACCCAAAATGGACTACAAACTTAACAAATGAACGTAACTATATTACAAATGAATAGCATGACCCTGCTAAAGAGGGTAGGGAAGAAAGGGACTAACCTGAATTACTTTGAAAATCAGTATTTTGATCGGATACTATAAGACTAAAGACTAAAAGAACTGTACGATACTAAATTCCAGTAAGTACATTTTCTTCTCTCAGAGGAATGAGTTAGCACTCCTGAAACACTTTATGTTTGTACTATAGTTAAACAAGTAAATGAATATTTGGTAGATAATGAGAAGTAGGATTCTCACTGTCAGAGAAAGAAGTTACAAATAAGAAAAGGCAGAAAACTAGAATGAACACTGTAGTGTTGAACTGGAATCAGAGGTATCAGTAACAACTCATGCTTTTTAAAATATAAATACAAATAGATACAGAAATGTAGATGTATGTACATGCCTGAGTCAGTATACATATATATATTTCCAATCTTTGTGCACTGCGAGGGTCTAGAAGTAACAACACCCTTGTAGAAATGAGCACATCTATTCCTCTTGGTTTTAAACATAATTCTCCCCAAAAAAAGGAACTAGAAGTCCTTGGAGAAGAGGTACATTCCAGGGCTGGGCAGGGAAAATACAGTGGTGAACCTTGAACATTGTATGGTGTCAGAAAGTAAGGAAATGGTCCTCAAGGAAAGAGTTATGTCAAAGGGATCCAGAAGCAATCTAAAAGAGTGCCACATGATCAAGCTGGAACAATTTGAGCAACAAAATAAATAATCACAATATTATATTATAACCCATAAAATATAATAAATATCAATTAGTCTACTTGATATGAATAAATAATTGAATACATAAATAAATGTGAAAGGAGAGAGAACTCTTCCTGATGAAGAACTTCAATTAATAAATATAGAAGAAATGAAAATCACCATTAGTCCTACCAAGTGATGCTAAAATAATTAGAGAAGAGCTTGATAAGGAACAAGATATTTGCATAGTCTCAGAGTATTTCTCAACATCTCAAAGACATATTAATTACAAAGGAAAAGTTAGCAACTTATGGCGGAGAAATCCATCAGAAAGTGCTCTGACCATGTGATCAAAGTTAACATAATCACTAATGAGACATATTTATTTCATATGCCCTCAGTATCAACACAGAGAAAGACAATCATTTCTGTGCCATTCCTACCAAAACGGACTAACTTCAATCTAATCATGAGAAAACATGAGACAAACCCAAATAGAAGAAACTTTATCAAAAGACCTTGAAAAGGTCTTTTATGTCCTTGGCCCTTTTGAAGGGTATTGGGCAGAAATTTTGGAGGAAAATTCATGAAGAAAATTTTTGCTTTTCTAGAAAAGCAAAGGTTGAAGAATTGTCACAGATTGTCAAGGGACTAGATGAGATGTGACAACTGAATGCAACATAGAATTCCACATTACATCTTGAAACAGAAAAAAAAAAGACATTAGTGGGAAAACTAGTGAAATCCAAAATAAAGTTTCTGATTTAGCTAACACTATTGCGCCAATATTAACTTCTTAGTTTTGATCATTGTCATTGTGGTTATGCAAAATATTAACTTTAGGGGAAGCTACATGAGAAGTGTAAGAAAACTCTATATTCATGCAACTTTTTGGTGAGTCTAAAATTATTTTTAAATAAAAAATGTAATAAATAATTAAAAGAGAATAATGGGAAATACATCAGTCACTTGTCCATAGGAATGATGGAATTCTGATTGGACAGGTCTTTGAAAATTCCCTGCTCCGGTAGCTGAGGAAGTTCCTTAGCTGACACTAGTTCTGCTCCCTAGAAGGAATTCTTGATCATTGTCCTTCATCCCCAGTGACATTGCTAAGTTTTTGTTACTTCGTTATCCTTCAAGACCATATCTAAAGTAGGTGGTGGGAACCATGTTCTGTTAGCAACTGTACAACTTTCATATCATACTTTCTGCTTATAAAATTTTGATGTCCTGTATATTGGTAAAAGCTTAAGCAATTATTTCTTTGAAAATATAATTCCCTCAAAACATTCATAGATTTAAGATACCTTTGCTCATAATTAGTCCCATGTGTTAGCAACCTAACTAAAGTTTTTTTGTGAGCATAGCTCTAATTCTTGCTTCATTTCATTATTTAAGACACACTTCTTTCTTACTTTAATGGCAGCTACTTTTAGGTCTTCTGAACCAAGAGGCCTGGTTTGGAAGGCCACACCCTTGGTCTGTTCTTTGCCTACCTAGCCTGTTTCTCTCTGAGGAGCTTAATGTTTTTTGTTTGTTTTTTTAATTCTTCTTCAAGGTTACATGCAACAGCTGTCTTTTCTTTTTGGTTTAAGGCATAGGAGTTAGCTTTCCCAAACATAAGAGGGTCTAAATTTCTGGAGACTATTTTTCTGAGTTTGTACCTGTTTTGAAACATTTTTCTAAAGCAGCAAGGAGCTAGAAAAATACAGTAATCTAGCTATATCTAGTTGGTTCTGTTTACCCAATAGTCTCCGTGAGTGCAGGGTACACAATTTGTTGCAGGCCACAGTTTACCAAATGTTTTGTTATAGCATTATAAAGGTCATAAGCATTCTAGTATATTGAGGCCACCTACTGCCTCACCACTATGCAGATGGCGTATATATTGGCTTAGTTAGGAAAAGCCCCACTTCCAGTATCAACTATTAAAAAGAAACACTTTAGATAAATTAAATTTAGCAGAGTTTATTTGCTCAAAGAACAATTCATGAATCAGGCTGCACCCTGAAACAGGAAAGGTTCAGAGATATCCACCCAGCAATGTGGGCAGATAGTATGTACAAACAAAAAGAGAAAGTGGCATACAGAACCAGCTTGATTGGCTACAGCTGGGCATTTGCCTCATACGAACATGGTCTGATCAGTTGGCAGTCTGTGACTGACTGAAACTCAGCTACTGCGATTGGCTAGGATTCAGCTATTTGCTACAATATACTCTTAGGTTAGTTTGCAGATTATTTATTTACATACTAAGTTAGGTTGTAGTTTGTTACACAGGAACTCATAGTAAAGACACACCTTTGGGCCAAATTTAATTTAATTTAACACAATGTCTGAATTAACTAAAATATAGCTAGGCAAACAATACACAAATGGCTTAAAGACAAAAGAGACTTAACCATACCTTGCCTTAAAGAATAGTTATGTTCATTTCTCTCCCACAAAACAGACCAGATATGAGGTTTGCTCTGCTCTGCATCTTTCTTTCTTATTTCTCTACCATTCCATAGTATGTTGTTCCTGGCTACATGATGAAAGTTGGGGGAAGAGCATTGGAGAGTACATATGCAACATGGTAAGGATATGGCCTGGAAATGGCATATGTCATTTGTGAAGATTTAGTCACGTAGTCACATGTTGGTACAATGGAGTTTGGAAATACACCTTTTCAATGGGTGGCCACATTCCCAGCTGCTAGCCTAATTCTGTGGAAGGAGAGTATGGATTTTGGTGACACTTCGTCTCCATCCACTCTCCTCTTGGATTATCTATCACCACTCTTTGCTGGTTTCCCTTTCACCTTCTTGACCATTTTTTTCCAGTCTCGTTTGCTGACTCCGAACTCTACTTAAACTCTAAATACTTTTTAGGGATCAGCGTCAAAGGGACCAGTCTCTGGGTCTCTCCTCTTCTCTAGCAATACTCTCCCCTGATTATCCCAACTCATTCTGTGAAAATGCCAAATCCTAAATTCCTTTTTCTAGCTTTATTCCTTCTACTATACTCAAAATTTCTATATACAACAGCTATCTTGTAACTAACTACTGGAGATCTCAGCTTGGCAACCCAAACTAATCATGGAAAAAACTGAGCTCTATTTTACCCCTACAAAGCTGATTCTCCCCCAGTATTTTGTCCATCCTGATATGTGGTAGCATCATCCAGCCAGTTTTCAGAGCAAAAAAAATCCAGAAGGCATCCTTGGTTCATAAATCCTTCTCTCAATCCCCACATCCAATGGATCAGCAAAGTTTTGTGTATACTACCTTTAAAACACATCTTGAACCTGTTCATGGTAGGCTGAACAATGACCCCCCTCC